>NC_041713.1:17945463-19145463 GCF_900700375.1 Denticeps clupeoides | reverse complement strand
CTCTGAAATATATCCATAATCCATGAAAAAACCAACACAACACAGATTCGTGGTAGGGTGGCCAGATCCAAAGAGAACAAATGTGGTACAATTAGGATAATGTTGTACATAAGGTGGCTTAAAACTACAAAAAAACTAGATACCACAAACACCAGAAAGGCCATAAAAGGCAACATTGTATGAGCACATTATTGCCGGTGATTGTGACAGACACACCTGTAAAAGCAAAAAAATACAAAATGTGGTCAAAAATTTAGTACCTCACCAGTCAACTTTCTGCATGTTCACAGATTGAGTTTACGGTATATAAGCTATACAAGAGTGTGAATTCTATACACTACCAGTCAAGTGTTAGGACACACCTACTCATTTATGGTTGACTATGAAGGACTATGAAAATACCACACATAAGGTTATGTAACAAACAAAGAAATAACATTTCGAGTCTCTTCAAATCAGGGAGCTTTTGCTGTGATGGCAGCATTTCACACTCTTGGCTTCTCTCCACCACCTTAAATTAGACAACGGGGACGGTTTTCCAACAGTCCTGAAGGTTTATGCTGAACACTTTCTTATCTTTTGCTCACGTTAATGAGCATCTCATGAAGCATATTTTTATGATGACAATAGTGAACAAAGCCGCCATGAAGGTAAAAAGAGGCGACTCTGAACACAACAGATTCATCAAACATACTTCACCTTCTCCTGATACAACAAAAAATAAATATGTTTCTTGCATTGAATTCTTCCAATTCGCTCTATTTTAGTCTCCAAACCTCCCAAATTAGGTGCATCCAAACTGGCAGTACATCACTTTTACACATTACTGTATTCTAAATTAAATAAGTATTATATAAATTACTATAAAATATATATTCAACAAAAATGTAATGTAATAGGTTATTAATTAGATAATAGTTGATGTTCTGAACTAAGCACAACGGAAAACATTCTGTTTTTAATCCCTGGCATGAAATAGGAACAATACATGTTCTGTGACCCCTCTGTGACGTTGTTTAGAACGTTTCTCAGAGCTCGAGTTGTCATTTTCCAGTCAACGCTCAAGTGCATGCAGTGAATTGTTGACCCAAAACCAACGGGCAGAGCCGCAGTGGGCTTCTGACAAGTTACCAGATTCAGAGTGTGATCCCACCATTGCCCTCTCAGCAAAACAACCAGACACGTCCTTCTGGCAGGACTCACACTTCCGAGGCTCCTTCCCCTTTAGTGGACATGTTGTCATGACAGACTGTCAGTTTGAGCAATGGCTCGTCATTGTCATGCGAATTGAGTTGCCCAGCCGGAGTTATGTTAAGTGTAAAGCAAAGTGACAGAAATGCTAATCAAGTATCAGAACTGACAACGCGTTCCCATTGATGCACATCAGACCTTCAATGATTTATTAGTCATCCTGAAAGCCTTGGCAGGGTCTCGTGGGTAAACACAGTCTCCAACAAGGTGCACCACTTAGCGGCCCCGCCCAACCTGGTGTAGACGGGTCTCTCTCACCCCCCCCGGCCTTCTTGGTAGGTAAGCAACTAACAAAACAACCCCAGCTGCCCGCTCTCTGTGTATACTTAAAGGCCATTAAGAAGCAGGGACTTGTGTAAGAGTGACCCCGAAAGCGCTCCGGTGCTGAGTAAGCTTCCCTTCTTCCCTTTCCATCCCATTCCTGTCCCCTTGATCCGAGAGCGGAGAGAAGGAGAGGGGTAGGAAGTGAGAACGATGGCAGACCCCAATTACCTCTCCGTCATTCAGAATTCCTTATTCACCTCCCCGTACGCCGCCCACCGCTGCTTTAATTTCACTCTGGATATTCCGAACCAGAGCCTTGGGAATGCAGGGGCGGAGAGGTTAAACACTAGACAGCTCGACTGAATTTGGCATTAGGACCGGCAGGGGGACGAGTCTTTAAAGACAGTTCCCATATGCGATTTGCATTTGGGCCGAGAGAACAAGAGGGAAAGGTGTCTGTCAGCTGGAGGCCCGCTTCTGCGTGCCAATTAGAGTCGGGCCTGTTTGCGAGCGGGATTCTGGAGCGAATCCTGCTTTGACGCATTGGGAATTCATGTGTGCATAATTAAAGAGAAGTATGTAACAAGGAGTCCCACCAACATCACAACTGTTGTCATAGTTACAGTTTAGACATGGTTTACATATTTTGGTGTTATTTATTGCAAAATTGTCACTATGTTGGGGTGAACCTTTGGGGAACCTTTAGGCGGGTTGCCCTATTTTCTGTTGTTAGCCGGTCCTCGTATAGATGCAGGTACGCCACAGCATGGCCAATTACTGCCATATTACTGCCCGTAATCAGAAGGTTGCCGGTTCGAATCCCGGTCCGCCAAGGTGCCACTGAGGTGCCACCGAGCAAAGCACCGTCCCCACAATGCTCCCCGGGCGCCTGTCATGGCTGCCCACTGCTCACCAAGGGTGATGGTTAAATGCAGAGGACACTTTTCGTTGTGTCACCAATCACTTTTCATATCACATGACAAAGTGTAGACTAGCACCGCTTCGCCTCCCAGACATTCCTCACACTGTTCATATAGGTGTCAGCAGGCACCACGAACATGATTCTATATGCATCTTGGCATGCAATTTCTGATGGGTGCCGTAGTGAACAGGTCCCACACGTCTCACTTAGCACTAGGAAAGTCCACTCCATAATGTCAGCAGTTTCTTCTTATAGGTTCGAATAAATATTGGACCAGCCGGATTTTGAATATTTTATGCATCTTAACATCTGAGAGAATAGACGTCCCAGAAAGTCTTTTCATGGACACCCTGCAGACGAAGCCAGTTCTGGAATTGTGCCCGTCTGGTGGGGTGGGGTTGTTCATTTTTAATGTGGACGGGGAGGACATGGAAAGTATTATGCTGTTGATTATTCGAGGGGACAGACCAACATGTTGCTCAGCGCCTTGAGCAAAGCATGACTCACCAGAGGATCCAGGTCTGAATCTGAAATGATTTTCTCCCCCATTCAGACATGTAACACACACACACACACACACACACACTCCCAGCCTGCCACTGGCTTTGATTTTCACAGCTATTAAAAATATTTTCAATTACATGTGTGTAATTGGTGGACGCTCTTTGCTTTTTTTTTTTTTTCCAGATTCAAAGAAATCAGATATTTCAATCTGTAGAATTTATCTTATCTACAGTTTATATAGGTGGTAATAGCCTAGTGGGTAACACACTCGCCAGAAGACCCGGGTTCAAGTCCCACCTACTGCCATTGTGTCCCTGAGCAACTTAACCTTAAGTTGCTCCAGGGAGACTGTCCCTGTAACTACTGATTGTAAGTCGCTCTGGATAAGGGCGTCTGATAAATGCTGTAAATGTAAATGTTACAGTATATATTTATTTAGCGTTCAACATATTTTTTTTTTACCCACATTTTCAGCTTGAAAACAGCCGTATGTGACTTTTCCGTGTTTGGGGTGAAGCAGTGATGGTCTCCTGTGATGTGAGTGGATGCCGCTGTTGCCGAGCTTGGGATGGCTCGTGCATTGTTGCACCAGAGTAGCCCGGAGCAGTTTATGCTTTCATCTGAGGAAGGGGCAGGAGAGATTAATGGTGTATAAACAATACGGAGAAGAGGATAAGCAAAGGGGCCGGCGTCCTGCACATTTCCCGGGAAATTCTTGTCGCTGGCAGCGCTGTAAATCACAGGGCCTTAAAGGGACGGTGCTGAACGGCCCTCTGTGGTCGGCACAGACCTGTTCTCTCTTACCGGCAAGACACGGATATACGGCTCACTGATTCAGTATTACCTTTCTCTAAACGCATAAAGGAATTCTCTACTACATAACTGCCATAAAACTACCCATAAACATGATGTCATTATTTTTTATTAATCTCTATGGACTATCGCCGCTTTCAAACCCTCAGAGTGTCTCATTTTACATGTATGATAAATGTTATGCTCTTATACTGCACCGAAATGACAGCTGGTAAAATTTAGACCGTTTCGCTCTGTTCTCTTTTGGGTTTTCGGGGCAGTGGTGGCCTAGCGGGTAAGGAAGCGGACCCGTAATCAGAAGGTGCCACTGAGCAGAGCTAAATGCTAAATGCATAGGACACATTTCACTGTGTGCACTGGGTGCTGTGCTGTGACAATGTGACAATTAATCACTTCTACTTTCAACAATGACAAGGAAAAGGAAATGTGAAGTTGAAGCTGAACCAGTACAGGAAAAAAAGAACAAAACATATCAAAGCAATTCTGAACAGATGGCTTTTTTCCTATCAAAAGGAACACAAGACATCTTAAATAAGAACAGTAAAAGATAGTGAATCTGAAATTATTATGTACTTTGTGGGGGATTTACTGCCTTGCTATTTAATAAAAGTGATTGGCAGTGACCATAATCCAAATTAAATCTAAAAAGAAAAATCTACGTTGACTCTGTTCATATCATATATTAGTGTGAACACTAATATACTTCTGTGTTATATAAAGAATGCTACTGAATAAAACTTTTTTTTTATTAAATTATATATTATATATTATAAAATATATATTTAACTGAAACTGGTAAATATATTTATATATTTTGTAAATATACAAATAATTGAAACTATAGTAAGTATATTGATTTGTAGGTCATCCTCTTGGAAAGCATTAGTTGGACAAAGCTCTTCCAAGAAACCCAATGTCCCCTGAGCATGGTTTGGTTAGAGAGAGACAGAGTGTGCTGCTGAACTAAACAAGATGTCCCACGTACATGAAGAGGAGCATTCAGGGAACTGAGAGATCTATGAAGCGTCTCGAGGAGTAACGGCCTTCCATGGAGCGTTTGAAAGGGTCTAAGAGGCAGTAGAAAAATGAAGAAAGAAAAATAAAAAAGAAAACTTGCATTAAATCTTAGCTCGAGTTTGCCAGAAGGCATGTGGCAGACTCTGAAACAAAGTGCAAAAAAAAAAAAAACATCTCTGGGTCTGATGTGACCAAAATTGAGGTTTTTCTTGCCTCAACAGAAAGTGCAATATTTATCGCAAGCCAAGCATGCATCATCCTGAGAACATTATCCCTGCTGAGAACCGTGCTAAGCAACACCATAATGCTGTGGCGATGCGAATGCGCTTCAGGGACAAAAAAACTCATAAAAATATGGGACGAAATTGATGCCGCATTGGATCGAAGAGGTATTAAAAAGGTATACAAAGCCAGTTCAGAACAGTATAGGGACTTCATGATCCATCTTCCAAATAGACCCTGGCAGAAAATATTAAGAAAATAGATAATATTTTTTAGTCCCTTAAATTCAGAGGTAGCACCATGACACCAAATGCAGTTTATTCAGAAATCTGGACTTGGGACAAAACGGCGCATTCAGCCTGTTAAAAGCTGAGGAACTTAACTTATATATATATATATATATATATATATATATATATATATATGAAAACATTCATCAAGGGACCAGTGCTGACCAGGTATTATTTAATTTACCATTCTCACCACAGCGGTGACACTGACGCGGCCGCGGGATGGTGCGTCAGCGGTTTTTTTACACTCATCAGTGTCACTGCTGGGTGGTCCGCCGCCCAGAACTATCCAGCCAGCAGCAGCTGTTATGTGCACAGGACGAGCCAAACACAATCAAGCACATTCATGGCGGAGCTACAGGGTCATTTTTCCTTCGAATAAAACAAGTCACTGTTGTATTCAAAATTATACGGAAACCAGGTCTCTCTTAAAACCTTTAACGTTACACTATAAACACCATGGAACCTACAGCCATCTCACTTTCCACATTTGATGTACGATTTTAATGCAGACTACTAGAACGAAATGCACATTTAGATGGAAACTGCTCTTAAAGAGAGAGAGAGAGAGAGAGAGAGAGAGAGAGACCTTGATCACATTCATGTCAACATTTTGCACTGCAAAAGCCAAAGCCGGGTATTAAAAGCAGCAGGTCTGAATACACGCTTGTGTAATGGTGGCGTCATGTCCACTTTAGGAATAATATTAATGCAGATTAATGGAGTCTGTTTTACTAATGCCCTGAACATGGATGTCACACATTCGGCCACTGAGTAAAGAAAAGTCAACAAGGATACTGACAGCTGCTAGTAGTATGCTGTGTTATCAGACATATCACACGTACAACAACAACTATAATAATAATAATAAGTGAAGTGAAACACCGCAGCACAGCACACGGTGCACAAATGTGTCCTCTGCATTTAACCCATCACCTTAGTGAACAGTGGGAGCAGTGTGTTGGGACAGCACCCTGCTCAAGGGGACCTCAGTGGCACCTTGGCGGTTCAGGATTTGAACTCGCAACCTTCCAATTATGGGTCTGCTTCCTTACCCGCCACCACTGCCCCTAATACTAATAAGTAATGTTGTACAGCTATTCTCTTCCAGTCAGCCTGTAGACTGTCAATCACTTCATTCCAGTCTTAAAAGTACATATTTTACTGTAAAATATATTTAAAAAAAGATATTAAATATGTTTATTAAAAAGAAACTTGCATTTATTTGCAAAGGGACTCAGGGACTCAGGACGCCCACATGCCTGTTGGGAAAAGCTGCTGTAATTAGTGTTGACAGGGACCACATGCATATGACGTGTGATGAGGAACAAAAAAAAAAGTGTCTTCAGCGCCTTGGCCACCGTTCCGCTGGAGTAATACTTCATTCGCATAATAAAGACGTCCACATTTCACTTCCAAATAGCTCTAATGTGCCAGCGTGGAAATTTACAACACGTCCCTGATTTGTTTGCTGTTATTAATGGTGCAGGGAAGAGGGGACTGTTGTGCATCTGCCAGCGCAATATCTGACCTCTGAGAGTGCATTAAATCAAGGCATTAGGCCCAGCGGTAATAAAGAAGGAAAGCAGGAGCCGAGGACCCCGGCCAAAACAAACAAGTGATCAACCCCCGGAGCTGGAGGAACTTCAGGGGGAGAAATAATATTGGGTCCGATACCAGTGGTAAAAGGGGAGGGTGGGGCTGGCCGTGACTCGCCGAAATCCATCCAATCCGGCGTCTGCCTCCGACGGTCCGCACACTGAGCCACAGCGGTACTCAGGGATAAAATTTCAGACTGGTCGGTGTCATTTGTAATAAAAATGCCTTTTGTGGGGGCAATAAAAATGACATCCTACATGGCGGCTTCCTTTTGTTTGTGCTTGCGGTAAGTACACACATCCGGAAATGCAGCGCCGCCATCCATACCAGGGCACTTTGATTGACAGCAAGAGACCCATTTTGGTGTGTTTTTACAGTGCAATGTGGTTTATAGTCAGACAGCAATTTTTTACGGTGCCTTTGCCATGGGAGGCTTCACAATTACATTCATTATCACAACAGGATTGCTCCGCTGAGCTTCGGTAATTGACAGAACATGTGGAACACTTTGCTGTGTCTTTCAAATTCAAATAATGTGGAAGGCAACGAGAAAAGAGCTTTTTTCACCTCACAAAAGAGCGCGAGAAGAGAAAAAAAAAAGAAACGAGGGAGTAATAGGGACATGTCGTGCCCAGTGGGGCACAGTCTGCTGAAGGTGGGAGGTGTGCACTTTCAGCGCGGGAGCCTGCCGCTCCATAAAACGCTGCTTCCCGGGCCACGAGGCTGAGTTACCGCCAGCCAATAATTAATCACCGTTTCCAGCAGAAGTTGCAGACAAAGGCGGCGGCTTTGCTATCTGATACGGTGTCCGTCAGGGGGCAGGGACTGCCACAGAGGTGACTCAATGCTACCATGATGTTTTTATGATTCCTGACTGCTCTGCGAGCCAATTTAAAGTGACAGGTCAAAGTGGGATTAGCCATAGATATAGATGTAGAAATTCTGTTCTGCAATACATCAACTCTTTTGGCGCAAGAAAAGGTCAATGAGAACCTTCAATATGGTCTGTTTGAAGGTAAAAGGCATTCATTTAAGACATGTCAAGATTTAACATTGCGATTGAACTCTTTTTCTATTCCTATGCAACAGTTGACACTAGAGCGGCTATTCGGTGTCAGCTTTTGCTGTTCACCTGAATCGGGCCGAGCTGAATTCATTAATTATTATTAGTTTATAAACTCTTCTATAAATCCACGTAACTCATAAATAATTTAAAAGGTAACATAAATGGCTATAAATAGTTTAAAAGGTAAAAAGGTCTAAATATTAGCGAATTGTGGTTTTGTTGTCAACCACAAACCTAGATTGTGACATTCTACACTGCAACAAGTCTTGCAATTTTAATTCATGCATTCAATTATTTTGTTGAAATCCACCACTAGTCAAATGACCATAACATATGACGTTTAGTTCTAATAATTGTACCAAAAGCTCACTTTGCAAAACACTCATTGAAGTCACACCCATTATGAAAGTGAAAGCAGATGGCACCCCTCACGACTATGGCCAAACTGACTCTCTTTCCAGAATTCATCAATGTACACCATCATTCCATACTTTCTATTTTTTATTTGTATAAAGTTGTATTGCCGAATAATAGCGATGGAGAGTAATCTGTAGTGTTGCTAGGAGCGATGGGTTAAACAATTCCAAATTAACAAAATAATAATAACCAATGAATACTGCATGTTCGTCTCCATGTAATACCATGCAGAAAAATACTATAGAATATTTTCTTTCATTGCATGTTTTTACCCAGAATGCTGCAGCCTGACGGACATTTGAGTGAGAGATACATTTGGATGTGGCCGGGGCTTTGAATGGCCTCTTCAAACAGAAAGATTTACCACTTCAGTCTGATGCAGCCCAAGGCAGCCGTTGGTACTTTACAAATCTTTGACAAACACAACCCAAAAAAGGAGGGTGGAAAAAAAAAGTGAAGAGAACATCAAGGGGGGAGATGTTTGCGCCAACCCATCTGCAGGAAGCATGCTGGTCCTGGCTCCAGACATGGCCGAGTAGCTGTGAACGCACTGAAACACAAGGTATAACATCGTCTCCTCCGGCAACGCGCTGTTGCTTAACTGATTATCGTGCCACATTAATTTTCCAAGCCCTGGAGTGCATGTTGAATTTACCCAAGGTGCAGTGCGTGTCTGTACCCGTGTAGTCGAGTGTGTGTGCGTGTTCAGATCTGTTAAAAAAAAAAAAAGAGGTTTAATGCAAAAAAGCATATCGGGGAGAAGGAGCGATGCGGTGTGTAGCCGGGGGCTACTGGGAATGCTTCATTTACATCCCACCGATTGCATCAGAAATCCTGAGACGTGTTGTGCTTCTTCTTTTATTTTTTTTATTTTTTTCCCGTATTCCGTTAATTATAGACAATGTGGCAAAAAAACAGACATGCACACGTGAGCACAAAAAGTAGCATCAAAGACGAGTCCCTAATTAGACCGTGTTAATGATGACCGCCACCTTCTTCCCTCTTTCCTTAATTGTTGTGTGTTCTCGGGGTCGTGCTCCCATTTACATAAGAGCTGGGATTCCAAATCCGGAAACAACCCTCGTGGCAAACGTTCCCGTCCCGTGCATCCGAGGACATGTTTACAAAGCTTCCATTTACGGCCGCGTCCCCAGGTCCGGGCGGCCGCAGGCCCCCAGCGTGACGTTGATTAGGGGGCTTGTCAGAAATAAGCCGGAGAGCCCCATTCCACCACAAACCTGGTATTCATTTGGTTCTGCAGATTTACGCGCCGCCATATCTCAGTGGAGAAAATCCGGCATGACATGAGAGTGAATTCCCCTCAAGCACCCCCCAACCCCCAAACACACACACACACACACACGTCCTTTTTTTTTTTGCAGCAAGGGTGGGGGGGTTAATCTTTCTTTCTCTCACACTGCCACCTCAATCTCTCCGCGGCCCGCCGTGCCTCCTGTGATCCGAGGCCGCAGCAGTAAATTAAATTAAATAAACCCATTAGTTACAGCGCCGTTGCCTCCTCACCTCTGCCCAGATGCGCTTTCATGGTTTGTTGGCCCTTTAAAGTAACCAGAGGCCTCTGGGTTGGAGCCCCGATCTCAAAGTCACCTTGAGTCAACGGACAGAACACACATCCTCATTCGCTATCAATTTTTTTTTTAATGAGCCGAATCAATTAAAACACCTTGTTTGCATTGTGAGTGCAACAGGATATGTACTCCTGGAGTCGGAGACTTATGCTTATTTAAAAATCAATTCGTGCAGACGATACCTTCTCTCTCTCTCTCTCTCTTTATATATATATATATATATATATATATATATATATGTGTCGGTGCGAAGTAAGCTGGAGGTCATGGCGGGTAGAGGCTGCCTCTGTTGGCAGCGCTGTCCCAGACATGCTAAAAAATTGAATGGCACGAATAGCCATGCAGATCACAGGCAGACAGCTGAACCACGTGGCCCCTGAAATCTCCGACTGAACTCGGAAAGATTCTTCCTCCCTTGCTCTCTCTTTGCACAAGTCAAAAGAGTGCATCTACATTTCCACAGATAAAAGAACAGACTCGTGCCTCAGCATTCGAAAGGCGATGCAACAGCTAATCCATAAACATTGTGCTGTGGCAAAGAAAGCTTTGTCTTTTTTGCCAGAACAACTTATCCATGGATGGCACCTTTGCTTTGTGCATCGCAAAGATTTTTCTGCCTTTAGCTCACTCTACAGTGAACTACAGTGGCAACTGCATCATGCTGTAGGAATTGATTTAATCAGGAGCAGAGACTGGTTATGAAGGTGCAATTGGTGAAGGAAAATTAAGAGAAACCAAAAAATAAAAACGTTCAGCAAGCCATGATCCCAATACAAAGCCAAAGCAGCGCTGGGATGGAATATCATGGCTCAAGAGTCCTGATATCTGTCTTCATAAGCAGTGGTGGACTTTGTCATACCAGATTAGCACAAATAAGGTGCGTTTTATGGAGACTTGACAATTAATTCATTTATGTTTAATGTAGTCTGGAATAACAATTCAGAGTTCATAAGTTCATAATGCTTCCATAAATTACACTGAATTGTAATTTAAAATGTTGTGACCAATTTGTATGTTCTGCAGTGTACTAGTAACAATAATTTCTAATAAAATAAATAACATCTATAAATTAAATAAAACACGATTTTATGTCAACATCTGGAACATGAACAAATGTCAACATTTAAATATGAATTCTGTTGTGAGCAGACTGGAATACAATTTTTAGAAATGCCAGTATACATGAAAATTTCACAATGTTTGGAATTATTAATAAACGTTTGCAAGACACTGGCAAATAATAGCCATCTACCATTTACCAGTTCATCTACCTTTCTGAAGCATTAGAAGCTCGTTCAGTCGCTTTCTGTAAGCCCACCTGCTGCTGTGCACTGTTTGTCAGGCGCCCACCAGATATTGATCCAGTATGATTTAGGTGGTGGACTGTTCCCAACACAGCAGTGAGACTGATGTGTTAGCGGGATGTTGGCCTTATGTCAATGCTGTATACAGAGAGGTTCATCGTCCAAAAATACACAAACACAAACCTTGTACCGTCCAATGTGGCCACATACAAAGGACTGTGGTGAATTCTAGCCCTTCAGAGCGCCACAAGCCATCAGGTTTGCCAGAGCTTGTTAATGAGTGAATTATCTTCACCGATCACCTGTACAAACTATGAAAATGATTCTTTACAGAGGCCCACGACTGTTAGACAGGCATCGTTCATTTCTCTTACAAGATCCCGCAAGCCCCCAAATACTTCACAATTCTTGAGCTTTAGAGAAAATGAATTATTGTGAGTCATGGTTTCTGGGAAAAAAAACAGGAGTATATTGATATTGCCAAAACTTGACAACTCACATCATGACAGCATAATCTCGATGGATAAATGACTAAAACTCAGAGGGAGAAGTAAGTTTTTTTATTTTGGGGCCACATATTCGATTATTATACTCTTTGTGATTCTTATTCGGGGGTGTGGTTTAAGGAGAACTGGAAAACCTGGACACCCCTGGACGATCATACACTCCACACGTATGGCTACAAGGAAGATGTTTCTATTAAAGGGACCACATAATGATGGCTAGCACTCACACCTCCGAGGCTATTCTGTCGAGTCCAGGCCCTGGATTTTCTGTTTGAATGTTCTCCCCATGTTGGTGCAGGTTTCCTCCAGGTTATCTGGTTTCCAAAGGCATGCACATTATGTGACTTGGTGACTGTAAACTGTCCATCGGTGTGAGTGTGTGATTAATTGGTGTGTGTGCATGTGTAACAGTTGATTCTGCTTTATTTTGGTAAGAAATGCCACAAAATATAACATTTAAGAATATTTGTCATTTTGTGGTTATTTAACTGACATTTGGTCTGACTGCAAGAAGCCCAAAGTTACGGTAGAATCCTAAATAGGTACAACAGAAAAGGATTAATGGCTCCATCCACGGACTAGGTGTTAAGTGTGTGCCACTTCTTCATAAATCCATAATGCAATAATCCAAATTATCCAGGAAAACAATCCCCTGGTTTGACATACCAATTAACCATTAGCATAATCCCTGAAAGCATCTGTTTGCATTTCATCGGTTTAATCCTTAGTCCACATCTCATAGGAGTTTGGCCCAAGACACAGTTTCCATATAATATCACATATCATATTCATCCGATCAATGCAGCATGAACATAATTGGTGATAGAGAACTAAATGATTTATCTTAAAGCTGTTCCTAAACCAAAGTAGTATTATTACATCAGTTAATAACTCGTATAAAGTTGTTTCTCATTGAATTAAATATTATTGTTATTTTCTATTTTTTGGATAGTTAACTTAGATTCATATATGATTGGTGTTTTTTTTTTTTTTTTTTTAACAGTTCATCAACTTGAACTGTCCAAAATGAGGTCCTTTTAGCATGCCAGACAGGTGGGTAGTAGAATATAATCTCAAATCATAATTAATACTTCAAAATGCAGACAGCAGTCACTCACTGTGGCCTCTTCAGGTGCACGGTGGTATTGCAAAATATCGCTAAGTGCTTACAACTAGTCTGCTAATATCTCACTGTATACACAGTTATGTTCAATGACAGTTTTTACGTATTGCACCTAATAAAAAGAAGTGCAAATCCGAACTGTTATTTCCAAACTTTTTTTTAAACGGAACAACTAAGCTGAGCACAGTTTACACATGGCATACTCAACTCCTACATTGTTTCACACTGAGCTAAAATTATTCTAGCAGAATACCCCACGGTGATTTGAGGCAAGACGCGAGCATGAATAAATAAACAACATAAAGCGATGAGAAACTTCAAAGGCAACGGGACAATCACCGCAAACAAGCTTCTGGAAGCCAATGAACGTGTTTGTCTTTGTTTGTGACAGTGACTCAGGGGTGTAAACAGGGGAATTAGCTGGCACCTCCGGAGTCTGTGCACATCTCCCTTTTTAATTGAATTAAGCCCGTCAGACGTCTTCTGAGTCGGACGCAGCGCCAGTCACGGAAGGAATGTGGCATACGGCCGGCCAGCCTGCGCGCATCGGCGTCACAGCCGGAGTTTAATGGGGGGGGGGGACATCTCACTGCGATGGAGTGGCGTGACCACAGGTGAGCATGAGCCCTGACTGTCACGTCAACTAGACTGGTCAGGTTGCAGGTTTAGCGTCCCGGAGAGTTTTGGTACGAGGTTCTTGCTGCACAGACCCAATTTCTTACAATTCTGCTCAGGCGTGTTCCCGTCAAACTTTTTTTTTTTTTTCTTGTCTCCTTGCATGGTGACATTGCTTGTCCATGTAACTGAAAAAAAGGGGAAACAATTTACAGGTAAATGTCAGGGCCCGCGCTCGGAGCGCTCAGGTTGGCCGTAGCTCCTGGCCCCCAGTGTCAGAGTTGCTGTCGGAACTGCATTCACTTGTTTTTTCAGACTTGCGTCTGGAGACTGCATCGCTCACAAATGATAAGCAGGCAGGCGTGGAGAGAGAGAAATGCCGCGGGAGAAGCAGGAGGAAAATTGGAAACTTGACAAGTATGATTGACATGCTTATTTGTCCAAGAAAAGTCTTATTCGCCCAGATTTGAAGATGGCTGTAGAGCAAGCTCTCTGCCAAATGGAACCATTGTTCCCCTCCGACTGGAATCGCATCACGGCAATTCTGCACAAAAGTAAATAATCCCTGCGAGATAGGAATCCTTTTAGGAACAAAATCACTTCAGCTTATACTTTATTTTCGGGTTTGAAAAATAAATAATTTACCAGGCAATGCTGGCGTCTGTCATTATCAAGCAATCCGCCCATGACACGGAGCTGAAATAACAGCCTTCGACTTAAACAACCTTCCCTTCAACAAAGCCCCGGAATCCAGAGAAGAGGCGCATCCAGGTCTTCCTTGAAATACACAAAGCATCAAAAGAATGGATTTATTTTTCCTGCAACAAGCATTACTCATAAGAATTAGCCTCTTTTACGGCTCACGTGACATTAGCACACGCTCTCATCCGCAGAGAGCAACAATGGTACAAAGTGAGCTCATTTGGTTTCGCAACCCAGAAGGCTACTATGATCCCCAGAAATGTTTGAAATACTTACAGTGTAGTTGTCTATTTTACACACAACTAAAAAAAAGTCAACTCAGCATAAGTGAGTGAACTGGAAACTGCTTTTTTAAATTAACCCATTTAAACGTACAGACTTCATTATACCAGTGTTGAATTAACATTTATTTTGGTTAGCACTACATAAAACCTGCTGTATAAAATAGTTGTGTAAAACTGACACCCTACAGTGTTAAACAGAAGCAATGTTGATGTAGCAGAGGCATATTTCCTGTATATTAAAGTATGACATAAGCTGGGTCAAAGGAATATGGCAAATATTCCATATCGAACAATTACATTTTTATATAAAATATAAAACCATGACTATTGCTGCCCTCCTCTGCTCCGTTTTCACGCTGCTCCCCGGGTGCCTGTCACGGCTGCCCACAGCTCACCAAGGGTGATGGTTAAAAGCAGAGGACACATTCCGTTGTGTCACCGTGTGCTGAGGTGTTTCACACTTTCACTTTTCACTTTCACGCATTCTCTCTCTCTCTCTCGCTCTCTCGCTCTCTCTCTCTCTCTCTCTCTCTCTCTCTCTCATTCCATTGTGTTTGTGCTTCTCTCGAGTTTGCAGTGTACCTGCTGCTGCCTTATGCGCATTCACTTGTTTGCCTGCTCTAGTGTCTGGGCCATTTTATTCAATTTCTTCCGAGGCGCTTGGAATGTCTGGCGGCTCAGCTCCATTACTCCAAAAGTAATGTAAATACACACAAAATATCCAACTTTTTGCCATATTTCTTGTGATCGAGAAAAATGCCCGAAGTTGATCACCCAGATCAAGCTGAATTTTATTGATATGGTCGATTTACAGGGCTTAATCACCCAGCCCTAGTCTGAATATCCATTTAATGCATGAATTATCATTATCACCTTTTTGGTATAGAACATATGCTTGAAGGTGGGTAAACTTATTTTTCACAAGGGAAGTTGTGATGTGTTTTGTTGTTTGATGAGAACATCCAGGCAGGAAAATAGGTTCTAATAGAAATAGACCTGGGCTGAGTCAGTCCTAACATGATAGCATGATCATTGTAACATGGCTTAATATAATTATTACACAACCCTTTTGCAATTATCTTAGTGTACTATCTGAGTATCTGGTGCATCAGCAAATGTAGGTTTGACTACTTCATTTTTCTAAATGTATTTATTGTTTCATGGACAGCATGAAATAAACAGATGGGTATACAGAAAGGGAGAGGGTATTGTCAATTGGCCAGACAGACTCACTTTTCTTTTTTCTCCACAGGACGCCAATCCCTCTATAATTTCAGCCATAATGCACTAAGATCATCCCAAATGCTGAATCCAGAGTAATGGAAAAAAGACACTGGCACACCCCTCTTTGTCTGGTTTATTTATCAATTTAAAAAAAATTTATTTGTTTTTTTTTGGGTTGCTTTTTTGGCAGTGCAATGCGTTTTGTTCCCTGGGATAAAGCAGGCGTGGTGTGACTATTCATGCTTGAAAGCATCGGATTTATTTCATTAATTGCATTTATTTATTTATTTATAATAAAAGCTACCGATTTCATTTAATTGTCAGGATGACTGATCCTGGATCGCTTCCAGCGAGATGAAAAGTGTGTAAACACCAGCCGCCCACACTCATATCTCCACATCACCCACCTATCAGCATAAGGCGGGCTGTTGGTGAGATCCAGATCAATACTGAAGAAAGGAAGGGAGGGAGCGCCGTCAAACGCTCTTTTTTTATTTTCCTTTCAGTTCTGTGCGAATGATTTGAGAGGAAAAAAAAATAAAAATTTGCGCACTGGCAGCGTTCGCGAGGAAAACAGAACAGGAAATAAAGGCACGCAGCCGCCGGTGTGGACGCTTCCGGAATCTCTCGGCTCTTTGGTGCTCATGAATTTAATCAAGTGGAAATGGTGGGCGGTGGGGGTGAGACAGACCTGACTGCAGTGGTCCAATCTCTTGACAGGCACTGGGGCGTGCTGCTAATTAAAAAGTTTAATTCCACGACTGCGGCGTTGGCATCTGAGGCACCCAGAGGTGCGTCCCTGCGTGCCTTGGCGGTGGCTTATCAGGACCGGGCAGATCCGGGGGAGCGGCAGGGGCGGCGAAGGAGCCGCCGAGAACATCGGCTGCGCAGTAGGGTTGTGGCATCCAGCCTCCCCCCCGGTTTCAAGGCCGGAGTCGGGGGGGGGGGGCTGAGCCACCAAGCCGCATGCCGGGGCTGGGTAAACATGGGGATGAACGCTGGATTTGGAGTCCCTCCTGCTTCGCTCAGCACCGGATCTGTGTCTAGCACTCGCGCCTCCTGTCAGAGTTTCCTGCCGCGTAACGCCCCCCCCCTCATCCAGTCCGAGGATAAACTCCTCAAGCGCTGAGCCCTTCCAACTTCACACAAAAATCCTTGGAGGACTCGGCAAACTACAGAACTCAGTTTCTGACTGTTGTGATGTAAAATGCCTGAATTAGCAGCAATTTCAGTGAAAAATTGCGTCAAACGTTTTATTCTGGGGAAGGTTGCGGTAGGAAAATGGCTTTCAATTGACGACAGCGTTGCATGTGGCACAGTTCACCCCCGGGGTCGTGCGGAACACTTGGAAACTGTCCTGCGCCCTCCTTGGCGGAAATTCTGATTATGTTCCGGACCGATGTAGGAAGTTCTGCGATTGTTTAAAATCGTTTAAAAATCATTTTATGCTGATTGGGTGAATTTGCGTTGGTTCTTGCGATCTCAACATCGGGTCCGGGAAAATAAGCGTTCCTTGGCGACGGGGCCGATAAGCTTCGGCGCTGGAGAGCTCTTCACTCGCGGCCTTGGCCCTGGCAGCGGCAGTGTGTGGGTTCCTCGGCTGAACAAACGTGTGCCTGCCTCACTGTTGGCGCTCTAGATTCTTTGGTGTCTCTTTGAAAAGGCCACGTGGCCCAACGTGAAGGTGGCCTTAGAACGCGTGAGCCCGTGAACAACGAGGCGGCCTTCCGAGTAAGTTACGCGCACTCTGTACTCGGAAATAAAAAAAAAAAAGAAGAAATGAACCTTTTCTTTTTTTTTCTCTTGTGAAGCAGCTGAATCCTAAAGATATCATCAGCATGGGCTTCCACATCCCTCTCCCTCCCTGAAACGGAACTTCTCATCTGTTTTTTAGCAGCACCAATTTAAACCCGCGGTGGTTACCATCTAATGATGGAGGATCTATTATCGTCCAACAGCGAGGGAGCGCCGCGCACTCAACGAGAGTGGAGCGTCTTTTCAGAGCGCCGAGGAGTTTAACGCGGCTCCGTCTGACACGCCCTTCTAACGTGGAGCTGGACGCGAAGCGAACGTGACAGCAGTGGCCCTATGGAGCTGAAAGAGCTGCTTTCCGGACGTGGAGGCACCCGCCCTGGCCCCGGAATACTGAAGCAGAGGGACCACAATATAGCAGCACAAATTCCTCAGGCTTGATAGGGGCGTAAGGGCATCGGCATGATTAAAAAGGGATGATTACAAATGATAATTGGTGGATCAACTGAAGGAAGCCTCATATGAATCATTAAGTCTTGACATAAATGTTACGTACCCACCAGGTAACATTTATTTCTTTTTCAATTAAAAACCTGGAATTGAAAAGAATGCTCAAGTGCGAAGACAGAATCTGAACCATCGATCATAAAATCTGAGCATCGGTGGAATGAGCAGCTTCTCTAGTCTCATTACAACACCCACCCCGAAATGCCTTACTTCGTCTGAAGTACGTCTGCAAAATTCTGTGCTGCGTTTTACAAATAATAATAAAAAAAACATAGTTGAAACCTTTGAAAAGCTTTGCTCTGTACAGCACACAGCCAAGTTCTATACATACCCACGGCAAAGCGCTAAATGTTAAACTGCGACTAATGATTCGGGACATTTAATGAGATTATTGACTCGGACCTCCGAGCTCTCAACATTAAAACGCCGTAAGATGATCAATGATCGACTCACTGATTAAGCGTATGAGCCTTGTCCAACAAACAGAATAAATATTCTCTGGTCCAAATGGCTGTGCACAGTAGACCGCAAGCATTCCATGATCGCTGTGTGCACCGTTCTAATTTTATAGGCATTCAGAATCCAGCACCGGGGCTGCCGGGTTCTCCCAGGAACGAACATCATCGCTGCAAATTTGCATCCTTTCATTCCGGCCCATGATCCAGAGGTTAGCGCTTCTCAGAGATGGGAGAGCGGAAGCGTGTTTAAGGGCGCTTCAGGGACATGGTGGACTCACAGACACGCGGGCGCTCTTTACCGTTATTTATGGAAGCCTGTCATGCCCCCTGCAAATGAGGCCCACGCCGCAAGTGTAATAAAACAGCGCACATTAGCACCCGGCAAAGTGAACAGCGGAGGACTCCACTCCCCCCCCCGAAGTCAGATGTGGCAGATGGTCGCCCTACCCAAAGCCCCCGACTTAAACCCCAGTTGAGCCGGGCTATGGCTGCACTCGGGCTCCGGAGCTGCCGGAACGGCCCCCGGAATGCATCTGCTTAAATCTGATTCCATTTTGCAAATTCCATCTCCTCCACCACCCATCATCCTTCTTTAGCCAGGCACAGTGGAGCGTGGCTGTAACACCCTCACACGCGGGTGGAGGTGACGGGGTGGATCCTCTTACGGACCACGAACATTAATTGATTTGAACATTTTTTTGATGTATTATTTCCTGAAGATCACCAAATAGATCATTGAACTTGCATTCGGGGAGCGCGGCTGCCCTGGCGTACGCGTGGCGACAGCCCGAGCCTCACCTGAATAAGCGGTCTGCGGCTCATACTCACCTGGGAGCCCGTAGCCGGCGGCATGCGGAGCCTGGTGAGCAGGAAGCATCATGCATCCGCCACCTGAGCTCCACCGGGGCTCAGAGCCACGTCAGAAACTCGGCCACCAAATGCACACGCTTGGCTGCCCTAATTTGTCATTTATGGGATTTATTTAATGTAAGGACTTTTTTTTATAATTATTATTGATACATGTAATGCTTTTAGGTGAGGATATGGATGTGTGTGTGTATATATCCCAGGATAATCAAAAATAAACTCACTGCACTGCGATATTGTGGAATTCTAAATATTACTGAGCACACACTGCACATGTACACACTTGTAATGTATTCATGTGGTTAATGGGAAACGAGGGGTTCGGGGTTTATATATATATATATTTTTTTTTTTTTCCAGTGAAGTATTTATGCGTATTTATAATCTGCCGTCTGTAATATGATTTGATTTGTGCTCTTTTCCATTTGTTGATTATTTCCGGTTTGGGGACTTAAATCAGAGCGCTGACACCGAGCAAAGGGACCGTAAAGCGAGGCGAGGGCGCACCTGTACCACTCCAGCCCCCTCTCGTAGTTCCTGTCGAAGAAGTGGGGCTCGTTGCCCACGGCTCGGACGTCCGGGTGGACCCGCAGAGCCTCGAGCAAGGCGCGGGTCCCCCCTTTCTTCACCCCGATGATGATGGCCTGGGGCAGCTTCTTCTCCCCGTAATCCGACGTGCAGTTCGGGGCTCCCCGCGGGTCGCTGTCCGTGGTGCTGAACCCCCGACGCGCCCTCCCCGGCTCGGTGGGCTCCGGCCGGGTCCCGGTCCCCTCCAGCCCCGCATCCTCCCGCGAGGTCGAGAAGGCCCGGGGGGGTCGCTCGGTCGCGTCCTCGTCCGAGAAGCCCTGCGAGGTGGAGGAGTAAAGTTTCTCCCTCAGCGTCGCAGAAGTTGCCTCCTCCGTCACCAGCCTGCCCTGGTAGACGTAGTTCTCCTGCAGGGGGAACCGCAGCGAGCCGTAGCAGCTCATCAAGCTGTAGAACAGGTAGGTGACGGACAGGGACAGGGTGAACATGAACAAGATCTTCCGGGGCACTTTAGAAGTGAAGACCCAGGTGCTGGACCAAAATGCCATCTCGGGTAGCGGCGGTCCCCTCAGAGAAGTGGCCAGGCATGTTTCCAGCCCGGGTCTTGCATGGACACTCGGCGAACAACGATCTGTCACTATCAGCGCCGCGCGGACCGTCCGGGAAGCTTTTCCGCGCGTCTCACCGCCGGCACCGTCCCTTCTTTAAGGCGTTTAACATTCCAAAGGGACGTCACCGTCGCCGCTCCCTCCAGCGGCGTATCGATCTCCTTTATTCCGACGCCTGACAGCCGTTGTCACAATGCATTGGGCTGAAGTTGCAGATCGGAAGGACTCTTGGCCCGGGGAGCGCGCAGCTTCTCGGGTGTCACGTCCGTCCTTCATCCCGGACGTGCGCCATGTGGCAAATCAAATCATAAAGAAATTCCCCCCCCAAAAAAAAAAAAAAAAAAAAAAAGTATTCCGAGCGTCCAGCCCGCCGCTCGTACCGCGAACTTTGCGCGGGAGAAAGTCGACGTGAATATTCCGCGGCGGCTCCCGGAGCGCGCCGTCCGGTCCCGGCGCCGCGTCCCGATTGGCGGAGTCGGACGTGCGCACCGGCGGCGTCAGATCATCGGAGCGGCGGCGTGACGAGGATACACCCACCGTCTTCCAGCAGGGGTGCGAGCTCCATGACGAGCGATGGAGATTGAAACATTCCCTCCGTGGTCCGTGGACAGGTTCCTCCAGGTCTGTTCAATTCGGTGGAGGTTCAGGGGACTTACACTCTTCGGGTCACGCAAAAAGGTGTCGAGACGCTGTAACAGTAAAGGCCGGTGATGGATAGATCGGCATCGGAGATATTAGAGTGAGTAATAATATTAGAATATGGGTTTTCACCTCAGTAAGGCGGTCTGAAGCTCATGTGTGCTCTCTGCTGGTGTGTTGCTGGAAAAAAAATAAGAAAGTGACCAGCTGAAGCTGCTGTGATGAGAAGTCACATCCACATAAGCTGAGGAAAGCTCATAAATAATGGAGACAGGCACGTGCCTGCCCACCCTCTCAAAAGCTCTCATATCGGCTGATGTCTTAAGTTAACCACGGTTCTCCATGGGTGGATTGATGGCTCTGAGGGGCTGGAAGGACCTGGGACTATCCGTCCTCGGAGCGACGGTTCTCCTTCGGCAACATCCTTCGGATGAGATACTCAAGAATTCGTCTGCTTATTGATTTTGGAAATAAAGTTTGCTGCTAGAATGTGACGCACATAGAAAAACCAATGCTGTTCCGTGTCAGCGTCTGTAGGTGGTTTTAACGTGGTGACTGGCATCTATCATAAATAGACACTGACACGCAAAGAGTACAAAGAGTCGAGCTCCACGGATTTACACGGCGGCAGACAAATCGGTGTCTAGTTCAGTCCTCAGACTTTTGGAGAGCAGGTGACCCGACGCTTCGTTCTTATTGGCGGATGCAAAATATGTCCAAGTGCAACGTCCCACAGGCCACAAAGGTGAATAATGTTGGACCTTTTAATAAAAAAAAATGTTTTGCAGATCATATTTAATGTCCTGTGTTATTTCATCCTTTTTTTCATCCTTGGTTGCAATTTGTTGCATTATTTTAAGGTGACCTCACAGCTCCAAAGCCTGAGTTCCGATTAGGACCTTGTGTTGTGTGGAGTTCTCACGCTCTCCCCATGTTGGTGCAGGTTTCTTTCCTGGGTAAATTGGTGACAAGGTAGGTAAATTGGCTTTTCATGTGAGTGTTTGAGTGAATGGTGTGTGTGTGTGTGGGGGGAACTTGCGATGGGCTGACGTCCTGTACTGGGCGTGTCCACGTATCTCCACGAGTGTCCCGGGATGGGCTTCGGCAGCCGCAACTTTGAGTAGAACTGAGAAGTTATGGAAAGTGAGTAAGTGGGTGTGATTATGATATGAGCAAGTTTTTAGAGATTTCGAGTTCTATATATATGCAATCAGTTGTTCAGTAGTGACAGGGACCGTCCCCCTGGAGACACCCAGGGTTAAGTGTCTTGCTCAGGGACAGAATGCTGGTAAGTGCGGTTTGAACCTGTGACTTAACCACTAGGCTACTACCACTCATAATGCTACTAACTACACAGAGCACCACCACCAGAGCCAGCTTTCAAAGAATACATTTTATTGCAAAAACATTATCATCCTAATATGAGAAAAAGAGAAATACTGAGGTGAAGTTGCAGGCACGGCTGTAGTCAATATACATAAGAAAAGAAAACATTTTTGATCATCTATGTGCACCGAATGCATTTACTTATGGTGATATAACGGAGCAAATGCTGATTCACCAAAATCAATATTTTCAAGATCCACATTCATTCACGCAGATGGGTTGAAGTAACCAAGTGAAGTAAAAGTGATTGTGATAGTGATGCACTACATGGCACAGCACACAGCGGACACAACAATCACCTTTCTAAGCAGTGGACGGCCATGAAAGGCGCCCGGCGAGCACTGTGTGGGGACGGTACGTTGATCAAGGGGACCTCTGTGGCTCTGGGATTTGGAATTGTATCCGGAAGGTTGCGAATCAAATCCCGAACCGCTAATGCAGCTCCCACTTCCTTAACCGCTAGGCCACCACTGCCCTGATAGGTGTAACATTTAAACAGTGGTGCAGAAGTGCAGGAGGACAGGTTGTGTCCTCAGTGTCATTCTTCAGGATAGAAGTCTTTGGGTTACAGTGGCAGTTGTTATGCATGCAGATTATTTCTTCCTGTTTTAAATTGGAGTGATTTGGAGAGGGGTGGGATTTTAGTGGAGCGTGGAGCTGTATTGTGCGTAGTATCCTCATGCAAATTTTAGCAGCAGAACGGGCAGAGCCAGCAACCTCGTGAGTGAGGAGTGGACATTCTCGCCTCTCCTTTTCCTCTTACATGTTCTGTCCACCACTACATAGGTTCATGCAGGAAAGAACAGATGCAACGTTAAATTCTCACTTCTTTTAATGCAATTATATACATATGCAATCTAAGGATTTTAAATGATGTACCTTCCCCAGTTGATTGTGGACAGTCCAAATCTAAAAAATAATACAGCACCATCAGGTTTCACATTTTCCTGCAGCTTTCACTTTAAAATTTCACTGCAGAAATTATGCGAAAACATTGCAAAATGCACTGCAAGTTAAGGTGGGTGGAGGTGGGGGTGGCATTAGTTCATCTTCAGGTTCCTGGCTAGATGCTGAGTTATTGAAGAGTCTGACTGCCAGTAGGAAAAGGCTGCTGTGCTTTCTGCCGGTGGTGCTTCTGATGCATCTGAACCTCTTTCCAGAAAACAGCAGGGTGAACAATCCATGGGAGGGGCGGGGGGGGGTTCCGGCTGCTACACGGGCGGATAGAATGTTTGTGTACATGTGAGTGATGGCTGAGGGATGCCCGTGATCCTGACTATTCACTGGAGGGTGTTGCAGTAGGAGCTGTTAGAATTGAGAACATGAATCAAAGCAGTAAAGAAGAAGTAAATGTTGCTGCAAAACCGGAACCTTCTGTATGAAGCTGCTGTTATAGAACCTGCTAGAAAATCCATAATGGGCAGTTTGGTCTTGATTGGCCTAACAGGTTTATCTTAAATTATTAGGTGTTACATGATTTAATTTCATGTCATAATGTCTGTGGTATTTTTTTCCATGTGGTATGAATGCTACTATGGACGGTGCACATTGTTTGACATACATTTCTCTAATATAGGCAACCGCCCGTGTTTTATACTGATAAATGGTAAATGAGTAAAACCCATGTGCTGTGGATGCATGTGACTTTGGTCCCAAGTCCCAAGTCGTGGTAAATGGGGAGGGTTGCATCCACCATAAAACTTTTGCCAAGTGTTTGATCTGCTTTGGTAACCCCTGTGATGGTAGAAGCCCAAAGGAGACGACATTATCATGCTCAGTTCTGCAACGGTGTGTTTGTCTTCTGACAACACAGTTCTGGTGCAATCGGCAACAACTCATTAATGTTGGACAAAACTGTCCACATCTGGACAAATAACATATACCTATCGCAAATGCCAGCGTAGATTTCGAACACTGGCATGTGCGGTGACCAAGTCACTAGTGTCCTCTGCATTTAACCGTCACCCTTGGTGAGCAGTGGGCAGCCATGACAGGCGCCCGGGGAGCAGTGTGTGGGGACGGTGCTTTGCTCAGTGGCACTGCAGTGGCCCTTTGGTGGCTCGGGATTCAAACCTGCAACCTTCTCATTACGGGGCCGCTTCCTTAACCACTAGGCCACCACTGCCCCCCACTAGGCCGCCACTCATGGCAGCCCGGGTGGCAACAACATGAATACCCTCCAGACGAGTGTGGGAGAGTATATTTCACACTCATTTGAGTGTAGAGTAATGTGATATGAGTTAGAGGTTGTCAGTGTCAGCCTGTCCTCAACGGCTTCTTCTTCTTCTTCCCAGTGAGCCTCTCGAAGCCTTTAGAGAGATTTTATGCAGCGCTTTGAACAGTGTTTCGGTGCAGCATAATTTAATACAGTAATGGAAAATGTTTCACGGTGCTCTCCTCTGTGCCTGCCATTGTCGGTGTCATAAGGTGTGAACGGGATTACGTCCGTAAATCAACTTTGATTATGCTGCTGGAACTAGTCATAAAAAGAATGCAATCTTTCATAATTAATACTTCATGTCTTTTAATACCCGTAATGCTGAATTCAAGAGAGCTTTCATTAAATTCAAAAAAGTGGTTTGCTGGGTAAGTTCATTTTCATCTGGCTGTAACCTTATAAGATCTGAAACTGTCAAAGTAGTGATTTAAAGCTCAGCCTGTTTTTTAAAGTGTGCTTTATTTTCACACTGAGTTTGTATTATTGATGCTTTTATATATTTGTTGATGTAGTGAAAGTGGACGTGTGTGATGCCCCGGGGCCATGGGTCCGGATCCATCCCAACTGGCACCAATGAGGTTTAATGGATCGGGACCCCATAAACCCCAAAACGCAGCACACATACATTGCTGCTGCATTAATGTGGACATTACTTTACCTTTGTGTTTTTGTTCCTGGCCTTGTGCCTCATGCCTGCAGGTTTGTCTTTGTTTGTTTCCTTTGTTTTGGCCCTTGTGCCATTATAATTTGTGTTTAGAAATAAAACCCATTTGCAAAGATGTCCTGTCTCTACGATTCCTGTCCCCGTCAGCCTGTGATGACGTGAATATACATTTTTTAAGAAATTCAACAGGATAATTGAATGGATACAGAATGTGGATATACAACCTATGTAGGATGGGATTCACAATCTAGTGGGCAACACAATCATTCTATGAACCAGAAGACCACAAAGTCACTGCCCCAATTACTACCATTGTTTCCCTGAGCAAGACACTTAACCCTGACTGTCTCTAGGAGGACAGTCCCTGTAACTACTGATTAGTCGCTTTGGATGAGGGCATCTGCTTAATGCCATAAATGTAAAATCAAAATTAGCTCGGCCTTCGTTATTGAGCTGTATACAAAATGTGTTACAAAAATATGGTTGTGTAGCAAAATGTATTAATATTTCAATGACAGCATTTATGAATTGGCAGAAACTGCATTGACTGACTTTTCCCCTTTATACCTTTGAAATTACACCCTTGCACAGCAAAGATTCATTCTACCCCTGCTTAGACAGGTAAACAGAGCAGAACAGAAAAATGATCTTCTTCCAAGCCCGCAAGCTCAGGGCAGGGGGAAAGATTGTCGCTGCTGACTGATTGAAGACGAAAAACAAGAGGCAACAAGGGTGTTCGGGGCGATTTGAGCGGAACATTGGTACATTCTCAAAGCCACTAGCGCTCTTAATCACTCAATAACTGTCGGTTTGGGCGCATATAGGATTAACAAGTCTGCGCAGGAGTCGTGACAACGTCACGCTCGTGTAAAATCCCATGTAAATTTCACGAGTATGAGCGACACTTAATTCAGTGAAGACACAGTGCAAGAGGCAATATGGTGCTGATGCATCTACATGTTTGTGGCCCATGGACAGCAGAACACATTTGAGATGCGAAGCCTCCACATTTGTCCTGACATTGCAGACAATAGAAACCTAAAAAAAAAAAACCCGAATGTCCCAACCTATCTGGCTGAAGTACAATTTTTGTGCTCTCTACATTGTTTATTCTTATCTTAGGATTTTCTGCTTCTTTTGTTAACGAAGATTGTTGTGATCACATGACTACAAAGGAGTGGTTCTGCTGCTCAAGTATTGAACCATAGATCTCCATGCTACACATCCGGGGAGGATTCATATGTTGCCGTGTTTCTTGTTCAACCTCATGGTAACTGCGTGTTCCATCATTCACTACACATCATGTAAGAATATCTGGGCAAAGTATTATATTCAGAAAAATAATAATAAAGATAATGCCCCTCTGTAGTCATATTAATACATAGCTACATATTAACATTAAACTATTCTTCTTCACAAGTAAAACAATAACCAGGACAGAGAGAAGGAAAAGTTTTATGAGCCAACTGACACAGTGTTTCACTACTGTGCTTTTGGAAGACACCCATTTATCCCCAAAATTTCATAAGTATTCTAACTTATGAAATACATTTGTAGTGTTGTTCTAGTCCTATATGATTGTTTTAATTAGTCTTGTAAAAGTGGGTTTGTGTTTTATAATTGGGCCGGTTAGTTATTGTTTATTAAATCTATAATGCAGACCCAGTCTACCAGTATCATTGTCATGTTTACAATCCTTTAAAACACAATGCCACTGTCTTTATAGAAAAGCATGCATTATTTTATAAAACTGAAAAATTTGTGCTAAATGTAAAATAGCAAAATCATATACATTTGGTCAGAATGATAGGAAAGATGTTTTTCATCTTCATAGCATATAAGGGGGAAACTGGGTAACAAGTGATAAAAATAACAAATGAAAATAACAAAGGTAAAAAGGACAAAAATAAAACTAATTACATTTTCATGAAATTGTTTCAAAAGCTGGTTTGAAAGTGCTTCATTTGGAACATTTTAGTCATCAAAGAGACACGTGTTTTACAGGCAATTTAATATTTTTATTGGGACATTTATATTGTCCACTCAGCTAAGAGATGCTTCAGTCATGATCCGGTCGGGCAGGGGCCACTCCGGGTCCGGAGTTCGGACCGGAGTTTCATGTTGGTCCTGTGTTATTATGTTTCCTGATTGTGTTCACCTGTGTATGAGTGTATAAAGCTGCCCGGTTCATATCTGTTCGCCGTCGGGTCATTGTTTGGTGATGTCCCCCTTGTCCTGTCCACCGTGCATTAAACCCCTGCCTCGTGACGTCGTGCGTATGCGTCCTTCTTCCTCGCCATGTCCAGCCATCGTGACAGCTTCCCATATGATTCAGCACTAAACCAAAACAAGCATGAAAATGTTCCTACTGAGGCACAAACAATACATTTGGTCTGAAAGCAAAAAAACTGGGTTAATCTTGATTTTGGGATACACGCATTATGGATCAAAATACTTCAAAATTCCAAACCCAGCGGAACTTAGCAGAAGGTCAGAAGGTGATCTATTATTAAGGTTCTTGACAGTTTTCATTGCATTTTGCAATCTGTCTAGATCTTGATGAACCTTTGTAGAATGTGGCCTTCTGAAGAAAGCAGACGTTACTGCATGTCACGACCTTGCAAAAGGCACCTGGTCTCAGCAGGAGCCTCAGTCTAGCCAGACAACAGAGACATCTGACACACACTTTCAGGTTAGATCCGTCCTCCGGCCGCTGTTTCGCTTTCATGACAGATCAGACAGATGATGACAATTTTGCGCCACAGTCGAAAGGCATGCACAGAACACTTCGCCAACGCTAGAAACGTGGGAGTCAGAAACAGCGGGACAGTGTGTCAATGACAGAGCAAAATGATAGATACCAGGACTTTATCTAATCGATAGCTGTGCTCTCCCTCTGTGTTGACCAAGCTGCCATTTTCTGGACTAATTACATGATAAAAAGTGATGGATGTGTGTTAAATTCAGTTGGCCCTTAAAGCACCTCCTTGGGGGCTTGTACCATTTCCTGCTGACCTTTTAGATCCAAGCTTTATTGTATGTGAATGCAATTAAATCAATTTGTCAGATGTGTGCTGTGTTGTTGCTGCGCTAATATGCTGTGCTTTGTTGGCATTACTGGTGAAACCTGTAGAAACTGGTATTGGGAAAGAACAGCAGATATTCTACATAAATGGCTTGTTTCCAAATTGCAACGTAGTGGATAAAAAATATTTGGAATATTTATTGATCCCGAGTCACTATAAGGCCATGGTAATGAGAAATGATAAATTAGCTCCCAAATGAACAGTCAGAGTATAAGCTGGAGTTACAGCAGTTAAAATTACCCTCCATGGGGCTCTACCAGCAGAGAGAATCAAAACTCTGGGGGTCACGGGGCTTTGAAGAATCTCCACTGTCACTGGGAGCACCAGGGGATACGACCAGAATGCTCACCATCCGATTGTTGGAGAATCCAGGTCCAAACGTCCTTCCGAGAGGTAATGGGAGGCCTCATTCATCCCCTCTGGGATATGAATAGAGAAGATCTTCCCCTTGTGGGAGGGAATCAGCCTCAAACATTTCCTATTTAAAGCCCCTGTGTCAAACAGGAACAATCACGATGGCAGGATGTTCACCAGTATGGCACTGGTTCCAGTGGGAAGTTAGATGTTTCCACTTCAGGTTCCAGCATTTTACCTCTTTTAAAGCACAGCGCAACTCCTCTGTATTTTGTACAAACTATGTTTTGTTATTAAGACCATACAAAGGATTTACAGTGACTTGATATTTATTAAGTACAATTATATTCATGGTGTCTGTCAGAGCAGAATACAAAGAGTGAGTTGCAGCTACACTTCGATTTTCATGGATGACGCAAGTTCAAGACTTTCATCACTATCGCCAGCAATCAAAGCATTGGAATTTTTAAAAATAAATATCAAAGGAGAGTCTACTTGATGATCTGTTCATAATTCAACAAAGAATAATTTACAAAGAACAGTTTACATAATGAACTTAATTAGTATTATATATAATTATCCTATACAGCATTTAAGAACTTTTTTTCAGCCATGCAATCGACAACAACTGGCTTCCGTGTCATCTGTGTAAGTAACACACACCTGACCTGCAGTGACCTTTTGCTCAGAAAGTGGTTTATGAAGAAACATGGCACGATTCTGCTTGGTGGTTTGTGTTCTTTACGTATGAAAATGCAGAACAAACAGCATTCTGTATCAATTTTGTTCAGCTGCAGAAGCATTTTTTACCAAAAGCAATGAGTGTTTGTCATCTTACCACCGGAACTGTGATGTTTCATTTATTGTACACACAGCAGAATCATCCCCATTTCTGCTGCTGACTTGTTCGGCTTCTTCTTCCACTTCCCCCCTCATCACCTGCATATTCCTCTTTCACACCAACCATCCATAGATCCTCTCTCACCACATCTGCAAACATACTACCAGGCCTTCTTCTTTTCCTCTCTCCAGGCAGCTTGTGGCACCCCTGCATCCTTTTCCCGACATACTCCAACCTAAGCTGTCCTTCTAAGGCACTCATTCCTAATCCTTTCCATCCCTGTCACTCTCCGAGCAAATCTCAGCATCTTTAGCCCAGCCACCTGCAGCTCTGCAACTGTCTTTAGCTCCCAACCGAATCTTGATAACCCAAAGAAAAACAATAATAACTGTAATCACACTTTGCAGTGATTTGATTGGATTGGTCAGAAGCAGTGTTATTTGTATTTATATATTTTAACACATTACATATCTGCAGTAATGTAAATGAATGTAAAATGTTGAATCCACCTCTAAAAAAATACAGAAAAAACATTGTTTACATTTACATCTACAGCATTTACCAGACGCCCTTAACCAGAGCGACTTACAATCAGTAGTTACAGGGACAGTCCCCCCCTGGAGCAAATTAGGGTTAAGTGTCTTGATCAGGGACATAATGGTAGTAAGCGGGACTTGAACCCGGGTCTTCTAGTTCATAGGCGAGTGTGTTACCCACTAGGCTACTACCACCTACCACCTTGCTGAAGTTTGCCGACTAACAAAGAAATGATTCATCTATAATTTCATTGGTAGGTTTCATTGAAAAGATAGAGACAGAAAAATAACATCCAAAATGCATTTCAAAAAAGTTATACATTAATTTGCATTTTCATGAAACAAATAAGTATTTGATCCCCCATCAGTCAGCAACATTTCTGGCTCCCGGCTCAAGAAGAAGCATGGGAAGGTCTTGGAGTGGCCTTATCAATCTCCAGATCTTCATTCCACAGAAAGTCTGAGGAGTATAACTAAACCCCCCCCCCTGAGATATGTGCAAACCATGTGGTCAACAACAAGAAATGTCTGAGCTCTGTGATTGGCAACAAAGGTTTTGCCAAGAAGTACTAAATCCTTGCTTCATTCATGAAAATGCAAATTAATGTAGAACTATTTTGAAAATGCATTGAAATGTCATTGTTCTGTCCCTCACTGTCCAATAAACCCACCATTGAAATTACTGACTGATCATTTCTTTGTTAGTAGGCAAACTTTTTCCCTGACTGCAGGGAGGTAGGTAGATAGAATCATATTCCTCTGTGCTGTAAAAGTCTGATTCTTTCCTCTTTGGAAATAAGTGTACTATTTACGCGTCCAGATTTGTGGAGGACATAATGCTCGCTGCACTAAGCTCTCCACCGCCACGCATAACTCACTGCACCTGAGTGGAACAAGGGACACCACTGGAACGGCAAAAAGCACCCTGGAAAGCAATTCAAAAGAGAAAAGGTCCCTCCGATAGTTCAGAGAGTACAAGAGCACCCCTAAATAGATCACCGGCCTCTAACAACCCCAGCTTGGGACGTCCCCCCAGATTGATGACTTGCGCGGCCTTTTGCCCAGGTGGCGGGGGGGAGGCAATGGGCTCGATACATCATCCCGCCGCATCGACTCGGCAGCTTTGGAGGCTGCGACGTCACCGGTCCCGGGGGCCCGCGGCGTGTCCACCTGTGGGCGGCCGCGCCCTCCTGAGTCTGCAGGACTTCCTCCGCCGCGCCTCCCAGGTGGAGCGCCCTCAGCATATTTAAGGCGGAATGTGCCAGGCTCTCTGGTCGGGGGGGTCATTCATCAGCAGGATCGGCGGGAAGATGAATGGGCCCCCGCCGCCCGCGCCGCAATGGATTGCTGCCACTTGCTGGGATCATTAGCGCCGGCCCTGGCCGCGCTGGCCGGGCGGCGGGGCCCGCAACTTTGCATACCAAATGAACGGTCCATCATTGCCTAATTAAGGGATTATTGGAGACACTTGTGTCCAGTCCCTTGGACGGTAAACCATAACTGAAGGGCAAAAGAGATGGATTAGCCCCACCTGCTCGGCGGCAAAGTGTGAAGTCAGGAAAACGCTGACCGAGGCGACCCGCAAGTTGCTTCTTTCAACCGTTTATTCAGACGAACCGCGGTGACGCCAACAATCTGTTCGGATGTGAAAAGCAAACAGTTTAAGAGGCAATATTTATTTTTCATGACACTTTTTTTTTTTTTACATGGTGGGCAGACAGTGCAACTGTGACGTGGGAAATGAATAAATAAACTCGATTCTAGCTTTAGCGTGGGAGCTCGAGGTAAGAGGGCCTTGCTAATTATCATTCATGAACATGAGGTGCACCGATAAAGATCTCCAAGGTATTCCATGGCGAAAAAAAAAAAAAAAATCTAAAGCCAAATTGCAGCATCCATTAACACAGAGGGGGAGGATGGACAAACGCGCAATTGTTGTTCCCAGATAAGCGAATTCTAAAGCCATCTGGAAAATCGAGAGCGTCGCCGGGTGTAAATCCTTGCCACAGCTTCGCACTCGCAGGCAGGGCGGGGAGGCCGGAGCTTCGGCTGGCTGCGAGCCCCGCAGTGTATGAGGCTTGTTTTTCATTGACTGTGTCAGGAATCAAGAGGGCTAATCCCTCCGAGACTTCAGATGAAAGTTTCAAAAGAAATAATGAAAGCACACTGCCTGAGGGTGCATATCGGGGTGAGCGCAGAGCGGGCCGGGGAGAACGGCAGCCGCACACGACAAGCATGCGGCTGAGAAGAGCACAGCCATATTTCTCACTCGCCTCCGCCCCCCCACCAGCCTGACTAAAAATACATGTGAATTCGCCATCCTCCTCCAAGACATAAACGAATAAAAAAAAAAATTGTGATTTTTTTCTGTTTCCTGTTGTTTGTTTTATGGTGTGAAACTTAACTGCAATGATAAATATGACAAGTAACATTAATAATAATAGTATCTGCAATGACTGCAATTCTACTTGTTTTTTACATTATTAAAATATATCTATATTAAAATATATTTATATATATTAAATTTTATTTAGTAAAAATATTAATTATTACCATATTAGTTTTGATATGGGTTAAACTATTAACACGATGTTAATGTTAACTACGGTGTTAATCAATATGTGGATTGTACTTTATATCTACATAAGTAATACTGTAACACCATATATACTGTTGATACACGTTCACTGTATATATTCTCATATATAAAACAGTTATGTCCGCTGTTCAATAACCTGACAGATTTTTTTTTTTTAATCTGCCAAAGGATTATGTTCATAGAATGCTGGATATAAATCATATCTACTGTATAGAGTTTGAGTTGTCAGAGAATCCCCATCCTTTTTTTAGCTCATCCCCAAAAGACCTTTTTTTCCCCATGAAAGCACTTCAGCATCAACTGACGGAGCTGCACGGTCTCTCTGGTTTCTATCCTCATTGAACCCTTACTATTCATCAGGAACACTCTGCGTTGGCATATCAATCCACTTTCCCCCTTCACATCATGAGGAGACCCTTATCTGGGGCTCCTTTGTGCAACCAGAGTGGGTCTCACACACGTTACAGATGTCTGAACAGCCAATAAGAGCTGCTCTATGCTAAGAACACATGCCTCAGAATCCACAGAATCCAACACATGCAAGGGTATATACACATTTTCTTACAGTGTACAACGTGAAGTTCATTCTGGAGTACATCTAGTAACATTTTCTAGTATATTCCAATATTGTCATTTGTCAATCAGATGTTTTCAATGCCTATGAGCATTGGGCATATGTCCCAGTTTACTGATTTTCCTTCCTTGGACCTCTTGTGGTGCTGCTGTAGATATGGACCTTAACATCAGGTTGTAGTATTATTATTCCACAATTGAAAAACTGGAAAAAAGGTTCCCTTTTTTAATTAACTGAAAGGAATCACATGGATTCAACTTCATATTTTAATGTTTTCATCAAAACGCATCACAGGTAAACGAAAATGATTTGATCATGTAAGAATAACGTTTTTTGGATTCAATGCCAAATAATGTTTGATCAACTTAAACAATCTTTGAAAAAATCAAGCTGAATTAATGTAATATGTATGGTTTGATGTAAAGGACAGCCTAAATGAAATGAATAATGTGGAATCGTGTTTTTTTTTTCAGCGAATCAACTTAATGCATAAAAATATCACACCTCTTCACAGGTACAACTATAACAAGATGATAAGACAAGATGTCACTCTCTTCATCAGTCAGTGGTTTTAATGTCGTGGCTGAGTCAAAGTTTTGGCCTTCTCACAGTCTGCCTGTTGCTATGCTACATACACATAATACTTGTTTTTGGATTTTGACCTGGTCCTTTGGGTTTGGTACATGATTTCATGTTTAATTTCATCTCTATGCTGGAAGCCCATAATGTTTATTGGTGTGTATAATGAGAGCATGTAGCCATCTGAAGACTTCAATTTTGGAACAGAGTTCATTTAAAATGGTACACACTTGTGTTATGTTAGAGCTACAAGGTGAAAAAGGCTTCTTCATACAAGACATATTTACAACCGAATCTCAATGATATTTATTATTCATAACCCCAGAATCAGATGCATTGACCGTTCAGCCAACACTAAGATTGGAATTATGCAATATTAGGAAGACAAAAACACAGTCAGGATACTGTGCTGCCCTGTGTGAATCCTTGTGCAGTTTGATGAATCACTTAGTTCATGTTTGATTTAAATTTTTAGCCATGTTATGCAAAGCCTAAAGGCCACAGTCGGATTCCATTCATAATCCAAAGTGCCCCTGTGCATGCTAAGTGTAATTTTTCATCTCCGGGCCGCGTCGCAATGGAAAAAGGACCAGCGATCTCATGGAAATAGCTTCAAGGTCATGCAGAACTTGGTAAGAATACCTGAGAGGAGCATTTCTTTGTCATTAATGCAGGCCACGTTGGGAATGGAAGCCAACACATGCAATATCATAAATTCGCAAGCCTCTCAACTGTCTAATTAGCCTTATCTCTGCTTTGCAAGAACAAAAATAAATGTGTCATTTAGGGAAAAAAGAATGTGATAGAAATGCTTGAAAAGAAAGTGTCTCCTGGCATCACGGTCAGAATTCATTTCCTATTTACATATCTAATTATGTTACTATTGCTATGCGTTGCTCATGTCATTGGCAGTTTTATAGGGTGGAAGACAGTCCTTGAAATGACAAATGAAGATTTCATTTACTGATCACTTTTCTTAATAAAGAATGAGTCACAAAGGCTCAGATTCAACTCTAATTACTGAAGACACATAATAAAACTAATAGAAATTTTATTTTGTATTTATCTCTGTTGCGTGCATCAAGATGTCATGAAAGGAAGGAAGAAGAGGACTTTGTCATCAGCCCGATAATCTTTGCGGCCTTATGTACCCTGTGCCAGATTTTAAAAATAAGACCCGCCCTTTCAAGTGCCAAGGACATCTCTGAGACAATGCTCGTCTCGCAGAAATGAGCCGGCTCCCCTGGGCAGGTGTGAGGTTGTGTCGGAAGTGAATAAATCATGCACCCGCAGTGCTGTCATTCATGACAGCAGCCCATAAACACTGCTGACCAGTGGCCATGGCAGCTAACTTCTTTATCAGCTGCCAGCAGGGTGCAGACACATTAATGGCGTCTATATTGCTTTTGCAGGGGAGAGAATGTTTGACTGGGCCCATATCAACAAACCGTGTTGTTATAATGAAAAGGGACTCTCCTTGGGACTCTGCTTTGTTAAATTGCAAATGTCTGTAGGTCTGTTTTGCAGCATTTGTAACTCTTTTATTCTGATGCACTTTTAGTAGTGGATCTACTAAAATCTGTTGCAATTTATTGTTAGCTATGTAGAAATGTATATATGAAGAGTATGCAGATTTTTTGTTGTTGTTGTTTTTCTACCTATAAATGTCAATAAATATTCCGATGGTAGAGGTCTAGTGTGTAATTCTATTTCATTAAATTTCTATAATATTAAAACATTAATTATAATCTAAAACACGCAAGGTTCTCAAAATTTCTGACACTTCTTCTTCTGCAAACTACTCAAGGTGCCTCCTTTAAAAAGCTCAATTGGATTTTAAAAGCTCAATTGGATTTAGATCTGGCCTCTTCACCAACTCTCCAGCGCTTTAGAGGTATATTTGTGGTCATTGTCCTGCTGACACCATGAGGTCTTACCCAGACCCAGGTTTCGGACACTGCACCCCAGAAGCTTCTGGTATTCAACCAATGTCATGGTCCATTGCACATAGCCAAGGAAGCCAGTGCCAGAGGCACCAAAATACCCCAAGATATCTTTGAACCTCCATTGTGTTTGATTGTAGGTATGTTGATCTTTTTGTAGGCTTCATGACATTTCCTGTAAACAGTAGAATGATGCACTTTACCAAAGACACTCTACTTTGGTCTTGTCTGTCCACAAGATGTTCTTGCAGAAGTTTATTTTGGTAAACTCCACTTTTTTTTTTGTTTCTGTCTGCAGTGGGCTCCCCCTGGTTATCCTGCTATTATGTTTCATTATATAGTTACATTGATGGATAGTTTGAGCTGCAGAACAGTTGGATTGGGGCAGTTTCTTCACCAGTTGGACTACCCTGTGTTGCTGTCTTTTATCAGTTTTTCCCTTCTGTCCACAACCAGGGAGATTGGCTACAGCGCCATGTTTTTATTACGTTGCACGCAGTGGAAAAGGGGACATGAACTCCACAGAAAATTATCTGGTCTTCTGTCAGTTCTCAATTTTGTATGAAATTATCTCAAATTTGGCTTTTTTTCTCTCTTTTTTTTCCTTGGTGACCCAACGTACATAAAGGAAAAAAATGTCTATACCAAAACATTCACTCACCACAGCGTGGAGTGAGTTTGCTCACAGTTTGCTCACAAACTGACACCTACAATTTAAAGCCGACCAGTTCACCTAGTGTGCATGTCTTTAGACAGTGGAAAGAAAACCAGAGAACCTAAAGGAAACCCATACCATCACGGGGAGAGCATGCATTCCAGGATTCAAACTTCAGCCATGACTTTAATACTTACATCAAACCCAATCCAAAGTAAAACGTAGCAATGTGCTTCTGCTTCGTTTCTTAATCTATGTGAAATTGCATTGTGTGCATATTTCACAGCCCATGTAATTCTAATTGTCGGTTTTGGTAGACAGACAAAGTGAGGAAGACCAGCAAGCCATTCTTCTATCCCAGCAATCCAACATGTGACCTTTCCTCTAGATCTGTGGATTGGTTAAATTTTTGGGAATGTCAGTGTGATCACACAGCAGGCCAAATTCTAACACACTCTGAAAGCTATTGAGCTACACTGAACTGTGTGACCCACCCACTTTGTCTGGTTGTCTAAAGGTCTGACACAGAACAATTCACACCCCACACACCCTGCCCTGCTCTTCAGCACCCATTCGCCCCCCTATCAGCCCTACTTCCACTGTTTAAAGCCTTTTTCCAGATGATCATGTGTTGGATTAATCTGGCCCGTACAATCTCAGTTGACTCTCATGAACAACATTAACAACTGAATCCTCAAAATCTCAAAATATAATTCAATATAACATACTCAGTCTCACCCGCTCCCAGAATTCACACACACAGTTCACTCACACATCCATACATACATACATACATAGGCAGTGGTGGCCTAGCGGTTAAGGAAGCGGCCCCGTAATCAGAAGGTTGCCGGTTCGAATCCCGAGCCGCCAAGGTGCCACTGAGGTGCCACTGAGCAAAGCACCGTCCCCACACACTGCTCCCCGGGCGCCTGTCATGGCTGCCCACTGCTCACTCAGGGTGATGGGTTAAATGCAGAGGACAAATTTCACTGTGTGCACCGTGTGCTGTGTATCACGTGTGACAATCACTTCACTTTACTTTAACTTTAAGATACAGTCGCCAATTCACCTATAGTGCATGGCATTGGACAGTGGGAGGATGTCTGAGAACATGGAGGAAACCCAGAGATGGGTGTACTTTATTCTATTCCGCGAACCAAACCAAGAGACTCCTGTGATTTTGACATTTGTGTTCTTGCTGCTTGAGTAATGAAGCCTCTTAAGATTTCAGATGTTTTGAAGCATATGCCACAGGGCAAAACTGGCATAGAAACCGGAGGGGAAAAACATCATTGTCATCACCAACCTCAGCGTGAAACGCCATTTCCCACCACCCTCAACAAAACACCAGATGATGGAGTTTAGCGAGGAGGAATGGGGCTGCACTGCAAATGTCGAATTTATTTCTAGCAGCTTGTTGCATATTATGGCAGCTAAGACTGATGCTTACGTTACTGCCTAATTATTGCATTCTTGTGTTCCGGAATTGTCATTTTAACAGTGTTATAAAATGTGAGGCTGGATTTTATTTCTGTGTCTTTTTTTTATTGAGTGCCTTCCATTTAGTCTCTGAATAATAAACTTTAAATGTATGAGGGTTTGAAGTTACTCTTGGCTGTAATTTAGTGTTGCATCACAGTGACATTTCTGATTGCTTGTTAGAAGCTGCAAATGTCCAGATTGAGGCTTCGACATTCATTATTTTCCTGTGTTTCTTCTTGTACTAAACATTTGATCTCAAGTACACACTTTAATAACTTTCCCATAAAAATAAATGAGATGGGGATTGCCTTAGCAGTAGTCTCTTTCTCCTGAGGGCATCTAGGACAAAATGGTTGTGATTAATAATTCATATTCTCCATTTGATCCCCATCATCACAGAAATAGCGTTCCCAGGGCTTTGGCCCCCTAGGTCCGAAAAGCGGTGGCCCAGCACACCTCGGCTGTCCTGCGAAAATAACACATTAATCACGCTGCTTTGCTCTCACCGCACCCACGCGCAGCTCTGCATTAACCCCCGTGTTGTTCCGAGAAAAGGATGCCAATTACAAGGTCGGACGTGAAGGGCCCGAATTAGATGTTCTCCTGGCTTTTGGCGCGACTCTGGAGACCATGGCGTCCACCTGAGCAGGAATTAAGCTGTTAGACCTCAAGCAGTCAGGATCCAGAACCAGGGACTCCAGGAGGCATTAAAGAGCCAAGTTACATTAGCGGAGGCAAAATGAAAAGCAAAGTGACATTACCTGACGAGCGCTCTACCCACCACAGCTCCCCCATCTGCCCGCGCTCGGTCTCCGTGGGAATATTTAGTCTCCCCTCGCCGACACTTTCACGGGAAAAAATGGCGACATCCATCACCGGCCACCCCCAGCTACCTTTTTTTTTTTGGCAGGTTTGATTCAGCGTAATGCATTTTTTCTTATTTAGTGCTCATTGCAACCTTGCAGTCGACAGCCTCAGAGATTCCTTTTAAGGATCGGCCTGTCTCTCAAGCATAATTGGAAAACTCAATGGCAGCACTGAGATCTGATGCAGCATAAATAAATAAATATCAGACTAGAACACGAGAGAAAGGGGAGATTTGCAGAGCACTGGCTGTCATTTAAAGATCTAAAGTCGGCGGCGATCGAACATTGAAAGGAGACGGAGTAAAACATGTCTGTCCCACTTCCTAGCTGCTAATGAGAAAAATGAAATCAAATCAAGTGTCAGGGGTCATGGCTCATTTTAGCATTTCATACGTTTTCTGAATTATGAACTCTGAACAAGTGAGATAAAGGCTCTGTGATAAAAAAAATAAATTCAATAATGAAGTGATGTCATCAGCGCTTTCTTGTGCTCCATCCATGTGTCTCTGATTTATTACAAGCTTCTAATAGATGGAGATAACACCTTTATATTGAGGTTCACCAAATCCAAGCTGAGATTGGAAACACAAAGGCACTGTGTTTTATGGCCATGCGTCTGCTGCCTGTCCCCAGTGAATATCATAGAAAATAGTGTTCCGTTCTACTCTGGAATTCGAAGTAAAAGAGATATTTCCCAAAAACAAATACCAATTTAAGAGTAGGAATTGCAACTGAGGTGATGTTACAATTTTATCATGATACGTGGATCACAAAACAATACTAAAGATACTTTATGATAGCATATTGTGATTTTATTCTGTAACACAATAGGCACTATCTCTGCGCACTGGGCTTGTTCTCTTCCTCTCAATCGAAAGAAATAAATGGATGAAATAAAAAAAAAAACGATCTTAAATGATGTTTGTGCATGTGACGTACTGATGGGCATTTGTTGTATAATCCAGAATTAGGTAATAGAGTCAGTGAGAGCTGTAATTGACCATGTCCTTCTCATGTTGAACGTCACTAAGATCATGTTCCTCATCACAAAAATAATCAGACTCCAAGAAAAATGGTATTTAGTTTCTAGTCTTCAGGTAAGAGATAACTACCAAGTGTTTTTTTTTTCATGTATGCAAATCCTGCTGTCATAATGAACATAACACAACTCAATTCATCATTAATCTTCCCATAAAAGTTGGTGACTAAAGCAATTTACTGGATTACGTGGAATTGTGCAACAAGTTCACTTCTTGGCAATGGAAGGCCAAGGAGTTAAAAGAGGCGACTCTGCAGGCATCAAAGCAATAGAAGGACCATCGTGTGGACTTCACATGCGATCAGAGAATAGGTGTACATACGAAATGAATTAAATACAATAAAACTGATTGGATAATGTTGCAATGCTACGCTGCATCGATTTATTTTTCCCACCTCTACTATTTTCTACACAACAAAGCAGGCCGGTATTAACATATCAATAACACTTCATTCTGACTGAGGGAGACAGGAGCCTGCCATAAAATTCGGAATCAATAACCTGCCATTTGCTTTGCTGCATCCAGCTGCGACGTAAATCTAATATAAACACTTCACGTGTATTTCGACCGTGGTGAAATGTTAGACAGAAGGAGGCGTCGCGATCAAGCAGATCCGCTATCCCAATTACAACTAATGTTGAAAAATTCTGAATTGTCCTTATGTTACTAACTGACCTTCAGCCCCGGCAGCAGTCGACTTAATTCCAGCAGTATTGAACTTCTGGAGCGTACGACATTGAGAAAAAAAAAGCCTTTAAGATAAGAGGAACGCTCTGTTTGATGGCAATAGACAGATACACCATCTCCTCAATTTCAAATGATCAAAGGTGCAAGATGTATTGCATATTCATACTGCATATGGATTTAGATTAGAAAGGAGAGTCAGCTCAAAAATGTGAGGACTGAGGAAGAATTGTGAGTGATGATCCCATCCCGACCGGCACGTACCAGCAGCTGAGAAGGGCAGCATGGGGCCTTCTGTCCTGGTTCCAGGAAACATCTTTGAGTTCATTCAGCTCCAACCTCCTCTGAGACATCAAGCCTATGACAGTTCTGTTTTGAAAGGGCTTCTCCACGGTGCGGGGTTCATCAGCTTGGGGTACCAGGGTGCTGCCCTGTTACAAATTTCTAATGAAAAAGATATAAATTAATTATATGATGTGAACTATGAATAAAATATGCTGAGTCTTTCAGCATTCATAAAAAATGTATTTGATTCATTTGAATGAAATTCTAAGCTTGTGTCTTAATTCAGAGGCTAAATCCTTTAGGGGACCTGGTCTATGAAAGCATGTTAGCATTGGTAGACCATGCACTTGGAAGGATGCAGTTAATTTGTTAATTCAGGTCATTTATAGCCTATGGAGCTGGACCATGATTGGACTCTTCCTTTTCTGTTGGGCGGGGTGGACATTCATTGGCATGGGCTTGTTTACAGCACAAACGGAAAAACTCACAAAGAGTCAAAATACGTGCCTTACACACAATATGTAAAAAAAAAAAAAAAAAAAAAGAGTTAAGAAAGAGTGTGGAATTGTAAGGGCCACTCCCCAGTAACATTTTGGAAACAAATGTTAAACAATTTAAATGGTTTTTGGTTGATACTAAACAAAAAAAAAAAGAGAAAAATATCTGGTGCAGCCAAGTGACAAGTTTACCCCTGGACTGAATGCCAGTATCATGCCAGTGTCCATACCAATAATAACGTCATGGTTTTAACTCTTTTAATGCAACCGGAACGTCTGCGTTGCAATTTGGAGCATTTGCGGTGTCAATGACGGAAGTGCAGTTGCAGTTACTTTGTCCATAAGCCTTCAAGCTGCTTCCTGCCCAAACATTTATCACCAGCTGCCCCGGCATGTGAGAGTTGGCCTTGCGATGACAAAAAAACAACATCATTTAGGATCGTTCAGTGACTCGTCAATTATCGGCAGTACTCCAGGAGCAGAGCGCCGCGATCCGCAGACAGGGCCGATTGGTGATGAATTGTTTTCGCTGTCACTCACCCGCGCAGATGTTGTTTACTTGCATGCGGAATGTGGCATTGTCCTTATGAGAAATGTCGGGGTCTCTCGCACTTTCTGGGGGGATTAATTCCAGCGCCCCCTGAGCACACATGCCGATCGGGGATTTGCCTCACAATAAGCTCGGGCAGGTATAATTGCTTACTAGCTTAAACGAGTGTGAGAGGGGGGAAAATAAATAATATAAAGCCAGTGGATTTTCTTCGCACATGGCTGAAGCTCTGGGGACCATGAGGAGGTGGAATGTGTGTGTAGCCACGCCAGGACGGTGTGAGGAGGTTCATCCCGGCCACGGTCTGTGTGTGTGTGTGTGTGTGTGTGCATTCGGCGGGGATTGGATACAGTTGAGCAGCAGAGGGGAGCTGACATGCACCTTTATCACAGGGTTTACGGTGGCTGAGGCGCTGCGAAGACAGGGCCGCCGTGATGGATGGACCGCAAGGCCGTCTCCCTCCTCGCCCAGTGACACCGAAGCCACTGTAATCTGTTTCTCTGGATCCAGCTCTGCCTTCCATGAACTCCATGACTCGCAAGCAGCCGCTCGCCTCTCCCGCTCCATGACCCCTCTCTACCGATCCGACCCCCACCTCCGGAGAGACCAGTCACTAAATAGTACGTCGGCATGCGGGCAGCATGCCTGCTTTAATTGGGACTCAGCGACAGCCGACACAAGGCCGAGGCACTTCCCTTTCCCTCCGAAGATGATCTCCAGATTAAAACGGTATTACATCCCATGTTACATCTGGGGTCTGAACACCGCCGGGTGCAAGAGTGCAATTGCATACATCTGCTGGGAGTATTTCCCAACACGACAGACTCAGGGCGTCAAGCCGAAATATTAATTTAAATTTTGTCACATTGATTTAAATACACTAATTAGTCAAACTTCTGAGTTCAAAAACTTTTGGTGATTATTTTGGTGAGTTCAGAGCAATTTTTTTCATGCACAGACCTGAATTCCTTTCCATGGTTTCATGTAGCACCTGCACAGGGGTTTAGCCTTTAACCAGGGCAATATGACTTAAAAATTAATTTGTGATATTTTTTAACTACATTGCAATACACAAAATATATCTCGATGACGTCAAATTACCTCTAAATCACTGTATAAATGCAAAATTTAGCAGGCAATAAAGCAATATAGCAGGCAGAGGTTGTATAGACCCTTGAAGATCAATGCTAAAGATCAATCCTTGGACATCTAGAAGTACGTAGAGCTACATTAAAATTACAGCCTACAATCTATATTAACATAGTAAATGGTGAAATGCAGACTCTCTCACATTTTGAGTCCCTCACAGGGAAAAAATTGTCAGCTGTCACTGAAAATGTGTTAAAAGTTCTTGTCTTGTTTCCGGAAATCCAAAGATTGTGTATAGTCTTGTAAGTCGCTCTGGATAAGGGCGTCTGCCAAATGCCGTAAATGTAAATGTAAATGTCTTGTGGGCTAAACTGCGTTCTAGAATGAATGATTGTTACATCCCAATCTAGGGGTTATATGGACATCAGCAAATAGGTGATGGAGGCAAAAATGTAGTGTAGAGTAATTTTAGTGTTTATTCATGTAGAGTAAAATTGTCCACATGGTCACAATACCATGAGGACAACAATAAACTAGCAAGACTTATCTCTCCTGATGTTAATCTTAGGTTTCCCCCTTAAGGGAAGCGGTAGCAGTGGTGAGTGGGAGTGTCTGGATTTTGGCACAATGGCTCAAAAGTGCAGTTCTTGTATGCGATCACCACATACACAGCATAAGTGCCTTCTTTAAAAAGACCATGCTTCGGTCTCAGCCAATGTGGTGACACCAAACTGCCACCGAAATACACCTAAGAGAGACAGAGCTGCAGAAAACACCACAAACCACATACAAACATAACATAAATATTTTTGGTTTCTTAATGCTAAATGTACTTTGAAAATTGTTTAAATGTTGTGTGACAATGACCATTATAAATATATTACATGCATTACAGTGAACCAGTTTAAAATTACTCACTCACTAGCTATAAACACTCAATCCATATCAGTATTGCAGCCATCAGGGCTCATTGGGTGCAGGGTGGGAACTCACCCAGGGTGGGGCACTAGCCCACTGCAATGAATTAGTTTAATTAAATTCAAATGAACTGAAATGAAGAACAATACTGAAAGCATTTCACCAGTTTATAACAGAAGTAAAAATTTGAAACGTATAAAAATAAAAAATGCAATAAAATAACAAATTCAAAATCAAAATCAGAAAAGGTTTATTTATCCCGGAGGAAATTGTTTGTGCTTGACTGCCACATCACACAGATACAAAGAGGCAGACACAAGACAGTAGAATAATGCAAATATAGAAAATTTGATAATTACAATAGCAAAAAAATGAATGAGTCAGTCTGAATAGAGTATAAAAACTCTAAATTAAATAATGTAAAGAAAACAACCATAAGATGAATAGAGTAATATTATTAGGTGATTTAGCATAGTTAGAAGCCTTAGGTGTATCGTTGTGCATGCCTTCCTTCACAATGTAATTTAAGTCTCTGACACACACATGAGCAGTGTTGCCAGATTTTGCGCTGGTTCTTTTACTTTGTAATAGTTTTGGTAGGTAAACTGGCTAATGCAAAGTGACATTTTAAACACTAAGCTATCTTTCACAGACATCACTGGTAAATCATTCTAACAAGATACCACAAATGTAAAGAGAATTAACCAACCTGGATAGATGCAGTTGAATTAGAAAAAGCTGCATAGAAAAATATTGGCTTCCTTCAAATGGCTTCTACTCTTTGTTTAAACTGCATTAGTACAACAGTGGAAGAAATCCGTTCGTCTGTATTTTTTATTTTGTGAACATTGACTGTAAGGTCATCGTAGCAAAGGCTTGGGTAAGTGAAATCATCTGTTCAGTATGGAAAATTGAAAATCAAAGATTAAACGTCTATAGACATTTTAATCGGTACCAAACAAAATCAAATCTGAACAATTCAAGAAAAGGCAACACAAAACTGTTATTGATGACTGTGACCTGGACACACCCACTTCCATTGGCACTGAATTGTGTAAGCGATTGGTTGGAATGTTTAAGCAACATGACAATTAATGACACATCCTGCAATTTTCCCACGCAACATTCATTTATAGTACTCAAGCTACTATAGCTACTCAAGACCAGAAAATAAGAGAAAACCAGAAAGAATTATGCTATTAAGACTTTAGAGAACTTTAACCAGGAAATCATCCATACATTTGCAGACCTGAAGAATGAAGGGCAAAATCACCGATCTCCACTGGCTACAATACATATAATATGGCTGCTATAAAAGTAAAGTCCTTTAAATAGCTGCACTTCACAGCTATCGACCAAGGACAAAACAATAAATTCAGATGGATTTTAAATCTGACCGTGTGTCATGAAATGACACCAATTCATTGTTGTGGTGATGAGGCTGCTGATAATGAGACAAAGTCATTAATCAAAGACAGAAAGGCACTTTAATTGTTTATTTAAGCAGGTTCGCTAAGAGAAGTCTCTACAGTGCTGAGCCAATTCATTTTCTGTTGTTATGATGCAAGCCCACGATAAAGCATTGATAACCATTCATTTATGCATGCATAGCCAGACAATTTACTCCCAACCAGGGTCAACTTAATCCCCAAAGCCTATAATTGAAGTCAATCACGGGCACTGGTGGCAATAGGCCAGGGTTACATGGGCCACTACCTGCATCTATCAAAAGACACAAACTCAATCAGTGAGAATATGAGCTTGACTTCCATGCGACCCCCTTACACTCAGCACACAACAGAATTCACACGTTCACCTATTAAACTCTGCAGTCTGTTCATGTGCTCATGTGGGTTTAGAAAATAAAAAAAATGACAAAACAAAGCTTGATTTAATCAGATTTCTCAAGATCTGATATTTAAGCTTTCAATATCGAACTGACCTTTCAATGGACTTTAGTTAATCACATCTGAATGAAAGTTTGGGAGTTTATGAAAAGGTCAGTTATGGTGCTTTTCCGGTACGGGATTTCATAATGACATTATGACCTAAAACACCATAATGCTCAAGAGAGAATGATGAATCCTTTATTGATTCCAAGAACAAATTAATGCTGCACTAACCTTCACACCAATGAAAGTGAAATCTTTTTTTCTCTTAATATCCCTCCTGGATTGCATCGCATCCTAGTCAAAATTATATTTAAAAGGCAAAATAACCATTTTAATGGACATCAGTTCTACATACAAATGGCCACTTCATTAGAAAAGCTTACAGCGTAGCTGTAATTTAGCATAAAAAATTCAGCATAAAAAGCATGAAAATCAAGTGAGTTTGGTGAATAGTGAGCCACAATCGTGTAATCGTGTAGAGGTATCACCACAATGTCTATGGCACAAGAAAACGTGGCCAGTGAGTGTTTCCCTGAACAGTAATGAAAAGTTGGCTCTCAGTGAAAAATTATGAAACTGTGAACTATTAAGATCCCGTGAACAATTTTGCTATAGGTCCCGAAAAGAATTTAAAAAAGCAAATAAAATGGGTGTTTCATCCCACCACTCTGTAATAACTTAACTCTATGATGATTGTTGTCACTAACAATGGCACACATTTCCTTTCCATTGAAACAGACCGGGGGAGAGCATTGGTTTTCATGGAATATGTGCCGCAGAATAGGGAGACAAATTGCAAGCTTGTGTGGCAATGTGTTTTTGGCTGAATGCCATGTCCTGCTGCATACATCCCTAGAGTACAACCTGCTCTGGCATCCGGATACCTGTACAGTAGCGATGGAACACAGACCTATCAGGTCCTGCCAAGCAATTAGAATATAAATGCCGTGCTTTTAGGCCACACAATAGTCGGCTTTAATCCACTAACTGCTTTTGTAACACAATCGGATGTGCTCACTTCAGACCTAGTTATTATATGACTGTCATTGTTATAAAGACTGTAGCGAATTTGTATCCTCAATTTTTAAAAAATGACCTTGCTGATTTTGCAGACAAATGTAAATGTAATTAATTTTTTTCTCTTTTATCATTGGTTTCTAAATGCTATTTTCATGGTGTGCAAATACTTTTTGTTGTAAAGTCAGTAGAATTACACAGTAAAATGAACAATTTACAAAACACTCAAAATGTTAAATGTCAGTGCAAAAAATGAACATAGCAGCCAGGGTTCGTGTTGGAAAAAATATGCAAGTCGGAACATGTGTGTTTAAAGTGGAAGGCAGGCAGATAGTTACAGTAGCGTTATAGATGTACCGTGTAGGAGAGGCTGAAAATTCTGGGAGAGAAGGTATAGTGAGATGGATGGTGAAGGACCATCTAAGGATATTAGAGGGTGCACATAAGTGAAGGGCATCAGAAAGATTGCATAACCTGGAATTTTGAAATCAATGGTGTTTAACAAGGAGCTAGTGCAGTTGCAGGACTGGAGTAATTCTGGTAATGACACAGGCCGGTGAATTCTGAAGCAGTTTTGAGGAAGACTGCAGAAGACAGAAGATTTGCAATAGTTGGCATGAAATGTAATCAGACTAGAGGTGCTTCTTGATGTCTGAGATGGACATACATGATTGATATTGCATAGATGAAAGTATGAAGTCTGAGTCATGTTGTGGATGTGTGTTTCAAAGAATAAAGTACTGTCAAGAATGACACCCAGACTCTTTATCTGAGGGATGAACTGTCAAAGGCTCAAAAAAAAAAACTGGCCAAAGTAACTTTACGTAGGACCTCTTGTAGCGTAAATTGAGCTCAAGCGTTTAGGTAATGAATCAATTTGTGAATATTTTTTAGTAAATTATTTAGTAATAATTGCATGTGTTTGACAACTCGTCCGCCGTGGTAATTTTAAATGTTTTTATAATGAGGTGTGGACAAAAAGGGCGTCCCCAGAGGTCAAATTAGAGCAAGTATTATCGTCATCAGTGTAGGGATCCTAGATTTTAATCCAGATATTCAACGTACTCAGGAGAAAATTCCTTTTGGGAATTTGTGCCATATTTTACCTGAGTCAGATTATCAGGTACAAACTTGAGGAGCAGGCTGTGATGTTAATAACACAGCTCGGCTTCACAGGTACCACGGAGGCACACTTATGCATTGAGGAGAGGGCCTTGTCCTTATCTGTGGCTAATAGGTCTCTAACATTGTATTCATGATTCTACACCATCGCTCCTCCCGACAACACACTCACACACACACACAGTGCCAGAAAGATTGATTGAATGACCATCACAACCAATCCATTCAAATTAATTAATGTTACAGGCGTGATAAAAGCTCAGAACAAATTGGAGTTATAATGCAGTACTTAAAATGTAAAATATTAGGTCATGATAGTTACTGTTAGATGTAGATGTTACGTTGAAATTGTCAGCTATGGAGACTTGACGTGTTGGCGGACAGTGAGAGCCTCATCCATCGTCCGGAGTAGCAAAGGCAACACAGTGCATGGAATGCTGCTCAACCAACGCCTTTTAATTCGACACCACAACTCCAATATTAACAAAGAAAAAATGAATGTCTGGACTGAGAATATATAAACCTTGCTGCAGTAAAAAGGTTAAAGGTTTCATGCCCAGAACTTTAGGTCAGCCACGCACCAAATCATATTGAAGCTATTACATCTATTTCTTAGTGTTCCTTTAATGGTAGATTCCAACACTTTTTTTTTTTAACTGAAGGCTCTGTGTTTGTAATTGTTAGATAAATGCAATCGGATGAACATGGAATTCAGGCTCTAGCAAATAAATCAGCTTTCAAGTGGTGTGCGTGTCTGTGTGTTAAGAGGTATCCATGCCGCTGTGAGCATGCCTTGTTGATTTTGCTTTTTATTAACCTCCCTTTCACGAAACCCTGTGCACTTTTAAAGATGTTGATTCGCCCCCGGCAGCAGCATAATGAAGTTCTCCCTGTATTGGCAGCCAGCTACCTGTCCTCATTACGACTGATTTGTGACAGAATTGGTATAGACAGAAATTGACAGTAATTACACTGGGGATCTGTTGACACAGGTACGCTGAGCTCCAAATTAATCTTCAGACAGAGGACACCTCTCACCCCGCCTCTCATCCATCCAGCCCCAGCCAAAACCAGCCATTAGTTAGCTCATCACAGATCGATGATTATTTACGTTCTGCGGGTCTCCGCTCTGTGTTAATAACTGCTGACGCTGAGGACGTCTGAATGACTTAAGTGCTCCTGGAAACGCGGAGTGTTTCATTTTAATATTCTCAGAAGAGAGCATTGACGCTGCGCTCCCATTCACCACCCTCCCCAGGTCACATCTTGGAGCTGGCACATTTCGTACATACTGTTAATGCCCGTGACATTCGAGAACTCACCTCTCTGCATAACAAGTCCGTTCTGCGGGCCGCGAACTTGCCGAGGAGGTGAAGCACCCCGCTGGACGTCCTTACACTTTAACCCATTGCTTGATCACGCCGCCATCATTGCTGCCATCGCAGCCTTCTGGTTATTTATGTGCTGATCTTATGTAGAAACACCTTGTCATCTGTGGCACAGCGGCGTCTGTAACAAATCCCCTTGTGAAGAGGCTCCGCGGGGCTAACAGATAAAAGGTGGCATTGAAAGAACGCTGTGTGGATTTTAAAAGCTCACTATCTGGCAGAAGCTGCACGTGCATTTTTCACTTTGTCAGTGTCGGTCAAGATAACACAATGAGACGAAAAAAGTGATATTGCACAGGTTAGCGTGGTGAAATACGGCTCTCACTATTGTCTAGTTCAGCGGTATGTGTATTCTTTCCTGTCGAAGGGGGGGGGGGTAGGTTTATGGAAATGAGAAAGTCTGCTGGGGGTGTATGCCGAATGAGGCAAGAGATACAGTCAATCTATATTTGCTATTCATCATATGTGTGTGTGTGTGTGTGTATTTTTTTTCCCTTTTTCATCTACCATTCCTTTCCCTGTTTTAAGTTTCAATTTCAACTTTCCCCCCTTTCTGCCTTTCATCTTTTTTTTTTCAGACTTGCTGTAATTTACACTTCATCTTCAGATTCATTCCTGCCTGATGCACCGCTTGGTTATCAGTTCCCCTCATGCTCCATCGAAAAAAGGCTGAGAAATCACTTGGAGGATCACTCACCTCAGTGCATTCAAGGCAAACGCCATTTTTTCCCCCTCCCACCACCACAACCCACAACCATCTTGTTTATTTAACGTCTAGAGATTCATACGGTTGTGTCAAATGTCGGAAGCAGGAGGACAGTTTCAGCCCGAGCTGAAATCATAAATCCTGCTGGTATTGGACACTACGAGAGTAGCCAGGCTCTCCACTGCAGGAGAGATGCCGGAGGCGTGGCGCCGCATTCCTAGACTGCCACTGCCCTCTGCTGTCCTGCAGAGATGATACGCAACTCCACCGAGGTCCGTCAGAATCCACGGTTCCGCAGTGACCAGATCTCCCAAATAAAACATTGCCATGTGTTACAATGCGGCATTGACGACAAATATGTATAATCTACCACTGCAGTACACACAAATCAGCCACAACATTAAAACCACTCTGTCAATGTTGATTTTTATAGTAAAAAAAAAAAACACAAAAACATCACTGACCATTCAGCGCCTTCCAAAGATTTTTAGGGGACTTTGGAAACCAGATCAATGTCAAATAAATGCAGGATGACACAGATCAGGGCCACCAGAGCTGCAGAACAGCGCTGTCTACATCCTACTGCCATTTTCTCCCCAGGTTGAATATGCCCACACACGGCCATCCGTCCATCTTTAAAAAAACAACAACAACAAAAATGCCTTCATCTATTGCTCAATGACCGAGGTCCCACTCCTGTTCACATTTCTGGAGCTTTGAAGTGATGCATTGTGTGATCTGACACCTTTTGTTGTGACCAGGAATAAGGTTTTCAACAACCTGTGCAGCAATTTAAGGTCAGATGAGACATTCTAACAGTCGCTCCTCGCCTAGTCATGAGATGAGGTAGGTACTAAACTTTGTATTCCAGGAAAAACCCCGCAAGTTATTTTGGACACATTCTAACCCATTTAACCAGACTACCAATATGGCCCATGTCACTCTGGTCCTTCCGACATGTCACCATCAAGAGCGAACTGTCCTCGTGCTGCCTTGACAGGTACCATTGTGACAAGATAATCAATGTCATTCACTTTTCTAGCTAGTGGTTTCAATCTTCTGGTAGTGAACTGTGTACATGATCAGGTACATGATCGTAAAATGTCCGCCATTGCAATTACTTTTACCATAGTAACAATACAGTAACTACGTATGCAAAAGCAATAAAAGACATGTTCTCTGTATATTCTCTTGAAAGAAAAAACAGATAAATAGAACATCATTTGCAGCTCCAGGCCCTCAGCAATATGTTTGAGTAAACAACTGCGAAAAGACACATGTTCCCTAATGGTCTGGATAAGAAAACCGGTTAGGCTATTTTCTGCTGTGATGCATTTCAAATGCTGCAGCTCGGTTGTCAGGGGCTCATTTGAAAACTGTTGCTGTGTTTGCTCCTGCTGTGAACTGTTCCACATGATAACATGGAAATGCAAATAAATCACAACACGACCAATTGATAAAATTCACATGATGAACTGCATACATTTGTTTTGCGTGTCGGAGCTATTATGTGAAAAGGGCTGTATTTGTTATACGATGCATGAGGAAAGTGAGGGCAAAAGAGACATATTCATTCACTTACTACCATTGTGTCCCTGAGCAAGACACTTAACCCTAAGTTGCTCCAGGGAGACTGTCCCTGTATCTACTGATTGTAAGTCGCTCTGGATAAGGCATCTGGTAAATGCAGTAAATGTAAATATACATAGGTGGCCAAGGAAAAATTCCAAGGACTTTATATGGAATGATATTAGCTCTTCTTCGACATTTTTGGAGCAGCCTTTTAAGAATTGCCTTTTTCACCAGTGCCTGAAGACAAAGACAATATAAATTTTCAATTTATATTCTGTCTATCAGTAAAATAGGAATCAAGAAATGTTGCCCTATTACAAGTAATGCAGGTTGTAGCAACTTTCAGAATTGGGAGAGGGTTCTCAAAATGTGTCAAGGGACTTAGATAAAAGCAAATGGCACTGTCATAATAATATTCTATTATATTTTTATTAGTAATTATCAATCATAAGATTTAATTAAATGTTTTAGAATACGTTCAGAATACTCTCCATGTATTTGGCCCTATGAAGTGTGGAAGAAAACCTAAATTGGCCATTAACCCATCAAGAGCCAGCCTTATACACAGACCAATAACTATTTTGCAGTGCGGGCACACTAATCTGCTTTTAGTTCCTCATTAATAATGCGTCATGTACAGTTATGTGTTTCTCATGACAGGTATGTTGGAGATTTGGCAGACTTTATTTTGGATTCTAAATGTATATGAATCAAAATGGCACGTTTAACAAGGAAGTTTGTGATATGTCACAAGTCTCTGACAAATCAATAGACTTTACCAAATCCTCTTATGTTGTCAGATGCAGCACAACTTCATAAATCGGTGAGGGAGTGTGGAGCCCCAAGGACATGAGCTGTGGATGACGAGATGACGAGTGGCTCTCTAAATCTTTCCATATACCATTGTTCTCCATATTACTGAGCATTTCAGTCTTCTTTTTCTCTTCCTTGTGTGGTGACTTTTTTATATACAATTCAACACATACATAAAGGATAAACATAATGAGCAAGTTACAAACGTCACACACACATATGCTCCATTCAGACTGAACACTAACACCCCCTAATACTGTGTGCTGAGTGTGCTGAAACAACCCTGATCCATTGAGGTGTGGGCCCCACCAGACCTCAGAATGACTACTCCCAATTAACAACACATGAATAACAACAAAATATAACTAAAAATCTATAAATAAAGTGTACCCTTTTTAGTTCCTGAAATTAGTTAGCTACTATTTAACGCTTTAATTAGACGCACATATAGGTGTCTTTTTCCACCATCCATTTGTGGCATTCCCCCTTGTTGCATTTTGCATCAAAACATTTTCTATTAGCTACATCTTATCTAGAGCTGGCATTTCCATATTGATCAATATCAATAATTTTCATGTTTTGCCAGTTTGCCAGCAAGCATCTGGACTGAAAGTATGATATTTATTAATGAACATGTTAACATTCTGGACATTCATTTCGGCAATAAAAATGTCAGAAACACCCTGACTAGGCTTGTGCAGATCTGTGCAGAGTGGGCTGCTATATTAATTATGAAAATGCATGCAAGTTCAAACTGTGATTGAACCTGCCCACCCAACTGTCCATGAAAATCATTTCCAACTTCTCAGATGCATCTATATGAATCTGTCTTTTAAATTAGTTCCAGTTCTGCATGTCTTTAAAATTCAGAAGTGGGAGGCAATGTTTTTCATTTTCTGAAGGAAGAAGAGATGGACGGGTGAACAGACACAGGGACAGAGACAGAGACAATGCCTTTTTGTTTTCAGGCTCTGACCTCCAGCACAGTTTTGCAACAAGTCAGACTCCATGTGTGGCATTCTGATAAGGCTCTGATGTCCAGGGCATCACTGACCTGGTCAAAGCCCAGCTCCCCACCCCCAGGTTATACAAAATATTGAGACAAAAAATGTTTCAGTTGTTAAAAAAAAAAAAAAAAAAAAGATTGGCCCTCCAAAATAAAAAAAAAGTCAAGTCAAAGTAAAAGTCAACTTTATTGTCATCTCACTATATACAACTACACAGAGAGACAAGATTGTGAAGCTTTGGAGATTCACAGTGTGCAAAAAGACATAGTGCAAATGGAATAACACAACACAAAAACATGACAGAGGACATTGTGGACTGACCAATAAAATTGAGCAGATAGTGCAAATAGTACAAATGTGTGTCTTTGTGTTCTTTTGCATTTTCTCCCTGCACCTTTCATATGTTCCATATGTTTCATATATTCCATATGTTCCAGACCTAAGCACAATGTCCCAGGACAAGCTAGCTACCTGTAACTCACAGGAATTTTTTGATTTTGAACATGTAGACACATTTAACATTGCAATTTACATATTGGCATTTTAGATAAATATATTGTTCATACAATTTGTAAAATTTAAATTTAAAATTCTAAATATGTCCTAAAAGGCACCACCCAATTAATGGGCCTTTTAGAAGACATGACATTTATTAATTGCCATCAATTGCCCATTTAATTTCTCAAATTACAACCAATTATTCTCAAATTGCAAGTAATTATTGCCCCTTGACCTAGAGGTGTAAAGGTCCAGCTTAGTCACTTGGCAAATTTCTCCAGCTCAACAGATTGAATCAAATTACCTTTATCGTGCCAACATCCACAGATTGGAGGAACAAGCACCTGCTTCGCCAGCCTGGGAACGGGACACCCCTGGCAGCTTGCAGATTAAATAAAGCTGTCCATTCTGTGCCAGGGTAATGGCTTCCCAAACCGGAGATAAACTGGTGCCACGTCAGTATCGCTTTGCAGGATGACTCTCTCTTCATGGACCAGGCCGCAATTGCTGAAGCTAAAGTTCACAGTAAAGCTGTTCAATGCATCAAAATGCTAATGTTATTTTTCACAACACCACTGGCCCCACGCTGGCAGCTGCAACCTATGTAGCATGCTCAAAGGTTCGAGCTCTCAATCTGTCAAAAAGAGATAAGTACGTTTTTTTGTTTTTTTTTTCTGCCCCCCTGAAAATCAATTTCATTGAGATAACCCAATTTCTTATTTCACATCCAGCCATTGATGGTTGCCATGACAAGGAATCAATCTGAAACTGGAACAAACGCGCACACTTCATAGAGGAAAATGGTCGCCGTTTGTTCCCAGCTGGTCAATACTCATTTGATGCTCAGACAGGAGCACTTTAATGAATGTGTGCTAGCTTGTTTACGCAAGGAGACAAAGACATAATTTCGGAGTCCATGTATCTTGCCTTCACTCCGCCAGTGTGTCATGCCATGATTACAGCGAGGCTCGTTTCCAGGAAAATATCCTGTGATCATTTTCACAGCTGCCGGACATTTTTCTTGTCAGCATGCTGTCCATTAAATGCCAGCACATTTGCTTAGGTGATCCATGCCGTCCCAGTCGTACGACTTTCCGTAGCTCTTGTTAAAAGGGGCAAGACATCAAATTACATTTATATATTTCCCACTGATCAATTTATGTGTTTTTTTCCCTCCATACCAGCTACCCCAATTTTATATATATTTTTTGAGACGATATATATCTAAGACAATACTATAATATATATATAGTCAATACTATATATATATAGTTAATATATATATATAGTATAACAATATATATATATATCACATAAATGGATTATCTACAGCTCTGAGAGGTAAAGCACAAGCAATATAATTAAGCTTCTCAAGAAATATCACCCCAATGAGCCCAACAACATTCGCCAAATCGTGCAGTTCACATATAGCGATGTTATGCTGTCTTACAAGAAAAGAAAACAGTATTACATTTATTACTTAAGGCGTATGGGTTCTTAAACATAAAAGAGTAATAGATCATTACTCAAGACTGGCTGGTTTCCAAAACACTATGTAACTGAGGAAGATGGATTAGTGAATCCTTAAAATGCATCATAAATTGTCATGCAATTGTTGTGCAGCACATTAATATTTATTTAGAAATTTGCACAAAATGACATTCGCCTATGAACCAGACTCTTGTGTCTCTGAGCAAGACACTTAACCCTGAGTGTCTCCTGGGTCCCCGTAACTACTCATTGTAATGCTAAGGTGACTCTAGCCTACCAGGTAGCACCAGCTTACCGCCTTGCATACCCCAATCACCCATATATGTGCTCCATTTCATTGTATTAGGGACTTGTATTTAAGCTCTCCCTCATTACATTGTAATTTGTGACTTGTATGTCTTTGTATGTATAAAAATGAAAGTGAAGTGATTGTGATACACATGTAGTATGTCAACCTTTATACCTAAAAGTGTATTTTAAGGGTGTCTGCTAAATGCCATATATGTCAAAGTATTTGAATCAAGAATGAATTTTTTCTTAGCAGAACTACTGTACTGCTGAACTACTGAGTGCTCTGGTTTCAGCTTCCCAAACAACCGCAGGTTAGATGAATTACCAGGGGTTGTTTGACCTATATATTCTTTATGGATAATCAATATGGTTATCGATAATTCATTTATAATCAGGAGAGGAGGAGTCGGGACCCTCTCACAGCCGGCTGTTGCTACTCCCCTGGTCTCTGTGAATCTGTCTCTGTCTTTTGCAGGGGCAGGGTGCTTCGGTGCAGCATGAAGGCTGGTGCTTTGCCTGAAAATGGTGGGAGGTGTTTCCGATGAGTTGGAAGCGGAGGCTGCCACCTTCGTGTACCAGGGAGTCGGGGTGAATGACACAGAGTTCTTGTTGTGTCAGCGCATGGGCAGTCGTGAGCGCATACCCTCTGCCATTCCTCCTCCACTCATCGTCACCGCTGACATCATCTGCTTCCTGTTGTTCCAGGCAACCTGAGATTTCCTGGCTGGTCAGCACATGCATGGTGAGGGGGCACAAACCCTGCACTATCCTCCCATGGAGCCTCATCACAGATGACCTTCACTGTCTTCCTCACACTCACTCGCCCACGATTCGAGGGGACGTTTTTTTTTGGGCGTAAGAGGCAGGACATTTTCAGGAACAAAGTGATTTACTTTTAACAAAAAACCCCAATCTGTCACGAGAACCGAAAAGGAAACACCAAAGAAACTTAAAGGCGTGTCTGTCCGAAGGCAGGAATGGACACAAAAACATGGTTAAACATCAGTGTCCACATCAATGCTGCAGCAGCTCCTGTCTTCTTGGTGTGATCAGGACCTGTTAATCAGATCCATGAGCTCCTGCTGTGCGAGCCCAGCGGCCCCTGTGACATCACAAATAGAAAGATTTATGAAGTTAGTCAATGCCATTCAGTTTCAGAATGGGTTATGTCAAGTTCCATAGCACTTGTAAGCTACTGGTGAAAAATATTATATCATGGACCGGAGTTTCATGTTCGTCCTGTGTTGTTTCCTGATAGTTTTCATCTGTGTATGATTGTATGAATCTGCCCTGTTCGTGTCTGTTCGCCGTCGGGTCATTGTTTGGTGATGTTCTCCTTGTCCTGTCCACCATATATTAAACCCCTGTTCGTGATGTCATACATATGCGTGACCTGACCAGATTTGGACACAGCCGATGCCACCCCGCTGAGATCCAAGGAGCCGTATTTCGCCGGGAGGACGCCGCCAGGCCCCTTGTCCATGACCAGTGTTGGCTTCATGTTAAGCAGGGTCCTGACGCGCCCGATGGGATTTCCGGATGGTCGAGGATGCCTGCCCCATACTCCCATGTCTGGTGGTGTTCAAGATTCCGTGTATGGACTTCCGCCAATGCCGCCATCTTGTCTGGATTCCAGCTACGCACCGCCAGTAATTGCCAGTTTTCTGCCAAGGTCCATGCCATGTTCTAAAATTTTTCCCAAGGGAGACAATCTCTCAACGACCTACGAAAGCTATCATGGGGTCGAGGAGACCCGTCACACAGTTCAGGTGCTCCTGGCAATAACTGAGACGAGGAGAGCAGCGGACAGCCCAGCAGGGCGTGCTGGAGACTGACTGGATTAGCGGGCTTTGGCCAGGACCTGAAGCTGTTAGTGCAGGACAGCCGCCACTCGTCCTTATGGACTCCCCCCCCCCCCCCCTTTCATGGACTGTTTTGGGTGGCACGCCGGTAGTCATGCCTAGGAGGGAGGGTAATGTCATGATCCAGTCCGGCAGGGGCTATTCCGGGTCCGGATTTCGGACCGGAGTTTCATGTTTGTCCTGTGTTATTATGTTTCCTGATTGTGTTCACCTGTGCATGATTGTATAAAGCTGCCCTGTTCATGTCTGTTCGCCGTCAGATTTAGTGATGTTTCCCTTGTCCTGTCTACCATGTTTTAAACCCCTGATTTGTGACGTTGTGTGAATGCATCCTTCTTCCTTGTCATATCCAGCCACTATATGTATGTGTGTGTGTGTGTGTGTGTGTGTGTGTATGTGTGTGTGTTTATATACATATATAAAATATTTTCCATAATATACTGCAATAATAATTAATGCAGTTGAATGTTTTACTCACATACATATTTAGGCTTCAGTTTAATGCTGTTGACTGGATTTATATAAAACGTGATGTTTACTGTATGTTATTATTTAAGAAAGATGAAAAATTGGCCTTGACCTACACTATAAAATATTCAATATTATCTCAAAATACAATCATCTATTGTTGTATTTATTATTTGAACTCATGTTAATAAGCAACCACTGCCTACTCTTCATGAAAGGCTTTTACTGGTAGATAATTTTTTTTTTTATATTTTTGAATTATATTCTATTGCTTTTTATTGGCAGGGATAAGAGTGCATCATATTGTGGGTTTCAGTGTTTAGGATGTTAGACTGTAAAGTTTTTAAAAGTAATTATCTATCAACTAATTGGTTGCCATCATTTTGATTTGTGGAATATTAAAAAACTAGGCTGGTCCCTTAACTTGGTCATCCACATCACACATTTATTCCTTGGAGTGGAGAGGTTTGCATTCAGCAAAATAACAATAATAACATTTTACTCTTATCATGTTGCTGTATGTCTTTGCATACCTGTCTACTTCAAGATCCCTTTAAAGTACAAAAACAAGAGAAAGATCACACAATTCTTAAAAGCTGAGGTTTGAGAAGTGATTTGAACATGTCAAGGTCAATGCTATTATTTGTATTATTATTAACTCTATTATTTATGATCTTAAATGCAATATTCCAGAAGCTGGTTTAAAATAAATATCTTAAAACATGGGTCTCTTGGCAATTTGTGGTTGGTGTGAACTTTTTTCACTCATAATGACTCATAATCAGAAGGCTGCCAGGTCGAACCCTGAACCAAGGTGCCCAATTTTACATGCTGGAACAGGCTGTGGTTTGGGTGTGTTCTGTGCTTCGTAACTTTGATGGCCTGTGTCCTGCATCTCTTGGTGTAAATATCCTGCAGAGATGGAAGAGGTGACCTGCAGCAGTGTTCCGCCGCATGGATCACCCTCTGGAGGGCTTTGTGATTTTACCAAACCATGAATCAAGGTTCTGCACTCTCCATGTAGAAAGTCTTTGGGATGTCTGGAGACACCCTGAACTTTCTCAGCTGTCTCAGGTGATACAGACGCTGGTTGGCCCTTTTGGTCTGAGCCTGGATGTGTTCAAACCACTTCAGGTCTTCTGATGCGGACACCCAGGTACTAGCTGCTCGCTCTCTCCACTGGAGTCCCATCCATTGCAGTCTCCCGTGGAAGTCCACCACCAGCTCCTTGGTCTTGCTGACATTCAGATGGAGATAGTTTTCCCGACACCATGATGCAAGGTTCTCTACTTATTCCTTGTAGGCTGTCTTTTCATTGTTTGAGATTAACCCAATCACCACCGTGTCGTCCACAAACTTCACGATGGTGTTGGGGCCCTGAGTGGCCACACAGTAATGGGTGTAGAGGAAGTTCAGCAGAGGACTGAGTTATGCACCCTTGTGGAGCTCCTGTGTTGAGGGTGATGCTGCTGGAAATAATATCCCCAACTCTCTCTAGATGATGGGCTTGGTTTGAATGAAGGTTTGAAACACCTTCATGACTGCTGATGTTAGTACAATTTCTTACCCAAGTTTAGAAAAAGAACAAGTCCAGACTCAGTCATAAAAAGGTTTACATTCAGGTTACATTCAGTGTGGATAGAATTATACATTGCTCTCATCATTCCGTGTTCTATGTGGCCCTGGCTGTAAGGGCCATCTCTTTAAAGGAATTTAGAATGTAGCATTAACCACATGCATTGTTAGCTTCCGCACTTTTCCATTTCCTTTACTATAGTGATTCCTCTTATTAAGGGATATTCTACCATGAATGATCATAGCATGAACATTACACTCAGAAAAATGGTCAGATGAAATGTATGACTGTTAGAATCATTTGTCATAATTTCATCTTTAATCTTTCAACGTTCCCACAATGGGGTTTATGTTCAGAAAACAGCACATTTTTTCCTATAAATTAAGATGGGACACTGTCTGATGCAACAGGTGAAAATGACTGCTGCTGTCTCTCTGTCCAGTGTATTTAAACTCATATTAGACCTCATATCATCATTTGTTGCTACAGAGTTTGCAGTGTGATGAAAAATATATGTTGTTTTTAAAGTGGTTTTTCCAAAACAATTGCCTTTTTTATGTCAATGAATAAAAATATGTAAAAGTAATTTCGTCCTCTAGGGGGAGCCTTAACCTCAAGACACAGCATATTAAGGAATAAACTTTTATCTTCTCAACACAGTCTTAAAATTAGATTGTGATCATGCAAACTGATTGAAAAAGTTTTAAAATATTATTTTAGAAGTAGTAGTACTCTTAATACTAGTTTTACTTTGAATTAGAACAAATCACCGATTCATATAAAACAAATATTATCTCTGAGCATCTATATAAAAATATATCTGAATCAGGTCATTCATATTGTATCTGTACTAAACAAGATCACCGAGTAACAAGAAAGCCATTGCAATATCAAAATCGGATAAAGACAAAGTAGATACCGATCAGCATGTTGGTAAAAAATACAGAGTTCCTCCACAGTGTGTCTCCCTTGTCAACATTTCTGGCTTCTCTTCAACGTAGTGTGAAGTATGAGAAAATCTACAGATATTTTTATATATCATGAAGGTTGCACTGCATTCTATGCATGTGAAAAGCATAATAAAACACAAACACATTTAAAAGAATTAACATCTGAAATTTTCAATGGGACTGCTCAAAGGCCAGGGGTTTGGAGAAACTGTGGATCAGATGTGAAAACACTAAAAATGCACTACATTCTTCTGTTTAAAAAAAGAAAACAGTTCTTGTATTCTGTAATGAAATCATAGACAGCTGAAGTAAAAAAAGGAAATCATGAAATCGCAAAGTAGCCACCTTTGGCAGATATAAGAGTTGAACACACTTCACATTCTTTCTACAGTGGAAATCTCCTCCCAAATCTCTTGCATGGTGCTGCAGAATGCTGTGGTGGCCTTTTTTCATCAAGGTGTTTAACAGCTACACCTACTGGGCAGCATTACAGTAGTCCACTGTTGCTGTTTCATGGCCCCAACAAGCCTCTGACATCTATGCAATGGCTTTCTTGCTGCAACGTGACCCGTCAAACCTGCAAGGCTTCTCTTTACATCTGAAACTGCAACCTGCTTACTGCAACAACAATTAATCTGTACTTGAAGCTGTGGTCCTTAAAGCCTCCTATTATGCAAGCTTTTGTGGCTTTGTGTTGGTTGGATCTCTTCCTGTCAGAGTTTCCCTCACCTCCTCAGCGCCTATTGATGGCGAAGAAGACTGTGATTGCTAATGCAAAGAAAGACCTGCGTCATACTTGACTTTACTCGCAATTTTACACGCGACATCACTGTTCAGATAATGTTGGAACTACTCAAACAATGCCACGGGTTCAAGACATAGTAAAGTAAATGCTACAGAGTTTATCTATCACCAAACTAAACTTTGTGAAGCCCTGAGCCACACAAGTTCAAACACTGATAGCCCACGTGTAAGAAGGAGCCTTGTCTGAACAGAGACAAAGCAAATCATCTACATATGAATTCCGACCAAACTTTGCTCTGATGAATAACAAATATGTCACATGACAAGGTCTCGAGGGTTATCATTCACTCATGCTGTATTACATTTTGTCTGATGCACTGAGGGCATGGCATATTGATCACGTTGAAGTAAAAACAGCATGGGAATTAATTCCATCACAGATCTGGTTCTGGAATTGAATGAAAATGAGAATTCATATTTCCCCTCCCTCCATGGGCAGGATGAATGTTGCCACACCACCACCTGCCCCTGACAACGGACCCACGAGAAATCTTGCAATCATAAAACCCGCAGCATTGCTTTTCTAGCACAGTGAGCAAATGTCAAATTAAATGCAAATTCATACTGGTCAGAATGTGCAGACATAAATTTTTATTAATTTTTTTTAGCAGACTAAACAATATGAAAATAAATATTTTTCAGATGATATCCACGTTCTGCACTGACCTTTCTTGATTGAGTGTAATAGCACATACAGCAAATGCAAAAAGGTCAGCGATACAGACAGCTTTAATCGGATAACAGGCACTTTCTCCTGGGAAACAGCTCTGTTCCAGCCGGCATTATGCAGGTGTTTGAGGGGAAAAAATCCATAATAAATTTGCAATGTAATGACAGCGCTTCTAGTCATAACCAAATGAGTGGTGAACCTTGGTTAATCGCGGAGTGGGCCTATCCCAGGATGAATGTTCACCAGACATGGCTCATGGTAACACCCTGACCAGTACCTGATGCTCTCATTACACGAAACTTCATATTATTCTAAACATATTTATGAGAGCATACAATAAAATGAAAAGACAACTTTATTTGTGAATTACATTTGACATACAGTGGTTATTCATAGTGCTTTACGAAGGGGAAAAGGAAAGTAAAAAACAGAAAATGAAAATTCCATACAGTTGCACTAAATGCATTTTGTATATGTTAATTGGGGTATCGTGTAAATATACATTTATGTCAGCGTAATGTTCCACTTTAGGCTGCAAGTTCAAAGTTCGCTGCCTTGCAAGAAAACCGTCACCACCTGGATTTTATACGAGCAAATAGGCGAGAGCCTTTGATTGGTTTTGTTACTGCAGTGATTAAAATAATCGAACTGGTAACATATTATTTAATATTACCTCATGTGGTGAACATGATTTGACTACCTGAAAGATTATGCTTTTTTCTGTCCAGTTTCAAAATGACAGTGCCAGGATTCTAGCCCTGATAGCAAAAGAATGAGTATGAGACGTAATTCCCACATAACCCAGGGTCGTCCGGTGCTGATCAAATCGAATTTTTGAAGTTGTGGCTCTTCTCAAGGCTTTTCTCCTTGCCGTTGTAGCATTTGGCTTGATCACAAAGGGCTTTGAGCCCTGTGCTCATTATGCCAACGTACATCACAAAAAGTGCTTTTTCCGAATAAAGTTTGAACTGAATGTGTAGTGTCCTTCTTGATCTAAAGTTGGATCTGTCCACTAAGGGTTACGTGATCAGCCCCTCCCTGCCCCTTCAAATGAATCATGACTGGTGCAATGCATTCGCAACGCCGAACAGCTAGAACGTTGCTTTAAATTTAGTTCATTCTCACAAATCTGGATACATTAATGAATAGCTAAATAACATAACTAAAAACAGATCAGGGATAAGAACCTTCTGTCAGCATCCGCAAGGGGTTGAGAGGCTGTCAGCTGTTCTGTGAGAACAGTGCCGCAGAAACATTTTCTTTTCATTTGCTCACATTCAGGCAGAGACAATATAAATAATGCATGATGCTGATAATTGCTTGCAACTTCAATAGCTGAAGGCTTTGTTAATCCCTACTTATTTTTCTTCAAGCCTTTTTTTATTTTATCCAAAAAAGGTTTATCAATAATCGTCCAGAAATATTCTAATTGTTGATGCTTGAAAACCGCTACGATCCCAACTGTAGTGTGAAGGCTTTTGTGAATTACTGAAAGGAGGGTAGGATGAAAGATAGCGAATCATACAAATGTCACACACGTCCCCAAACTGTCACAATAATCGTACTGGTGCAATTAGGCCTTTAGGGCACCTGGGATCTTTCAGTCAATCATGGTCTGTTGGAAAATACGGGTTCAATCTGGGCCCTCACCGCAATCAGAGTCCACTAAAAGGGTCCCTGGAGGCTACAGATGTCCCTGGGGCATCATTTCATCAGAACCCCAACATATCCATGACTTGAAGTGATGCCCTTCAAAAATCAAGCCTGCCAGCAGAGTGGGCGAAAAGACTGGAGGATAACCCAGCTAAAATAAAATTACGGACGTCTTCTATATTTCATTATTATTTCCAATACTACTGGCAATGTGAAGGTCCTGCGGGAGGAACCCCAAGGCCATTCCCTTTTTATGACTTCTCAGCAGAAGTGAGAGCTTATTTAGTTTCGCCTATTTACTGGCGTAATTTTTTTTTTTTATGAAGAAAGCGAGTCTAAAAACTCAATAATAAAAATCAATGGGCATTATGCTGGAGACATTTTTCATTCTAAATGAAGATCTTGGCAACTAAGCCATGCTTAGCTGCATATAAACACAATATGTGGCACAACATGCAACAAACCCTCAGAAAGTGTTTCTAGCCTGAGGCTATCAGCCAACCTATCAGCCAATCACAGGTGTCCATTTAGAGCAATCCAGCGCTCTACTGCCTCTGCTTCAAGTGAAATGTCTTCTCATCATTGACTTGGAACAAAGAACTTCTGTCCATCTCCTTTCTCACACACACACACACACACACACACACACATTCTGTTTCTGAATCCCAGACAGGACATTATCATTTCAATAACATATCAATCTTTATGTAATAAAACTAATCTAACAATAAGTCACTGATCAATTTCTGGTCTTCTTGGAAAAAAACTTGGATTACATGCATCTTTTTGAGGTCACACACACTAATGTTTGTAGATTAATTTTTTTTCTGATGCTTTTCCAGACACTAAAAAAAGCACTTTTTAAAGAATAAATTGTCCTTCTACTAGAACAAGTATCCAGTCCATACTTCAAAATGAAAGCAGTGCAAAAGCAAATAGTACATCAATCCATCATGAAAGTGCACTATGTTGTGTGCAGAATACACACACACACACACAAACACACCTCAGTTCCATTCTATCCTAAAAATATAAATCTATCCCATCATCACCCCGGCACATGCAGTACAGCACTGTGGAGAGGTGTTGAAACCCATATTTAATGCTCAAGATTATTGGCGTTAAATGCATTTTCATAACACACACACCCATTTACAAGCTTATCTGTCGATACATTTGTAAAAATCTCAGTATGCGTGTACGATAAATTATTCCTTCGCACTTCTGGGGTCAGGCCTGAAGAACGATCGCCCCGCAGCTCAGACTGCTGATTTTATTCCACTGACGCAGGCAAGATAAATACGTGTCAGCGCGGCCTGGCCAGCCCCTTGTGCAGCCATGATTATAGCGTTTAATAACTCGCCCTCAGTAATACATTGACATTGTCCGGCCAGGATCTTTGCCAGGAAGGTTTGATTTACCAAACCCCTTGAAAGGAGGGGTGGGGGGCTGAAATCTCATTTGGGAGACGGATTGCTGAAAAGGCTCTCCAGCAGGCACATAAATCATTCTTTAATCAGAACCCACAGCGAGCGAGCGGAGACACTCCAGGTCCACAGTAGGACCCCCTGACTCAGTGCTGTCAGCGGTACGGCCCTCCCGACGCTCTGATTCCCTGAGTGTTGTCTCGGCCCCCACCACATGCCAGCCGGCTGACCGCTGAACCCAATGGAACCGAGCCCACTTTCAATCTCTTCACCCTTGCTGTGTGGCTACAATGCTGAGTGACAATGAAATGTGTGATGTTTGTGGTAGACAAAAATGGCACGCGCCAAACCAACGTACACCTTAACATAACATTTGATGATGGGAGACACAAGGCAGGCATCTGTACATAAAAACCACGGGTGAGCACATCCAGGGTCAAACTTTGAAGTTAATGGCACACCAGCCAAGTGGGGCGTGACAAGGTAGGCCGCTCATCTGGCTGGAGCCCCCAATGGGGTCATGAGTTTTTTAAGACGACGCGCATTGAAGGGTTCAACAATGTAGAATCTCTAATATACCAATCAGAATTCTTTAATAAAAGAAGGGTACTCTGTATATTTGGTGGATGTGGGCCCACCATTATTATAACAGAGATGATGTTTGGGACGTCCATTGACAGAGCAGTTTAATTATCAGAACAGAAACTGTAGGACATCAATAGAGAAGGGAGAATTTTTTTTAATGTTTTGTGAGAAACTGCTTGTCAAAAATAGGTATTGAGGAGATTGAATCCTAATGAACTATGTGAAGTAATTGTGTGGGCTGCACAGTGGCGTGGCAGCTAGCTATGTGGCCTCACATTTCAAGGCCTTGCCTATGTGTGTAGACTTGCATTGTCCAGTTACCTCCCATCATTCAAAGGAATGCACAGCCCTCTGGCCGCCGTGAATGAGTGATGATGAAATATGTCAGTTAAGAACTTATCAGATCGCTTTAGCAGTTTCATGTGTTTTTTTTTTTTTTTTGCCATTTTCAGACCTGTAGCAAATCGGCAGCACTGCTTGAATATTTTGCCCATGTGATGTGTGCACAAGAAAAATCTCCATCCTCTTTGCTCACAGTCCAAGAAACACACTAAACCAATATTACTTATTACTTTTTTTATTGTGGTTGCAGTTATACAATCCAGTAAACACCCCCCACATCCCATGTCCATTATTTACACCAGTTCAAAAATATATATATCCATATATCTTGGGGGGAGAGAGGGGGTCAAGGAGTGCAAGGGGGTATTAAACCAGGACTGAAAATCTCCTGGTACTTGGTGTGTCAATATCCTCTTCAGCTTGGCTTGGACAGAGCGCCTAACCCTCGTCATCGTTGAGCACCCTCATCAACACCATCTCTGGGGAAGTGTGCTCTCTCTGCTCCTTCATGGACGTTGGATTTACAATGAGAGCTTGTCGGCCTATCTAGCCAAAGTAGCAGAAACTGGGGTCCTTCTCTGAATAGCAATTCATTGTTTTTCTGCTGCAGTTCTCCTGTGTTCTTCTTCCTGACAGGTTCCTTTCAAAATATTAACTTTTAACCCTTTGAAAGTAGGCGGTAGGAGCTGAATTCCAGTGAAAGCCAGAAAAATGAGTCAGTTTTCCATGAGTAATGAAGCATCCAGAAGAAAAATACTAAATAAATAGTCTTTGCTGCTGGCAGAAAAAAGGATTTTCTTGATGCTTTCATTTGGCAAAATATATATAAAGAAATAAAATAAAATAGAAATGTTGCTACTTTCCAGGACCTGATGAAAACAGCACTGATGGAAGTGAGGACAATGAGAAAAAAACAGCATCCATGTTTCACAGAGCTGAACTGGCACCGGTTTTCTAGTCTTGAAGTCTTGACATAAAAATTTCAAGCCATGAGCTTGGCAGAGTCATATCTAGATTGGCTAGAGTGACTGATGCCTCCACTGGGCCGTTGCAGATGCAATGTTTCATGGTTAATGTTGTAAAACCTACAATAGCAGGTAGGTTCTTTTCCCGTCCAGGGTCATCCGGTCCAGCTGTAGAATAGCCCAGTATATCTATAGGCACAGCCAGGAAAAACTCCTGGACAGGACACTAGAATTCCCACACTGGGACACAAGATGTAGTATGTGGTGCATGTTTACTAATGTCAAATCAAGAACATATTCTTGATTTATGGAAACACACAAACAAGCTTTCCACTTGAAAATGACCTGCATGAACAGGTGACATTAAAGCTAAATGCAAGACATTTTCTGTTTTCCTGCAGCAGTTTTGTCCCACCAAAGAGTTTGAGGCACAAGTGCACGTCATAGTTATATTAAAGGTAGGGTTATATTCATGGTATATTAAAGGTATATAGGGTGATATTAAAGGTAAGCACAAAATAAGCGGTACAAAACATGAACAAAAGAATCTCTTAGTGTGAGAAGAGGGCGTAGACACTTCAGACAAGAGACACCGGAACGAGGGAAGGCAAGGCCTATATGAAGGTATACTGATTACATGTGAATTACATGGGAGGTGGGATAACCAGGGTAGACAAATGCCGTGACTAGTGGCACCTGTTTGGTTATTTGTTGGACCTGTGAATGTGATGCACAAAACACTAAAGAGCTATTCTAACAGATCTAAGGTCTGTTACTGGTACTAAACGCTCCAAGCAGCCTGATGATGGTAATTATTTTATTAATGGTATAGCTATTGCCATAATAAACAAAAAACGTTCCCGTAATAAACGTTCAGTTAGTCTTGTGGGGCGATATTGGCTAACGTTGTTTGGTAGGAAAACATTATAGAATGGATGCTGAAATTAATGAAGCCTTGTAAAGACTTCCTGCCATAGTGTTGTCAAATGCTTAATTGCTTCACACCCCAAAAGTTGCCAGAACTCACCCTGACGAATACTTTCAGAACTACTTCAGTACACTTAAATGAGAAAATAATTCATCTGAGACCACAGTGCAGACTGAATGTGCAATTGCATCAACAGTGTTTATGATTATAGAGCTTGCCATAATATGTATACTACTTTTATGTCTAGAGAACATAGCTCTTAAAATGTTGTATTGTTGTATTTATATTCCTGTAAATCTAATAAATGTATTATATTATTATATATTATTATAATGTAATATACAATGAGTATTACAGTTGCAGCAACAATACAAAAACACAATTTAATCAAAATCTAAACAGGACAATTATTCTTTCATTATATCGCTGCACGTACTAAATACATATAACCTTACAGTCAACTAGGAGTCCAAGGTGTCATTGTTGTAACTCAACCCATTTAAACAACACACACCAAAATGCATGAGGAATTTGTATTTAAAAGGCAAATATATTTGTCATATGAAAGTGAAAGTGAAGTGATTGTCACACATGATACACAGCAGCACAGCACACAGTGCACACAGTGAAATTTGTCCTCTGCATTTAACCCATCACCCTGAGTGAGCAGTGGGCAGCCATGACAGGCACCCGGGGAGCAGTGTGTGGGGACGGTGCTTTGCTCAGTGGCACCTCGGTGGCACCTTGGCAGATCGGGATCGAACCAGCAACCTTCTGACTACAGGGCCGTTTCCTTAACCACTAGGCCACCACTGCCCCATATAGAGAGCAGAGTGTGACTGACAATGTCAATTTTAAACCAATCATGCAACAAGCAATTTTCTGATTTACTGACAGGTCTACTGAACCCAGGTACACATGGTCCCATACCGGACCATATCACAGATAATAGCAGCAACAGCAACAGAAATAGCACCTTCATGCAGTCAGAGATTCAGATCTAAACTTTTAAAAACATTTTTTGTCATTCAAAATATTGAATATTAATATTGCAAAAGGAATCATGTCACATTAAATGACCATAAACAAAATCTGACCGTATATTTGAGTTTAAACACACTCAAGCTGTGACAGTTGTTGCATTGGCTTGCATGAGCAGCAGCTGAAGCTTTTTCACCAACAACACGCTGTCAGCGCAGCTTTACTGGGAACTGGGGCTGCGATGCAAGACTAAGTCCATGGAGACAGGAGATGAAGACAGTAAACCTTGACCTTAAACCTTAAAGGTCCCGGCTGACCAGCTTGTGAAAGGCAGAGCAGTAAGTGGTGTGAGAGAACGTGAGCTTCGTACGATTTAGAGTAACAAGTATTTTGGTCTGTATCAACTGTACAATTAGCTTTACATTCTATCTTCCGGAAGTTCAAAATAAAGCATGAAATGCGGGATATATTCAAACAGTCCACATTGATGCAGCCGCAGTTAAAGACTGGCCAACACAATGGAAACTATTGTAAGATTCTCTTACATGCTGTCTTAAATTGACTTTAAAGAAACCTATAGGTCATGTAATCTGACACAAATTAGGTTATGCAAAAAAAAAAAAAAAGGACCACATGCATTTGGATGCTGACACAAGTTTAAGTGTCTGGAGTTGATTCCAGGTGTGGTCTTCACATTTGGAAGATTTTGCTGTGAACCCACGGCAACAAGCTGAGGAAAAAAAAATCGTAAACCACAACTGTTATGAAAATTGTAGAAAGTATAACCTTGGCAGAGAGGAGTGCACTTTAAGTTATTATTTTCGTGCCTTTTTTCATGACAAATTGCTGATTTGAGAGGGAAATATTTCATCTTAGCATTTGTACAGCATACAGCTCCTATCACTTGTCCGAGAGTGTAAGCAAGAGTTGGTTTATAAAAACGATCTCTTAAAGTTCAAGGCAACGTCCTGACAGGAGCTCCCTCAGAGCCGTATTAGATCAATGCGGTGAGGCCCTCTGATGAGGTTCAACACTAGTGCTGACGACGTAGCTGCACAAACTACAAAGGCAATCTGGGAGAATGCAGCTGGAATAAAGATTCAGCGTGTTTCCACTTCCTGACCTCAGGTCCCGTTCCCTCTGTCCTTCATGATCTACACCCTACCTGAACCGGACTCTCAAATAGAAAAGTTCCTTGGACAAAGCACCATTTATCTTACAAGACAAAGTTTAAAGTAAACACAAACCAAAGGTATGAGAAACTGTGTAGGATTGGCTCGTAGGATCGGCACCATGCCTATAGTGGGTGGTAATGCGGAGGTGCAGGTGAGAAGGTGGGTGACATAGATGGAGGAAATGAGGCCCGCACGCAGTCACTATAAATGCTTAGTTCTACTCTGGGGAAACTGATCAGAGTGGGGTGCCAGACCATCGCAGGGCGTGCACACACACACACACACACAGGCACACCATTACACACTCACAGACTCATACTTATGGACAATTCAGAGTTTCTAGTCCACATGCCTTTGGAGGGTGGGAGGAAACCGGAAAACCCAGAGCAAGTCAGGTTCAACACAGGGTGAGGGATTCAAACTCACCACGGCAAATATTACATAGACAGTTACATTTTGGTTTGCTAATTACTATTTACTATTCTATTACTATTAATATGCCCATTGTTACTACTACTCAGTGCTATTAAATATTTATATTTCTTTCTTTATATTTCTATTTATATACTTCGTTTTCTCGATATTATGTATATCTCTATATTTGAATTCATATTTATGTTTTTTTTTTTTTTACATGTTTTTTTTTTTTATTGCAGCTGTGAGGTTGTAGACTGCAACCAATTGAACATGTTTCCAAATGTTTCTGTAGAACCTACAACACTTTCAGCCTGGGCTGGATTCAAGCTGTACTCAAGTGTAAAACCAAAATGCATGCATCTGCCGATTCAGTGTTTGGCTTGTCTCTCCTGGGCTACTGTAGAAACACAATATGACCTTCAACGGCGTGGAAACGCTCCCTGTATAATGCTATATTTCCGCATTTTACTGCAAGACAAGCACACTTTAGCATCACTGCCTCTAATGAAACCGAACCCGTGGACCAGCTGACCTCAGTGCAGCCACACCTCTGCCTCAGTGGGTTTTGAACCCGATCAGACAAAGTTCTGTCCATTTCACTTTATTCAAGCCAAAGCTATCCTGACAGTTGAGGACGTGATTAGTTCGCAAGGTTTCCTCCGTTATTTCTTCCTGTCACCTTGACGTTTCGCTTTTTTTCCGTCGCCCAGGGTTTGTTTGCTATCTCCTCCTGCAGATGCAGGCGGTCTGGGAGTCACGAGCCGTTTAGATGGGATGAATATGAAACCGGCCCTCTGTGACAAGACAAACTGTGCAGAAAATTGAAAGCACCTCCATCAGCATTTGCCACAATCGTCTTGTTATAATTAAATATTTATGCAACGGCCTAAAGCCCCTGCCATCCTGATAAAGGCCCCGGCGCTGATTAGAGCCCCTCCACAGAGCCGTGCTCTCATCGTCGTCGGCGCGATGTTGGCCTGCTTAACAACTCAGACGTCTGCGGCGTGACACAAAGCACAACGGCAGCATAATATCCAGAATATCCAGCTTACAGACACTTTTTTTTTTTTTTTTTTGCATTCGCCATCATTACGTGACGTTCGGTCCAAATCCGGCTTGAAGCCTCTCCTAAGATCATTAATTGAGACTTAATATCAGGAGGATAAAGGGTTTCATGTCTGCCTGGGCAAGAGTAAATTAGTTCTGAATATGAAGAGGGAACTGTAAGATTCTCACATCAATAATGAATACGGCAGAACCTCTGAGAGCTCTAACATTTCGCCCTTCTGCATGAATTATGGATGCAGTTTAGTGCCTTGCTGAACCATTTCGGGCTTTCTTTTTTGCTAGCTGGTGTTTGTGACAGTAAATAGCCAACATCGCTGTTGTGTTTGATGAGGACAAAAATATATATCTATATATTCTTTCCATCTCGCTGGCCACAGAGGCTGTCATAAATGCCACTGACTGACAAATGACCAGCAGCACACTGCTTCGTGTTGCCAGTTCAGTGTGACACAGTGTTGAGGTGACATAAGATGGACTGCATCGGTAAAGACTGAATGCAGTGCGTATATAAATACATAAAAGGCAGCACAATGTTGTCATTAAGCCATAGTTTTAATTTTAATTGTTAGAGGATTTAATCAGAATAACACGAGCATGTAGAGACAGGGAGTCAACACAACATGACACAGCAGACATACATTTATCAAGAAGACATAAGCATAAAACAAGGATTAAAACTCTGAAACAAACACCGTATTCTGCTGAACATGAAGCCACACATTGACTGGGGAACAGAGGGTCTATGCAGGCAGGAAACGAGGAAGGATGCATTTGCACGACTCACACAATACTGGGGTTTACAAAAGCTCGCAATACAGGACCAGGGAAACAGTGACATACGTTCAACAAACCAGCGCAGACTAGACACAATAAGGCTGTATTTGTACACTGACATCCGGTGCACACAGTCAGGTAATCAGAGCAAGATATTTGTTACATATGCACATGGGCAGTGTGCGTTTTGTGTGTGTTCCAGGTTGAGGGTGTTGCTGTAAGGGATTCTGGGTATACGGAAATAAAAGAGAAAAGAAGCAGACCGCGTGTCGAGAGTCCGCGTGGTTATTCGCAAACAGCAAACATAACAATATTTACATTATGGAAACTCTGGACTGGCACACAGCACCGGAGCACTCCCCACAGTCAGAACTGTGACAAGTTGGCATCTCACTAGTTCAGGCTGCTTTCCTGCCAGAGATGTCATGTGGAGTCAGGTTCCACAGCCAGGGATTGGACCTGGGCTACCGACCAATCCACAATTCACTGGACACTCACAGCTCCCTCTACAGAACCCTGACCTGAGGCCTGGTACCAGGGCGGAGCCCCAGTCTACCCGCTTACCATGATCCTGTTGTTTGTGTCCATGTCCATAAGGGTGCCTATAATTTCTATTAGTCTGGGCCCTCATCTAAAACCAATTTGCCATAGGAGACCCTACCAGGGGCAATTGCCCCGGGCAAAATAACTTCTAGGGTCATTGTTCAGTGGTGATTCACAGAGGGAACAATCATTCAATCTGCCTGCAAAGTCCTTTTTGATGCTTTAATCCTGATTCAAGTCTCACAAAAAATGTTTTCAATAAGGTGTAAAGGATTTCTTAAGACACTGGTTGACAGGGAATTACTAGAATTAGAAGTATTTTGACATCATCATCAAAATCACTGTATGAAAGCTGTCTCTGTCATTCCTGACACTAATACATTTATGACCGAATACATTAAATACATTCACTAAAGAATTTATGAAAAAAAAAAATGTGCAGGACACATCCTCGTAGCAGTAGTCTCTGCTTATTTACAATGGTGGATCTTAAGTTTTTGTTATACACAGAGTTTAGCACTATTTTAATCACAGTAAGGCAACAATCAATCCTTTATTTTGTAGCACTGTTTTGACTCTGGCCTTGAGCAAATCACCTGCTATAATTGTGATCAATGGCCTGTGTCAACCTATTTCACAGACAAGTGCTTTTCCCAGAGTCTAGGGTCAATGACTCAAATGGCTTTGATTTACATAGCCAATATCGAGGGGACTGCAGAATCGCCCCTGAACAACACACTACGCTCAGGAGATTAGAGCCATTTACAAGCTTTTAAGTCAGACACCTGAGCCAGCCAACCAATCCATGCAGAGTCAGCAGCCATTTAAATTGCCACATTTTTTAAGAACATTGACACGATGAAAACACTAGGCGATGAGCATGGCTTTTTTTTTTGGTCCCGGTTGTGGCGTCTTAATGTAAGGGCTGGAGGTGGCAAAGGAAGATGGTGACAGAGTGGATGGAGTAGAAAATGCAGCCCTGTATTATGCAGGTATCAAAATAGCATATTAGGTATGCTAATAATACTAGTATCAAGATTAGCACTTAATCCATAGCCAGTAATCCATTGCCAATAACTATGGAAGCGGCCCTATAATCAGAAGGTTGCCAGTTCGAATCCCGATCTGCCAAGGTGCCACTGAGCAAAACATCGTTCCCACTCTCTGCTCCCCATGCACCCTTTAGTTGTCAATTCACATACTCCAGAAGACTTGAAAACAAACAATGCATGTAATGCTGCAAATGAAACCATGAAGGTGATAGTAATGTAGCATTGGGACAAAAAGGAATAATTTTTAACACAAAATTAGACCCAGTTATGCTTAGAAAAAAAATTAACCCATGATTTGAAATAAATGAGGATGTCACACCTGCCGTTCCACTGCCAAACCCCATAGGGGGCTCCCAGATGCCTGCATGGATGGCCTCCTGGGAACAGATGAGGCCAGGGTTGGCATGGACTATAAATACCTGGCGGCCATCTTGTCCATCGCTCGCTCGTTGTGATTTTCTCCTTTGCTGCAAGCCTTATTACATTGACTGACATTGCTCCACACTGACCGACTGTTTCTTGACCACATCTTTTGGGTTTCCCTTGTCTGTACCTTTTTCTGACCCGGATGTTGCTAGCGCACTACCATGTACCAGTCCTTGATGTGATTGACCCTCGCTGTTTGACAATTCTCCAGCCTATTTCCACAGAGAAACCCACTTTCCACAGTAACCCACTTTCCTCTTCAGTACCGTGTGCCATTTCTCCTGCCACGGAGCAAGCCCCTGAACTGCAACGCGCCCACGCTCAGGCTTTTATCTTATTTTACGTGCATGCATGCATCCTGCATTGTTCCAGCAGACTAGATACCTGAAGGTAGGTACTTATCTAAATAAGTGGAGAAGTTCAAATATTGTGAAAGTTTTATATAAGTAAAAATCACATTGATTCACTTTAAAAACATCTCCAGGAAATCTCCAGGAAAAGCAACAATTTTAAATATAGTCCATTAGTGTCATTTATTTTATTATCTTCTTCTTCGTCTTTGTCTTCCCACGCTTATCCGGGTCTGGATCACAGGGACAGCATCCAAGTTTCCCCAAGTAGGGAATCCCAGACAGCCCTCTTTCCAGCCACCTCCACCAGCTCCTCCGGCAGGACCCCAAGGCGTTCCCAGATTAGAGACATAATTTCTCCAGCGTATCCAGGGTCCAGTCCAGGAGGCATCCTGACCAGATGCCCGGACCACCTCTACTGGCTCCTTTCGATGTGGAGGAGCAGTGGTTCTACTCTGAGTCCCTCCCGAATTTCCGAGCTCCTCACCCTATCTCTAAGGCTGAGCCTGGCCACCCTATAGAGGAAACTCATTTCGACCACTTGTATGCACGATCTCGTTCTCTCGGTCATAACCCAAAGCTCATGACCATAGGGATGTAGATCGACCAGTAAATCGAGAGCCTTGCTTTCTGGCTCAGCTCCCTCTTCACCTCTACAGACGCTGCCCCAATCAGCCTGTCGATCTCCTGCTCCCTTCTTTCCTCATATAGTTGGCAAGCCACCCTATTCTGGTCGAGAACCATGATCTTAGGTTTGGAGGTGTTGATACTCATCCCAGCCGCTTCACACTTGGCTGCGAACCTACCCAGCAAGAGCTGAAGGCCAGAGCCTGATGAAGCTAGGAGGACCACACCACATCCGCAAAAAGCAGAGACGAGATTCTCCCGCCACCAAGCTCGACACCCCGACTGCGCCTAGAAATTCTGTCCATATAGGTTATGAATAGAACCAGTGACAAAGGGTGCCCCCGGGGACACGGTTATAAGGCTTCTCCAAATCCACAAAACACATGTCCCCTATCACCCTAGCAAGGGTAAAGAGCTGGTCCACCACGGCCAGGACGAAAACCGCATTGCTCATCCTTAATCTGAGATTCAACTATCGACCGGACCCTCCTCTCCAGTACCTTGGAGTAGACCTTTCCAGGGAGGTTGAACAGTGTGATCCCCCTATAGTTGGATTTATTTTATTATATTTAATGTATATTTAATTTATACTTTAATGTATAATATTTAATGTATACTTTATGTAGCTTGGTCCATAAATGGGTCACACTGCACAGTGCACCACAGTTGTTTTATTTTTTCTAGTTTTTTACCCATAAAGCTTAGCATATCCAAAAAAAATTGGGTATATTAGTCAATGCTTTGATTTTGTTCATTCATTAAAACCTGCTATTATAATTTGAGTATCAACACTCACCCTCCTACCCAACAATCACCACAATGTAAACTAATAGACACTTTGATGTGCAGATTCAGTTTGTTTTTTTTTTTTTTACTGTGATTGTTTTCTTGGAAAAGGTGGCCACACCTATTCCCTTTAATCAGGGAATAGAAAACTAATCGGTGCTCATGCAATCCCAAACATGTGCAGGCATGATGTCGGGGCAGGATTGGCACTCAAGTGCCAACAAACAAAAAATGATGTCCATGATGCTGCTCTGGGCAACCGCCTATGTCACTCATATCAAAAAGCACCACTGGGGCCACACAAATGATGACCCTTAAAGGTAACTCATTCCACTTCATAGTGAAATCCACCGCAGCACAACAAAGAAATAACCCACAGGGGACAAACTGCCAACTTTCAGAAAGATGACACCTCCAAATAAAGGATGCCGCTTCACCGTTAGTGTCACTCAGCGATTTCCCAGATAGCTGGTGGCCTGGAATACACTAAAAAGTTTCCAAAACGTCATTTACAACTCCGGAGGCAGTGATTAAATACTCATGCTTCATGGTCTGGCACCCTGTTCTACCTGAAGAGGTGAACTTTTTTGAGTCCATCAAGTCTATTATCAGTGCTACACATTTGATAGATACAGAACTCAATGGAACAGCAATTTGTCTGTTTTTTTTCTTTGTGAAATTGATTGTCGTTCTGAAACACAGCACGCGGTGACACAGCGAAATGTGTCCTCTGCTTTTAACCATCACCCTTGGTGAGCAGTGGGAAGCCATGACAGGCGCCCGGGGAGCAGTGTTCGGGACGGTGCTTTGCTCAGTGGCACCTCAGTGGCACTTTGGCGGTTCAGAATTCTGATTACGTGTTCGTTTCCTAACCTGCTAGGCCACCACTGCCCCTGTGGATGCAACCTGTTGTATACTTTAAATATTTAAGACAACAAATCTGCGTCATTGTCTTATCTGGGCTTTCCCAGATATCTATATCCCAAATAAATATGGAAATTCATTACAATTTTCAATTCAGTCTTTATTTGATTGAGTTGTATATCTTCACAATCATACTTATTTTTTGCAAATATATTATTTCATACATAATTTAATGTTAATAATTAAATAAAACCAACTAAAAAAACATTTAATCTAAACGTAAGACAGTTACATTTTATCTGACCCTGTTCTTGTTGCGGATAATATTCATCTTAATATGAATTTTAGCTGCAGCAGAATAAGGCATCGCGTCACCCATGTACTGGAAAAATGAAGAGGTGCTGTCTGTGGTGCTGATTCCTGAGCAGTTTAAGTGTTAGATTACACTAGTGCAGTATTTACTAGTATGTATTTACTCTCAGTGCTGTAAATGCTCCAAATGAAGGAACTGCTTGGCAGCAGCAGGTGTCCTGGCAGGTTTTCTCAGATCACACCGGTGGACTTTGTCAATAAATGTTCCCTCCTGCTGCACTACCCACTGGGCACCGCCAATGCAGGGCACAGGACAATTACTAGGTTCCAGAAAAAGGGCCTTAGTGAGAGACTCAGCTGATGACCGGGTGACATTTCTAACACATGTTCCCCTTGTGCGAAAAAACATTACAAATCGATGGATCAAAATACTTTGAGTTTAAACAAAACAGGCTAAATGTCAGCGACAATTAGCAGATTTGGACTTTGGTGGGGAGAGGGGGGACCCGCTGTTCAATGGCCTTTACTTGGCCATGCCGCTTACAGACAACATATTCTGTGCCGCAGAAATGTAAAACAATTAACAATGCAACAATGCTGAAGATCAGTGATAATCAGAAACATTACTGAGCAGATAAATGGATGGTAGTTTGAAAAGCATTGACCCCTGGATGTATATACAGTTCAGAAACATTTAGCTGATGCACTTATGAAGACCTAGAAACACTTTTTATAGCTTCCGGTTAAAATGCTTTGGAACTTTAGAATTTGCATATTTGCTGTTACTGAATATCTGCATATGACAAATCTACCTGAAATACTATTATAGTTAGTTTATAGTCTTGTTCAATCAGGACGGACCTTTGAGGACGAAATATTGAGGGAGATCGTGTGTGGGCACAGAACTGGGATTCTGTAGAAACTGCTGGTGGTGTAAGATTATGACGGGATGGGAGGCAAGCATGATGTACGCTGGACGGAGCTCAATGCTTGTGGGAATTCTCCATTTAAGGAAAGGTTTTGACTGAGGTCTGATCAGCCTATAGAGGGAAGAGGGTCTCAGTAGTGGCTAGCTGGACCTCTTACACTGGCACACAGTGCACTCAAGGGGCAACCGATGGAGCAGAAATTAAAACCAAACCAGTCTGCAGTCTGCAAAGGACTTATTTCCATTTGAAAGGAAAACTGACTTTTCAGCAACGTGGGGTTAAAGGAGCAATTAGTGAGAAATGTGTGCTAAAAAAAACCCAGAATAATGTCAAATAGGGAAGACCCAGGCGCAGATTAGTAGTTTCTTTATTTTAATTATACTGGAAAAAAATATAGGAATCTGACTTGGATAAATGGGACGTGGAAACGAGAACACGAAAGGCACCACACACTCCATCTGTAACACAAAAGAAAGACGTAAACGTTGAGTGCCTGTCACTTCATCCAAGACCGTGACTAGAAATCAAGACTCAACACAACCAGTGTGGTAGAGATGCAAATTGCATCTCCACTCACTCAGACCGGTTTGCAGGTTAATACTGGAACACTGCTGCAGTGTGTGCCATAATAATAATTGGAGCTTCAGGTCTGTAGCATTGCACTACGCTTCTTTCACATGCATAAAACTCATCATGAAGTTTAATATAATTAATGCATTTGCTGGTCACAGCAAAACCAGGCATTTTCCTTTGAACATTTTTATGTTTGTGGGCCTCAGCTAATGTGCTTCTTCTGGCACATTATCCTATTTCCCATGCAAGACCTTTTAGTGTAGGTGAGGTTATTTCCATTACTGAAATACAGTGAGTGAGTGAGTGTGCAAGGCCTGAGATCATTACAGCTGAATGACATTGTTAAGCTGCACTGAGAAAAAAAATGTACAGCCTGGCCTGAAGCGAGACACCAAATCCATGTGCTTTAAGGTAAGACCCGAGAGACCCTGGTCTTCAAAAGTGGCTCCTTTAGATCTATAATGTAGAGCTTTGGAGGTTCCCAAAATGCATGTTATTCCTGTATTTGACAGAAGTGACAGTTGAAGACAGCAATGATCAATATTCTTATGTTTTTTTTTTTTATGCATATTTATTCAACAGCGTTTGACCCCCACCAAGAGCAAGTGAGGATATGCCTAATACTTCCCTCAACCCCATCTCAAGAAAGATATCCACCCTAAGGCCACAGAGGGATAATTATTAATGAACACTTACCTAATACAGTATAGCGCCAGAGAAAGAGCGTTCAGCACCACAGACAGCAAGGCCCTGTGGGTAAATTACTGAAATCCCAGCATCTGCAAATCACCATTCTTCCCCCGAATGTAAATCAGTGATCTCCATCTCCATAAACATCAGCACGGGCTGGCTGGGACAAGGCACGGCGTGCAAGTACACCGCCAGTGTGCCGCTCATTATTACAGAAATGGCCATCCTATTCCCTACGAGGGACATTAACATCCATTAGGAAAATAGTGAAAGGCAAGGAGATGGCGCAGATATGGGGCAGCCCCTTTGATGGATCTCCAAGTACTTGGTACTTCTTCAGAAGTTAATCATTTAGAAAGCTGGATATCAAATATTTATAGAGCTGTTAACTGAACAATATGATTGTCCTTAAATTTTGGTGTTAATGTAAAAAAAAAAAAGCACAATTTGCTTTTTTTCCTCCTTTAAAATGCATCATAATGCTCTGAGCACCACCTACTCTTTTTAATGAGCCATAGCTAAGTTTGGCCATGCAAATTTGCACCGCCTAATCAGCGGTCACACCTTCCTCCTCAGTTCTTCCCTCAGGGAAGTAATAATGATAATGAAAAATATAACAATTTCAGCCAAAGACAGACATCTTTTTTTTTCTCCTTGGACACCTTTTAGTTGTCAACCATACAGATGTTACTACCTTTGAAAGACAGTAAACCTTCAATGGGAAAAGAGTTAAAGGCATGATCTCTTTGGCTCTTTGGGCATATATAGACCAGTTAGAAGACCAATTCCCAGTTGTACATTCCTCCATAAACTTGGAGATGTAGACCAGCATCCTATTGGCTTTCTTAACTGCTTCCTAACACTGGCAAGAGAGACACACGTGCTTCCTTAATTTAATTTGAGCCAAGATTAACATGAGCATTTAAGGATTTGTTACAATCAAACATGGGTTTTGCAAAATCCAGAAAACCTTAAAAATATATATATCAAAAAGCAAACCGATAAGAATATATGGAAAACTCTCTTGAACTGTAGAAATAAAATTGACAATTTATAATGGACAATGGTATAATGAAAAGGTTAATGAGCCCCCTCCCCCAATTCCTAATTGTATCAGTGTCATCTTGGTAGCCATTGCCGGCCCAATTGATCCGTAGGCTCTAATAACGTTTCCCTAATAGCAGGTTCAGAGCCGAGGCAGAGCCACGTGGTGGGACGGTGATTGGAGCCAGAGACTCCGTGGTGCCTCGCTAATTTGGAAAATCTTGTGTTACACTTGTACACGTTCTCTTTGCAGATCTCAGATGGATTTATGGGTGAATAAAGTGTGCCTTTATTGCTAGAAAGGAGATGTTCAGAACTGTATCGAATTACAGACCCAACCCATAAAGAGCCCTTACTGAGAATGAAAAATGAGTCACATTGTCTGAGATGGTATTTCTGATCAACAAGGAGTCATGCAGTATAAAAGAAAAAATACCAGACAACAATAAACATTATATTTCCAAATGTATTGGGACACCTGACCTTACATACCTTACACACATGAACTTTCATAGCATCCTTTATCCATAGATGTTAATATGGATGGAGTTGGCCAACACCTTGCAGCTATGACAGCTTCTGAAAAGGTATTTCACAAGGTTTTGGGGTGTGTTTGTGTAATATTCAAGAGTAATATTTGTTAGGTAGGGTACTGATATTGGACAAGAAGGCCTTGCTCACACTTTGTGCCCTAATTCACCTCAAATGAGTTCTATCATCCATGTCTTTATGGACCTAGCATGCGGTCATTCTGGAACAGGAAGAGAGCATCCCTAAACTGTTGGGAGCATAAAATGGTCCAAAATTGTCAGCCCAACCCCTGAAACAACCATACTTTACACTTGGCACAATGGAGTCAGGCAAGTACCTTTGGACTCATCTATCAGACTGCCAGACAGAGAAGTGTGATTCATCACTCCAGAGAAAACAAGCTGGCCATTCTTTCAGAAGTATTTGTAGAAGAGGTCTGCATGCCTAGGTGCTTTAGTTTATACACCTGTGGCAACAGAAGATATTGAAGTGACCTTTGGAGGCATGTCCCAAAACTTTTGGCAATAAAGTGTATCTTAATAAACTCCTTGGACACTCATTCTCTGTAGTTACCACATTACAAACATACAACATTTTAAATGCATTTCCAAAATGTAAGGTGATGTTAAAATATTGTGTACAAACGGACAATAGGTTGGACACAGCAAAGTGATCTGACTAATGCTAAATTAGCCTTAATGAATTTGTGTATGTGTGTATGTGTGAGTGAGTGAGTGAGTGTTTCTAGCATCTAAAAAGGTTCCATCTTCCTTGAAACTAGATGGATGGATGGACGCATGAATGCATACATTTTATTATATGTATTAGGGGTGGGACTTAATAATAAAAAAATAATAACAATTAATTGACCTAATTAATTTGAGGGTTTGTAATTAATTAATCACATTTAATTGCACAAGCAAATTAGCCATTATATTTCATTATAAGTCTGAAATACAATTTTACAATATATAATACTCTTTGTGATAATATTGTATCTGTTGTCTACTGTAAATGTCCATGTACATAAATTTGATTTAAACAGTGAGCTCCTTCTACTAACCAATGAACCGCAGACCAGTTCATATGGACGCTCAGTTTCACAGAAAATGGCTGAAATTGATTACCTGCTATTGTTAAATTCAGAAATAGCATCACTAATTAAAACTTTAGCAGCTCCTCCAGTAAATATCACATCATTAACAAGAACAGTCATTAGTGGCACCAAATCCATGAAAGTGTCTGCTTCGCTTCCTTTTTTTCCGAGTGTGAACATCATTTTTTTTTAGACTGCGGGTATTGTGAGTACAATTATAGCGGCAGATGGAATGTTTTTGTATGTATTAATCCCCAAAAAAGTGTAGTGTGGTAACAAAATAATTTGAATCCTCTTTGGAAATCACCTACTATACAAAAGACAGAAAAATGTGTCCTTGGATGGCTTGCCATCTCAACGAAGGTTTGATCTTCTCCATAATCCCAGCCTATGTAACAAAACAAGTCTTAATTTCCTGTACACATTTTTTAAAGGAAAAGCAATTTAAACATCCAAATATAAATATAAATAACATATAACCTGTGTTGCAGGCACTATGTCACATAATACAAGCTTTTAAAAGCATGCTCATTGCTAATTTGGTGCAATGCTTCTATCCAGCGCTTGCATTTACACAAAGTAACCTTCTAGGTGCCTACTATCCATGATTAATAGGAGGGTGAGAGGTTCTGACACACAGTGTTTTTCAATGTAAATGTTCTCATGGAACAGGTAGCACAGTGCACCCCAATGCTTCAGTGTTCACTGCTCATGTTCAGCATGGCCTCCTCAATATTTCAAATTTGTGAAACATATATACATTTTTTGTAAAAATCCACATGGGGCAGAAACAGGCAGTGCATCCCACATGTTTTATGTTAACCTTCAAATGGAAGTTCAGCAGCGCTATGCATCATAGGCCAATGATTTATTGTGTTTAACAGAAGACATTTCATGTTAATACATAATGACGGAATTCACAATGGCGTTATGTATCTGTTCTGATGGCTAGAACTATGTAAACTAGTATTAATAGCAGTAGTCCATGTACGCCACATACATTTTTTTACACATAACTAGTTGGCCCCTGGGCCCAGGTATGTAAAAAGCTTTAGTATAATCATCTTAATGATATTTTATGTTAAAAATTAAGTAATGTTAAGTATGTTAAGTATTATATTATTATACACTTTTCGTCCAAATGTCTGTTATTTTTAAGCCTTTGTCGCACAAGGCAGTGACTGCAATAATTTCAGTTTCTTATTTCAGGTCTGCACGATTTGGGAAAAAAATTGTCATATTAAGATAACTGAGTTTGCAATATGATCAATGAAAAAAACTAATAAAATTATTAATTAGGAAATCTTTACATCACTGCAAACGTTAATTACCAACACTGCAGAATAATTAAAATAAATAATAAATAAAGCAATATTAATTTTCGCAAAAACTGGTACATTTTAAGACCTATAGTCTGCTTGCGGGCTTCATTATATCCCACAACACCTCTAACATCCAGGGACTTTTGCCAGGGTCCAGTTTGTGAACTTTAGTCCGGCTTTCAACACACATAGATCTATTATAATGGCCAGGCAATAAGAAGCATTGATGACACAAAAACTACAAATCCCATAATGTACTGCTTCAGTTGCCTTAACTGTTGGAAGGTAAACGTTCAGCCCAGTCTGAGGTCCTGAGCACTCTGGAGAAGGTTTCCACTTCCGTTCACTGTTGGGACTGTATTGGACAGGTGATGAGCAGTGCTTGGCTGTCTCTACACATACCGCTTAGAATTAAGGGCAAAATGAATCTTATTTCTTGCCATTTTGGAGTCCTTCAGGTGTTTTTTAGCAAACTCCATGCGGTCTTTCATGTGTCTTGCACTGAAGAGGCTTTCATTGGGCCACTCTGCAATAAAGCCCCGACTGGTGGAGGGCGATAATGATTGTTGTCTTTCTACAACTTTCTCCCATCTAATGTAAATATCTTATATATACAGGGGTGTGGTCTTCCCAATCAAGTCTAATCGGTATAATCAAACAGCGCTGGACTCAAATGAACCATCTCAAGGATGATCAGAAGAACTGGACAACGTGTGAGTTAAATATGAATGTCACAGAAAAGGATCTGAATACTTAGGACCATGTCATATTTCAGTTTGTCTTTGTTAAGAAATCTGCAAAAATGTCTGTGTTTTTCAGTCAGTATGGGCTGCTGTGTGCACATTAATGAGGAAATAAAGTGAACGTAAATTATTTTGTCAAATGGCTGCAATATAACAAAGAGTGAAAATTTAAGGAGGTCTGAATACTTTCTATAGACACTGTACATTACCTGGGGTTACTGCTTTTTTAAAGTTTTAAAGAAAGGAACTATATTGTAATGAATATACTTGATGTGTTGAATTAGCCAGTGACTATTCTGTGACTACCTATTTGCGCTTCCTCATCACTGCATTCCACGATCAGCGTAATTACTTAGTCTAGATCGGCAAGTTAAATTAGGTGCTACATCTAACATGGTAAAATGAGACCTAGAGCCCAGCAGATGCTTAATCATCCCAACACTAGTCTTCGATTGGCCATTATAAGTAAGTCCATTTTCTTAATGTTGAATGGCATTTTTTCTGAGAAAATAATTTGTTTCATATCATTATTATGCTGTGCGCTCTCAGTTTGATTAAAAAAGTGAATTATTCTCATTTGTACATAGGGTTTCAATAGCCATAGAAGGCACATACACAAAAATAATAATAATAACTATACAAATTTTATTCATTTTCAGGTATTTCAACATTTTTCCTTTTAATTTGGGACATCAACTGGACCAGTCTGAACAGTTGAACAGACTCTGGAAGTCCCGCTGCTCTTCGCTGTAGAGCAGTGTTGGTAGGACTGGTTGAGAAATTTGCACCACACCTTGTGTGTCCCACGTTTGGTGTGAGGCCTCTTGGTTGTGTTGCATTGGTGGTGATATGTACACCAGACCCTGGAAACCCCCCTGCTGCGAGGTCTCTTGGTTGTGCTGTGGTGGTGGTATGTTGGCTGGATCCTGGTTGTACCACTGCTGCTGCTGCGAGGACTCTTGGTTGTGTTGCAGTGGTGGTACGTTCCCTGGATCATCTTCATAACACTGCTGCTGTTCAGCCTGTTCAGTGTAGAAATGCTCGCAGAACTTCAGGTAAGTCTCTAGCTCTGATTCTTTGGAACAGCTCTCCTGATGCTGCGTGGAGCGTGATTGCTTCTTTGAAACACGGACCTTCTTGCATTGCTTGTCCTTGTGTTTCATGTCATGCACTTTCAGGCTAGATTGAGTCTTCCCACATTCAGCACGGTGCAGCGACCTTTTTCCTCTATGCGTTTTCTCATGGTACAGTAGACTGGATTTATGAGTAAAACTCTTTTCGCACAGGTTGCACTCAAAAGACTTCTCTCCACTGTGCAGTTTCTGGTGAGTCCTGAGATTCGAGCTTTGTGAAAATTTTTTACCACAAGTCTCACACTCATATGGCTGTTCACCACTGTGCACTAACAGGTGCCTTTTAAGATTGGGCTTTTGTGAAAAGCATTTCCCACATTGTGCGCAGCGATACGGCTTCTCTCCGGTGTGGGCTCTCATGTGGATGGTAAGAGTGGATAGTTGAAGGAACCTCTTATCACAATGGTCGCACTGGTGGAAGTCCCCATAATCAGGGAGATGTGTGGAGGTCTTAGCCTTGCTCTGGGCGATGTTCCTCTGGCCAACAGCCCTCACTGGTCTGCCTCGTCTCTTTGGAGCCATTTCAATGTTTTATGTAGCTATTCACAGTATTTAGTAAGAATTAGTTCTGAGGATTCTTTCCACGTTTCTCCTTTAAATAGATAATTGTGTGATGACGTCATCACAAAACCGACCAATCAGCAAGCTGCACAAAAACAATGTTTACTGTTGCCATGACGATCCCAGCAAGCTACATTTTAGGCACCTCTTTAAGAACAAAAGTAGTGTATTATGTTGAAAAGCCCATAGAGACATACTGTATGTGATTTTGGGTATATAAGAAATAAATGTTGTTGTTGAATACAAAATGGGATACTGCATCCCGATGCAGACCTGGATATTGGATAATTTCTGCTACTTTGAAACACTGCTACTTTGAAGCGGGAATGGAAGAAAGCTGATCTTTCTCTGAGTGTCACATCGCGACATATTCGTCTTACCGGGAGTTTAGAAAAACACGCTTACTTTTCACGCCGAGCCCCGCGGCGCGTTCATTACGGCTTTAGATTTTCTAATGAGCAGAAAAACTATCTGGTTATTGTAGCAGAAAATGGGCAGTGGCGGCCTAGCGGGTAAAGAAAAAGACCCGTAATCAGAAGGTTATCGGTTCTAATAATTTTTCATTTGAGTGCAGATTTCTGACGTCACGCTCGAAGTCCCGCCCTTTCCTGTTTCTGACCGTCTTATTGGCTGAGAGTGAAAGCTGCGCTCTAGCGTCAGGTCACTGGGAGAACATGAAATTAATTTATGTTGCAGCCAAACACTGGTTATAATGATTGTAATTTACCCCAGTACTCCAGGGAACGTTAGCTTGTTTTACCTGAACATTACGGGGACATTACAGGGCATCAACTGGACCTGCAGTCCTCTTGCTGGGTAAAACACAAAGTCGGGGGATGATAAAGTGAATACCTTGCTGATGTAGGTGAATACGGGGCTTCATTATATCCAGGGACTTATGCCAGGGTCCAGTTTGTTGACTTTAGTTCGGCTTTCAACACACATTGTGCCAAATCTCCTCTCCTCCAAACCCTCCCAGCTCAACGTGTCCCCTGCTGCTTGTCAGCGGATCACCAGCTTCCTGACGGCAACCATTTCTCGGCCGTGCATCTATGGTACGTGCATGTGATCTCGCGCCAGCGATACCAGACGTATGGTTATTATCGTATTTGTACCGTAAAATCGTAATTTTACCCTCTGTTCGATCAGTGGTTCCAAAAATCCCACGATGTACGATAATTTTACCCTTTCATATTATGGCCAAGTTTTTCATTTAGCTGAACCAGGTAAAGATCTCTGTTTTAATCTGGCTGTTCAAACATAATTTAATGAGCAATCGTCTCACGGGCCTTTACAGCCAACTAATGTAACACATTGGTGTCAAACTTGCTGTTATTTAATATAGATCTATTATAATGGCCACGCAATATGAAACACTGATGACACAAAAACTACAAATCCCCTAATGTAGTGCTTCAGTGGCCTTGCCAAACACGTGGTGATGAGTGGTTTATGCGGAGACCAGTTATGATCATATATAAAGTATTTTACATAGGTAAGAACAGTAGATTCTCTGTATACTGATATGTGAGCAATGACAAAATGTGAGCCAGAGAAAAGTATGTAAAACAGCACAATACTTCAATTAAGTAATAGTATACAGGCCTGTCTACCAGTCACTCCATAACCTGACACTGTCCCTGTCTCTCTCCCTAAGATCCAACAGGTATAGCCTTTGAAATCAGGGACAGTAGATGTCTTACAGGCTTCACATGCATTATGCTGAAAAGTTATTTGATTAGCATGGACATGGAAAAAAATGACATTTTTTTACTGCCCACCCAGGCTGCAGTAAAATGAATTCAACAAGGTACGCAAAGGTACAGATCCTCTTAAATTTCACTCTGTTATATTGCAGCCATTTGCTAAAATAATTTTCCTTATTAATGTACACACAACACCCCATATTGACCAAAAATATAGAATTGTTAACATTTTTGCAGATTTATTAACAAAGAAAATTGAAATATAACATGGTCCTAAGTATTCAGACCCTTTGCTCAGTATTTAGTAGAAGCTCCCTTTTGATCTAATACAGCCATGAGTCTTTTTGGGAAAGATGCAATATGTTTTTCACATCTGGATTTGAGGATGCTCTGCCTTTCCTCCTTGCAGATCCTCTCCAGTTGTGGCAGGTTGGATTGGAAACGTTGGTGGACAGTCATTTTTAGGTCTCTCCAGAGATGGTCAATTGGGTTTAAGTCAGGGTTCTGGCTGAGCTTTTCAAGAATATTCACGTGGTTGTTATGAATCCACTCCTTCGTTATTTTAGCTGTGTGTTTAGGGTCATTGTCCTGTTGGAAGGTAAACGTTCAGCCCTGTCTGAGGTCCTGAGCACTCTGGAGAAGGTTTCCACTTCCGTTCACTGTTGGGACTGTATTGGACAGGTGATGAGCAGTGCTTGGCTGTCTCCACACTTACCGCTTAGAATTAAGGGCAAAATGAATCTTATTTCTCGCCATTTTGGAGTCCTTCAGGTGTTTTTTAGCAAACTCCATGCAGTCTTTCATGTGTCTTGCACGGAAGAGAGGCTTTCATTGGGCCACTCTGCAATAAAAGCCCTGACTGGTGGAGGGCGGTAATGATTGTTGACTTTCTACAACTTTCTCCAAACTCCTGACTGCATCTCTGGAGCTCAGCCACAGTGATCTTTTGGTTCTTCTTTACTTTTCTCACCACTGTGTGCTTAGGAACCGAGTGCAGCAGAATTTTTTTGTAACCTTGGCCAGATCTGTTCCTTGCCTCTCTTCAGGCAGGTCCTTTGACCTTGTGATTCTCATTTGCTCTGACGCATTGTGAGCTCTAAGGTCTATATATATACTAGGGTGTGGCTTTACTAAACAAGACCAATCAGTATAATCAAACAGTGCTGGACTCAAATGAAGCTGTAGAACCATCTAAAGGATGATCAGAAGAAATGGACAGCATGTGAGTTAAATGAGTGTCACAGCAAAGGATCTGAATACTTAGGACCATGTCATATTTCAGTTTGTCTTTGTTAAGAAATCTGCAAAAATGTCTGTGTTTTTCAGTCAGTATGGGCTGCTGTGTGCACATTAATGAGGAAATAAAGTGAACGTAAATGATTTTGTCAAATGGCTGCAATATAACAAAGAGTGGAAAATTTAAGGAGGTCTGAATACTTTCTATACCCACTGTACATTACCTGGGGTTACTGCTTTTTTAAAGTTTTAAAGAAAGGAACTATATTGTAATGAGTATACTTGATGTGTTGAATTAGCCAGTGACTATTCTGTGACTACCTATTTGCGCTTCATCATCACTGCATTCCACGATCAGCGTAATTACTTAGTCTAGATCGGCAAGTTAAATTAGGTGCTACATCTAACATGGTAAAATGAGACCTAGAGCCCAGCAGATACTTAATCATCCCATCACTAGTCTTCGATTGGCCATTATAAGTAAGTCCATTTTCTTTATGTTGAATGGCATTTTTTCTGAGAAAATAATTTGTTTCATATCATTATTATGCTGTGCGCTCTCAGTTTGATTAAAAAAGTGGAATATTCTCATTTGTACATAGGGTTTCAATAGCCATAGAAGGCACATACACAAAAATAATAATAATAACTATACAAATTTTATTCATTTCAGGTATTTCAACATTTTTCCTTTTAATTTGGGACATCAACTGGACCAGTCTGAACAGTTGAACAGACTCTGGAAGTCCCACTGCTCTTCGCTGTAGAGCAGTGTTGGTAGGACTGGTTGAGAAATTTGCACCACACCCTGTGTGTCCCACGTTTGCTGTGAGGCCTCTTGGTTGTGTTGCATTGGTGGTGATATGTACACCAGACCCTGGAAACCCCCCTGCTGCGAGGTCTCTTGGTTGGGCTGTGGTGGTGGTATGTTGGCTGGATCCGGGTTGTACCACTGCTGATCCTGCGAGGACTCTTGGTTGTGTTGCAGTGGTGGTACGTTCCCTGGATCATCTTCATAACACTGCTGCTGTTCAGCCTGTTCAGTGTAGAAATGCTCGCAGAACTTCAGGTAAGTCTCTAGCTCAGATTCTTTGGAACAGCTCTCCTGATGCTGCGTGGAGCTTGATTGCTTCTTTGAAACACGGACCTTCTTGCATTGCTTGTCCTTGTCATGCACTTTCAGGCTAGATTGAGTCTTCCCACGTTCAGCATGGTGCAGCGACCTTTTTCCTCTATGCGTTTTCTCATGGTACAGTAGACTGGATTTATGAGTAAAACTCTTTTCGCACAGGTTGCACTCAAAAGACTTCTCTCCACTGTGCAGTTTCTGGTGAGTCCTGAGATTCGAGCTTTGTGAAAATTTTTTACCACAAGTCTCACACTCATATGGCTGTTCACCACTGTGCACTAACAGGTGTCTTTTAAGATTTGGCTTTTGTGAAAAGCGTTTCCCACATTGGGCGCAGCGATACGGCTTCTCTCCGGTGTGGGCTCTCATGTGGATGGTAAGAGTGGATAGTTGATGGAACCTCATATCACAATGGTCGCACTGGTGGAAGTCCCCATAATCATGGAGATGTGTGGAGGTCTTATCCTTGCTCTGGGCGATGTTCCTCTGGGGAACAGCCTTCACGGGCCGGCCACGTCTCTTTGGAAGCATTTCAATGTTTTCTGTAGCTATTCACAGTATCTAGTAAGAATTAGTTCTGAGGATTCTTTTTCATGTTGCTCTTTTAAATACATAAATGTATGATGACATCATCGCAAAACCGACCAATCAGCAAGCTGCACATCTTTAAGTGACCAATAAGAAAAAAAAAATATAAGAAATAAATGTTGTTGTTGTTGTTGAATAAAACATGGGATACTAGGGGTGTTGAAATGAATCGATGCATCGCGATGCAGACCTGGTCGATATTGCATCAATGCAGTGCAGAACATAATCGATCTTATTAATAATGACGTCGCTCGGTGATTTTCTGGCGGCGGTATAAAAATTCTCGTTAAAAAGTGTTGCCAGTAGTGACTGCAGCTGCCTGAACTTTGACCGCTGCGCGACGTGACGTATTTCGCGCGACCAATAGAGTCCAAGCGGGCGAGTTTTCTTTCTGCCACTTTGAAACACACGCGAAGCGGGAATGGAAGAAAGCTGATCTTTCTCTGAGTGTCCAGAGATGCACATCGCGACATTTTCGTCTTACCGGGAGTTTAGAAAAACACGCTTACTTTTCACGCCGAGCCCCGCGGCGCGTTCATTACGGCTTTAGATTTTCTAATGAGCAGAAAAACTATCTGGTTATTGTAGCAGAAAATGGGCAGTGGCGGCCTAGCGGGTAAAGAAAAAGACCCGTAATCAGAAGGTTACCGGTTCGAATACCCACTGCCACCGAGCAAAGCACTGTCCCCACACACTACTCCCTGTCATGGCTGCCCACTGCTCACCAAGGATGATGGTTAAAACCAGAGGACACATTTCGTCGTGTGTTGTGCTGCACTGCAATTTAGTTTCTATGTAAAGCAACATCTTTTAAAACGTTAATAAAAACAGAATCTTAAAATCACAGTTTCCATTCAGCGATGTTATGTAACAGAACACATTACAGTGTGACGTAATTTGCGTCATGTGCAGGTGCAAAAGAATGACCAATAAGGTGTTGGAATGGTGCATGATTATACTTCTCATCCAACCACCATGAAACTCACTCTATCCTGATCCTTTTTTTTTTTTTTTTTTAATAGGAGTAACGAGGAATTTAAAAAAAAAAGTAAGGAGTACAGATAATTGTGTGGAAATGTAAGGAGTAGAAGTAAAAAGTCATCTGAAAAATAATTACTCCAGTAAAGTATAGATAACCAAAATTTCTACTTTACACCTCTGGTTCTACAATATGATTTTATATGTCCTGCCTTTTGGTTTTGGGTGTGTGTGCAAATATGTGAACATTATTGGGCTGATAATATGGGAACCTGCGTGCGCTTGCGTGCTCCAGTCTGAGCTTTTTTTTTTTTACTTTACCAGAGGGGAGCCAGGTGTGAGACGCTCTGCACCCACAACCCATGTTTTATTTCTTTCAGTAAAACGTCAGTTGCAACCAAGTTCCGTGTCCTGTCTCTACTGTATGATCACGATGCAGAGTACTTGCAAGAGACAGGTCCAGGGACAACAGGTTATACGTGGCCATGATGTATCACATTAAATTAGGCGACATTATTAACATGTTACATGTTATTATGTTAATGCTAGCATGTTAACATCAAATATGCTAATGGGGCATAAACACAATGACTAGCATGCTAATGATAGCATGTTAACATAAAAAATGCTAACAGGGTGTGGCCATGATGTGTCACATTAAATTTGGTGATATTTGGAGCATGTTGTAAAAATTAACATGTTAGCATACCAATGCTAGCATGTTAACATCAAAAATGTTAACAGGGCATGGCCATGATTCATCACATAAAATTTGATGACGTTTCGAGTATGCTAAAAAAATTGGCATGTTAACACAATCAGAAGAACTGGACAACGTGTGAGTTAAATATGAATGTCACAGAAAAGGATCTGAATACTTAGGACCATGTCATATTTCAGTTTGTCTTTGTTAAGAAATCTGCAAAAATGTCTGTGTTTTTCAGTCAGTATGGGCTGCTGTGTGCACATTAATGAGGAAATAAAGTGAACGTAAATTATTTTGTCAAATGGCTGCAATATAACAAAGAGTGAAAATTTAAGGAGGTCTGAATACTTTCTATAGACACTGTACATTACCTGGGGTTACTGCTTTTTTAAAGTTTTAAAGAAAGGAACTATATTGTAATGAATATACTTGATGTGTTGAATTAGCCAGTGACTATTCTGTGACTACCTATTTGCGCTTCCTCACCACTGCATTCCACGATCAGCGTAATTACTTAGTCTAGATCGGCAAGTTAAATTAGGTGCTACATCTAACATGGTAAAATGAGACCTAGAGCCCAGCAGATGCTTAATCATCCCATCACTAGTCTTCGATTGGCCATTATAAGTAAGTCCATTTTCTTAATGTTGAATGGCATTTTTTCTGAGAAAATAATTTGTTTCATATCATTATTATGCTGTGTGCTCTCAGTTTGATTAAAAAAGTGGATTATTCTCATTTGTACATAGGGTTTCAATAGCCATAGAAGGCACATACACAAAAATAATAATAATAACTATACAAATTTTATTCATTTTCAGGTATTTCAACATTTTTCCTTTTAATTTGGGACATCAACTGGACCAGTCTGAACAGTTGAACAGACTCTGGAAGTCCCACTGCTCTTCGCTGTAGAGCAGTGTTGGTAGGACTGGTTGAGAAATTTGCACCACACCCTGTGTGTCCCACGTTTGCTGTGAGGCCTCTTGGTTGTGTTGCATTGGTGGTGATATGTACACCAGACCCTGGAAACCCCCCTGCTGCGAGGTCTCTTGGTTGGGCTGTGGTGGTGGTATGTTGGCTGGATCCGGGTTGTACCACTGCTGATCCTGCGAGGACTCTTGGTTGTGTTGCAGTGGTGGTACGTTCCCTGGATCATCTTCATAACACTGCTGCTGTTCAGCCTGTTCAGTGTAGAAATGCTCGCAGAACTTCAGGTAAGTCTCTAGCTCAGATTCTTTGGAACAGCTCTCCTGATGCTGCGTGGAGCTTGATTGCTTCTTTGAAACACGGACCTTCTTGCATTGCTTGTCCTTGTCATGCACTTTCAGGCTAGATTGAGTCTTCCCACGTTCAGCACGGTGCAGCGACCTTTTTCCTCTATGCGTTTTCTCATGGTACAGTAGACTGGATTTATGAGTAAAACTCTTTTTGCACAGGTTGCACTCAAAAGACTTCTCTCCACTGTGCAGTTTCTGGTGAGTCCTGAGATTCGAGCTTTGTGAAAATTTTTTACCACAAGTCTCACACTCATATGGCTGTTCACCACTGTGCACTAACAGGTGTCTTTTAAGATTTGGCTTTTGTGAAAAGCGTTTCCCACATTGGGCGCAGCGATACGGCTTCTCTCCGGTGTGGGCTCTCATGTGGATGGTAAGAGTGGATAGTTGATGGAACCTCATATCACAATGGTCGCACTGGTGGAAGTCCCCATAATCATGGAGATGTGTGGAGGTCTTATCCTTGCTCTGGGCGATGTTCCTCTGGGGAACAGCCTTCACGGGCCGGCCACGTCTCTTTGGAAGCATTTCAATGTTTTCTGTAGCTATTCACAGTATCTAGTAAGAATTAGTTCTGAGGATTCTTTTTCATGTTGCTCTTTTAAATACATAAATGTATGATGACATCATTCGCAAAACCGACCAATCAGCAAGCTGCACATCTTTAAGTGACCAATAAGAAAAAAAAATATAAGAAATAAATGTTGTTGTTGTTGTTGAATAAAACATGGGATACTAGGGGTGTTGAAATGAATCGATGCATCGCGATGCAGACCTGGTCGATATTGCATCAATGCAGTGCAGAACATAATCGATCTTATTAATAATGACGTCGCTCGGTGATTTTCTGGCGGCGGTATAAAAATTCTCGTTAAAAAGTGTTGCCAGTAGTGACTGCAGCTGCCTGAACTTTGACCGCTGCGCGACGTGACGTATTTCGCGCGACCAATAGAGTCCAAGCGGGCGAGTTTTCTTTCTGCCACTTTGAAACACACGCGAAGCGGGAATGGAAGAAAGCTGATCTTTCTCTGAGTGTCCAGAGATGCACATCGCGACATTTTCGTCTTACCGGGAGTTTAGAAAAACACGCTTACTTTTCACGCCGAGCCCCGCGGCGCGTTCATTACGGCTTTAGATTTTCTAATGAGCAGAAAAACTATCTGGTTATTGTAGCAGAAAATGGGCAGTGGCGGCCTAGCGGGTAAAGAAAAAGACCCGTAATCAGAAGGTTATCGGTTCTAATAATTTTTCATTTGAGTGCAGATTTCTGACGTCACGCTCGAAGTCCCGCCCTTTCCTGTTTCTGACCGTCTTATTGGCTGAGAGTGAAAGCTGCGCTCTAGCGTCAGGTCACTGGGAGAACATGAAATTAATTTATGTTGCAGCCAAACACTGGTTATAATGATTGTAATTTACCCCAGTACTCCAGGGAACGTTAGCTTGTTTTACCTGAACATTACGGGGACATTACAGGGCATCAACTGGACCTGCAGTCCTCTTGCTGGGTAAAACACAAAGTCGGGGGATGATAAAGTGAATACCTTGCTGATGTAGGTGAATACGGGGCTTCATTATATCCAGGGACTTATGCCAGGGTCCAGTTTGTTGACTTTAGTTCGGCTTTCAACACACATTGTGCCAAATCTCCTCTCCTCCAAACCCTCCCAGCTCAACGTGTCCCCTGCTGCTTGTCAGCGGATCACCAGCTTCCTGACGGCAACCATTTCTCGGCCGTGCATCTATGGTACGTGCATGTGATCTCGCGCCAGCGATACCAGACGTATGGTTATTATCGTATTTGTACCGTAAAATCGTAATTTTACCCTCTGTTCGATCAGTGGTTCCAAAAATCCCACGATGTACGATAATTTTACCCTTTCATATTATGGCCAAGTTTTTCATTTAGCTGAACCAGGTAAAGATCTCTGTTTTAATCTGGCTGTTCAAACATAATTTAATGAGCAATCGTCTCACGGGCCTTTACAGCCAACTAATGTAACACATTGGTGTCAAACTTGCTGTTATTTAATATAGATCTATTATAATGGCCACGCAATATGAAACACTGATGACACAAAAACTACAAATCCCCTAATGTAGTGCTTCAGTGGCCTTGCCAAACACGTGGTGATGAGTGGTTTATGCGGAGACCAGTTATGATCATATATAAAGTATTTTACATAGGTAAGAACAGTAGATTCTCTGTATACTGATATGTGAGCAATGACAAAATGTGAGCCAGAGAAAAGTATGTAAAACAGCACAATACTTCAATTAAGTAATAGTATACAGGCCTGTCTACCAGTCACTCCATAACCTGACACTGTCCCTGTCTCTCTCCCTAAGATCCAACAGGTATAGCCTTTGAAATCAGGGACAGTAGATGTCTTACAGGCTTCACATGCATTATGCTGAAAAGTTATTTGATTAGCATGGACATGGAAAAAAATGACATTTTTTTACTGCCCACCCAGGCTGCAGTAAAATGAATTCAACAAGGTACGCAAAGGTACAGATCCTCTTAAATTTCACTCTGTTATATTGCAGCCATTTGCTAAAATAATTTTCCTTATTAATGTACACACAACACCCCATATTGACCAAAATATAGAATTGTTAACATTTTTGCAGATTTATTAACAAAGAAAATTGAAATATAACATGGTCCTAAGTATTCAGACCCTTTGCTCAGTATTTAGTAGAAGCTCCCTTTTGATCTAATACAGCCATGAGTCTTTTTGGGAAAGATGCAATATGTTTTTCACATCTGGATTTGAGGATGCTCTGCCTTTCCTCCTTGCAGATCCTCTCCAGTTGTGGCAGGTTGGATTGGAAACGTTGGTGGACAGTCATTTTTAGGTCTCTCCAGAGATGGTCAATTGGGTTTAAGTCAGGGTTCTGGCTGAGCTTTTCAAGAATATTCACGTGGTTGTTATGAATCCACTCCTTCGTTATTTTAGCTGTGTGTTTAGGGTCATTGTCCTGTTGGAAGGTAAACGTTCAGCCCTGTCTGAGGTCCTGAGCACTCTGGAGAAGGTTTCCACTTCCGTTCACTGTTGGGACTGTATTGGACAGGTGATGAGCAGTGCTTGGCTGTCTCCACACTTACCGCTTAGAATTAAGGGCAAAATGAATCTTATTTCTCGCCATTTTGGAGTCCTTCAGGTGTTTTTTAGCAAACTCCATGCAGTCTTTCATGTGTCTTGCACGGAAGAGAGGCTTTCATTGGGCCACTCTGCAATAAAAGCCCTGACTGGTGGAGGGCGGTAATGATTGTTGACTTTCTACAACTTTCTCCAAACTCCTGACTGCATCTCTGGAGCTCAGCCACAGTGATCTTTTGGTTCTTCTTTACTTTTCTCACCACTGTGTGCTTAGGAACCGAGTGCAGCAGAATTTTTTTGTAACCTTGGCCAGATCTGTTCCTTGCCACAATTCTGTCTCTGCTCTCTTCAGGCAGGTCCTTTGACCTTGTGATTCTCATTTGCTCTGACGCATTGTGAGCTCTAAGGTCTATATATATACTAGGGTGTGGCTTTACTAAACAAGACCAATCAGTATAATCAAACAGTGCTGGACTCAAATGAAGCTGTAGAACCATCTAAAGGATGATCAGAAGAAATGGACAGCATGTGAGTTAAATGAGTGTCACCGCAAAGGATCTGAATACTTAGGACCATGTCATATTTCAGTTTGTCTTTGTTAAGAAATCTGCAAAAATGTCTGTGTTTTTCAGTCAGTATGGGCTGCTGTGTGCACATTAATGAGGAAATAAATGAACGTAAATTATTTTGTCAAATGGCTGCAATATAACAAAGAGTGGAAAATTTAAGGAGGTCTGAATACTTTCTATACCCACTGTACATTACCTGGGGTTACTGCTTTTTTAAAGTTTTAAAGAAAGGAACTATATTGTCATGAATATACTTGATGTGTTGAATTAGCCAGTGACTATTCTGTGACTACCTATTTGCGCTTCCTCATCACTGCATTCCACGATCAGCGTAATTACTTAGTCTAGATCGGCAAGTTAAATTAGGTGCTACATCTAACATGGTAAAATGAGACCTAGAGCCCAGCAGATGCTTAATCATCCCATCACTAGTCTTCGATTGGCCATTATAAGTAAGTCAATTTTCTTTATGTTGAATGGCATTTTTTCTGAGAAAATAATTTGTTTCATATCATTATTATGCTGTGCGCTCTCAGTTTGATTAAAAAAGTGGATTATTCTCATTTGTACATAGGGTTTCAATAGCCATAGAAGGCACATACACAAAAATAATAATAATAACTATACAAATTTTATTCATTTTCACTTTAGCTTTGGGACATTAACTGGACCAGTCTGAACAGTTGAACACACTCAGGAAGTCCCACTCTTCGTTGTACAGAAGCATTGGTAGGACTGATTCAGAAATTTGCACCACACCCTGTGTGTCCCACGTTTGCGGTGAGGTCTCTTGGTTGTGCTGTGGTGGTGGTATGTTGGCTGGATCCTGGTTGTACCACTGCTGCTGCTGCGAGGACTCTTGGTTGTGTTGCAGTGGTGGTACGTTCCCTGGATCATCTTCATAACACTGCTGCTGTTCAGCCTGTACAGCGTAGAATTGCTCGCAGGACTTCAGGTAAGTCTCTAGCTCTGATTCTTCGGAACAGCTTGATTGCTGCTCTGAAACACGGACCTTCTTGCATTGCTTGTCCTTGTGTTTCATGTCATGCACTTTCAGGCTAGATTGAGTCTTCCCACGTTTAGCATGGTGCAGCGACCTTTTTCCTCTATGCGTTTTCTCATGGTACAGTAGACTGGATTTATGAGTAAAACTCTTTTCGCACAGGTTGCACTCAAAAGACTTCTCTCCACTGTGCACTTTCTGGTGAGTCCTGAGATTTGAGCTTTGTGAACATTTTTTACCACAAGTCTCACACTCATATGGCTGTTCACCACTGTGCACTAACAGGTGCCTTTTAAGATTGGGCTTTTGTGAAAAGCATTTCCCACATTGTGCGCAGCGATACGGCTTCTCTCCGGTGTGGGCTCTCATGTGGATGATAAGAGGTGATAGGTGAAGGAATCTCATATCACAATGGTTGCACTGGTGGAAGTCCCCATAATCAGGGAGATGTGTGGAGGTCTTATCCTTGCTCTGGGCGATGTTCCTCTCGGGAACAGCCTTCACTGGCCGGCCACGTCTCTTTGGAAGCATTTCAATGTTTTCTGTAGCTATTCACAGTATCTAGTAAGAATTAGTTCTGAGGATTCTTTTCATGTTGCTCTTTTAAATACATAAATGTATGATGACATCATCGCAAAACCGACCAATCAGCAAGCTGCACATCTTTAAGTGACCAATAAGAAAAAAAAAAACAATGTTTACTGTTGCCATGACGATCCCAGCAAGCTACATTTTAGGCACCTCTTTAAGTGACCAATAAGAACAAAAGTAGTGTATTATGTTGAAAAGCCCATTGAGACATACTCTATGTGATTTTGGGCTATATAAGAAATAAATGTTGTTGTTGTTGTTGAATAAAACATGGGATACTAGGGGTGTTGAAATGAATCGATGCATCGCGATGCAGACCTGGTCGATATTGCATCAATGCAGTGCAGAACATAATCGATCTTATTAATAATGACGTCGCTCGGTGATTTTCTGGCGGCGGTATAAAACTTCTCGTTAAAAAGTGTTGCCAGTAGTGACTGCAGCTGCCTGAACTTTGACCGCTGCGCGACGTGACGTATTTCGCGCGACCAATAGAGTCCAAGCGGGCGAGTTTTCTTTCTGCTACTTTGAAACACGCGAAGCGGGAATGGAAGAAAGCTGATCTTTCTCTGAGTGTCCAGAGATGCACATCGCGACATATTCGTCTTACCGGGAGTTTAGAAAAACACGCTTACTTTTCACGCCGAGCCCCGCGGCGCGTTCATTACGGCTTTAGATTTTCTAATGAGCAGAAAAACTATCTGGTGGCGGCCTAGCGGGTAAAGAAAAAGACCCGTAATCATAAGGTTACCGGTTCGAATACCCACTGCCGCCGAGCAAAGCACTGTCCCCACACACTACTCCCTGTCATGGCTGCCCACTGCTCACCAAGGATGATGGTTAAAACCAGAGGACACATTTCGTCGTGTGTTGTGCTGCACTGCAATTTAGTTTCCATGTAAAGCAACATCTTTTAAAACGTTAATAAAAACAGAATCTTAAAATCACAGTTTCCATTCAGCGATGTTATGTAACAGAACACATTACAGTGTGACGTAATTTGCGTCATGTGCAGGTGCAAAAGAATGACCAATAAGGTGTTGGAATGGTGCATGATTATACTTCTCATCCAACCACCATGAAACTCACTCTATCCTGATGGTACGATTTACCCAGGTTTTTTTTTTTTTTTTTTTTTTTTAAATAGGAGTAACGAGGAATAAAAAAAAAAGTAAGGAGTACAGATAATTGTGTGGAAATGTAAGGAGTAGAAGTAAAAAGTCATCTGAAACATAATTACTCCAGTAAAGTATAGATAACCAAAATTTCTACTTTACACCTCTGGTTCTACAATATGATTTTATATCTCCTGCCTTTTGGTTTTGGGTGTGTGTGCAAATATGTGAACATTATTGGGCTGATAATATGGGAACTTGCGTGCTCCAGTCTGAGCTTTTTTTTTTTTTTTTTACTTTACCAGAGGGGAGCCAGGTGTGAGACGCTCTGCACCCACAACCCATGTTTTATTTCTTTCAGTAAAACGTCAGTTGCAACCAAGTTCCGTGTCCTGTCTCTACTGTATGATCACGATGCAGAGTACTTGCAAGAGACAGGTCCAGGGACGACATAGGGACAACAAGGGACAGGTCCAGGGACGACATAAGAACCCATGCAGACATAACAACCATTTCAAAGCATACCTAAATATGAATTTTATTGAAATTAATTTAAACATTTAAAATCTCAGATCAGGTTTTTTTGTAATTTCTACCTTATTTGTTCAGCCTGTAGAGCTTCTGTTTGAGTTAGATACTACAGTCATACTACGTGTGCGCTATTCATGTTTTAAAGCTTTATCATTGGGAAGTATGCTGCACAGACAAAAGGGGGAAAAGGGACAATTTGTTTGAGGGGAAACAAAAAAAACATTTTTTTTTGTGTGTGTGTGTATTAGATTGAAATGGAGCTGAGCTCTTGGATTCAAACCACCAGCATCAGCAGAAACTGAGAGCCCCATCAGCACAACTTCCTAATGCATATGTGTACACACACACAGAAAGAGAGAGATACATACGCACACAATTCTGGAGGCATAGTGTGCTTTCAAATTACACATACTTCAACAGTGCTCGGGTGTTGTTGCCCATAATTTACCAAGCAGGACATTTTTTTATAGAATCAACTAACTTTGCATCTACACACACAGTTCACTGGTCGGTCCTTTTTCGGTGAAGGTATACTACCACTACCACTAGGTGATAGTAGCCTAGTGGTTAACACACTCGCCTATGAACCAGAATCCCACTTACTACCATCGTGTCCCTGAGCAAGACACTTAATCCTGAGAGTGTCCAGGGTGACTGTCCCTGTAACTACTGATTGTCAGTCGCTCTGGATAATGGCGTCTGATAAATGCTGTAAATGTAAATATATCCAAGCTCCACACTATTATCTGGCCTGTAGCTTTTCCCTTTTCCCTGTGCCACACCTATTTTTCGAAGGGACAACTTTTCGACGACCTCTCACGACCAATTTTTATCATAAACACCCGAAAATCAATAAACCACATTTCCATACCCCCTCTATGTGCTCATTTAACCCATGTAACCATTTCAACCACATTTAAACTATTTCCCCTCATCCCCCTATTTCATCCCTCATTTTCGTCCCTCCATCCTCCCATTTAAGCCCATTCATTTTATAGAGCAACAACGGTCACCCTTTCAAAGTGAAGGTGAAATGATTGTCATTGTGAAGCACAGCACACGGTGTCACAATTAAATGTGTCTTCTGCATTTAACCATCACACTTGGTGAGCAGTGGGCAGCCATGAAAGGCGCCTGGGGAGCAGTGTGTTGGGACAGTACCTTGCTCAAGAGGACCTCAGTGGCACCATGGCACCTTCCTTACCTGCTAGACCACCACTGCCCTGCTGCCCCAGTTTTCAAACCAAGACAAATTATGTCCTAAACATAACCAAGTTTTACATAATGCATCATGGCCCTGACTGTCCAAACGTCAACAATTTAATGTGACTCACCATGACATTAGCAAGTTGTCGTTAGCATACTAACATGCAAATTTTATGTGACTCATCATGGCCATGCCCTGTTAGCATTTTTGAGGTTAGTATGCTAGCATTAACATACTAACATGCACATTTTAGAACATGGTCCAAACATCACCAAATTTACCAAAATGTTTGTGTTAACATGCCAATTTTTTAGCATAATCGAAACGTCATCAAATTTTATGTGATGAATCATGGCCATGCCCTGTTAACATTTTTGATGTTAACATGCTAGCATTGGTATGCTAACATGTTAATTTTTACAACATTCTCCAAATATCACCAAATTTAATGTGACACATCATGGCCACACCCTGTTAGCATTTTTTATGTTAACATGCTATCATTAGCATGCTAGTCATTGTGTTTATGCCCCATTAGCATATTTGATGTTAACATGCTAGCATTAACATAATAACATGTAACATGTTAATAATGTCACCTAATTTAATGTGATACATCATGGCCACGTATAACCTGTTGTCCCTGGACCTGTCTCTTGCAAGTACTCTGCATCGTGATCATACAGTAGAGACAGGACACGGAACTTGGTTGCAACTGACGTTTTAGTGAAAGAAATAAAACATGGGTTGTGGGTGCAGAGCGTCTCACACCTGGCTCCCCTCTGTTAAAGTAAAAAAAAAAAAGCTCAGACTGGAGCACGCAAGCGCACGCAGGTTCCCATATTATCAGCCCAATAATGTTCACATATTTGCACACACACCCAAAACCAAAAGGCAGGAGATATAAAATCATATTGTAGAACCAGAGGTGTAAAGTAGAAATTTTGGTTATCTATACTTTAGTATTTTTTTTACTTCTACTCCTTACATTTTCACACAATTATCTGTGCTCCTTACTTTTTTTTTTTTTTTATTCCTCGTTACTCCTATTTAAAAAAAAAAAAACCCGGGTAAATCGTACCATCAGGATAGAGTGAGTTTCATGGTGGTTGGATGAGAAGTATAATCATGCACCATTCCAACACCTTATTGGTCATTCTTTTGCACCTGCACATGACGCAAATTACGTCACACTGTAATGTAACACTGTGATGTAGCAAACGTGGCGTGACTCCCAACTCCAATCTCCCATCTCCCGAAATGACGGGGTGGTAGTAGCCTAGTGGGTAACACATTCGTCAATGAACCAGAAGACCCAGGTTCAAATCCCACTTACTACCAATGTGTCCCTGAGCAAGACACAAGTTGCTCCGGGGGGGACTGTCCCTGTAACTACTGATTGCAAGTCGGTCTGGATAAGGATGTCTGATAAATGATGTAAATGTAATGTCTCAGCCAGGCCGTACCTTGAATAATTTTTTGAAATAGTTGGATGCAAAAACAAGTCCTTTCGAATGCACTGCAAGCTATGTGCACCAAAGTACCACAAGCTAATGGCTTTCAAAAACTCTCCGTCTAATTTTAAAAAGCATATTGATGTAAGTTGGAAGTTTCTTATTATCAGTCGCTCCTTGACACAATATTGTAGTAATGTAGTGATGTAGCAAAGTTTGCTATGCCTGTGTACATACAAAACATGCCATGGTTTGCTAGCTAGCAATAGGCTATGATTTATCGTTGAAATTCTTAGCCAAATGTTACAGTTGTATGTGTGGTGTGTATATATAAGCTAGTTCTGCAAAGCTATAGTCAAAAAAGTTTTGAGCTCTACAGCTGGTTGATTTAAACTAGGCTAGGCAATATAATTGCATAGGCGAGTAAAACTGTTCCCTAATTTCTAGTCAGACCTTCATTCTTGAACTTCAAGCATGACATTTAATACAACAAAAGTCCTAGATAGTATGAGCTTGTAATTTGAGATAATATGAATCTCAATCTGTGCATTATTTTTTTCCACTGAAGAAACACCCCACTTGTCTACAGAGGTACAAGCTGTGGGAGTCTCAAAGGTTGTCCCAGGTAAGTGTATATACAGCAGTCCTCAAATTCATTGTCCAAGGCTTGCACCCACCACACATTGTTCAGCAACAGGGCTTCATTGATGTTGTGCAATATCTTCAACCAAATACAAATGTCATGACATGTAATAGTGTTACAAAGTCACAAAGGCCTCTGTTGAAATGAAAATAAAACTGAAAGCTGCCCTGCAGCAAACACATTTACTGTTCAGTTGAAGGTTCAACATTAAGTAGGCTAAATGTTCCATGGTGTGTTTTTCAGGTTTACTCCAGTGGAAATTTCAATTCTTGCCGAATATGTGAAAACAACGAGCCCAGTTGCAAAGGCACTTGATGTTCTTCAGGGAGAAACCAGTGTATAGATGGGATGGTTGGTGCCCACCATAACTCTACCAGGGACCAAGCTCCAGCAACTTCACGTCGCCTTCAACTTCTGTGAGCCTTTGATTGCTGCACTTCTTTCAGGCCTTGAAAACCACTTTGGAGAGATGCAGCTATTCTAGTTTCCAAATTTAAGACCTGCTGGACAGGTGATGAAAATATCCTTAAACTAAACTCACATCTTAATTTATTCTTAGTACGTGTAAATTCTAAAAGGAAAAATTCAGGGTAAGGAACCAAACCTGAAATCGGCAGGTTGCTAGTTTGAATTCCAAACCGCCAAGGTGCCACTGATCAAGTAGCACCGTCCCGACACACTGCTCCCCGGGCGCCACCAAGGGTGATGGTTAAAAGCAGAGGACACATTTCACCCTGTGCTGCAGTGTTTCACAATGACAATCACGTCACTTTAAACACAAGACTATCCAGTACACATTTACAACACTGTCACATAATCTTTTTTTTTTTTTTTTTGGTTTTTGTTTTGTTTTCTATTCCACAGGCCTTGACTATATAAGAAGCCACTTGGACTGTCATGTAGCACATCAGTGAGGGCTCCCAGTCATCCTCCTTGAAGGCCGGCCTGCTTGAAACAACCCAGCAGTTAGATGCGTACCTGGGGTGCCCCGGAGACACAGTAGAGGTGCTGAAGTCCTTCCCTGCTGTGTGCCAGCTATCAATTAAGCTTAATACAGCACTCCCTGCCTCAGCAGCCTGTGGAAGACTGTTTAGTGTTGCAGAGCTGATCTTCAGGCCAAGAAGGGCATGCATTGGCTCAAAGGACTTTGAGAACCAGATGCTTTTGAGGCTGAACAAAGCTTATTGGTAACTCTGTTACATAACCTGTGTTTGACTGATGTAGATCCCGATGATCAAAGTGTTTTCATCTTGTTGTTAAATTTGTTTATGTGCCATTTAGCTATACAATTGAGCATACCATATCAGGAGTTGGGTTAGTGCGCTATAGTGCACTGTGGCCCCTAAGCTTTAGTCCTTAATGGCACTTCCTCCCCTTACATTACTTTTACTTTTATACTTTAAGTAGTTTTAAATCCGGTACTTTTATACTTAATTAAAAAGCTTGAATTGATACTTCTACTTTTGCAAAAGTCTGATAAACCCTCGTATCTATACTTGTACTTGAGTAATGACTTTTGACACCTCTGTATAGAACAAAATAAAATGCACCTAAAATACAAAATACCAGAGGTTGCATGTTTTGGTGAAATACTGTTAATTTGATAATGATCAAAACATTATCAAATTTTATGTGACTCATTGTGACCATGCCCTGTTAGCATTTTTGGAGTTAGCATTATGCGTTAGCATTTTTCAACATAATCGTCACCAAATTTCATGTGACTCATTATTTTTTAAGTTAGCATTTATCATTTTTGAACATGGTCCAAACGTCACCAAATTTCATGTTACATCATAGCCATGCCTTGTTAACATTTACAAGTCACAAGCTGGTTGAAAACCTATCAATTTTTATGTGACTCATTGTGACCATGTCCCGTTAGCATGTTTTATGTTAGCATGCTAGCATAATGTTATAATTTGAACATGGTCCAAACACCACATTTCATGTGATGCATCATGGCCACGCCTTGTTAACATTTTTAATGTTACCATATTAACATTAGCATGCTAACATGTTAAGTTTCAACATGCTCTAAACATCACCAAATTTCATTTGACACATCATGGCCACGCCCTGTTAGCATTCTTGATTTGGTGACCAAATTTTATGTCCCTCATTGTGGCCATGTCCCATTTGTCATTAGCAATTTTGACCTTATCGTGGTAGCATTAGCATGTTAACGTGTTGATTTTTTTAATATGCTCAAAACGTCACTGAATTTTATGCGATGTATTATGGCCACGCCCTGGTAGTGATTATGATGTTAGCATGCCAGCATTAGCATGCCAATATGCAAATGTTATTACATGCTTTAATTATCATAAAAAATGTTGTTAATATGCCAAATTTCACAAAATTAGCTAATTTATCAATTTCACTTTCCTCTTCGTCCTTTCTTCCTCTCTTAATATTTTACAATTTCACCAATTGTACGAAATTAACTAATTCAACAACGATTCCACTCTTCCTCTTCCTTCCTCTACTTTGCGTGGAATGGGTAAAATTGTAAAAAGTTAAAACAATGTATTAATTCAACAACCATTCCACTGTCAACCCCTCGTCTTTTAACCTTGTCCCCGTTTTCAACATTTTAATTAGCGTTAACGTGAAATTGCACGAGGTCCGACGAGCACGTGACTCCGGTACTCCTTTAAAGGACGTCGTGACGTCACGCAGCGGAGAGGCGGGAGGGAAGTGGGGGGGTCTTTAAATATTTACCAGCGGCTTCTCGCTGCTGCCGCCGCCGCTGCAGCAGAAGAGAAAAAGAAGAAGACAAAAACCAGAAGGAATCAGCTCCTGAGAAGTTTATGAAAAGGCGGGGAAGCGGCGGACTCCCGGATGGCGACGCCGAAGGGATCGCGCGCAAGTTCGCGGGGAGCCGCGGGCCACGCGTGGAGGTCGCGCCGAGGGAACTTCTCTTCAGCAGAGTCATAAAGTCCACGGAGATGCTGGGCTGCTCATGGAGCCCTCCTCGAATCCGCAAATGACCCGGGCAAGGGGGGGAACCGAGACGAGAACCCAGAGGAACACCATGAAGTCTCGCGGTCGATGGAGACATGGCGTATAGGGTCCTGTCCAGCCGCGTCGCGCCATCCTCGCACCGACTGAGCCGCGGGTTCCTCTGCATATTCACGCTGTCGCTGTCCGTCACCTATTTATGCTACAGCCACATCTTCCGCTCGGACGCCGTCACCATGCCCAGCCAGCGCTTCGGGGAGCCGCTCGGGGCTCCCGGGAGCAACGCGGGGGCCAAGAGGCTCCTGCACAAGTTGCATCACTGCACGTCGCCCAGGGTCGCCCCGGACGCCCGGCCAGCGCCCAGCGCGGCGCCCCGGGCGCGGGATTACAAGGCGGCCAACGCCAGCGGCGCGCAGCGCTACGGGAATAAAAAGTTGCCCAACGCGCTGATAGTCGGGGTGAAGAAGGGCGGGACCAGGGCGGTGCTGGAGTTCATTCGGATTCATCCGGACGTGCGCGCCGTGGGCACGGAGCCGCACTTTTTTGACAGAAATTACGATAAAGGCTTGGACTGGTACAGGTAAGGGACAAGCTGCTTATCTGCACGGAGATCAGAGAGTGTGTGCGTTTAATGTGTGTGAAAGGACTCTGCCAAATACTGAGCTGAAGTTCCTCCGGTCACCAACTGTTCATGGTGGGAGTTCATAGTGACCCTGTAGATCCAACACAAAGTCAGTGAGACTAGATACATCTGACAGATGGGATAACACAAACTCAACTATATATATATATATATGTGTGTGTGTGTGTGTGTGTGTGTGTGTGTGTGTGTCATATTATAAAATTGTTGCACATGTGCGTTATCCCATCTGTCGGATGTTTTTAGTCTCAGTGATGTTGTGTTGGACGTGTGTGTGTGTAGATAGATATAGATTGATAGATAGATATGGTGACCTCCGAGGTAGGGAGTTTGAGTCCCAGCTTGGACCTTGTGTGTGTGTGTGTGTGTGTATGTGTTTAATGTGTGTGAATGGACTCTGCCAAATACTGAGCTGAAGTTCCTCCAGTCACCAACTGTTCATGGTGGGAGTTCATAGTGACCCTGTAGATCCAACACAACGTCAGTCAGACTAGAAACATCTGACAGATGGGACAAACTCACACACACGCAGCACCATATATATAGATATATAGATATGTATTATGAAATTGTTGCGTGTGTGTGTGTGTGTTATCCCATCTGTCAGATCTTTCTAGTCTCAGTGATGTGTTTGATGTGTGTGTGTAGATAGATATAGTTTGATAGATGGATAGCTATGGTCCCAGCTTGGACCTTGTGTGTGTGTGCGTGGCATTCACACGTTCTCCCTGGGTTTCCTCTGGGTTCTCCGCTTTCCTATCAGTCCAAAGGAATGCCCACTAGGTGGTTTGGCCGCCCTGTACTGTCTGTAGGTCTGAGTGTGTGAGGTGAACGGTGGGTTTGTGCGTATCTGTGTGCACCCTGTGGTGGGCGAGTCCCCCGCACTGCGTCCGGTGCCCCTCATTTCCTGAGTCGGAATAAGTGGTTATGGAAAGTGATAGATAGATAGATAGATCAAGCAGATCAAATTTTTTTGTGCGAATGCTGCCCTTTTTTAATATAACAACCATAAAAACAAATATTCACATTGGCACAGCGGTATGATTTAACCTTGGCTGGCAACCTCGAATCCTCGAATTATTGCAGTGTTAGGGTACGGGAGGAGGATCCGTGTGTCGGTGTCAATGTGTCGTTCTTAGCTAGGGGACTTTTGACAGTTTCCACCCGTCCCTCTGCGGAGGAGAGGGACGGGTGGAGAGGAGCGAGTGCAGCTTCGGGCCGGAGTACTTACGCATAGAAACACACACATCTTACACCTCGTGCACAAACACAGCACAGCACAGCCTCCCATGGGCCAAACACACACCTAGCAAAGATCTGGCGCTGTGGCCCGCCGCGGCGAGCCCAGGGACCGCCCTTCATAACTCCGGAAGATGAGACCCGTAAACACAACAAATCAAATACAGGAAGATTAAAGACACACACCGGCTTGGCCGATGGCGTCTGCGCCGCAGCGCCTCTCACATGCCGCACGCCGAGCACCAGGCAGCTGGCGGCGAGACGAGGGCGAAGAGTCAGGCTGATCGATGAAGGCTCTGGCAGCGGGCACTGAAGTTATGGAGCGATGAGGTGGGAAATTGATATGGACTTCCGCCTTTCAGATTAGGGTTGGGCTGAATGCACACCAGCACCACTCCATATTAGCATTGTGAAAATTCATAAGAATTGGATTAATGTCATAATAACGCTCTGTATTATTATTTTTTTTTTTTTATTAAGATGTGAGCGGTGTAAACAACATAATTCATAATCATTGATTAATTTGATATGAAATAAAATAATCAGTACTGCTGTATTGCACTGAATTGCTATGTAACACTTGTGTATAATAAAAACGTGCACATTGGATGAAATTCCATAAAGTTATGAGTTTTGGTGTAATTGTCACACACACACACACCACACACACATATATATATATAAAATGATCCGTAACTATTATTAGTGAAATCATGGTCACCATTATCAAGTGGATTATTTGTTTATTTGTTTTTTGTTTTTTAAATAAATAAAAAAAAATGAGAGAAATTAGAATGAACAACTATGATAAAAATTGTGAACTCATTTTTAGAAAGATTTTGGGCCGATGCAAGATTCCCTTTAACCATTTTTTAAAATTAGGCTGCCTGATAACATGCAGTGTAATTACACAGATAAACACAGACAATTAATATATAGATATAGATTTTATTATATATATATATATATATAACACACACACACACACACACTGTCATGATCCAATCCGGAAGAGGTCCGGAGTTTCACGTTAGTCCTGTAATATTTCCTAATTGTGTTCACCTGTGTCAAATGTATAAAGCTTCCCTGTTTGTGTCTGTTCACTGTCGGGTCTTTGTTATATGTTACCTGTTCACAAATTACCGGATGTCTCCCCTGATCTCTTCTTCACGAATGAAACCCCTGTTTCGTGATGTCGTGCGAATGCGTCCTTCTTCTTCGTCAAGTCTTGTCATCATTTCCGATCCCCTGCCTCGCCATGCCAAACGGCCGTGACACACACACACAGTACAGGCCAAAAGTTTGTATACACCTTTTCATTCAATGTGGTTTCTTTATTTTCATGACCATTTACGTTCGTAGATTCTCACTGAAGGCATCAAAACTAAGAATGAACACATGTGGAGTTATGTACTTAACAAAAAAAGGTGAAATAACTGAAAACATGTTTTATATTCTAGTTTCTTCAAAATAGCCGCCCTTTGCTCTGATTACTGCTTTGCACACTCTTGGCATTCTCTCGATGAGCTTCAAGAGAATCAATGTAAATGGTCATGCAAATAAAGAAAACACATTGAATGAGAAGGTGCGTCCAAACTTTTGGCCTGTACTGTGTGTGTGTGTGTGTATGTATGTATGTATGTATGACGTGGTAACATGGATGCAGCTATTTAAATGAATAAACAGTTGGTAAACACAAGTACATCTTATTGAACATAATTTATTACCAATTATCATAGTAGAACAGCTTTCTCAAGCAGTTTGTGATGCATTTTGGAAACAGGAGATGAGCCCCTGGTCTAATGCGCCACCTGGCTTGAGAAACCCGTTCTCAAAGACCTACTTTTATTTGGGTAGCACACATATTCTGAATGCCTTCGGCAGAATTCAAATGAGCCATTTTAATATAGATTAATGTAGATTAATCTAAAATCTAGATTCATTTAGATTACTCTAGATTAAGAAAATTAATCTATGCCCACCTCTAATATATATATATATATATATATATATATATATATATATATATATATATATATATATATATACATACATACATACATACATACATACATACATACATACATACATACATACATACATACATACATACATACATACATATATATATATATATATATATATATATATATATATATATATATATATATATATATATATATATATATATATGCATGCTCTTGACCAAGTTACAGCCTGCCCTGCTTTGTCCCAATGGTGGCAAATTGGAAGAATTCAATGCAAGAAACATATTTATTATTTGTTGAAACAGGAGAAGGTGAAGTATGTTTGATGAATCTGTCACCTCTTTTTACCTTCATGGCGGCTTTGTTCACTATTGTCATCATCAAAAGCCGCTTCATGAGATGCTCATCAACGCGAGCGAATTAAAAGAAAGTGTTCAGCATAACCCTTCAGGACTGTTGGAAAACCGTCCCCGAGCCCCCGTAGTCCCATGTCTTTAGTTTTGTTCTATAATATACAAAAATGCAAGATCCATAAATGAGTAGGTGTGTCCATTGATCAGCAGAAACATCTTTGCATTGTATGTCCCTTCATTATTAGAAACGACAGTTAGCTGCAAAAGACCGTTCTAATACCCTTATGTCTCTTGAAAACTTTCAAATTCCCCAATTATAAAATTTAACCAGCGTTCTATAGCACATTTACACATAACAGGCTTTGTGTGTGTTAGAAACATTCGCACATGCACACAGTCCTCATCAATACTGCTTGTTGGCTGGTTAATTAAAATGTCACCAAAGGCAAGACGCTAAAACTTTTTCCCTAATCCACCGCGAAAGCAATTTTTATTTCAACCGTCTTGCGACAAGAGACACCTGAAGTAATGAAAGTGATGAATTAGCCAATTAAGTCGAATGTTTCACAAAAGTCTTTTTAATAACGCGTCAGCCCTCCATCATGCGAGGAATGGGAACAATTCTGTGGCTGACGTCAGTGTGAACGCACCCCAAAATATAACAAGGTTCCCAGCAACGCCGCCAAAGGCCCTGCTACAACCTAGTTTTTATTAATTGCCACGCGCCCGGGATTATTCACACCCTTTCACCCCTGGAGAAGCCGCCGTGAGCGGAGAGACAGACAAATGCTGCGGTGTTCATTATTACGCTTCCAGGGCAGAACGTACCCCCGCGGCCTCATTTGTATACAGAGAGACTGGATCCCCATTATCGCCGGCAGGCTGCCGAAATGGACATTATGCGCAGATGGAACCAATTTCACGACTCTTCCACGGCTGTTCGTTCTGCCTCGTTTTTTTTTTTCCCGTGGACCGGATCATAAAATCAAACAAATGCGCACCACTACACACCATCAGAACTTAAAAGGGCATCTCGGCTCTATTGATTTTACTGGAGTCAGGAAAGCTTCAATTACATTTCCAGAGAAGTGCTCAAATTGTGTGAGAGGCGTTTTAACATTTGATGCAGCCAAGAATTTTCCCTTGGTCCACCATTAATTGGCTCGAGGGGGGGCCGAGGAAACGCAGTCGTCAGAAAGGTTGACGAGGACACAAAGTTGGATGGAGCTCGTTTTCCTGGAAAAGACGATTATTTAAAAAAAAAAAAAAAGTAGCGTTGGTACCTCTGTGGTAAAGTGATGGTCTGGAATGCTTTTCTGCGTTAGAAACGCAGTCTGAGATTCTGGTGTGTAACCCTGAGCCTCATAGGTGTTAATATTAATTACCAAAAATGTCTCCGGTGCCGATGAACACCTAAGAAAATGCGCTGTTCGGGGGACATTTTCCATATTAAACGACTCATTACAGCCGAGTGCCACCAGTAACGGCTAGAGATAAACATGCTTACCAGTGGGACTGCAGTATTATTTGGACAGGATCTATTTTTTAATGAGATATCTGCAGAAGGAGGGACAGAATGGTGTGTAATGGTACTTTTGCACCAGCTGTGGTTTATTTCCCTCCTGGTTTGAGCATTTCGGCACTAAGTAAAGTTTTGAAAGCCCATAAAATGGTAGGACCTGGCCCTCTATATCTATAACAGCACAGCATAATCCATAGAGTATTTTAAGAACATGTAGCATAAAAAAAGTCCAAAAGTCAAGTAGGCCAGCACTTCCTATTCAGCAACCCAGCAGCCATTCGTTGGCGCGATGCTGGAACGCAGCTTCACTCATCAGTCGCATGGCACGGAAGAAATATGAAAGTGACATCTAATTAAAATGCATCTGCTTAAGTGCCACCGCTGTACTGGGGTGAAGCGTGTTCTCTCCCTCCCTTTCAAATCGTGTCAGTTCCAGCACGCACCAGTAGAGGTGCAGTTCAAATCAAATTCACTTGTATTTATTTATTCATTTATTAATTTTTTAATCCCTCGTTAAGAGAAAGAAAAAAAAAAAAGGAATCAAAAGACAAATGAAATAAACAACAATAACAACAGGGTTAAGAAAAGGATTAGACAGATTCTGAAGGCTGTGCGTGTCATTTCTGAATAACCTCTGGGCATTTTCCGCAAGTAAATAAAAGGTCGTGTTGTCAACATTCCCGCGGCTTATTCAATTGGAACGGGCAACACAATTAACATCACGTTCGTCAGAGAACATGCATAGCCTGCTGGTCCTTGATTGAGAAGGCCCTCCAAAGAGCTTCCCCATTGTTGCGTGATTGGACTCACTCCCCGTGTCAGGGAATGAAAGCGTTTGACTTGTCTCATTCCCTCTGCCCGTTATCTTTTCAATGCAAGCCCGCCGTCTGTCGTTGGCTTTTGAGTCAGGATATTAATATATTCTGTTATTCCCGTGCAAAAGAATGGCGGCACCTCGCTCAGCCAGAAGTAATTACTCAGGTTCCCTTGAAAACGTGGCACGTGGCTGTCAAGCGAGGTCAGAAAGTTTCACGTTTCCAGCTTCAGTATTAAGCCCCTCCCGCTCTCTACATAGGTGAGAGTGCAGGGACCGTTTCATTGTGCAAGGGGGACCTGAAGGACCTCACAGTCAAATAAATCAGTTCTGGCAGCAGGGATGGGATTTTTTGTGTGTATCACAGTTGGTTTGACAGCACCTGATCACATGCGTGTATGTGACAGATACTAATAGTGGTAAATGAGACTTGTGATCCTACACAAGTGTGTCGTGGTCGACGGTATTAATTAATTTATTCGAAGTAGAACTTTGGCCGAAACCAACACTGCACCGTATCAGTTTGCACTTCTTCAGTTGTTAATGTATGGGCTGTATTCTACTTATTACATTTTACTGATATTTATTACATTTACATTTAAGGCACGCCCTTATCCAGAGCGACTTACAACGTGCTTCAATGTTACCATCAATGAAGTGATTAATTCTGGTTCACTAGGACCCCCAACTATGAATACAATCATTTTATTCACTCTGTTGTAGTTTCTATAAAAAAGTAAGACAATAAAAAGGTTCCAAGTTCATCTAAATATTCTCTAAAGAGGAAGGTCTTTTGAAGGCGCTCAGTGACTGAGCTGTTCTGACCTCGAGGGGAAGTTCATTGAAGAAGAAGAGTCTAGATGAGCGTCTACCTCGTACCTTCAGAGATGGAGGGACCAGGCGAGCAGTACTGGAGGCTCGGAGTATACGAGGTGCAGAGCTAATTAATAATTGGATCACATGGGGGTCAAGCTTCACTAATGTCTTATGGGTTTTTCAGAAAAGATAAAGTATATAAAGGGAGAAGCCTATAGGCTTGAATGTACAGCTCCCACACATTACAAAGGTAATTTGTTCCATTTGTGAAATCTTGTACTTGTGAAGATCATTTGTTTGAAGGGTATAGTTTGCTATTTACTTGGTGTAAAAAACATAAAATTGGGCATCCACAATCCATTTGTGAGATATTTAAAGATATTTTCTGTGCATTTGGAAAGCGTCTTGATGCATCTTCAGTCCTTCAGACTGCAGGCCAGCCGTCATAACCTCCCGCAGCCCTCCGTCTCCCAGGGACTGCAACTGAGGTAAATGAACCCCGAAAATATCCCGGTCCTGATTAGGGACGGGACCCTACAACTCAAATGGGTTTCGGGGGATTGACAGGCCTACGACCTTTCAACTCTGTCGTCTTTATTTCCAGGCCTCTGCTTCCCTGGGTATCGGCAGCATTATTTTTAGTGGCTAACTTCAACATCAAGAAATATGAGGAGTCCTTTCTTCTCCAACACACTGGCTATTTTTAGTGGAATGGCGTATTTCTCTCCAAACCATGCCGCCCCGGCGCGTTCACGCCGCGGGCACAGTCTCAGATAGACGCTTGCGTCACGGCGCTGTGCTGTCATGTACGGCGCGAGCTCCGTAGTCGCCCTCCGTGGCGGCTGGCTTCCGGGAGTCTGTCCCCCGCAGCCTCCCTGCCAGCCTGCCCACCACGCGCCGCCTGGGCCGCTCGTCTTTAACTCTTAATCGACTTTCATTGGGCTCGGTAGTGATTAACAGCCGGACATCCTCCCCGATGAGGCGAGCGAAGGCGAGAGAGAGAGAGAGAGTACAATATTAACGAGGTAATATTTTCCAGCACGGACGGAATTAAGCCATTCCCTCTTATCAGGGCCGCGAGTGATGACTGCAGTTAGTAATTACTTTGTGCAGTGGCTCAGGCATTATGGGAGGCCTTGTTTATTAGCGCGCGCGATAAACAATCTGAATCTCTCAAACGCACCGCGGGGTTTAGGCAGCGCGCCTCCCTTCGGGCATCGCTCCCTTCCCATATCAAGCTGTCTCCATAACTGACAGGCCCTTTTTTTTTTTTTTTTGTCTGGATATGGTTGCATGCCTCGCTATGAGGCTCTGCGAAAATGACTGCCGCTCATTATCTGGAAATATGTATTCAGCTCATGTCCTCCTCAGTGAGGTCTCTCCTTTGCCCACAGCCACATCTGAAATATATTATCATTTTTTTTTTGATAATTGATTGCATTTTATGTGCATTTTAATGCACTGTTATCAGTAGTATTATTCATATGTGTATTTTAGAAACATCATGTGAATATATATTATTGTAATACTACTGATAACAGTGTATATATATATATATATATGAGTATATGTGAATATACATTATTATTTTGAATGTAGCAATAGTATGTTATATTATTTATTATGCAAGGTATTGCAATTCTTTTATTTTCAATTTAGGATATACTACCATATATATATATATTAGAATTGGTATGTTTATATATTAAAATTTTGATACCGTAAGACTAATCCCTGGCTGGACCATAACTCAGGGCCGGGTGCTTCCTGGACAGAGTTCATTATTAGTCTCAGTGATGACAGGGATCCTGGCCAGGGCCATAACTCTCTAAATCTCCTCCCCAGCCGGGGGAGGAGACTGCTTCACCTCTGCCTGCTATGATTGATGGTTTCCAATTTAATTCCCAATCAGGTCAGGGCTGCTTAAATATTACTGTCCAGTCCTCAGAGTCGTCATAAAGCACTTTAATTAGCGCAATGAGGCACAAATTAATTATGTGGAAATAGCGTCACCACTGAACAGTTAATGCTTGTTGCTGACAGGCCTGACGGGGTTCAAGTTAATGCCGTGTCACGGATTTTCCAGTCCTCTTTTCTGCAGCCGGGAAGATTGCAGCGATAAGCGTCTCACAGAAGAAGAAGAAAAAAAAAAACTAGATTTTATGTAAAGTACTACAGTGAAATTCTACTGGGCATTGTATTTAATCCACCGATTGTGAAGGCGTTACTCTGCCGGCTGACAGCGGATATGCATTATCCTGGAAACGCTGAGATTTCAGAGCGCCTCCTCCTCGCTGGCAGCCTGCAGGCCATTTAAGTGAAATCCATTAAGGTCAAAACACATTGATTACTTTTCCAAAATATGACCTTTATCATTTGTACGTGTCAGATATTGAAGAGCCGTGGGTTGAATCTGAAATGTGGCAGAAATGTGCATTAAAGATGCATTAAAACCACAAATAACTGCTAATAAAGGGATGAAGAGCTAACACTGTGACCGTTTGGCTCAGAGCACAAATGGCACTGAACAGTCTCACAGACTCAGGGTTCTCCTAGAAGTGCTAAAATGTACAGGATGTATCATCATCTCAAATAGCTTTGCCTGAGTGACTGTATAATTGAATTGCACTGGGCTACAAATCAACCGAATGTGATGCAAAATTGCCCGCTGCCCTTGAAATCCTTCCTCCTCTTCAATCACAACAACTGCATTTATTTTTGCCTTTCCTGACTGATGCATTTTCTGAATTCATGGCATATATATATATTTTTTTTTAATGTTCATGAGACTTTAGCAAAAGATGTGGAGATGGACTTTAAATGCAAACCTCTGACCTGTGAGTAAAACCTGAGCGGTCAATTCCTCACTCCTCATAGCCCTCATCAGGGCTGCAGGTACCGGAGGACAGCCTGGGCGGGGCACCAGCCTCCCACAGAACTGGTCAAATAGAAAATATAATACACTGATGTAATTTATATGTGTAATATAAGTGTAATATATTTGAAACTACAAAATACAAAGGATAAACATGCTTTATGCAACCCGACAATAGTGACTGATCGATGACAACAGTGGTGCATGCAGGAAAAAATGCATATGAAATGAAATGTGTTTCAAATGTCCTTTATTGAATGAAATTTATATAGCTTACAGTATGGCTCACAGTATATTGTATTTCATAGTAAAGTGTACCACTCATTTATTCATCCACATTTGCAGCTTTCTTCATCAAAACTGTACCCGATTTCAGCACCACTGTAATGTTGAACAGTAAAGCACTATGAAAGTTGGTTTAAATGGCCATTTTCACAATGCTATAAAAGGCGGAACACATGGGAAGCACAAGAAAAGATGCCTCTGTCTCATAAAATACAATATTTTCTTACACGTTTATGTGAGATGGGGGATATGAGTGCCCCGTAGCCTGGATGCCCTCAACTGAACAACTTTTTTCCTTAAATACGTTGCACAAAGAAACAAAAAGCATTCATGTGTATTGCATCAGCAGCTGAATGGACAAAACTATACCCAGTATGACTGGTTACTGTAACACCAGTCTGGCATTTACATTTTTACATTTACAACAGACGGCCTAATCCAGAGCAGACCTTTACAATCAGCAGGTACAGGGACGGTCCCCCCCTGGAGACACTCAGGGTTATGTGTCTTGCTCAGGGACACAATGGTAGTAAGTGGGGTTTGAACCTGGGACTTCTGGGTCACAGACGAGTGTGTCACCCACTAGGCTACCAGTACCCTGCGTGGGTACCAGGGGAAGGGGGCGGGCTGTATATTGTTATGATGTGTGTATGTGTGTGTGTGTGTATCGCAGTTTACTTCATTTCAACAAAGTGATTAAAATGTCAAAGCTGTCCCCTAATGCCTTCTGACTCAACATATTAAGAGCTTCACCAATAACCTGTGGCAGAGAGCGCTTGCTAAATTTAACGTCAGCCCCCAGAATGATAGACAAAATAGGAAACCATCCATCTTGCTGCACGGAATGATTAATGTATCTGTGGGGGTTGGTGGGCGTGGCATTTAATTTTGTTTTAATGCATGTTCATAAGAACGTTGGAAATGTGAAGCTGATGTGCTTTTTTTTTTTTTGTGAATTTAACTTTCACGGCAGGATGCAGGGAGCTATAATGCACTTGTTTTGCACGTGACAAACGTCCCCTGCCCTTCTGAGGATCATTTAGTCACGTGTGGACGCTACTCTGCATTATCCAAGATGCACTTAAAACCACACGCCACACATGGCATTTCTCACGCTTAGAACGGTTACCGGCTACACGCGCACATGCAAGAAAGTGTCCCGCTTTTGGACTGAGAAACCTGGCAACACTACCGCCACGTTAAGGAACCCTCCACAAAGTCCAACAGCACCCGTGGCCACAGTCAATTAAGGCCGCCGCAACTTTTCGAGGCTTAATGTGCTCTCTCGGTGTCACTTCTGATTTCATCATATTTAAGTGGGAGGTGTGATGTCCATTAGTAATGAAGTGAATAGCCTCACCAATTAATCAGAGCCTTTTACTCTCCCCTTATTTTGCCATATTTCATGATTTTATAAAAACACCTCACATTTTTTCCCAGGTGTAAATAAGCTGTACAATGAAAGTAGTCATAATTTACATAACAGACCGATAGATGGATGTATATAATGTATTCAGTATGAGCCATGCACAAATTTACGCTTTCTGTTTTAATATGAAGAGAACGGGGTGTGCACATCTGTGGCCTCCTCAGATCCGTCCAGAAGCAACGTTCCTACGCCTGCGAATGCACCATGCAGGCATCACTCTGACAAATGGAATGAAATTTCCTGAAACCGTTTGCATTATTATTCCACGCCATAAAGTTCCCCTAACTTCACTGTGGCCATCAAGCAATAAAAGGGAAGAACATAACAGGCAACTTGCATATGGAGGTTTTTATAATTAAACCCCCCTGTTTTCTGGAGAAGGAATGTCTCTTCTTTACCACTTATTAATACCACTTTTCCAATCAGAAATAGTGTTATCTATGTGCTAATGTTGCGGTCTATTCTAAATGATATGTATATGAATTGCGTGTAATTGAGCGATGATTAAGGGTCACGTTGTGTACAGATTTCTCTGTTGGTGCGGGCTGAATGAAGAGCTGGTTTTTGCTTGGTGCGGATCATTTTGCAGCACAGTCCATCATCTGCCTCCACTCTAAAGCTGCTTGTTTATTGGTGCCTGACAGGCAGGTTCTGTGCTCTATATTGTGGCTATTGTGGAAAGGGATTTTGTACCTGAAAAACTTATAAACTGTGACATTTTCCGGTGTAAAAAAAAATTGCTGGTGAGTTAGTATTTTTCATTCATCTTATGGGGATATGGCCAGCATCTTAAAATAGTCCATTAGAGTTACGCATAATTCCAAAAAACTAGCATCTTGTGTTGTCTAGTGTTTAGATTTAATCATAAAGATATTCCCCACGTGAAAAAGTGGATGAAAAATATTAGTAACTTAGACATATTTCATTAATCCCTTAAGAGTGAACAGAAGTGTGAGAGTTTGGTAAGGAATAAGTACTAGAACATGCTTTCAGGTTTCTGATTTGCATCAGTTGGCCAAAAAAGGGTTTACATTTTTAGTTGACTGCACTAAAAGTTGGAGTTGGATTTTATTATTGACAATAAAAATATGTGGAACCAGGGGTGGCCATTGTCCCCCAGACCAGTAAACTGAATTAACCTAATGAGACAAATAACTTTGCATTATTATATTCATAGGCTTTAACATAGAATTGCCCCATTCTGAGAAGGCACAAGTTATAGAAGTGTGAAGAAGTGCGCTGGTTCCACTCTGTGGTTGTACGAAGCCTACCTGAGTCGCTGTTGTTCACGATTGCTCCCATTTTGTTACGCCATCACTAATAGTTGACCGTGGAATATTTCTACAAATTCTACAAAATGAGAGCGACCCTTTCTTTCGTAATTTTTTGTAATTATCTGTAATATCTTGTCTTGTAATTAGAGTGCTTGGCCTGCAAAGGCCACGGCTTCGTAGACAGCGTCCATCAATGGTGACAGCTTCAGGGATGGGTTATGATATGAATTTTAGCTGGTTTTAGCTGGCTTTAATTCTGCCAAATGTCTGTGCTGAAATGTTGAAAATGTTACAGTATATTTTTGATTACGGTGTGTTGATGTGCATTCGATCAGCATAGGCAACAGATAAATAAACACACAGTTAGGCTGTTTGCTAGAACAACCGTTTATTTCACCCCGTGCAAGATTAATGGTGGCCTCCGGCCATGAACTAGTAGGGCTAACTGAGACACCCTGGCCAGCAGCCGGAGATTCATAAATCAGGCTAAATGGATCGATATTTCAGGGAGTGCAACTGTAACTTATGGCCACCTCCTCCTTTGGAAGTCCCATTAAGGAAAGGTCTGAATGACTCATAGCTTTTGGAGGCTTCAGGTCGTTTTTCTTGCACCCTTCCCTCTTCATAGGGCCAGTGCAGTACAATACACCTGTGGGGTTATCATCATCCTGATTAATAAAAATATTATTTAATATTTGTTTTGCATGCAGCGAGCCAAAGTGTTTCTCTTAGAGCCAAAATGTCCGGATTGTCCAATAAGAAACGGACTGCTTTCTGATTCATGGTGAAGTCTGTTCATATTATATCAGTCAAGGTTGCGTTGATCCAGCGAATCCAAGTATCAACATGACAGCGGCTCGTTTTTTAGAGATTCCAATGAACGTGACGTACCGTCTTATTCATCGCACTAATGGCAGCTGCTGACCCAGGGCTTCGGTCCTTCGATTCTACGCCTCTTTCATTTGGGGGAAAGGATTTAGTATGTAAATGATTAGTCATCACCTTTTATTATGAGCACTATAAAGAAAAGAATCACCTTGAGCAGACGAAAAAAGTTGGAAAAACTTTATCCCGTTCGACCCGTCTCCGGAGACTGAAAAATCCATTCAAAATATTCTAGCAAATATATGTGAAGAGCAGCTTGACAACATTTTGGTGAATTTTAATATGCAGCCGAACATTTTATAGCCCAGCCGTGCGTGACTGTAATAATGCCTCCTGGCAATAAACGCCGCCGGAGTTGGATTTAAGCAATCACGGAATACGTAACAGCTCCGGCAATTGTTATGAGCTTTTGTAGAAGTAGCACCAGCAGGGCTGCAATGCTTTGCCAGTCAGTAATTGACCAGGCAAACGTCTACATCAAGCTGAAGAAAAATAAAAACCGGTTTGAGTGCAACGCTGTTTGACGGAATGAATATCACTCCAAAAAGGGAGTTAGAATTTCCAACGGCATCTTCTGGAAATGTACAAATGGGATGACCTACTTCATATGCCCCAGATTTGCCTCCATTGTGCATGCGTAATGCCGGTGATGGTGATTTATGAGCACTGGTAGGAGATGTGGCTCGGATTTGATCATTTCCCTTGCCCTTCAGTGCAGCAGTCGCCCGGGAGACATGGAGCAGGGAACGTTGCCACAAAGAAGTGAAACTTCAAGTGTGTGTGTGTGTGTGTGTGCGCTGATTACTTTGTCACTTCCAGTTGCAAAATACCTATAAATCATACAAAGGGTTTAAACGCATATGCATGGGCGCGCAATGGAAAATGTTCCTCCTTTGTAATTAAAAATTAAATGCTCGTAATATCTTTAAAAGCTTGAGTAATTACCACAGAGCATTTAATCTGGTTTCAGAGAGTTATATGGTTATATATTGGCTTCATTAGAGAATGAAAATATATATATATATATATAGAAATCCTGAAAGAAAGAAAATGTGCCATTGAAACACGAACACTCTCAGTTTGCAAAGCATGGATTTAAGAAGATTCTATGAACAAACAGATGGAAGCTGCAATATGCGTATTTTGTTTCAGACATTATTGTTTGAGAGATGTAAGTCCAGATTTGTCATGGATTTCCTCCGGGTTCTCCAGCTTCTTCACACTGTCAGAAGGTGTTAGGTGTACCGGCAACTCCCAAGGGGCAGCACTTACGAGAAGTGAGTGAGATGAGTAGGTAGCATTAATGACACAGCCATACAGCGTCTTCTTTGTTTTGAAATTGCAGTTGAAAATGAAGTTTCTGTATTGCCCTCACACACTTGTAACTGTTAGGAAATAACTGGAATCTGGAACAGCGTTCCCTCAACACGCCGCTGTCTTGGTTGACATCCACAAGATTCAGTCCCCAGTCATCCAGAAGGTCGATGTCCAAAAATCCACAGTGGAATTCGGATGAGGAGCTCTTATTTTATTTGATTTTTTTTCTTGCCTCAGTAGCTGCCGCTATCGCTTTGATCTTTTTGCTCAGGATCGTTGCCTCGCCGATAGGCGGACAGTCTTCTGTTCAGCAGACTGAGGCAGTGGGTGCCGCTCCGCTCATTTCCCCCCTTCTGCTGATGAAAGCAGGCTGAAAGTATGATGATGCCTCCACCGCGGCGGCTTTAGATGGCCTGCGTGCCTGAAGAGCGGTTTTGTGCAGCGCCCTGCAAAGCTGAAATGTGTTGAACTTCGACCCATGAGTGCTCTGACACATTGTCGTGAGCCCAATAGAAACCGTGCACTGAAGCGCATTCAACCGCATCATCTTACTGCGGCGCCGCGAGGAAGGCGGTAGGTGCGCGTAGGCCTGCCCGGTGTGTTTTTGGCAGCGTATATGAAATTGAAATAGCATGTCGTAACTTGTGAACCTGCGTTTCCGTTTCTCTGATGAAATGATGAGGTATTGTTCCAAATCGCATTATGAGGTGGGATCTTGGCCGTGATGAAATGTGAGCCGGATTGGTTGGCACTGTGCCGCTGCAGGGAACAACCTGGCCTCACACCTCTAAGGTTGTGTCCTTGTTTGCCCTTGGGCGTGGGCGTGTTGAGTTTGCATGTTCTCTGGGCTCTCCGGTTTCCTTCCGCCGCCCAAAGACATGCACACTAGGTTGATTGGCGACTTGTAAATTGATTGTAGGTGTGAGCGACTGGCACCCTGCCCTGGGACGGTGTCCCGGGATGGGCTCCGGCAGCCACAACCTTGAGTAAAAGGACAAGTCAAGGATCGCGAGCGAGTAAGTTGTTGCTCACCCAGGATCTACTGAAAGATCTATTGGGCGGGCAGAGATAATGTTACGTCTGATCTGTGTAGATCCTGTAGATCCAGTAGATCCTGGTGAGACGAGATTATAGTTCTATAAAGGTAGTTGTAGATATAGTAAATGCATTATAATGCAGCATTAATCTGAACCAGTGTGTTGGTTTTGTTGTGTCAAGAACTGCTTTCCATCCCTTCGTTATAAAACGCGCCCTCAGAAGGAGCTCACTGATCAATAAGAAACGAGGCCGAGGGGAGAAAACATGTCTACCTATCGTCAGACACTGGCTGAAGTTGTGCTCTGTGCCGGGGGTTCAATCTCACAGAGGTATGCCCACTGGCCTGCACGCCCAACGCAGCCGTTTTGTAAATGCTGAAACCGTGGAAACGTAACCGCGAGCCGGCTTTGATGACATTGCTGTAAGTCTCTGTGTTTTAGTGTTACCCTTTGATGAATGAAAGTCTTATTGTAGCAGCTTCCAGGCGAATGTCAGCGCCACCTCGCAGCGACTTGTCTTTCAGCAGGAAGCTCCCAGGGGGACGTTGTGCATTTAGCAAACCTACAATGCTGCCAAACATACTTTTCAAGTGAATTTTTTATTTTGTTATTCTATTGGCATTCCTCGTGTTACAAGAATTATTTGGATTTATTTATTAATAAATGTTTAGTAAATATAACGTACTAGGTATGTTATTATAATGTGTAGCTGTACAGTGTATGTATTATTAGACTAAAAGATATAATTAGTAGTGGAACTAAAGTACCCACTATTAATAAAGTATGTGCACTCCATTATATTTCAGCACAGTATTCTGTATTAATTACATATTTACATAATAATAATGTTTGCAAAAAAAAAAAAAAAAAAGGACTGTACTTGGTCGGTCAAAGTTGCACCAAAACATTGCGTGTACTTTGTTAAAAAGAAAAAAAAAGACGTTTTACAATCATTGTTTTTATCAATTTCGATCAATTTTAGGCACGGTGAAACTGGAGTGCGGAAACAGTGCCCATAACATTTTACAGTTTTCTTGGATAACAACGAGTAAAGACCAATATAATTTTATCTGCTCTTAGGGTCGAAGAATGATCTGCTAGGATAGTACGAATCTATAGTGGCAAATTATTGGAAAATAAATAAAGAAGTAATTAATTTCTCAAAATACAGCTTTTTTTTTGTCCAGCTTCATCTCTGATGTCTCTCTTCTTTCTCCAGGGGTCTGATGCCACGTACCATTGAGAGCCAGATCACCATGGAAAAAACCCCCAGCTACTTTGTCACACACGAGGCACCCAGGCGCATATCCAGCATGTCCCGCAACACCAAGCTGATAGTGGTGGTGCGCAACCCCGTCACGAGGGCCATCTCCGACTACACGCAGACACTGTCCAAAAAGCCCGACATCCCCAGTTTCGAGGAGCTCGCCTTCAAGAACAGGAGCGAGGGCGAGGTGGACACCTCCTGGAACGCCATCCGCATCGGTATGTACATCCTCCACCTGGAGAACTGGCTGCAGTACTTCCACCTGTCCCAGATCCACTTCGTCAGCGGCGAGCGGCTCATCACCGACCCGGCAGGGGAGCTGGGCCGTGTCCAGGACTTCTTGGGCCTCAAGCGCATCATCACAGACAAGCACTTCTATTTCAACAGAACCAAGGGCTTTCCTTGTCTGAAGAAGCCCGAGAGCAGCAGCCAGCCTCGGTGCTTGGGCAAGTCCAAGGGCAGAACTCATGTGCAGATAGACCAGGAGGTCATTGAACAGCTCAGAGACTTTTATCGGCCTTTCAACGTCAAATTTTTCGAAATGGTGGGACATGACTTTCGGTGGGACTGAGGAGGAGAGATTAGCACTGGTTTTACGATATTGATTAAGTGTTAGGTTGAAGCCTATAACTTGAAACTTTCAAATGACACCAAACCAAATGCTCTTAATATATTGCTTATTTATTGAAATGTAGGTCATATCCAAAATCAAAAGGAATGCAAAGAGGAAGGGACGCTATCTTTCACATGAAAAATCCTTTAATGCCAACAGATTTGAAACCACTGTGTTTCGGGTATGGAGCAACTGGAGCACAGTCATTCATCCTCTCAGTACGTATGTCGTGTGTCATGCACAGCGTCTCATCCATCAGTTCCCACAGTGGCCCACGAGCCATCCTGACTGACAAAACAAAAGCGCATACACGCGCGTGTCATTTATACCATACAATGTACACAGAAAGGAATTAAAATTTGCCGCTAGAACTCGTCTTCTGACTGCTTACTTCTGTCGTACGTGTTGCTTATTCAGTTTTTGGATTTCGTGTTTGCATCCCAAGTTCGCCAAAGATGAACATAACGTGATGCTATCAAACCACAACTTGATGTGAAAAGTGCCTTTTAAATGCCTATGTATTCTCTCTTAACTCCCCTTTAAGTTTATTTGATGCTATTCTTTGAAACAGTTCTGCAGGCAGAATGGCAGACAGTCTTTGAAAGGCCAATACCCACCACCGTATTTGCCATCACATTGTTGTGATCTGATCACGTAGGAAGTAACAAAGCAATTGCTTTCCGAGGTAGATTTAACCTTCAGATGAAATACCAAGAAGATCTGAAGACGTTCTTGTAAATGGCGTGAACTTTGACGGACACTGACACTGGTAACAAGCAGCATCAACAAAATTCGGCAGGACGTGTCAAGCGCTGTTGAAATCTGTGCACCAAAGTAGTGGGGATCTTGCACCGTACAGAACATTAGGTTTGTGAGAGATTCATATTGCTCTGCTTGCACAGGAATGTTTTCCTGCACGTTGATATTGATTAAACTACATCAAGAATGCAAAAAAATCTGGTTTCTTAAATCATAGTTCTACCATATCTCTGAAACTCATCTTATCTGTGAAAACATCTTATCAAGAGCAGATAAGATAAGATGACCCTTTATTAGTCCCAAAAGTGGGAAATTTACATTGTCACGGCAGGAAGTGGTCAGTACAAGATAAGAGCAGAAAAAACAATAGCACAGACACTACGTCGACTGTATAATATAATGTACAAATAAGCAAATAACTAGTCGTAGAATAGAAAAAATATAAAACAGTGAATGTCAGTATATACATAAAAGATATATTTGTAAGATTTGACATGTGTACAGAGTGTGTAGATATAAACATTTTGCAGTTAAGAGAAGTGGAGATGTGTGTGTACTGGATGTGTGTGATTGTGTGGTCAGCTGTTGTAGAGCCTGACAGCGGTTGGCAGGAAAGACCTTCTGAATCTCTCCGTTCCACATCGTGGGTGCCGCGGCCTGCCTCTGAAGGAGCTGCTCAGTCCTGTCAGGGTCTCCTGCATGGGGTGGGAGATGTTGTCCGGCAGGGATGACAGCTTAGCCGCCATCCTCCTGTCACTCACCACCTCCACTGGGTCCAGAGGGCATCCTAGAACAGAACTGGCCCTCCAGATCAGCCTGTTCAGTCTCTTCCTGTCCCCAGCAGACCACACCGTAAAAGATGGCTGAGGCCACCACAGAGTCATAAAAGAGTCTTCAATAGTGGGCCCTTCACCCCAAAAGACCTGCAGGCTGGTTTCAGAATGTGTTTTCTGATTAGTGGCACTGCCAGGCCCGTTTTACTGGGGCATGTGACCCAGTATTGATCTCCTGTTATAACAAGCTCCTATAGTTGGCAGTAGATTAAGTTAGATTGATAATAATTGGGAAAGAATTGATTTCTTTTCTAATCCACAATGCCAAAGCAATGTAGATTAAATGGAAAATAAAACCTTGGGGTCCAGGTCTGTGTACTGCGGTGCATTCGTTGCAGAAAGGGAAAGGGCTGAGTTTCCCAAAAGTAGTTCATAAAAATCCCTTTGATGAATCTGAGATATAAGGAGCTGCAGAGAGAGTTAAAGACTTTAATGCAAATTAGCTAATACTGCTAACAGCTGGATATTAACATCAAATAACAGTGTGTTAAGTGCAAGCGTGTGTGTGTGTGTGTGTGTGTGTGTGCTCTAATTTTGTCCTAGGTTCTGTCCTCTGATTGGCAGCACCTGCAAGCTATCAGGAGCATGTCTACACCCGTGGAGGCGGGACATAGTTTCTATGAATGAGAACTCTGCCCTGGTGGGGGGCAACATTATTTGTGCAGTGTGCCACCAGTAAACCATCCATCTCGTTGCGGACACAGCGTACCGGACACGTGCGAGGACAAGGTAGTACGTGAACGAATTTACGTACCACCCGTAGGTTGGAACTCTTTTATACACCCTAGAAGTAGCGGGTGGGCGCCAAGCCATGCATGTTTTGGTTTCAAGTGAAAGGCTGAATAAAACTAATTTGCATGGTTTGTGTATTGCATTCTTATTCACTAATTCTCTAAAAAATATCAAATTGCATAATTTGGTGGGAGATAAATCCCAATCACACACGGTAAAGTACACACGCACGGCTTTAAACCCCAGTGTGTCTCGTTTCGTTTCCTAACCTTTTCTTGCTGCGTTTGCTCCATCTCAGACGCTGCCATCTCATTCCACAACACTGATGCTCCGATCGGCCCTGCTGCATGCAACGTTCTAGGCACCTCAGACTCCACAGCCCATTAACGTCCCCGAAGCACTGAAGTGCGGTAAAAAATCCAAGCGGCTACTGTAGCGCACAGAATTGTTGCATTGCCCCAAAACTCGGACTTGTTTTAGTTGTCTTACTTACTTTACTTCTTTTACTTACTCCGATTTGAGCTTCCGCAATGAAATGGATCCTCACTTCATATCATGGCTTCAGATGTGTGACCCACTGGGCCTCATCTACGGTCTGACGTCTCTTAACGCTGATGTTCCTGAGCTGATTAAGCTCGGCTTCCGCCTTAAACATAAGACGATGTCCCATCTTGAAGAGGCATGCGCTGTATAAGACATGACACTAATTAGCAGCTCTACAAATCTCATAACAGTCAGCGCTGTTAAAAATTGACTGAGGCAATTACGTGCATGTGCAGATCCCCGGCGAGAAAAAACCCGTCAGCAGCATAAAAGCAAAACTGTGTGGTGTGTCATTTTAAAAATGCTTTTAATTAATTGTCAGGAAAACATAAGCACGCTTCTTATTTCAGGACACACTTTAAATTTGTCGTGGTTAATGGAGAATACGCGAGTCAAAGTACGAGCAAGCTGGACCAAATTAATGAGGTTTAGCCGCGTAGTGCATGTAAAAGCTGGGCCAGAGTGGCGTTTCTAATGTACGATCCCCCACATCTAAACCCAGCGGCTGCCAGCGTGCTGACAGATTCGTTTTTTTGGTCGCACGGCTTGGGAGAGAACGTGCGGGTGATAATTGGGATGGAAATATTGGCTGCAGGTAGGCAGTCGCTCCTCTCCTGCCGTCACTCACTGTTCGTGTTTTGGACAGCCTCTCAAGTGCTGACTGGTCATTAATTTGACTAACCGATTCCTCCGGCACAGCCTTTGTGAGCTGTAAAAAAAAAAAAAGTTTATGATCTTTAATGAATCATTCCTGCATGCACACCTTTAGCGCGTTGTTTACGCGAATTCCTCCCGCTCAGATAGGATCGCATTAGTGCTGTCAGAAAACAGACAGGCGTCGGATTTGATCCTCGACCCGAATAAGGATTCTTGCAGACAACTGGAAGTAAATAGGTTTACTTACTTACATTCCCAGCAATTTAAACAGAACAGATTTTTCTCAACCCCGCCCCCCCCAAGCATCATCATGTCCTCTCTCACCACATCCATCCCACGTCCTACTGGGCCTTTACCTTGTCCTCTTGCTGGCAGCTTCACGCATACCTTCTCCCGACGTGCTCGGTGTTTTACAAGCCAATGCAATCTCATCCCGAGCTTTTCCTCTAATTCGCTCATTCCTAATGTCATGTCCATGCGTGTCTCCTGCAACTCTCTTCTTCACCTACCTTCCACACTTCCCGTTGGACTGGACTATTTAACACATGTATTCTGCTGAATTGTTATGTTAACGATAAATATACAGCATAAGCAATAAGCAAAAATGTTGTCTAAGTTGCATATTAACGTTGTTTAATGTGTGCTTTATGTCCAGAGTTTAGATATTGTCCTTTTCTGGAACACTGTTATTGATAGCATGATACCGTGATAGCCTGACCCATTTGGTACTCAACAACAGCATTTTCTGAGACATCTATGCCCATCTTTTTCAGTAAGCATTGTATTGATATTTAAATAATAATCATATGGAAAACAATTAGCATAATAATATATAACTTGTGCAAGAGTACTTGCTTGAACTGGGCAATATGATCGATCAGATTTCAAAGATTTTGACGTCACGGTGCCCCTCTGGTTTTGTGAAGGCTACAAGCATGTGAACAAAATATTTCCGCTGTGGTGCCTTAAAGTATTTGGTGCATGTAATTATTTTTCCTTCCTCGACCATAGTATAAAAAGGGTTTGCTGCAGGAATGAGGGTAAGCAACACATTCACATTACTGTTCCTTTTTTTTGTCTAGTGGAGTTTGAAAATGTAGATGGCACCAGTCGGGTCTGTCTAGACCGTTGTTTTCAAAAGTACGTGCTTTATAGTATGAACGAAAAATACATTTGCTTTTTGGTAGAATTTCATTGCTTTTTTTTGTATCGATCGACTGTTACTCATTCAGGTGCTGATACTATTCCATTGTATTATTCTAGGCTGTACATTTTACTTTTTTTCTTTAATTAAGCTATTTTATTACATCCTCTCAGTTGTGTTTGGTCGTCTGGGTTTACCAGAATTCCAAGTTTCGTTTTTTTTTTTTTTTTAGCAATTGTCCCAGCCGCCGGCCCACTGCTGCAACCTCTGTTGCTTACAGCCTTTTTTGACAGATTACTGCTTCACACCAAGTGCTTTGCCTTGTCTATTCTTCTGGATTGCCCCTGCCTGTCTGTTGTTCCGATTTTAATGACCAAATGCACGCCCCACGATGACTATTTAGCCCCGCCGCGGCTGCCAGAAGACACGGCGCGCTTCCATTACAGCTACGCCGCGGTAAAGACTGAGTCTTTTCCTGCACCGTGTGAGTCTCCCACCACCACCACAGCGCGGTCTCCCAGACTGCTCCAGCCACGCCCACGCTCCAGCCCTCTCTCTCTTCCTGTCTGCTCACACCATTCCGAGCGCCCACGTCCTGATCCCCCCCAGTCCCCCTGTTTCTTCCACACCTCCCAACATGAAAGTAATGTTTGAATCTGCAGTTTTTACTGACCTTCTGCACTGTCGGGGGGTTGATTCAGTTGTCTGAACTGTGCTGTTGAATGTTAATGAGTGTCCCTGGCATCAGACTAACAGGTTGTTCAAGTTCCCCTCAAATTGGCATAAACTGTCCTAGATACAGCAAAACAGAGTATGTGTTTTGGTGCAGTTGAAGATCTTGCAGCTTGTAAAAAAGACATGCAACTCCATGCACCCCTCTTTTATAGCAGCAATGTCCTTTTCTAACAACTGTTGCGTTGCGTGACTGTATAGACTACTTTAATACCTGCCAGTGATAGCAAGAGAAAGCACTGGCAGAATTCAATCAGCATCCAATCAGCTGCTCTTAGAAAGCGTTATTAATGTCTGTTGGTGATCAAGTTCAGTGAAGCCAAGAAGATACACACACAACATACACATGAGTGCAATATGTTGTTAAGTCGTTGGGATTTGTGACTTGCAAACTGAACTTTTAATGACTGAGCCTTCAAACTCCCCCCTCTGTTTTAGTAATGGGCTGTGTTAAATCTTCTGAAGCTTCGCTTGGCTTCCTTAATTGGCTTTCTGTCTCAGAAAATCTTCAATTATGCACCTACTTGATCCTGGTGTGGGGAAGAGTCAACAGATATGAACAGCAGTTTCGTTTAGTTGAGGATGAGTTTCAGATGATCCGTCCTGGATGAAACATGAGACAGGCTAGCAGAGATCTTAGTGGATACGTGTACATTTGATGTAAATCCTCCAGCATTGTGAAGGACTCTATACATCCTTCACATTCACTCTTCACCCTCCTACCATCTGGAAAAAGGTACCGAAGCATTCGGGCCCTCACAACAGCTTCATCCAACAGACCATCAGACACCTGAACACTGAGGAACAATGACACACTCACACACACACACACACACACACACACACACTACCTCTGTTATATTGTAATATTATCTGTCTGTAATATCATCTATTAACGCACCAATCCATTTTGCACAGCAATATTTGCACAATTTTACTTTGCACATTTATTATTCATTTCACCTGTTTAGCGCTGTCTGTCTGGTTGGTGTCTACATGTTTTTTGCACTGCCTGTGTCCCCTGTTTGCACCTTATGTAGGCCAGTTTGTCTGTGTCACACACGTGCCCTTTATGTCAACTTGTAACTTCGTCTAATCATTCAAATGTAACATGTAGCACCAGGTTCCAGAGAAACGTTGTTTCGTTCCACTAGGTTTTGTCTACCATGTATATAGCTGAAATGACAATACACTTCATAGCAGTGGTGGGATAATCAATCCAAGAGGGTGACCTTTTACTTGTAGAGGGACAAAAGCAAAGTCTTGTTGACTTTGTCAAATACTGCTAAAAAGTCCAATAGGATTAGGACAGTTGACAACTTGTTAGACTTGTCTAGTTTGTCTCGACCTGCTCTATTTTACGGGTCCATGCACAATGTCCACAATGTCCTTTGTCATGTTTTTGTGTTGTGTATTATTCCACTAGGTCTTTTTACACACTGTGAATCTCCAAAGCTTTGCAATCTTCTCTCTCTGTGTAGTTGTATATATTGAGAGGACAATAAAATGGACTATGACTTTGCCCACACAAACTGAAGCCAGAAGGTTATTTGTCTCTAAAATACTGGAAATTGCCCCAATGTATATAACATTACCTTTCATGCAACATTTATATTCATTTATATGGCTGTAGACTAGTGTTGTATTCGTCAACAAAATTAATGAAGAAATATCTTCGTCAATGAACTTTTTTTTCACATGACTAATATTGATGATGAATCAATATTAGGCTACATGCGGTTTACAAAATAAAAACTATATTAAAATGTCTTGGGGTTTCTTTGTTGACAAAAAGGAGATGAGACGTTAATTCCTCTCGTTTAATGGCGTTATTATATTGTGGTTTCTGTTTCCTGTAGCTCCCATCCGGTCGCACTGATGATGTTACTTACGCCATACACAGTCACGGCATTAATTAGTTTTCAGGATGCTTCTGATGGGTGAACAGATGGCAGGGAGAAAACGCTGAAGCGATCTTTGAACACACATTCTTAACAATGAAGTGGAAACAAAAAAGAATGCGTGGTCAAAAAACATGGAACAAATGAAAGTGAAGTTATTGTGAAACACTGCAGCACAGCACATGGTGACACAACAAAATGTGTCTTCTGTATTTAACCATCACCCTTGGTGCCCGGGGAGCAGTGTGTGGGGACGGTGCTTTGCTCATCGGCACCTTTAGCGGATCTGGATTCGAACCGGTAAAAAGGTTACAGGGCTGCTTCCTTAACCGCAAAGCCACCACTGCCCCTCAAACCTCATTCCCTGCATTATTTAGATAATCCTTTTGGTGGGTTAAGAGATGGCCAGAGAAAAAGGGACTTTTAGACACACTTTCATTAAAGTGAGGTGGAAAAGAAAGCGAATGTGTGGTCGAGAAATGCGGCAAATGGTATGGATGTAGATTATTCTTAAGTCTGTACCGTAGCAATAACATAATAATATGATAACCCTGTTCTAATTGAGAAATGGGTTTGACTAAAGGAAAATGAAGTTTTTGTTTGATTCTACTATGCACTTTTACTATATTCACTGGGTTAAACAGAATTGCATTACTAAAAATAAAAGATTCATAAAAAATTAAAAATTCATGGACTAAAACTAGACTAAAATATCGCTGGAAGCTGCCGGGAGTTCTTTTTAAAAAGTCAAGTCAAATCTATTAATAAAAACAACAAAATCAGCAACTGACCCCCCACCCGGCCTGAAATAGCTGAAATCAGGAGGAATCACTTCTGAAAACTGGCTCCACCCACTCATGTTCAAACAAGTTTTGGTTAAAAAGTGTTGAGAGTGTTGCTTGCTGGTGATTTAGCCTGGTTAAAAACCGTTCGTGATGCACCACCGCTCAGTGAGCTTTCATAGATCCACCCCACCTCTGTGAAGCTGAGGTGGGGACTGGATGAGGAGATGTGGTACTACAGGTTGGATTCCTTTTAGCACAATGATCTTCTACATATTGCGCTGTTCCTATAACGTTGTCCTGATGCTGCTGTCGTGGCACGGTCAACCTTGAAGAAGTGAAGTGATTTAAGTGAAGTGAAGTGATTGTCATTGTGATACACAGCAGCACAGCACACGGTGCACACAGTGAAATGTGTCCTCTGTATTTAACCATCACCCTTGGTGAGCAGTGGGCAGCCATGACAGGTGCCTGGGGAGCAGTGTGTGGGGACGATGACATCTTGGTGCGGTTCCAAGCCAACATAAATGGGGAGGGTTGTGTCAGGAAGGGGAGCTGGTGTAAAAGTTTTGCCACGTCACCCAGATCAGTTGATCTGCCGTGGAAACTGAAGGGAGACAACAAGCAATTGCTGAAACAGTGAAACCGTTCATATCGAAGTGCAGTTAAGTGGCTGTGTGGTTCAGTCTGTTTTCTTCTTTTGTGTTGGGAAAAGGCTTCTCTTCTCCAGGAGTCTGTTGTACGATGTCTATAAAAAGATCACAGTCTCTCAACATAAGAGGGCTTTTATTTAGGCATTGCCTCTGTCAGAAAAGAAAAGAAAAGAAAAAGAAGAAGAAAAATGGAGATTCCATTTTCCTGTCAGCAACGTTTCTAAAATGATGAGTGGCACGCTTTTTCTTTTTTTTTAACAGGACATGCAAAATGAATCACAAAACACTTGCTGTGTTTCAGATGTGATGTAGGGTCTGTGCAATGGGGGTGGTGGGGCAACTCAAATAAATGGATTTGCCTCAGGCTAAAAACATGGCTCGTGTTTTTACCAGGAGCGGAACGTTGCCTGATGAAGACTGACGTCTGGCAGGTTGTTCATTAGTCAAAGACTCTCTGTAACTCTGGTGACTCTCACCGCCTTGTCTTTGCCTCTGCAGCCTGTAGTATTTCATTCAGTGTGAATGTGCTGCAGGGACATCCGATTCTCGGCGTTTGGTCTGCCTGAGAGATTGCACGAAAAACAAAATGAAAAGCACTTTATGAATACAGAGGAAAATATAAAGTTTCCTTCCTAACAACCTCTCTTTAAAAAGGCTTTGTTCTGTCACGCTCACGCTGTCTTTCTTTTTCCATTCCCACTCCATAGTTCCCTAAATACACTTCCCTAAATAAAACTGGCCTTTAAATTTTGCATTTTATGTTCAAATTAATATCGGAGAAGAAGGTACTGAGCTCCCTGGGTATTCTATGGACCTGTATAATTCTGCAATCTCTGAAACCCAGGGAAGGTCATTGTCACGTTTCCACTCACTTCCCCTGCGCTCCGTTCTCACGTCTTCCGGACCATAGTTTTGTATTAGCTCTCTCTTTTGTTCCCCTGGTTACCAAGTTTGTTTTCATCTGTAAGAATTAGTATAAATGTATCCTTGCAGTGTCCTATCGTCGTTCTGTCATTTTACCCATAGTCTGTGTGTGGGTCCTTGTGCCGCTTTTATGTGTGGGTCCTTGTGCCCCTAATGAATAGCTAATGAATAGCAATTTCTAATATGACTGAGCCAAATTACACAGAGCAGTGAAACCAGTTTAGCTATTTACTTTTTAATTATTACTTTTTGGGCTATAAAATAAAATAATTATTCTTATTTTTACCTTATAACATTGTAATATCACTATTATGCTGAATTAATACACCATGAGCTATGTGAAACCACCAACACTGTATAGAAATATTGAGGGAGTGTCCATTGGAGGATGAACCTAAGATAATCAAATGATATATGAGGTTTGGTTTGAGCTAATGTTGATTTCGTCAACTAAATATACGATTAAATATCTTCAATCTGAATGACGTGAATGACGTGATGAAGACTGCTATCAGTAGCTTTATAGTTAAGTCAAAAAAGGTTGCCGGTTCGAACCCTGATCTGGCACTAAGGTGCCACTGAGCAAAGCACCGTCCCCACACACTGCTCCCCGGGCGCCTGTCATGGCTTCCCACTGCTCACTCAGGGTGATGGGTTAAATGCAGAGGACAAAATTTCACTGTGTGCACCGTGTGCTGACAATCACTTCACTTGAAAAATTTTTTTTTTAAAAGACTTACAATCAGTTGTTACAGGGACAGTCCCCCCTGGAGACACTCAGGGTTAAGTGTCTTGCTCAGGGACACAATGGTAGTAAGTGGGGTTTGAACCTGGGTCTTCTGGTTCATAGACGAGTGTGTTACCCACTAGCGTACTTGAATCCGGTCGGAACCTTCCAGACCCGATCCTGCAGTAATGTGAACAGCAGGAAAGTGCACAATAGGCACAGAATTCCCACATATACTCCCTCTCGCATTAACAGAGACTAAATGATCACCCGAACTTGCACACACCCTAACGTAACGTGTCCCATTAACCCCAACCTATTGACCGCCCGAGGTCAAGGTTTTAAGACATACTGGCTGGGATGTGGGGGGTCACAGCTCCTCTAACCTGAAGCACAGACCATATACAACTCATGTTTATTCTTGTTATTGTTGGCCTTCCCCAATTTATTTCGCTCCAAAATGCACATTGTGGCATTTCTTGCATGTAAATAGTTGAATGCACTTTTTGTTATCCACACTTTTTCTCACTCCACCCTTAACTGTCTCACAGTGGTAAAAGTAGCAAATGCCCAACTTAGGCGGCCACTATGCAAATTCCAAAAGCTGCATTATGCTGAAGTACTCTCACACCGTAATCTCTGACTGGGCTATAAAATAAGGAGTTGTTTAATGTTTCACTTTAAATTTGTACTGTGTCTGTTCAGTCCACACATATAATGATTTTAGAGCCAGAGAGTATCTCCTTTCACACCTCGGCCTGTCAAGCTTTTTGCACTGCCCATTTTCTGTGCCCTGTTGAACATGTACCGGTCTGTCTACCTTTAAGAAAGGTCAACCACAAAACAGGAAACCAGGCTCCCATTCTGGCTAATTAAGCCCTAGCGGTGGAGAATTCCGAGTCCCTGGTTACACAGCTCTGTATGAAGATCTCGGAGGTCATGGCCATTGTGTCCCAGATTCGTGTGTGTGCATTGCATTTACATTCTCCTCTTGTAAATGCAGCATTTGGTCCCCCAGGATCCGTCGTATTACCTCATATCTGTGTGAAAGGGAGTAAGGCATTTAATAGAATGAGTTTTGCATGTTATATGATTTGAATACACTGTTCTGCCATATCCGTTTCCCTCTACAAATCATCCATGTCTGAAATGTGCACACTGTGTGCCTAAACATTCTGCATAATTAATATTTGTGAAGTGCTAATGAGGCTAATTTACAACAATTCTGGCATAGCTGAGAAAAACATTTGTCAAACTGGATTCTTTTAATTAAGGAGTTGTTAATCAACCATTCAAAGAATGCTGACTTTGTGTGTGTGTGTGTGTGTGTGTGTGTGTGTATTTGAATGCAGGATCTTTCTGGACCACGCAGAACCTTTAATTCCACAGCCCAGTTTGCAAGACACAAGAGCAGGTGCTGATATATTGTGTCTCTCTTTTCAGGTGGGTGTCTGTCTTATGGATATTCACAGATAAGTATTCAGCAACAGCTGTGTCTTCGCTCAGATTGCTCCTCTGGTTAAGAGCCTTCGTCTTCCCACATTCACACTCCTGGTGTCTGTTTCATACCCACCCCCTCTTCTTGACACCTCGTATGAGCTGGGGGGGGGGGTGTGGATCTTGCAACAGACCTACAATTTTTTTCTCTTGTAATATGTGTGTGTGTGTGTGTGTGTATATATATATATGTGTACGTACTTCAGCATTTTGACATTTGAATTTATTCAAGTGCTGCAGCTATGCTGTGCAAGATGGAAATTTCTTTAATTATTTAGGATAAAGTCTGCTAGAAACTAGAAAAACGGAAGACATTTTGTGAAACCCCTGACCTCCATGGCTGGCTTGTTAAGGCGCAATATAAGGCATGTTACATGCGCTCTTTTTTTTTTTCTTTCTTTCCTCAGCCATGGGCAGAAGTTAAACATGCTGAACCAGAACATGGCGATGACCTGCAGTGTCGCTCTCACCATCTTGGCTGTGTCTTTGAGTGTGTCAGTTTTTGCAACCAGTCCAGTTGTGGAGTGGAGGAAAGATACTACGTCCATGCGCCCACAAATCACCCGTTGAAGGGTCTGTGTTATACACACTACGAGCAGCGTGCGGGTGCCAGCCCATGTATGTTTTAAATACGTGGATATTCTGATGATAATAATAGCCTAGTGGGTAACACACTCGCCTAGGAACCAGAAGACCCGGGTTTGAATCCCACCTACTACCATTGTGTCCCTGAGCAAGATACTTAACCCTACGTTGCTCCAGGGAGACTGTCCCTGTAACTACTGATTGTAAGTCACTCTGGATAAGGGTGTCTGATAAATGCTCTAAATGTAAATGTAAATGTAAATGTAAATGATGACAGTTAGGCGTGGGGTTCTGTAAGGCAAGAAGTGTTTATTGCTTTTCTCTAGTGCCTATAATCACTTTAAACACTTTAAACTCTGGAAAACAGAATCTGTTGTGGTAAAAACTTCCTTTTTTCAACTTCAACTACTTTTAAAGGTAAAGCCTTCCATCTTGCTTGGACTAAAAGTGAAGGTGAAAGGGAACTGATTGTCATTGTGAAACACTGCAGCACAGCACACGGTGACACAACGAAATGTGTCCTCTGCATTTAACCATCACCCTTGGCGAGCAGTGGGCAGCCATGACAGGCACCCGGGGAGCAGTGTGTGGGGACGTTGCTTTGATCAAGGGGACCTCAGCAGCACCTTGATGGCTCAGCATTCACACCCACAACCTTCTGATTACGGGTCCAAGTCCTTACTCGCTAGGCCACCACTGTTCGCCCTACTGTAGTAGTTTACTCTTTTTGATGTGTCTCAGGTTTGTAGACAGGGGCTTGTCCAAAATACTGCATACGAAAGTGTCACAATCCATGTTGGCTTCTTAACATTGGCTCCTTGTGTGTTAAGTTATAGATCATTAAATTGTTGTTAATTGGAGAGTATGTCAATAATAAATTTAGAATTTTCTGATGAAGCATCCATGCTTACGTAGACTGGATGAATGAAATGCCACAAATGACAAAAACTGAGGGCTAGTTTGACAGTCGTGTGATAATTAAAGTGTACAAATCCATCTATAATGCAGCTATATACACTGAACAAAAATATTAATGCAGCAATTCTCTTTTTGCTCCACTTTTTCAGGAGCTGAACTCAAAGATCTGAAACTTTACCTACATACACAAAAGACCTATTACGCTCAAATATTGTTCACGTATGTGTCTAAATCTGTGTTAGTGAGATAATCCATCCCACCTCACGGGTGCTGATAAGACAGCATGAATATTGTGCTTGTAGACTGTGTACTCACTGCTCGTTTAAGTAAGTGTTATCTGGGCTGCTTGCATCTTGTGAGTGCCTGTAAGGTTCAAATAAAAATGGATTTACCAAGGTTATAATTTCACTGATGTCAAGTGAGGACATGTTGGCAGCATTTACCCATCAGTGTAATAATATTGCTACATGATATGTAGTATTGGTTCGATCACACGGATTTAGGAACATAGTATCATTATAGGTAATAATAGGTAAAAAAAAAAAAAAACACTACAGAGGACTAAAAATGTTACATCATTACACATTAGTGTTATTATTAAACTAAATTTGGAGTAAAAATATCGCAGTGAGGTGTAATCATATTACTGTAACAGTGTGAGTATGGCATGGTGAGGCAGGTAATCTGGAACGATGACAAGAAGGAACGATGAGGAAGAAGGACGCATTTATACGACGGTTTAATCGGTGATGAACAGGACAGGGGAGACATCTGGTAACAGTGAACATGTAACCTGTAACAATGACCCGACGGTGAACAGACACAAACAGGGCAGCTTTAAACAATCAGACACAGGTGAACACGATCAGGAAACATTTCACAGGTTGATCCCCGGCCCGGAGTAACCCCTTCCGGACCGGATCATGACAGAATAAGCCTCATTGTTAAATATTTTCACATATTTCATAGTTAATTTTGACACTAAATAGGGTAGAATTAACTCCAATTAACTTAATTGCAAAGTCAACACTGACCATAGAGTACATTTTTACTCAAATTGTGAGTGCAAGCAAATGTTATATAAAAAAGGTTTTTCTACTTTTTAGTAACAAACAGGATGGTATTCATTTCAAAGCACATAACAACTATGAATTTGTTGTTTGCTGCTAAAGGCTATATATCTTACCAATCAGTATTAAAAGGACACATTATGTATTTTGCTAAAGTTTAAGGCATGTGTGAATTAATTCTGTCAACTAAGAATGCTTTGTGTAAATAATGATTGTGTATTTTTAACAATTTGCAAGTGAGCAAACAAAATGAAAATCTCAATTAAATCATTATTTGGTGTTTCTATTTTTTGGCCTTCAACCCAGCACAGTTTCTTATAGGTACACGTCCACACAGGCAGGTGTCTGATCAATCACTTACCAAATAGGTGGTAAATGATCATCAATTTCACATTTCACAATTTCACACTGATGAAACAGAAGCAGATTTCCCTTCAAAAATGAGCGATTTCCACCAGTGCCATCTGCTCACAGGTGGCAGCAACCATTGGGACCCAGGTACACCCTCACCCAGGTACACTGTCCGGAGAAGTCTGGCCAGTGGTCTTCATTGCAGATTTGCACCCAAAAATAAACGGGAGCAAGGCCAAAGTACCCAACTGTGCAAAAAAAAAAAAAAAAACATGGGGACCATCCCAACACCAAATATCCCATGAACTCCTTCCACTCAGTTGGGCCACGCCTGCTAGGCATCTGCAACAAAGGAAAGTCATATCCACCCACCCCACCTGATAGTTGTCACAATACATATATACAATTGACCTTTTTTAAGTATTTTGTGGGTCTGCTATTGCTGATTTCACTCACTGAGAAAAAAAGGCTCATTTTTAAATGCTTATATTGACTTAGTGATAATCCTGAATTTTGAGCTGAGCAAAGCTGAAAAATTACATGGGAAACATGAGGCAACACAAAAGCAGACCATTTGAAAATATTGACCTATTAATTGAAGGGGGATATTGGAGATGGTCTGCGATGCTGCCGGGGGGCACGGCGTCTGGGTCTGTCTTTGGGAGTATTGAAAAACAGCCCCCTGGAGGAGCCTGGAGCCCAGGCTGAGCATGAGGTGATCTAAACAAAAGAGACCAGCGCGTGGTCGATAGCACAGAGACACGGCGGCTGGCTTTAGCACCTCAGAGAATGGAACAAGGTCAAGAAGGGCTCATGCACAGGCTACTGAAAGTCGTAAGGCTCTCAATTAGGATTATTGTAAACCTAATGTAAAAGTACAGCACAATCACCCTTTTCATCAGAGTAAGACCCTTGACCCGAAATTGGAACCAAATATGTTTCCGAAAAATATGGACTCTCACGACTGCAGACATAACTGGGTCTACAGGAAGGAGAGGGGTGTTCAAAATCAGAGAACTATGAAAGGTAAGGAGAGATCAAAGCATGTCAAAGAATTTCTCACAAACAGACCTAATCACTCCCCTCTGCAATTTATAACTTGCCTTTCATGTCAAGGGAAACCCAAACTCAACTGGGGAGAAAAAAAACAAGTTCTGCACTCACAACTCTCAGGCAAGACCAAAAACCCCGCTCTGCCCGGCTTACTAAAATATGAAACAGAGGCCATGAATAACTTACGCCAGCCACAGCTAAATAAACAAGCAGTGTGCAGAAAGACGCCGGGCGGCTCTGTTCTCAGGAGGGGACGGTGCTTGAAAAAGCCTGGTGCCACTCGTGTGCGGGGCATGCCGGGTTGCGTAAGGATTCTTTAGTCTGGAAAGAATGGCTGCAGCTAGTCGGGAGGAGAGTAAAAACACTTTGGATATCCTGCTGTCGTTCATTCTTTTTTTTTTTACTCCAAGGTCATTCCAGGTGTCAAGGACTAGGCAAAAAAAACACAGTTGGCTTTTATTCTCTGGACGGGACTTGGTAGCAGCGGTGCTGTTGTCTTTGTGGTACATGCCGTTTTCTCTGAACTTTTTTTTTTTTTTTTTATATGCTTACACTCCATCCATGCATTTGTCTTTTCTTCCATAAAGGGCTGTTTGATGGCATCTTTCTCACCTTACGACCCTGGAACTAGTTGCCAGGCATTGTGATCTTGAGTTGGGATTTTTCTTCTTCATGTCGATTATATACAGTGCATCTGAAATGATATACAGTGCATCTGAAATTATATACAGTGCATCTGCATTAGAATACAGAATGTACAGTGTAACCTGTAGGGTATCTGAATACCAACGAAAATTCTAATGAAAAGTTTTCTTTAAATTTTTTTTAAGAACAATCGACTTGATCGCTCTGGACAAGAGCATATGCCGAATGCTGTAAATAACAATGACTGAATTCTATTTATAGAAGCTTTACAAGAACAAGTTAAATTCTATATAAGAATTTTTTACCATACTAATTGACTTTTTGTTTGATTATTTGTCTTCTTTTTTAAAAAGCATATTTTACTTCAGTAATACTTTAGTAAGTACTCTAGTAATACTCTAATGGTACAGATGGTCAACTACATTCTGTAAACTGTAAACTACAAACTGTAAAGTACGTAGTGTTAGAATCCCAATCCTGTTCCACACACACTGCTCCCAGGCACCTGTCATGGCTGCCCACTGCTCACTAAGGGTGATGGTTAAAAGCAGAGGACACATTTTGTCGTGTCACCATGTGCTGTGCTGCGTATCACAATGACAATCACTTCACTTTCACTACAATCCCATCATCTAGTATAAAGGACCTGGATTACCTTCTTTTATGTCTATACTCCCAGTTAGCAGCCTAATCTTACTGTTGGGTTAAATTCTAGACATGATGCAGGATGTAGTACAGGAAATGAGTTGTTTCTCTTTACCGTCATGACTGCTCTGTGGACTAACGGCATCATCATGAGTAGATTTTTGAGGAAAAGCAGCAACACGTTTCCAACACAGGAATGTCTCCTTATCTCACTTCTTAAAAATTAATTTTCACCTCTGATTACACTTTTTCAGTATCAGTATCCAGTATCATAATCAATGTGTGAGTGATAAAACCGTCCAGCAAAGTTGCTGCTGTCTTTTAGAAAACCTTTTAAACTCCACTGGCGGAGTCAGACCCTGGCCTTTATGGTGCCCTCTGTCTCTCTCATGCATCCTTGCACAGAAGAGAGCTGGACCAACTCAAATCCCTGAGACAAAGTGATATGTCAGAGCTGAGGTCCTCAGTGTTTCATCATGTAAAGGTCACACACATTACTGGTAGGAGCCACTGACAAGGGTCCTGGTGGACTGCAGGTAGCGTTTGATAGGCTACCATTCACTGCAAGGTGCCAGGGTCATCACTGCAAATGGTATTTTGGCTCATTTAAAATCACTGCTTAAGTTCCCTTACTGTGCGCTGTCCCCCTTTTTATTGCACATATTCATTTTAAGTCAAGAACTCGCTTTTGTCCTGGAATACTTTCTGCATTTTTCTCAGTTTGGGAAGCATTTATCCCAGCTGCCGAAATGGCCCTCGATAAGGCCAGAGAGCCGCATAACTTAGCGTGGTGTCTGAAACTGGAATGCTGACATCGTCATTCCTCAGTCTCACAGGCAGATGGAATACCAAAAAGGCTATCGCCAGACACCATCGCTTGCAATTGAAATTCCGCTCCACTCTGGCTTTCCATATCTGCACAGAAACAGATCTAATATGTCAAAGGGGGTGTAGGGATTTTGTCTCTGCTATTTGCATTTGTCTTCAAACATTTGTGGACACCAAAATCCACCATTATAAGTCCGGCTGGAGCAGCGAAAGGATGACAGTCAGAGGGAGGTATTTGATATGCATCAACCGAAATGGGGAGCTGCTTGTGGAGCAGCTATCCCTCTCAGACAGAAAGAAGAAGGACCTATCTGCTTGGGTGGCAAGGACAAAGTAGACCAGACGCAGTCATGTGGAAGTCAAGATATGCCACTAAATAGGCATGACTGGAAATGGTGGTGTTTCACAACTATTCATCTTAGAGCTACGTTTAGGTTTATTTTCCCAGTAATAAATAAATTGTAGTGCATGGGGAGTGTTCGCTAATTTCACAGTTATCTGACTGTGTGGTTCTCTAGTTGGCCGTGGTCCTAAAATGACTATTACGGAGATTATATTTGTGCTCCATACTGATATACCCTGATGTCATGATCGGCGTGTGGGGGAGGATCCAATGGGATCGTGGGATCCGATCAGATTTGCTAACAGTTAATATGACACCAACCCAACAGGGAAAGGCCAAGCTCCCTTCTACACATGGACCTGACACCTGAGCACGAAGAGGCATTAGGATGTTGAGAACATTGAGAGGGTGCTTCAAGTCCACCTTTGTATCTGTCTCTTCTGGAAATGTATGAATCTAGACTTTGTAACTGTAGGGATGTTATAGGATTAACAATTGTGAGGTAGATCAAGTAGATTGTGTTTTGTGCGGTATTATCAAGTGATGTGTTATCATTAGCATGCTCAGATGTAGTTTCAGGTTCCCCCTGAGGTGTGAATTAGGGGGCAGGGCTTTGTGATTTATAGTAATCACTCTGGTAAGCAGCAGCCTTTTTATCCAAACCTTGTAGCTTTTTCTTAATCTTTCATTTACACCTTCTCCCTTTTACCAAACTGTCACCATGTGTCTGAAACCTATCTCAATAACTATGTCTTACAAGCTTAGGAGACCATATTGGCACTGCAGAGGCTCTGTTACCAGCAACCTCATGTTGTCATCTTCTCAAACAAGAGTGGTAGGTGGGCTCTGGAACTGCCAGTCTGCTGTTTAAAAAGCTGAGTTCATCTCTGTCCTGTCCACTCCCTGGAGTTCTTGCCATTAACCAAGACTTGGATATACCCTCAGAATACAACCTGCTGCCCTCTCTTCTGCTGACAGTTTCTCCCACACTCCAACACTGGCCTCTTACTATCACGGAAATTATCCTTCAAATCAAATCTAGGTAACTTTCCACTAGACAAACTCCAATCATCTTACCGTCTTCCCCTTCTCCACTCTTTCTACTTGGCCAACAGCAGCAGCTCTTCCACACACAAAGGAGGAAATGTCCTGGACCTGCACTTCAGTCATCCCTCTCCATCTACCAACCTTTCTTCCACTACATCTCTGACCACCACGTTCTGTCCTTCACTCTCACTCTCCTATCTAATCCAAGACTGACCATCATTAATCATTTATTTGACATAACCTTCACTCTATCTCATCTTCATCTTTCAACCTCTGACTCATACTTCTCCTTACCACTGGAAACGGCCACTAACACTATCCTCTCTTTACTTTCCCTTTCTAGGGATCATCTCTGTCCACTGCCAGACATTCTCTACCCCTACAAACCCTACTCTAGCCTCTGAAGACTCGTCGACAGCGCTAGAACAATTTTCAAAGCTTACATCAGATGAAATCATCCAAATCATATATACAGGCAATCCAACCACCTGTCCGCTGAATTCAATTCCCTCCAATATACTCCAAACAGTCTCTCTTTACCTCATCCCCTTCATTTCTCACATCATAAATGGTTCAATTACATCTGGTCATGTACATCTGTCTTTAAAACAGCCAGGTTTCTTCTAATCATAAAGAAACCCACCTGATCTTGCCAGACATGAACAACATCCGACCAGTATCTCTTCCATCATTTCTTTCTAATGTGCTTGAGCTTCACATGGACTTCCCACTGGCGTCCCTCAGGGCTCAGATCTCAGTCCTCTCCTTTTCTTCCTCTACTCAAGATCACTTGATGAGGTAGTTTCCTCCCATGCGTTATCCTACCACTGCTATGCCAACACAACTCATCTTCTCTTTTCTTCCCTCAGATGTACATGCCGCTTCTAAATTCTCTATATGTCTACCTGACATTTCATCTTGGATGGCAGCCCATCATCTAAAACTTGGTCACATCAAAACCGAATTAAAACCGGATCTTGCTATCTACCTGAAAAACTCATCACATTACATTCAAAATATTGATGCTGGCCTACAAAGCCAAACATGGGATATACAGGGAGTGCAGAATTATTAGGCAAGTTGTATTTTTTAGGAATAATTTTATTATTGAACAACAACCATGTTCTCAATGAACCCAAAAAACTCATTAATATCAAAGCTGAATGTTTTTGGAAGTAGTTTTAAGTTTGTTTTTATTTTTTAGCTATTTTAGGGGGATATCTGTGTGTGCAGGTGACTATTACTGTGCATAATTATTAGGCAACTTAATAAAAAAGCAAATATATACCCATTTCAATTATTTATTTTTACTAGTGAAACCAATATAACATCTCCACATTCACAAATATACATTTCTGACATTCAAAAACAAAAACAAATCAGCGACCAGTATAGCCACCTTGCAAGGACACTCAAAAGCCTGCCATCCATGGATTCTGTCAGTGTTTTGATCTGTTCACCATCAACATTGCGTGCAGCAGCAACCACAGCCTCCCAGACACTGTTCAGAGAGGTGTACTGTTTTCCCTCCTTGTAAATCTCACATTTGATGATGGACCACGGGTTCTCAATGGGGTTCAGATTAAGTGAACAAGGAGGCCATGTCATTAGTTTTTCTTCTTTTATACCCTTTCTTGCCAGCCACGCGTGTGATGGAGCATTGTCCTGCATGAAAATCATGTTTTTCTTGAAGAATGCAGACTTCTTCCTATACCACTGCTTGAAGAAGGTGTCTTCCAGAAACTGGCAGTAGGACTGGGAGTTGAGCTTGACTCCATCCTCAACCCGAAAAGGCCCCACAAGCTCATCTTTAATGAAACCAGCCCAAGCCAGTACTCCACCTCCACCTTGCTGGCGTCTGAGTTGGACTGGAGCTCTCTGCCATCTGGCCCATCAAGACTCACTCTCATTTCATCAGTCCATAAAACCTTAGAAAAATCAGTCTTGAGATATTTCTTGGCCCAGTCTTGATGTTTCAGCTTGTGTGTCTTGTTCAGTTGTGGTCATCTTTCAGCCTTTCTTACCTTGGCCATGTCTCTGAGTATTGCACACCTTGTGCTTTTGGGCACTCCAGTGATGTTGCAGCTCTGAAATATGGCCAAACTGGTGGCAAGTGGCATCTTGGCAGCTGCACGCTTGACTTTTCTCAGTTCATGGGCAGTTATTTTGCGCCTTGGTTTTTCCACACGCTTCTTGCGACCCTCATTGACTATTTTGAATGAAATGCTTGATTGTTCGATGATCACGCTTCAGAAGCTTTGCAATTTTAAGAGTGCTGCATCCCTCTGCAAGATATCTGACTATTTTTTACTTTTCTGAGCCTGTCAAGTCCTTCTTTTGACCCATTTTGCCAAAGGAAAGGAAGTTGCCTAATAATTATGCACACCTGATATAGGGTGTTGATGTCATTAGACCACACCCCTTCTCATTACAGCGATGCACATCACCTAATATGCTTAATTGGTAGTAGGCTTTCAAGCCTATACAGCTTGGAGTAAGACAACATGCATGAAGAGGATGATGGACAAAATACTCATTTGCCTAATAATTCTGCACTCCCTGTATAACATGGGATATGAACATGGGATACTACCTCAGAGCCTTTATTATACCTTGTACTGCACCTGGCTCTGACCCTCCAGTACTGCTAGCCTGGTCCCTCCACCTCTGAAGATCCAAACCTGCCTCCCCGGTGACAGAGTAAGAAAGTTTGCACCCCAACAAGACTGAGAGGACCCTTGTGTCATTACTCTGTGGAGCGTAATCCAGGGGCCACATGAATTATTTAGAGGTGTGAAATAGCTGACGATATTCACATTAAAGGAGGCTGGGGCTCAGTGACACTGAAATATGTGTTGATGCTCAGTGGCTTCCTTATTGCATACATAAATTAGCCCACGTTGGGCCTATTTGCATTTTCCATTCATTTGTGTTTAAGCTTTGGACTGCCTCCAGCAATGCCTACATAAAAATGATAAGTGATTTGAAGAATTTGAAGAATAAATCTATTTACTTGCATGGACTGTGATATGATAGCTTTTTAATAGAGGCCATTAACGCAGTTGCCAGCAGTATCTACAACGGAGACATTAGCGGCTAATTTCTTTGATGATTAGATAAACAAATACCCTCATGAAATTTTGGTTATGGGTTTTTTTTTCAGTGGGGCCACATCACAAATTCAATGTGTGGTATGGATGCGAGCGTCTGCTATAGAATGGGTGAGAGGCCGTTAGGCAATTTCACGCGATTCTTATCGTTTCCGCCTCATTTCATTAGCACGCCTGAGCTCACCCCGCAGAATTCCAATGACACTGCATCTTCCCCGCAGCCTGAACGCAAACAGTGTGAGCCGAGCCACTCCTGCCGCTAACGAGTCAAATAATGAGGATAATTAAATGACAGAAGTCGCTAACTGGCCACCGGCAGAAACGGCAGCACAGCACCTTTTGGGGCGAGCAGGATATTTAGGCGGAGTGGATAATGCACCGCGCCACCCTCCACATTCCACACCCCACCAGTGGTGGCCTAGCGGTTAAGGAAGCGGCCCTTTAATCAGAAGGTTGCCGGTTCGAATCCCGATCTGCCAAGGTGCAACTGAGGTGTCACTGAGCAAAGCACCGTCCCCACACACTGCTCCCCGGGAGCCTGTCATGGCCGCCCACTGCTCCCTTAGGGTGATGGGTTAGATGCAGAGGACAAATTTCACTGTGTGGGCCGAGTGCTGTGCTGCTGTGTATCAAAGTGAAGTCACTTCACTTTAAACTTTACTTTCCACACAATCTTTTATCTCCTCTTCAAGTTGCACTTCTGACTGATGCACCACACCGTAGCCAACTTTCACAAGCTTTGATTTAAAAAAAGAAAAAAGTTTTCTGGCCACTGGAGTGAATTCTAAAGAGCAGGAACTTCCACAGCCTCCGGGTTACGTACCTGAGCTGCTGTCTGGCACCACAACAAATGGTGTGCAGGGCATAGAAAAACGAGCAGGGTACACTCACTCACAGACACACACATATGTATACAAGGATATATGAGGTGATTGTATGCTCTGCAGGGTGTCTGTGGGTATTCTGTGGTATCTGGTGCTAAGAAGTAAGCAAGAAGTATGAACCACAAAGTTGCAGGTTCAAACCCCACTTACTACCACTGTGTAAGACACCTACATCAGGAAATTCTTTTTCCACTAATTGGTGTTCCTGATTAGCAACAATGTGAAAATAGGCGTTACGTCTATTATATATATATATAATGTGTGTGTGTGTGTGTGTGTGTATGTATGTATATATATATGCGTTTTAGATTGTGCATAAATGTGATTCACCTGAGCAGACCACATTTTTCCAGTTCCTTATGCTCTTTTTTATGCTCACAAGTCCAACTGATACTCTCGTGTCTTTGCTCTTCATAGAAATCAATAAACCTTGGACTGGCGGAAACTCTTGGGCAAAACATGGTACTAACCACTGTATATCAGGAGCATTCCACAAGAGCTGCTGTTTTAAAGATCTCCTGACCCAGTCATCTACACATCACAAATTGTTCCTTTTTCCATGTGTCTTGTACTGTGTCCAGCGCATCAAGTTCAAGAACACTTCATGCCTGATTTAGCCACCTTGTCACAGGCGATATTGTAACAAAATAATTCATGTTCTTCACTTCAACTCTCAGTGCTTTTAATGTCGCGGATGAATCATTTTAAATATTTCCCAAGATCCCAAAGTCCAATGTTGTCATCTTTTCATTCTTTTTCATTATTAATATGATCACTCCTTTGTTTCTGCTGGGGTTGACTTTGAAGTCTACGCGCTGATAATCTGATAATCTTGTTCATTGTTTTCTTTGCTTGGCTGAGTGTCAGATTTTTTTTTTATGTATTTTTCATGCATTTGTAGCAAAGCCTACACTGTCTAAATGGAATCAAATGGAAGTCTCTTTTGGCAGATCTTCCGTGGTCTCATGACTTCCGCATATGCTTTCTGCAGATACTTGGTGTACTTACACTTATTTTACCCGCTTTATGTATATGAAAAGTCTTTCCAATTTAGGCAGATCGCAGATCTTTTCCTCTGTTTGGGATCATTACTGTGGTGCAGACACCCTGACAGCCTGCTGTAAAATTTACCGATACAATCACCTCTCCCAGAGTGATTGCAAACTTACAGGTCCTCAGGCAGCAAAGCAGCTTGACATCATTACCTCCCTCCATCATGCTTGCCTCAAAGCAGAGGCAGAGTGCTGTATTTTGTTTTCTCCTGACATCAAGCCATTTCTTCATAGTTGTTTTGTACTGTATATATTTCAGAGTAGAAGTGGGTACTGGTGGCCAACCAGGATCACGAGTGGCAAACCCCAGAGAACCAGTACAGCAGAATCACAGCATAGTGACATGTTTAGCTGTTCCCAGAGGCTTCTATTCTCTCCATTCCTGAATATTCTATTCCGATTCGCTGGCGGGTGTGCGTTAAGGCCATATAGTAGTCAGTCTCAGTCTAATTGCTATGTTGAATTAATTCATAAGCCCTGAGGCATGGAAACAGTCTATGTAACCATAGTAACATACTGAAACAGTAGCAAGAATAGTCAAATTCATTTAATTACATTAAACTCCAAAAAAAATTAACTGACTGCAAACAATTAACATCCCAAAACAGGGTGGAAAATTTGTGCAATAATTCTGGCAGTTGTTTTTTTTCTTTATTCTCTTTTAAAAAATATATATTAACATGCCTTTATGACATTTAATGTTTTAGTATCTTGATCACATAATGTAGTGTCATTGCTATGTCTTAATTTGTGATGCTTGCAGATCTGCATGTTGTTCACGTACATGGAAAACACCTTCACTCTCACACTCTTCTGAAACGCGACCTGGAATGTTCTAAATGCAGAATCCGTGATTCTGATTCTGTTTTCTGATGGACCAACCCACCCACAACAGACACAGAATACACTTGATGATATATAATGAGACACCAAGCAACTATCTCTTTTTGGGGAAGGTGACTTGGAACCAAATCTGGCCAGTAGTTTATACTAGAATATCAAAAGGTATTTCTTTACGCGGACACAATAGTGTAATGGTACAATATGTTTGTCGTTTTTACTGAAATTTTTAAAAAAATGCTCTACACTTATTGTTTGATGCTTTTTTCCAAAAAATCAGCAAGATGAATCCAATTAGACTTCCCTGTCCAGAGAATATGTATTCCAATCACCCAGCAGCAAACGCACCACTTGAAAAATCAGACGGAACCTTGACATTGTCCCTGAGATTAGCATGAAAAAGGAAACGGCTACTCACACTCTCTCCATGTGATTTCATAAGTGGTGGTGATACGGCCCATGATGCCACCTTCTCTGAGAGTTTAGCGTGCCCTGCAGGGGATGTCACATTTGCATGTGCACAACCGCGGACTTTTCCCCCCTTTTCCTGCACAAAGTGCAGCTCATTATTGGTAAGGGCTGTACACTGATGAAAGTGTTTCTTTTTTTTCCTTCCTTCACCCACTCCTCTCCATTCACTACGTGTTCCATCTACGTTCTTGGGTCACGGCACACTTTGGGTCCTGCTGGCACCGACCAACAACTTTGCATTTGCATAACGGAGTGTAGAGGCACTTAACAAGCGGACAAGGCTCAGAGCTGGCAGGGTCGCTGGCTGGGTGGAGTCATTTTTCACGCTTGGGTTCAACATCTTGTACGGTGTGTGACAGATAATGAAAGCTCCCAGAGCCCGGAGCGCAATGTAGAGTCGCGTATCTACCAGCACTGCTGAGAGATGAGGCGGTGACGTCATGTGTCTTCACAGATCTGTGAATGGAATTAATGAGTGTCATGCAGTGGCAGAGCGGTCAAAAGAGGGTTTGAAATGGAAAACAGTCTAAAAAGTGCTAATACAGGAGAAAAAAAAATAATGAGTAAGAGAAGAGGAACATATTATGACTGACCACTGTGTCTGTTCATCACCTAAGTCTCATAGGGTTGGTGACAACATCCACAATGTCCAGAGCAAAATCTGGAGCACACTTTTAAGACATAGAGGGTGCTCATGTTTGCTACATCAAACAAACAAGTGCAAACCTCACATATAAAAAGAGGCAGGATTCCAAAAGCCAACAACAACACTTATTTATTATATAGCCCAAAATCACATACAGTATGTCTCAATGGGCTTTGACAGGCCCTACAGTTGACACCCCCCACACTTGACCCTTCTGCACACGGAAAAAAAATTCTAGGAGAGAAAAAAAGAAAGGAAGAAATGTTGGAAAGGAGTGATAGAGAGAGGGACCCCCTTCCAGGGTAGAGTGAGCCTGCTATTGGTGTCAGTGCAGGGTTTGTAATAATTTGTCCAATAAGAGAAAAAGTAAATTGAGCATTTACATAGAATAGGCATATGAAAGTAGTTCACCTCTGGACATTTAGGTCATGCCTTTATGAATTGTGACCAATGGATCGAAATGTGTCCTCTGTATTTAACCATCACCCTTGATGAGCAGTGGGCAGCCATGACAGGTGCCCAGGGAGCAGTGTGTGGGGAGGGTGCTTTGCTCAGTGGCACCTCAGTGGCACCTTGGAGGCTCAGGATTCGAACCAGCAACCTTCTGATTATGGGGCCACTTCCTTAACCGCTAGGCCACCCCAGCCCCCCACTGCACATTCAACAATGTAAAGAACAAAGTATAGGATGTCTTATTTTAGTGTTCCCTTTGTCTTTTTGAGCAGTGTATTTCATACAACCAGCTGCCTGTGAGAAATACTTCACAACGGTAACCCTGTGGCAATAAGAAGCTTTCATGTTGATGCTGTCTCTCCTATTGCTTGCCAGTATAATGTCACAGAGGGGATACATATTTTGCTGGGAACTGTACTGGTTCGGAAATCAGCAGCAAAGACAGCTAGTTCCAGTTTTAGAGCAGAGCAGCACTTTCGGTTGTGGTAACATCGCTGGTGTCAGAAATGCAGAGACTACAGCACCTAACACCTAATTTGCAGTGCAGCCGTACAGAGGCTCTGGGGATTTTTATTTATGTAAAAGCTCTCAGAATCATGCCACGTGATGTTTTACTTTCCAACACTGACACGCGAAATGATTTAATGTGGCATGCTCAAAATAATTTAAGAAAATGAAGCTGAAACAACCTTCTGGCCCACATATTCAAGATTTACTTTTTAATACTCAGAGGACTCACCTTTCAGCAGATTAAAAATCTGGCTTTTCTCCTTGATATTGACTGGCATCTCATTTGATTTTGAGGATCAGAAATATATTTGTTATTATTTTACAGTTTTTTTTTAAATAGCTCATTTTAATATACGACAAGGCTATGAATTACAATTTATAATGCATATAGTTGGTTATTTGCAGATGCAACTGAAAAACCAAATATGTTCAAGCTAGAAGTACAGAATGGCAATGCAATGTCAACGGATCTGTAAATCTGTGACAGGCTGCAAAAACAGGTCCCGGACAGCATGTCTTATTTTACCACATTTAACAAAGAAAAGAAGTGATAAAGCATTAAAAATCATGTGAGTTCCATTTTTAGTGTGTTTAGTGGCAAAAGGGTGATGACAAGGTGTGTGTTTAATGTATTCTGCTCTGTTATGAGTATGTTGATGTGAGGTCTAGGAGTATCTGTGCTTGCCCTGCTCACCTCTAGTGTCTATATGCTGGGTGGTGGCCCAGACTGGTTACCAGAAGGTTGTGGGTTCAAATCGAAATCTTGCAAGTGTATAAAAAAACAAAATATTTCCCACTGTCAAGAAACAATGATTAGTTTTAGTAATTGGTGACGGGATCAGATGGTGCCGCAATGTTCTTGAGTGCAGAGAAGATGTTGACAGTCATCACAGATGTAATGTCGTAACAACACCAGAAATAACTAGCTCCACCCATCAAGAAAACCTGAAATCTCCATTAAAGTGTGCAGAGTGTAGAGGTGCACTGTAATTGTCTCCCGCTGTCGGTGCGTTGGGAGAGCATTAGTTTTAACTGACACTTCTGTGTCAGCTCTAAAGAGGATCTGAGGACATCACAGCGGGAGAGAAGTCTGCTGAAAGAGATTCCAAATTTGAAGCTGTAAATGATTTTATTCAGGTGCAGAAAGCCAAAAATGGATTATTTTCACCGCACTGCATTAGTTATAGACATGGCGCTTTTTATATTATCAAAGAGAAATGCTTCGAGGAAAAATATGACCTAACACAGATTTAGTCTTCTTGAAATTGATTAGGGCAATTTCACGGCACTCAGAGTTGGGAAGATAGAGGGGAATACTTACTTTTTGGTGAAATGTATGTGCTGAATGACTGACTGAACTCAATGGAGCCGGAATCCTATTCACGCCGGAGCATTCATAACCATTATGCACTGGACTTTAAGTTCAGAGGAACAAATACAGCATTCACTTTTCCTCACTGATATAATTTGATTGAAGAATCCATCAAATGGATGTGTTGGTCACCAAACAGATTTAAATGGATTGTCCTGGACCTCCAGGCAGACATTCCCTGAGTTCCCAGTTTTAAAGAGACAGCTGTGAGTCACTGTGTGAGTCAGGCAGGTATGGATTCAATTGATGCTCAATCCTAAAGAATTTCCACAAACATCTCAAATTGTCATGTTTTTGTCAACTTTTTTTTGTGTGTGTGTGTGTGTGATCCTGGTGAAAGACACTGCCAACAGCAAATATCGTATATCAAAGTAGCGGTGTAGCTGTTTAGGTAGGTGTGACATGTCACATAACATTCACATGAGTGCAAGGTTTCACAGCAGAACACTGAGTTTCACCTACGTCAGAAGCATCATTTCAGCTATTGGAGCTACAGTAGATCTTGGGCCAGCCTGTGCTTGATCTGTGCATCATGCTGTCAAGGTTTTACTTCCTGTGACTGCCATGTGTTGAGTGTTTTCACTTCACTGGTTTGCCTTTTGGTAGACCCTGACCACTGCAGACCAGACAAGAGCTGAAGTCTAAAACAGTGTAAGACGACCTTGCACTGGTATATTGACTTGTTCACTTACTGCCGTATATATAGCACATCAGCAATATTCAGTGTAGAAACATTTTTAGGGACATACATCCATACTTGAAATCCATACATCTATCTATCACTGTGTCTATAGCCGCCCTTTTCATCAATGGTCAGTTTAAGCTCACTGTTGACCTGATAAAATTTAGAGGTGGGTCCACAGTAAACAGAGAAGTGTATGATTAATGTGGCAGAGAGACACTGAGACATTAACTTCAGGGTCATTGCTGGTGTGACAGTGGCAAAGCACATGCATTTGCTGCACACATACTGTAAGTGAGCAGAAGACAAGAGATACAAGCATTCTATGAGATATCTGAATTTTGTCTTGTTTTGTTCAGGTTTAGAGTGAAAAAGCACACATTTCAGTAAACCACCAACTATACATTGGAATATATATATTTTTTGCATGTCTGCCTGGTTAACTTCCAGATATTGTATATATTTTAGACCATCATTAATGAATTAACCACAGATAGATAAAAAAAAGGTTGCTTCATTTTGAGCCATTATTGTGTCAAACATAATAAATGTTGCAATTACCTTAGTTTGTATAAACATGTAATGTTTATTTGAAAGTATTAAGTCATTCTTTTATGTTTTATTGTTTCTCCATTTGTCTAAAACCCATTAAAAAAGCAACTTCACAGATGAATGTTTCTAATTATGTTGTTTTTCATACGCTGTATGCCTGAATCCCTTTAGGTCTGCCTTTAAACACCTGATTTCAATTTAAAAGAAAGAAATGCAAAGAACACACTTTTAAAGGTTAAAGAGCAGAAATCTTCCCTAAAGTGCTTTTCCACGAGTCTGTGGACATCTTCAGACTCGTGAACATTCCGGATGTTTACACCCTGGGCAGTGAAATGTATTTACAGTTGAGGAAAGATGCCGTTATTAGAACTGTGACTGAATTTAATTTCCAGCTTTTGTATTCCAGGGAAAAGGTCATGCCCAATTACAGATATTCTGCTGCAGGCACCATGTGACTCGTTGAACAATGATGTGTCAACGATCCAAATTAAAGGTTGAGACAGAAACAAGCCCAAGAAATTAAACCTTGACACATGGTTCAATTTCAGAAGGGCATGGAAAAGATCAGCCCTGTGCTTATCTGCAGCAGAAGGGGTGTAATTCATAACCACATAAACAGTTCAAGCGTGAGAGATAAGGTGTAATTGTGACGTTTCGCATGGAGGACAGAAGGATGAGGTGCCATTTTAACCTGTTTCTATGCAGAAGCACAAGCATCTGAGAAGAAGAACATGCTAGAATAACGTTTTTTTTAATACCTAACACTGCCTTTAGACAATCAGATTTTATTTAAAATCTTTTTTTTTGGCAAATTGTTCACTAGAAATTAACACATAAAAAATCCCTGAAATGTGATGTTATTATGTGTGAGAAGTAGTTTGCTGCCCATTTTCCTGTGTGTCGTGTCCTAATCACCCTAAGGCCCTGCCTGTAGTGGTAAGGGTGATTAGGACCTGTTAAATGTTAGTCTACTCCACACCCCCTGGTCCTGCGTTAACGTGACGGTGAAATGTGTGTTAATGTGTGTTTCCTGCACTTTTTTATTTATTTTCATTTTCATTTATTAAAAAGTCTTTATTCTCCTGCATCTCCCTCACTTCCCTGCGTGGCATTACAGACTCTGTAACAGGAATTTTTCTAAAAGCCTTAATCTATTGTTTTGATTAAAAAAAAAATTCTAAATATCTAAGCAGCCACACTCACAGAACCGCTTTACCATCTGTATAATATATTTAAATCTTGGCTAAGGTAATCTTGTGGCCTGTGCCTCTGATTTCTGTTTGCGGGTTAACCATAACCTTACAACCAACCTTCCCGACATTATGACCGCATGGGAAAGTAAAAAGGCTCCGCATGAACACGGGGAAGAGTGAAACAACGCTGAATATTCTGCATGTGACCCTCGCCGGAGGAGTACTTATTTTGCTCCTTCCTGTCCATCTATTTTTCTGTGTGATCTATCAGTCTATTTGTTTAGTTATTCATGACGAGATTTGGCAGGAACGGAGGAACGAAGCGGTAGAGATGCAGTTTAACTGTTGGCTTTTTTTGAACTGGCATTGTGTGCCATCGGTGATTTGTAAATGTAAGCTTGCCAGTCATTATTCAGCACACAATAAAATGCAGCGGTGTGAAGGCACTTGTCACCCAAGCCCCCCCCCCAGCATGTTTAATCGCTGCTGTTAAACGGTAGGGTGAGGAGACGGCTTTATACAAGCCATTGATTTTGAAAGCGTGTCGGCGACTGTATGTGGCAAGATTGATGACCCACAGCTGTAATAGCCGCGCTCTGTCACTTTTACAAGGCTGGCACGAGGAGGGCGTTCCCATCACGACAAATGGGATGGAAATATTGTTTGCACAGGGCGGCGTGCAACTCGTAACTGGCCCGAGAGGACAGGACGGGTCCAAGGCAGGGATCATTTCGTTCATTATGTCCGTTCAGACAGGACGTGGCGTTCAGGTCAGCGGCGAGAATGGATGACTTCCTCTTCCACAGCAACCGGCCCTTCTGAGGTTTGATTGGCCTTTTACCGTTTTCGCCCGGCACATTCCGAGCATGGCCCGTGTCGATTCTCAAAGGGCAGAGTCTGGCTCCGGCTCAGGCCTTGCGATAGTGCAGGATTTCTTCACGGTCACAGACATTACTCCGCCGCATAAAATATCACCTTCATTATGAAACATTGATGGTGCGGCATAACTCGCTCCTCCCAGGCACCTTCTAATTCAAATCACAGCACCGTCTGGCCCAGCGCCACTCCTCATCCATAATAGAGTATGGAGATCTTCATCATGGTCTCAATAAATAAAAAAAAAGGCAAAGCATGGTAAAAGTTTAATCTCGGAGCCATAATGAACATCAGAGCTGCGCTCGCCTCATCCCTTCATGCAACACAAGCTCACGAGGGAGTAAATTCAAAGAAATCGGCTGAATACTGATTGTTGGGAAAAGCACTGGCACGTGGCACAACCGCTGGACACGGCATGGGTCTACATGTTGATGAAGATGTGCTTCGTTATTTCAAAAACGCTTCAAACATTCAAATATTTCATTTTGCGGTGACTGAACCATGATCAAACACACATCCACGGCATAACTGAGGAGTCATATTTTGGAGAAACATCAAAAAAGTGATGGCCATCAAGCTGAGAACATCATGAGCTGTTAAAAACCTGTAAGGATTACAAAAATCTTCTATTATTATTGTCATGCTGTCACGACTACGGACTGACGGGGGAAGGAAGCGCAGAGGCGGGACATGCTGGGAAGGGGTTTTTATTAATAATAATAAATAAACGCGGCTCGGTGGCCGAAAACAATTTAACTTAAGGAAAGAACATAAACGAACCCGCAGGCGTGTGACGATTGCCAGAACTCAAAATACCCACATTCACAAAAGGGCACTAAAGTCCACTAAAATGTCGGCGCTTCCGAATGGGCGGAAATTCCCGGCTTTTAAGTGCTGTCCGGATTGGGCCCAGGTGATGAGTCCAAGTGCCGTCAATCCAGACACATGTATTAGTACAAGTATCCAACTACGCCAGAAAGAAATAGATAAGAGTTGTTCTGTTGGGAACGTGTTGGGAATGTGTTGGGAACGTATTTTTCCTTGGTTTAGCCCCTCATAGGGGAGATCTTGTGTGCAGGGTTGAAAGGAGCAAGCAAAGCCTTTCCCTCACTATTATCTGGGAATTAAACAGGTCATGGAGGGTGGTATGTTCGGAACCAAGGATACCCTCTGACTGTACTTTGTAACTTGGAATTTCACGGGCGTTCCAACATTTCAGAGCATCTTGGATGAGTTTGCAAACCGCCTGTACTACATTCCTCATCTTCAACCATCAATCACTGTCTGTCCAAAGTTCAAATTTTATTGAAACTGAGGCTGTGGAGAGTTTGTAGTTGTGAACATATTAATCTAAATTATTATTCCCATGCAAGAAATGTAACTGGAACCAACACTGATCCTCCTAATTTCCATGCATTTCATGTGAAAGTGACAGCTTTCCTTACAGAAATTTTGCAAATAAAAGGTGAATTTCACTACTATTAGGTCTGCTCTCATCTGATCTTCAATATGGCCCTGGTAGGGGCATGGCTGGATGGAACATTTGCATTGATCACTCGTCCTTTAAGGGTGCTTTTACACCTGCAGGCTTTAGTGCACTTGAATTGAACTCAACTTCATTTCATTTCTTCAATCATCACAAACCCTGCACCGACACCAATAGCAGGCTCACTCTACCCTGGAAGGGGGTCCCTCTCTGTATCACTCCTTCCCAACGTTTCTTCCTTTCTGTTTTTTGTGTGCAGTTTTTCCTTGTGTGCAGAAGGGTCAAGTGTGGGGGGTGTCAACTGTAGGGCCTGTCAAAGCCCATTGAGACGTACTGTATGTGATTTTGGGCTATATAAGAAATACATTTTGTTGTTGTTATTTCTGCCCTTGGTGTGGTTCAATTTGTCCGGGGTGAACACAGCAATCACACTCAAGTGCGCATAAAGACAACTGCACCGGGATGCACAACAAGAGGCGTTCTCGATCTGGTGAGAACGTGTACCAAACCAAAACCGGACCGAGTGCAATCACATGATTTGAAAACAAATTTCTGTATTTACTTTTGTTGTTCCCGTGTCGATACATCTGACCAATCAACAGAGAAAAAGTTCTTGATCCTCATCAAATCAAAAAAGTTCTTTTAACCATTTTGGTTCGGTTGTATTTTCCCTGTGTGAAAATAAACCAAACCAAGAGGGAAATTATACAATGTTACAAAACCACCGACTGATTTGGACCAAGGAAAACGTACTTAAGTGTTACTTTGGTGACAAAAAGAATAAGCTTTAATTTATACATAGAAAAGCCATTTAAATGAACTAAGCTTGAATGTAAAAACAACAGCAGGAAACATTATATCTTTGGCAGTTTTGGCATTGGGCTCTAATGGAAAATATCCATGATGCTCTTTTACATGCTTTTCGGCAGCTTCACTTCACATTATTATTGACTTTGAGGCTTAATTTTAATCTATAAAAGATTAGTATTGCCGTATGTCTTAACACATCAAGTGTTATCAAGTAAATGAATAATACGACCTGATTCAATTAGTCCTTTCCAGCAAGCAGTTTAGCTACAAATAGAAATGGTCTTTGACCACTGTAAAGAAATGCTGTGCTGTAAAGAAATGCTGAGGTTGTGTGTATTTTACGTGTAAAACACGATATTCCTTAACTTTAACAGAAAATGTGTAATTTGTGTAATGTTCTACATGTATACACTGTTGATAAAGTTCACAGCTGCTAGTATGATGAAGAAAAACCTAACAAACCCTCTTTTAATCTTCACCACGTCTGGGGGTGATAGTAGCCTAGTGGGTAACACAGTCGCCTATGAACCAGAAGACCCAGGTTCAAACCCCGCTTACTACCATTGTGTCCCTGAGCAAGACACTTAACCCTGAGTGTTTCCAGGGGTGGTCTGTCCCTGTAACTACTCACTGTAAGACGCTCTTTACTTTACTTTACTTTACTTTACTTTACTTTACTTTATTTAGCAGACGCTTTTATCCAAAGCGACTTACAAGAGGAAGACACCAGCAATTCTCATTCGATTTCTATAGAATATTGAGTTTACAAACTAAGAGCCCTGATAAGGCTCAACTTGTCAGCGAAGAGCATGCTCAGAGATTGTTAAGTGCTAGTGTCACGACTACGGACTTACGGGGGAAGGAAGCGCAGAGGTTTGACATGCTGGGAACAGGGTTTTATTAATACAAACAATAAAGAAATACAAATAAACAGCGGCGCGGTGGCCGAAAACAGTTTAACATAAATCACGAACTGAAACAAACCCGTAGGCGTGTGGCGATTGCCAGAACTCAAAACACATAAAACAAAACTAGGTCAAGTTCGTGCAGCGAGTTCACGAAAATGCCAGCGACCCCGAACGGGCGGAAACTTCCGGCATTTATGGGGCGTCAGGATTAAAGTCAGGTGTGGAGGCCAGCTGCAGGCAATCCTGACAGCTAGACAAAGAAAAATTATAATGTATTTATACATTTTTGTATAATACGGCATAAGGGCATTTGATAAATGCAGTAAATATAAATGTAAAATTTCTTGCCCACATATGCCTACATATCCCACCTCCCCCTCATAACTCATTATTGGTAAAATAGATAAATACCCAAACACATCGTGACATTGCACGTTCAAGTGAGGAGTGTGTTTTTACGTGCGAAAGCAACTCGGAAAACTGTCTCGCACACATCAGCCTGCAGGGTTTATGGGGACCAGTCGAATCAAAGCGTTGAGGCAGCTTCCTCCTAATTATAACAGAGTTTCCAGCTAAAAAATCACAGCACTTCTACAAACGGAGGAGATGAGACAAGTCCTCCTCAGCTCCCCTGTCACAACAGAGCAAATATGTTTCTAGTCAGATTGGACTGAGTGAGGGGATCTGCCTTGTTCTTTATTTGATGAGGATCTGGAGAATAAAGTCTGCGAATCTGCCATAAACCCATGGCGAAGGGGGTCCTTTTTGCAAAGTTCTACATGGATGCAAGGATAGAAGCAGAGTAAAAAAAAGAAAATGGTGTAAGTTAACTTTGCTTAAGTAAGCAGGAATAATTCTAACAACGGTATGAACATATGTTAATGTGATCAGTTCGAATCTGGGAATTGGGATTGGTGAAAGTTCAATGTCACCCACTAATTTCTGCAACATTGCAGTGTTGTTTTTTCACTGCTACGCCAACCTGTGAGATACCCACGCCCTGCATTTTTTTTTGCAGAGAACAGACTTGCGCACTGTGAAATGAATGCCCGTCTTCCACACCGAGCGAGGCTGCCCTGTTTACAAAGTGCCCTCCGTAATTAACATTCCGCCCGCGTCCCGATGTAGCGAGGCACCGAAAAGGCCCTCTTTTAATCTTTTCTCATATGGACTCTGTAGGGCTTATCTAAATCAATAAATGGCTGCAATTAAACTTGAGCAGCAGCGGATCTAGTCGATGCGCACCTTCGCCTCACAGCCATGTTTTATGCAGCTTGTATCCACTTGGTCCGATTGTCTGGAGAAAACACCGGGTCTTCGAAACACGTGCCATGAAATGGGATTTTCTTTGTATTTTTTTCACTATTGCTGTGACAAATACAGGCCTTATCGCTTTCATCAATAAATATTTCCTCTCTCAGACCCTTGGCCTGTAATTCATTTCCTATATTTATGGGTATCCCCCCCCCAAAAAAAAAAAAAAAAAAAAAACAGATTACAATTTGCATGAGTTATGATACCATGTAGAAAATGGAAAATCTCATACATACTCAATGAGACAAACATCTGTTTTCTTTGAGAAATTGAGCCCGGCAGCCTGTGCAGGAGGCCTAGCGGATCAGGTTCGACCCACGGGTTGCTTGCTTCTGCTGCTGTTTGATTTGAGTCGATAATGATTGGCAATATCAGCAAAGTCCTTGAACCATGCAATGTTAATTAACCTATGCTAACCTCTCTAAAACCAAAAAAATATACAAATTTGATTAGTTTAAATGTGAGTGCCGAAATAAGCCCTGCCCAGTTAGAGATACGTTTCTTAAATACATTTCCAGTGGAAAAGGAGCACATGGGTTTTGACTAAACGCCAAAATAGAGACGCGCCCCCAAATTGGGCCCCTACCCTGACACTGAATAATGGTTTCTAGCACTTTCTGCTGACAGTAAACCTCGTGGTGATAAAGCACGCACAGTGCAGACTGACTCGCCATGGCTGGAGTCATCTGGCTGAGCCACGGACCAGCAGCTGTAATTACGAGGCGCCTGATACACAAAACCTGCGCTGAAGAACCTCTTTCATGTCTTTTTTTTTTTTTTTTTAACCAATGGCCAAAATATCCCTGTGTTTGCCCCTGATCAAAGGCTGTTTCAATTAAAAGGACCTAGATTTCAGTGAATTGCACTGACTCCCTACTGTGTCCTTGATTGGTGCATGGCCTTATTCGATATAGAAAACAAACAAAACCACAAGGTTTTAGCCAAAATCAGGACCCTTTGGGCATGAGAGCAAATTGTAAAACCTGAAATGTGCCATGCAGCATTCAAAGAACGTGATCTACAGTGACTTGCAAAAGTTTGATCAGCCTTGCTTAAAATGACCTTTATGGTGGAGTCATCCTAGTTAAAATCTCAAGCATGCAGCTACACAGCTAAACAAGAATGATGCATTCTGGAAATTAGACTTGGAGACAGGTCCAACTTGAATAAAAATGTGTGACAGAAATGTGTTTGGAGAAAAATATTGGTGCTGAATTCCAGGAAAAGAACACATCTCCAGTGATATTACTGTTCTGCAAGCAAATATAATTCATCCAGGTGATATAAAAAAGATTATGAATGTAGTGAATTAATTATGGAGCAGAATAACATATAATCACAGAACTATGTCAGGATGTATGGTGACCGAGTGGGGCAGGGCTGTTCAGTGATTGCTTTAAACCCAGTGGTCAGTCTCACCCCTCCGCCACTAGGAGGTGAAGGTCGGTATCTCCACCACAACCATTACAGTGTCTGTTTCCTCATAAGTGTTCCTAGCATCCCTGTTCCTATTCCCACCTTCCACGTCATGGCAGCAACCAGACCATTCCCATTCATGTTGTGGGACATGAAGCATTCTAAAAAGGCTTTGTGTATCAGTGCAGCCTTGAAAGCATCACATTTGTGTCAAATTAAAGGAAACATCATATTTACATTTACAGCATTTACCAGACAACCTTATCCAGAGTGACTTTACAATCAGTAGTTACAGGGACAATCCCCCCCTGGAGTAAGATAGGGTTAAGTGTCTTGCTCAGGGACACAATGGTAGTAAGTGGGGTTTGAACCTGGGTCTTCTGGTTCATAGGCGAGTGTGTTACCCAATAGGCTACTACCACCCTATTTGCAGCTGTATTTTAACACATCATGACAGAGTGAATATAATGGAAAATGTCAGGGTTGGGGGGGTGAGTCACGAAGCCATCTGCTGATGTTACCTCATCTGAGCGGCCAGTGTGACCTTTACAGCCAACTAATGTGCACATTACATAATGACTCTCTATTAACCAAAGCCAGCATTATTTTATTCAACTTTTTTCATGTTATGCATTAAAGCAAATTACCTGCTATTTCCGGCAAAAGTGTCAGTCTTTTGGGAGAAATCTGAAAGTTTGTAGTCACCATTAACGCATTGACAAGAGTTTCTTTCAGATGGGGCTGATGGCCACATGCATAATATTTACATTTACAGCATTTACCAGACGCCCTTATCCAGAGCGACTTACAATCAGTAGTTACAGGGACAGTCCCCCCTGGAGCAAATTAGGGTTAAGTGTCTTGCTCAGGGACACACTGGTAGTAAGTGGGATTTGAACCTGGGTCTTCTGGTTCATAGGCGAGTGTGTTACCCTCTAGGCCACTACCAACATACTAACATATGAACCAGATGGCTGCCAGATCACAAGTTGTTACCCTGCTTTTAACAATTGTGCCCCTCTAAATTGCCTGTAATCATTGATTGTGGATATAATAATTAATACTTCTTTAAGGGGGGGGGGCGATTGCTCCAAACAGTTGTGCAGTTATCGCCGATCTGCTACGTGGTGCTTCACACCAGGGTGCACTACGGAGTGTCCCGGGAGGCTGAGGGAAAGTAACAGCTTTCAAGTCCAGCAAAGTGTCGCCTCGGTGGACGGAGGTTCGTTTGATTACATGAATTTGGAGTGCCACCCACCGCCAGACACCCGCCAGCCTCAGGCAGACATCCGCTTCTCGCTCTCTTCCCTCCACAGACTTCTGGACTGCAGCAGAGAATCAGCACGACACCAGACCTGTCTCCATCTGGCTCCTCGCAGGCACCAGCTAGCAAACGTCCTAAACTGCGCCAGTGGCTGGCGGTGAATCAGAATTAATTACCCGTCGGACGAACCTCCAGCACCGAGAGCTTATGGGCGCCACCGCGATGGGCCCGGAGGAGCTCCATCTCAGGAGGAGCTGCAGTTTGCCGGCCTAACCGCATTCCGCAGCTCACACAGCTCCCAGCCCACCTTTTTCATAGCGACATCAAAGCACCACTTCACACATCCCTCCAACAAGAACCTCAAGAAGAGTGTGGGGGGAAGGAGGAACGGAAGCCTGTCCAAGCTGCCGCCATCAGTGCCGCGAGGGATGGATTCCGGAATCCGAGCACAACTGTGATTTTGAGATTTTTATTGGTCGTTCAGCCTTTTAACTGTAGTGCACTGCTGCAACTGGCTAACATTTATTTAAGAGCATTATAAAAAAAAAAAAAATACTGATGGCCTGAGTAAAATGCTGTTTCTGAATAAAGGATGCCAGTCTCTAAGGTATTAAAGGATTAACAATTTAAGAGTTAATCCCATAAATAACTAAAAGATAGAAATATCAACAACAATTCAATATTCATTAAAAAATTGCTTTTTACTAAATATTGGAGGTTTTATACCAGGTTCTTTTAGTAACCAAATAAAAAATAGTTGTTTAGAACTAGCGATCTTATCTGAATCTTTAATGCCCCTGGCTGCATAAACTGTTTAAATAATTAAAATAATTCATGTGCTTCTTAGATAGTTGTTGTGTTAATCATCTTGGACTTTAGTATTTATCATTATAACAGAGCTTATAAAGAACTACATGCATTTGCTTCATTGTAATTATTGTTATTGTTAAAAATTGAGTCATCTGAGCTGAAAAGTAAGAAATTGCAACCATCCCTGTCAAACTGTGTTCACAAAATGTGCTAATGAAATATTCCTGATGGAATACCACTCCCATACTCCCGTATCTCCCGTGTTTGTTTCTGCATTTCAGGTCACATGACTGAGGGGCAATAGACATCCTAGTCTACTGTTTACTCAAAAATATTGCTGCAGTAATGGAAAATGGTCCAAGGCTGAAATTGATTTACTTTAGCAGAACGGTGCTCATGGTTAACATGAGATATCAGAACCGATGACGATGTTCAACTGATGTGTTCAGTATGCCAGTTCTGATACCTCAAGCTATAATCTCCACCTTTTCTGTATATTGCAATAATAGTACAAGTTTGTATTTTTGGCCTATATGACAAAATAGCTCCTCTCTGGTTCAGAGATTCCTATGAATACAGTGGTCAGAATACAAATCAGTTATGATAAAGGTGGATGCATCTGAGTAAATATATCGTAAGATACTGTCACTTCCCTGATTCTTATCGGCAGGTCAGCATAAACAGTGGCGCAAGTGAATAAAATGCCAGTTGAGTAAATAATTTATTTAAAGACTCCAGTACTGTAATAAATGTACAGTTTAGGTATGAGGGTATTGACGACTGAGCCCTGATTATTTCAGTTGTCCAGTTTTAGAGGCTGCCTGGAGGTGGAGGTGCCTGCACGGTGGTATGAGTGTTCGCACCACACAGCCGGAGAGAGAATGATGGAGGAAACAGCAGCTGACATGTTGCATAACACACAGTCAGATATGCAGCTAGCATGACAGACACAGGGCCACTGAGGTCACATCGTTCTGGAATCTTCTGGACAACAAACGCAAAATCTCCCGTCCAACTGAAGGAGTTGGTGAGGGCCAACGATTAAATATTTAATACCCTGAGAAATCAGGATAAATGAATGGTTTCAGAACAGTGGCGTGACAGAGGAGCGTTACTGCAGGACAGGAGAAGACAGCGTCTTCAACTCGAACAACTTCCTCAACCTTCAGGAAAACATCGAGCGAGGCCGTCTGAGAGCCGAGACATGGAGGTGATTAAATTTCCCCCTGGAGCCACCAAATCTCAACGTGCAGGAGGAGCTCCCTTCAAGGTCACCCCACACTTGCTGGCTCCGGGGGCCATTTGTCCGTGTTTTGTGTGTGTGTGTGTGTGTGTGTGTGTGTGATTATTTCCTGTTTTCGTCTGCCGGGGTTATGATATGATAGGGGAGTCAGACCAGGGAACTGATCAGTCAGGGGAATCGTCAGCGATGTCTGCCCTAATCGGTTTGGTTGACACACGAGAGGATCAAGAGCAATGAGCTTGCTGACTGTTTAATAAACTGGGAGCTTGCACTGCAGTCTGGCCGTAACCATGATTCATTACTTTCGCCCGATTCCGTAGGAAAATAAAAAGACGTGCCGGAGGAGGCTGCTCAATTCCAGCCTGGCTAAACTGCCGTAAATTGCCTACACGTCGCACGTCAACAGTCTTTGCGGGAAGTTCGCGTTGCCTTTTTCTTCTTTGTGTCAGTTTTTTTTTTTGTATTCAACCAATTCAAATACATTCTAAAATAAAATTCTAAAACAAAATTCTCATGGGTCTCTGGCTGTTTGGAGGTTACATATTGAAAACATATTGAAGACTTATATTTTATTCATATCTGTGTTTCTTTGCACGTAATTATGTAGGAACTTGCGGGTTTTCTTGCATAATATAATACAGAACGCTGCAGTGTCAGCCAATGAGCTGTTTTCTTCTCTGAAACCTGTTTCTGAACCTGTTTCTCCCAACTGAGGGTCCTGAGCAGACTGGAGCCGGTTCCAGCAATCTCCTGGCCGGTGATCACAGAAATACACACACACACACACACACACACACACACACATACACACTGTTAATATAGCATCACCACTTCTTCTGTGGCATGTTAGAAAATAGGTGCTCCATGTAGGCTTTTGTGCGGCCAGATAGCCATGCCAGCTATGAAAATGTGATGCAACATATTGTTTTAAAGAACACTTCAAAACACGACTGTTAACCATTTAACATGTACTGATGGTGAAAAAAAAACTTTTTTCCATGTCCGGGAGGTGAGCAGGAGTGGGGGTGCAAAACACTTTTAATGCATAACTTGTTGGCCCCTGGGCCCAGATTTATCAAGAGTTTGTGTATAACCCTGATCATCGTTATTGTCAGGCGGGGTCTGTGGGTATGCTCCCCAGTGAGGATTAAAGTAGCATCTTAAATGGTACATTTTGTGGACATGAATGAACAATATTCCGACATTAGATGAACAAATCCACCATGAGCCATTATTTTCAGTAGCATCTGTGGGCAGAGCTGTTCAGTAATCCATCCCTGCTTGTTACTCGCCTAATGAGATACTACAGCCATAGCAAGAAAGGTCAGTAGGACGGCAATTACAGTACAGTACTTCCTAGTAAACTAGGAATTCATTAGTAGTCGCTTACTAAAGGACACTACAACACTACAACAAGTTTATTCAAATAATTTGATATTAAATTAACAGAATGGAAAAAGCGTACTTTAGGTTCTGAGACAGACATTTGCTGTGTGTAACATGACAGCTCACATGCTGCCTCCAGACGGACAGATGTGCGAGGGTGACTTATTCTCCACTAATTTCTTACATGAATTGACGAATGGACGAGCGATAGTAGATTAGTAAAATTTGTAAAACAAAATTTTTTTTGTTACAAAAAAACATTTATTAAAATTCATTTACTGTTTTTGCTGACTGCTCATTTACCAGCCCGACCCGATTACAATGACAGAGCCTGAACCCAGCAAGATTTACAGCTCTAATATGAGGTGTGTTGCGTTGCCCAAACTGCTGCTTTAATACTGTGGTCTGATTTGTGCCGTGACAGACAACTTTTTCCCGCCGGTTCCACATAGCAGCATCTTTGTGCAGAAGCCTGCTCCATGGCACCAGCTTCCAAAGGACGTTTCATCACAACTCACGTCCTCTATCCAAACCCAGCTCTCCTTATTCCTTATGCCTTTATCAAGATCTTTGGTGTGTTCTTGGAGGTACGGGAAACACAAACCACATTCGCGGGTGGAGAGACTGCTGGATCTGGACCTGTTTGGCCAAGAAAGCTGTTTGGACCCATGATTTAAAAATGCTTGAAAATGCTTAAAATCATCAGTTTTCTTCAAATGTGGTTTTTCAGCTAATTGCTGGCTTAGTATGTATTCATATAAATGGAACCAGTGTGTGAATAGTTTTTAGTTGGCTCCACTCGTTTTTGATTGCAAAAACTGTTTAAATTCACTAAATATTTTTCTTTTTCTTATAGAATGAGTAATAATAAACTACAAATGTGTTATAAACTAGTATTAGAGTACACCTAGCAAAAAAATGTTGTTGTTGTTTTTTTTTAATTATTTAAAATTATTAACAGTAGTGACATCTTTGGTGTTTCGGGTCAAAACGGACCCGCATAGATAAATGGTAGGATAAAGACAAGAAGGCAAACATTTTTTTCCATAAAACCAACTTCTATTTAACCATAACAATTAACCAAACAATTTAACCATAAAATGAACATTGAAAATAATATGGTGTTAGCGCAGGTATGTTGTTCTGAATTAACCATAATCTAAACAATGAAAAAAAAACATAATTTGAACTGTGTGTGTGTGTGTTTGTGTTCAAATGCATGAATCACAGTATTTGATGGTTACCGTGTGCTCCTTGCAAATGACTTTCTTGCATGTGTGGCAAGTGGTGTTGGATTTCCTGTCCTTGTTGGCAGGGCAGGACTGGCACCTCTTTCTCTTCCTCCTGGAATCTCCTCCCTGGTTCTTATGAGAGGATGATGGTGTGGGTGTTGGCTGAAGCTCTCTCGCCAAACGAACATTGTGGCACAAAAAATAGGGCGTCCTGACTCACTATGCCATAAGCTGGCCGTAGCTTCATTACAGGATCTGTATACCCCCGCAAGAAGCAACAGTCTCATGTAGGCATCAAGCTGTGTTTTGTCCATCTCTGTCCAGCTATCACCAAACACTCTTCTTCTTCCTTCCATGTTGGTCATCTCAAGTAGGATATTCTGAATAGGTTGTGGAAAGAACAGTTGCTGACTTGATGTCTTGGGCGTGTGACACCGCGTATCTAGCAGGCCCTGGAGTCATTCTAAGGATGTTCTCTGTCGGTGCCCTGGATTGGGTTTGAAGAGGACTTGATAACCATGAAATGTCACTTTTTCTGGACTTGAAAACCTCTTTTTGATTATCTGTGACATCTGGGTCCTCCTCATCGGAAGTTTGGTCTTGTTCAGGGTCATACTGAACGTCATCCTCATCCTCAGACACACTTTGCCCTCTATCCTCAGGATCACCATCATTACCAAAGATATGATCCAGTGCCTCATGAACAGTATACCTTTTGTTCATGTTGACCGATGCTCCTACGGAATTCAACTGATACTATCCCACCCAAACTTTATATGCGCCAATGTTTATAAACAATGTATCAATATGCTGCAAGAAGGTTTGAGTTCACGTGGGGGTGGTGTGTGTGCACCTGTATGCATGTGTTTCTGAATGTCTCTGTATATGCCTGTGCATGTGAAAGAGGCCTGTGTGTGTGTGTGTGTGTGTGTGTGTGTGTGTGTGTGTGTGTGTGTGTGTGTGTGTGTATGCGTGTGTGTGTGTTGGTGATGTGGGCCATAACTGTGTACATTGGGCCATACTGATGCATACAACAGCCAGTTTTCTCTGCCGGGTCATTTTGGACTCGTAAGACCTTTAGAATTTACTAAAATTGTGAAAATTGATTTTGCTGCATTTAAATAAGTGTGTCTGAGGATTAGGTGAAGTCTCATTCCAGGACAAAAAAGGAAAGTGTACTTTTTACACAGTTAAACTTGAAAACGGGTCAATTTTGACCCTAACACAACAGAAGGGTTAAAAAGATTTGTTCGAAAGATTCATTTACCAGAACTCCAGATCATTCAGTGCTTAGCGGGAGGAGCCTGCTACTCCGACTTTGTGAACTACATTTGTAAAAATAAAGTTGATTATAAATCATTATGTTTTAAGTGTCCTGTCCTATGGTATGCTATTTAATTGGTCTACTCGGCAAACTGGGCTCAGTGAGTGATGCCCCACAGTACATTCAGTGAAGGAGAGTCACGCATTTTCTCAAACTTCTGTTACATGCTGTGTCCTACTGTACAAGAGTTCGTTTTCTCAGATGTATATTTGAACACAACACACCAGGACATGTCTCTACACTTCACAGCCCTGTTGTTCACTGTTGTTGCTCATTTAATCACTAGTCGGCAATCTGTTACTGTTACACTGGTCAATGCACAATCTATGCACAATGCACTTTAGAGGAATCCATGGCCACTACCCAGTGATGTCTGTGTCTTATGTTCTCCTTGAATATATATATTTGCTTGCATTATATCTTGCTTACTTTAATAGCCTATTTTATGTACTTTTATAAATTACACTTTAACTATGCAAATAAATTACACTTTAACTATGCACAGTCAAATGCAGTTCAGAGCTGTCCATTGCGTGTTGTACTGCTATAACTGAGAATCGAGCGTATCACTTGAGGGAGTGAATCGGTTCAGGGCATTACCTTAAAAGATTCGTTCGCAAGAGACAAAACAGTCCCTGTATGTATTTCTTGTCTTACTTCAAGTCTGCTACAAGACCAGCTGTCTTAAATGTTCAATAATTCTGCACCACCAACACAATACAGTAGAAGGCCTACACCTCACCAAATCATCTGTGCTGGCTTTAATATAGCTGCTGAAATAAACACAGCCATCATGGCGCTTTGTTTGATTTACTGTTGGCTATGCTAATTTCTGATGACAGGACGATTATATGCGAAATTTCAGTTTTTATGTTGTAAGAAACACCAAGCTGAAGCAATAAGAGAAGACATCTGGGAACAACATCTGTGAAGCGGTGAATGGAGGGATGGGGGAGTGGAGCCTTGGGGGGGAAATGACAGAATCCATTTGTGTGTCCTCTTTTCGGTCACCCGGTCCAAGGTAAAATCATATGAAGGTGCCCATCGAATGCCACCCATACCCCCCTGATTAATAAAGCCATCACACTGCTCCTCTGGGTCTGGTACCATCTATTATTCATTTAAATGCATTGATTATAACTCTAGCTGGTGTTGGGGTGGGAAAAGGGTAGCAGGCAACTTTCTGGGGTTAATTAGGTTTTTGTACCCTAAAAAGTCACATAGAAGGCTTGTGAAATTGGGCCCAACAGTCTAAGTACATACATACATATTATTTTACATATTTAATATATTATTAGTTTTGTAATGTCTTGATACAACATTACTATTAGACAGGCTATATGTATTTCACAAAATAAACAATGCATCATGCACCTTTCTGTTCACAGAATAAAGAACTTATGCACTTTAATTATATATATGTTTATTTATTTAAAGTACAAAAACACAATAATATTTTATTCTGACTATCATCTGTGAAGTAATTGTTCGTACTATAATTTTCCATTGCCAACTGTGCCACTGGATTTTCTGGTGCTGGTCCCAAGCCCAGGTAAATGGGGAGTGTTGTGACAGGAAGGTCACCCGGTGTAAAAAATTTGCCAAATCTTTTGTTAATTGTTTTCATAATACAATGTGTTCAGTGAATTTTCTACTATACCAATGTTTCAGTCAATAATGTTGAATATTATTTACATGCACACAGGGTTCTTCACTTTAAAATGCTTACTCTATGCTTTGTCCTCAGGCTTCTGAAAATAATTTCACACTGGGTAGGTATTTAATTCCTCGTTTCTGAGATGCAGGAAACTAATAAGCAGTCCTTTCTTTTGTTTATTCATATAAACAGTGAAGTGAATCTGAATGATCTTCTTGGTACAGGAGCATCTGGCAGTGGGTGGGATGTACTTGGCAACAAGTTGTTGTTGTTGTTGACGTTGGTCTGTTGGAAGCAGAGAAATTTAGGAGTATAAGAATGACTTTGACACTGACCAAATTGTGATTGCCAAGCAGCTGGGTCATAGCATCTCCAAATCTCCAGGTCTTGTGGGATGTTCCTGCTCTATAGTAGACAGGGCCTACCAAAAAAGAAGGAAAACTGGGGATGTAGCAACAGGGTCTGATAAATATGCAGTGTGTGCATCACTTATACCAGACATTACACTATAGGATGGAGACAAGACAGTGTGATGCTTTTGTCAATGTTCTGCTGGGAAGCCTTGTATCCTACATTCAAGTGGACATGTACCACCTTGTTAAACACATACACATTTACATGTTATTGCATTTAGCAGACAGGGGCATGCACCCCATCATAGAGACAATATTCCCTGACAGCAGTACACTTTTTCAGTAGGATAATGCACATTGCCCCATTGCAAATTTGGTTCAACAATGGATTGAAGTACACAACATCAAATTTGCATGTACTGGGCACCTACTTCAAGGTGCCACTGAGGTGCCACTGAGCAAAGCACCTTATAGTGACAGAATGTAGCAGCCCAAACCAGACTTGCAGAAGACCAGGGAGGCGGAGAGGGTGAACATCAGGGATGAGGCATTTCCCCAGTAGGCTTTATATATAAATGTAGACCAGAATGCATTATTCACATTAACTAATGCATTAACTATCATTTTAAGTCATGACAATGTTTGATCGTTGCAATTGGCATCCATGTTTTCTAACAAAAAATACTACCGAGGTAGCCATTTTATTTGCCTGTTTACTCTTCAAATGCGCTGAGCTCCAAAAATGTTTTTGAGGCATACTGAGCAACGTATGAGTGAGTGAACCTGGTTTCTCCTCCACCACAGGTAAAACTGTGGCCTGTGCAATTACAGGCTGTGTGCTGCTTAAGGAAAACAAACATACTAATTAAAAGTGTTCTCTGCCTCAAAGGTAGCACTGACACAGCTAATATGGCCTGATTTATTGAAAGTCTCGGTGGGTCATTTGCTCTTGTTCCTCACGTCGCGTCGCGGTAAAAAGCCAGCAGCTGCATCTTAATAAAAGTAATGAGAAACACCACTTGCTGACAAATCTATTAAAGCGCCAATTTTCTTCTCCAGAAAGTGCCGTAGGTCATATTTATGGTGCAAATGTGCAAGGGAGAGCTGCCGCTGATGACTTGGTCATTAGCAGGGGCTGTGTCCATGCATTTCCAGTCTCAATGTTTAAGGCAGAACCCTCTCACCTCACTACCATCATCGTAATTTAAGCCCATGGACTCCAGGCTCATCCAGCTTGTGAGGCAGGTATGGAACATAAAAATAGAATGCGATAACTTAGAATAGAAGAATACTGAATAAAACAAATGGAATACAATGGAACACATTTCATTCGGGGCTTGTTCATATTGGCATATATTAGCAGAGCGAGGATCAGTTGTATATCTCAATGGCCATTGACAAGACTAAGAAACAGCACCCACTGATTACTGTTAGGGGGTTTTCTGTATTACTTTTAGGGGTGTTTCATTCATTTCAATCTGCGGCCACCAGGGGGTTCGCCATTTAAAGCACAAATGACTAGAGAAATAAAACAATAACTACAGGTGATGAAAATAGCAACAATTTCATTGCAGCCCTCACACAATGTCTTTGATTTCGCATCTCTTTCTGGGACTACCCAAAGCATTCTGATGAGCATAATCACAGAGGAATGAAATACAGGAAAGAATATAAGATTCAATAACACTTTAATCCCAATGGCAGCTAATAATAAAGGAACCAAAAATACAAAGCCATTAAGGCACTAGGGTAAGCCCTGAGAAATATTAGCACAGCCTGAACACATTTATCCATAAATAAATAATGGCGGAGGAATTTATGAGGGCATTTGGCTTCTTATGCTGGTATTAGCTCTTGCTCCCAAGTAGCAATGCATCATGATAAAGGAGATCTATGCAATGTCCATTATGACTATTTTGAAATATAGCTTTGCATTTCTTTAGACTCAGTGTGGGGAATTAAAAATATAAAATAAAAACACAATTTAAAGAGTAGAACTTTTGGTCACATGAATCCCACTAGGGAATATAGAGGATCCCAGGATTCATAAAGTATTTGCTGACAGAATCAATGACTCCATCGTGTTATTAGTTTTTCATAACTTTCAATCTATATTTGAAATGTAATTGTCTCATTTATCAGATGGGACACAATGAAACAATGCAATTCACCGTTCTTATCGCTTTTCTCTGAGCTGCTCCCTGGCAGAAAAGAACCGCAGCTTACAGAAGCAAGCGGTTCCAACATCATACTGCAAACCCCTTCATTTGAAAAAGAAAGTAAATACAAATTCAGAAATACATATCGGCCAGTGTTTCATGGTGTTTAAGAGAGGGCATTATGGGACTTTTTAAGGAATCACAGAACTAATTTCCCAGTGTATAAATTGTCAGACATGTTGCCATGAAGATATAATTAAATTTGTAGAGTTTAGTAAACTGAATTTAGCGAAACAACTTTAGCGAAAAGTGGCAAAATAATTGTTTTTTTTGCTGTGCGGTAGAAAAAAGTTTTTCAATCGACTGTTTTTGTTTGTGTTCTACCAAACGTTGCATGCGGTGCAAAAAAGTGGAACGGGAAGTGCAAGAGTGAAGTTGGCGTGAGCCAACTGGCCGTCTAGTATAAATAGTTCCTGAGAAGCGGATGTGAGAGTGTCTTTTTATTTATTTTTTTTTTGTGACGAGTCGGCATTGAACTTGAGTTCAGAAGTTGGACCTAGATCGTCCGTGTTCTGCACCATGCGATTTGCCAGTAAATGCTTAGCTGAACCGCATTCCTGTCATGTGGTCACCGGTAAGGCCAGTGATCATTGTCCTAGCAGCAGCCATTATTAGGGAAAGGGACACGCCACAATAGTTTACCCCCAGTTTCACGCAGAACACTTGGAAACTGTCGTGCAAGATACTTGCCGTAAATTTTTGAAGGTAAAAGAGCAGCATTCCTGGCGCACGTCTGCATGTTTGGCAACACGGAAATAAAACAGATTTTACTGATGTTAGAATGATGCAAAATGTAGGAAGTTATGTGATAGATCAAAATTGCAAAAAAGTTCATGCGACAAAAGTGCAAAAAGTAAAAAAAGTATGCTAATTGAGTTAATTATTGCGATCACAACATCGCAAATTCCTGGAGGGACTCAGTAAAGTACCCCTATATGAGTGGCATGTATGGCATATATTCACTAATTAAATAGAACTCATAAAACCATGCCATAGTCAGATAAGGAGGTTGGCTTGTTTGGTTTGTTTTACTTCTTTAAGGCCGATACTTCATAGTTCAGGAGATATTATGCATACTAAAATTTCTTGGAAGAAACATCTTGAAGTGAAAAAGCAATTCTAAGGTTAAGAGAGTGCAAAATAAGCATTCATTTAAAACAGTTAAGCATTTAAGCACACACTTTACAAACACAATTTGGACAATGTGCATAATTGACCATTTTGGGAGATTTGACGATTTTGTTGAATGGCTAGTGGCATCTTTTGATAAAGAAAAATCATCTTTATGATCAGTCAGAAAGACCATTTACTATTGTGCTGGGAACATGTTTTTTCAGCCCACTGCTTGTAGCCATTGAAGCTAGCGACCCGGGAGTCTAGATGCACAATTTGACATATCGAATGGGTTAGATATGTCTGAGGCAACATTCAGAAAAAGCAGAGAGGCCAGACCAGAGCTGGCCTCAGGGGGGTCTATGAGCCAGTGCAATTCTAAAAAAAAATATTTCAGGCTTTGTGGTCAGACGGTTTGATGTACAAAGCACTTTTGACGTCGACCAGTCTCACAATGACGTATTATTTGCATTGTGTCGTCGACAGGTGATGGGAAAATTCGGAAAAACCTACAAAGATGAAAAAAACACCCATTAACTAAACCCTTGCAATGGACAAGAAACCGAAAAAGGTTTTCGGAACATGCCTTGCTTGGGTCTACGGGTGTTTTGGCATCCGCATTGGCATTAGCATTCACTCTATTGAACTTGAATGAACCCTCTCAACCACCTACACAGTCATTACGAACATCCTACGACACACTCACTAATGGTCCACTTTATTAAGAACATCTAGTCCTTTGACTTATTTATTAGTGAAAGTGAAAGTGAGGCGATTGTCATTGTGATACGCTGCACAGCACACGGTGACACAACGAAATGTGTCCTCTGCTTTTATCCCATCACCCTTGGTGAGCAGTGGGCGGCCATGACAGGTGCCCGGGGAGCAGCGTGTGGGGACGGTGCTTTGCTCAGTGGCACCTCAGTGGCACCTTGGCGAATCAGAATTCGAACGAGCAACCTTGTGATTACGAGGCCGCTTCCTTAATCACTAGGCCACCACGGCTCCGTCTGGTTCTGTATTAGGTCTGCCTGGTCTTACAACATTTTTATTAGCAAGGCCTGGTCTTCTGGGCACTTTATCAGAAAAGTGCCACTGCTTTTTGCCCTTTTGTTTTTTTTTGTTAATGGCCATGCTCATGGGGCAGGAAATCGATATTAAAGTCAGTCCTGAGAAGGAATTGTTCAGATGTCTATCACAGCACTAGCACTTGTCCAGGTGCCAGCTTATCTCTCTGTTTCCACTGATAGCATCTCTCAGGAAATTATTATACACAACAAAGCATCTTTTGTACACTATCATTTTTCAATATATATATATATATATATTCCTGTGTTCTGTTGAGAGTGTGGAAAGGACATATAGTCTCAGGAGGCGGAGCCCTCTTCTTAAGCTGTAATAATGGGGCGTTGGGCATGGGAGCCCACACAGGTCGCAGGAATGAAGCATCACTCCCAGCCCAGGTCTTGCTTCATTGATGGCGCGGCCCAATAGTTTTCTGCCTGGCAGGCAACATCAAGTGAGATGGATCTTGAGCATCAATAGCAGAGCTGTCAGACAACCCTGACCTCATCCCAGGGGACTATCTGGAGAGACTTCCTTTCCTCTGGAGGGACTCTGGCTGCCCGGCGCCAGCTGCCACTCTCTCCGTGTCCTGGCAGTGAGGAGTGGTGAGGGATTTTGAAAGGATGGAGAGAACTGTAAACAGCATCCACCACCAGAGGCATAATGAAAAGTCAGAGCAGTAAAAAAACGATCAGACATTCCTGGCGCCGGGGAGCGCAGAGAGCGGCTGAGTTGTGGTTATGCTTTTAAACTCTGGCTATTAAACACCTCTGCAATAAATCTGTAGCTTCCCCATGCATCATGCAAAATGGCAAAATGGAGAAGGTCTCATTAAAAACTGCACACACCCCTTCACACAAACACACACACACACACTGTTCTATATACCCTGAGATTTTACAGCACAGAATAATTGTTTATAATTTCCCCCTTTCTGATTATGCATCAATGCAAAATATGCATGTTGACAGTAAAGAACTACTGATCACACTTAAATCTTAATTTCACATAAAAAATATTGACATCTAATACTTTTTCCTACCTTGTGAAATCTATTAAAGTTAAAATATAAGATTAACACCCACAATAAAATAATTAGGGGCAATCAATAAAAAAAAATAACACAACTAATATTTATCTCGACTAATTGAAATTGAATATTAAAATCACAATGCAAATTTGAAATAGAGAAAGAGGCTGAGCCGAGCTAGTATTTTTTAAAAAATAAAACCCCCTGCTCCCTTTGGTCCAACACACAGGGTTCATAGGCCAGTGCAGCACTCGATACTCTATACTGACTCCGAAAAAGATGATGACAGCTCGGGGATTTTAATGGAAAGAATGTCTGGACCTGGAGGACGATGAGGAATGGGGTCTGGATGACGAGAAGAGGAGCAGGAAAGTAAAGACGACTGCCTGTGGCGATCTGCTGACACTCTCTCTGCTATTCCAGCTCATGGTGCCCATGCTGGGAACTCCACCCGGATGTGAGGAGCTACAGTCATGTGAGAAAAGTAGGACATTAAATAATCAGCTCTTTATTAGGAAATGTTCACATATCAATGTCCAATCATGTTTTTATGTATGTCTGGAAAAGAAAGTGACTTAATTACAATTAAACAATAAAAAATGACATTTTCTTACACATAAAAAAAAAAGATAATAACTAGTCTTGCCCCCTTTGGCTCACTTCGGTGAGATGCCTTTGGTAGCCTTTTACCAGTCTCTGACATTGATCAGAAAGAATTCTTTCAGCTGTGAGATGTTTGAGGGTCGTTTCAAGTCACCCCATAGCATCTCAATGGGATTAAGATCAGGGCTTCTTAATCTCCATTTCTTAATTTTTAGACAGTCCTTGGTGGATTTGCTGGTATGCTTTGGGTCATTGTCATGTTGCAGTATCCAGTTCCGCTTCAGCCTAAAAATGTTTTGCAGATGGTTTCACATGTTCTTCAATCACCCTCTGATACACAGTAGAAGATAATGTTTCTCTTAGAGAGCAAAGGTTTCCTCCTTGCACACCTGCCTTGAAAGCCAAACTGGTGTAGTCTCTTTCTGATAGTAGAGTCATGCACTTTCACATTGACAGTAGCCAGAACCTGCTGTAGTTCCCGTGAGGACATTTTAGGATTTTTGATGACTTCTTTGAGCATCTTACGGTCTGCTCTGGGGGTCAATTTGCTTGGACGGCCAGACCTGGGCATGGTGGCAGTTGTTTTGAATGTCCTCCACTTGTAAACAATTTTTCGGATGGTGGAATGTCAAATTCTGTTGAACTCTTTTTAACTCCCTTACCAGACTCATAAGTGGCCACAATCTTCTTTCTGAGGGCATCAGACAGCTCTTTAGATCTCACCATGGTGCTCACTTCAACACTTCAACAGTCAGGAATACACCAAAGTAATCTGAGGTTTAAGCAGGGCGAGGTTCCTTTACAACGCTGGGTAACGATGTACTGACCATATGCATCTGACGTGATACAGCTGTGTCTTAAATTATTCCTCACCAGAAACTGCATTCTTTTTAAATTTGTAATTGTTTAGTTATATTATTTGGATCCCTCAATATCATTAAAATTGATATTAAATATCCATATGTCCAAATATATTTAAAAATATACAGGCTTTCATAGGGTGTCCTACTTTTCTCACATGACTGTATCTCTCACCATCTTGTTGGTTTCAGTGGGGTTGCCAGGTTCTACGCCAGTTCCCTTGCCACGATGCCTGTACCCGCATACATTCATTCCTCTGGTATCACCAATACCAGCTCACCTGAGCAGGTGCAGTACATGATGATGGTAGCCATATGTCTGCAGGCATAAAAAATAAAGGGCACCATATAAATCTGGCCTAAAACTCCTTCACCATCAGCCTCCACTGTAACAGCTGCATTCATTCATTGCATAAATTAACTTGAACACATTATTAACATAGGAAAGTGTCAAGTCAAAACAAGTGACTGAACAAGTGATCAGGCTTTTAAACCAGGAACACTTCCCATCCTGTAAAAGTATGAATTTTTAATCCTTTTTTTAAAAACAACATATTACTGGCTGATGTATGTTTCCTCATCCTGAGGGCAGCCTGTCATGGCTGCCCACTGCTCACTCAGGGTGATGGGTTGAATGTAGAGGACACATTTTGTTGTGGTGCTGTGCTGTGTATCACAATGACAATCACTTCGCTTTCATTTGCACATAAAACCGTGCTATTATTATTCAACCTATCTGCTCTAGCCTATTTATGCCTGTCAGGTTTGTACTGTTGCCTTGTTTCTTGTCGTTTTTTTGTTTGCTGTGCTGTCTTGTTCACACGTGTAGTCTATTCTACAGCCCTGTCAGCATTTATTAATGTAGTTTTTACGACTGAGGAGGTGCTGGATATTGTGGTGCATGACAGCAGTTTGTCCTGTTAAATCTTGATCTGATGAAGAGCATCTCCTGTTCACAGAAGAAGTTCAGGCAGACAGTAGTGCTGCATCCACAGGGTGAAAACACCCGTACACTGAAAATGTGCCAGGTGCCACTGTGCCTCACTGATTCAAGCAATGGCATGATTTACAATAATATAGATTATTGATTATTCCATTGATTATTTTTAACTTCTATATTTTACATTTTTAAAATTCGAATCAATAAATATTGTATATATATATATACACACACACATACACACACACACACATCACAGGCCAAAAGTTTGGGCACCTTCTCATTTAATGTGTTTTCTTTATTTTCATGACCATTTACATTAGTAGATTCTCACTGAAGGCATCAAAACTATGAATGAACACATGTGGAGTTATGTACTTAACAAAAAAAGGTGAAATAACTGAAAACTTGTTTTATATTCTAGTTTCTTTGCTCTGATTACTGCTTTGCACACTCTTGGCATTCTCTCGATGAGCTTCAAGAGGTCGTCACCTGAAATGGTTTTCCAACCGTCTTGAAGGAGTTCCCAGAGGTGTTTAGCACTTGTTGGCCCCTTTACCTTCACTCTGCGGTCCAGCTCACCCCAAACCATCTTGACTGGGTTCAGGTCCGGTGACTGTGGAGGCCAGGTCTCCACTTTTTGTTAAGTGCATAACTCCACATGTGTTCATTCATAGTTTTGATGCCTTCAGTGAGAATCTACCAACGTACTGCACTAATAGACCATGCAGTTGCAGTGATTTTCTCTGTTTAATTGTGGGTGTGTCCATTCAGGAAAGGGGAAAAGGGGAATAAATGGAAATCATTTTTTCCCCACCTCCCATTTCTGAGGTCATCAATACTCAAGACACTTAGTGCAGCGCTCTTTGATAATCTGCAGTCATAAACAGCTTCATGTTGGTGACCTTTCACTCAGTTCTCTACACGCATATTAAGCCCCGTCACCTCCCGCTCTTTTTCACCTCCTCCGACCGCTTCTTCTTCCGATGAGCTCCGAATAGTGCCCCTCCGACTCCGGCCCAGGGAGAATCAATTACTATCGATTTTCTTACAAAGTTCCCTGCACTTCCCGGGGATGAGTCAAAAAAAGGGGACAAAGGAGATAAAACCACAGGTGAATTGCTAAAGTAACCCTTTTTACTGCGAGGGAGTGAAATTATTGAGTGCAAAGAGGAGGAAGGCTGGTGGACAAGCGATGGGAAGGAAGTTAAATGGTCTTCTCCCCCGACTGTGACTTTCTCTCCTGTCACTGGAGGAGAACCAGGGCTCAGGTTCTTCACCAACACCGGGTGACATCTTAGTCTCGGGGTCCGCCAGGGAGAACAGAGGGTTTTAAGGTTGTGCACAAGTCACCAGAGAAGCCAGGTGGGTTTTGTGCAGGACCACTGGACCACCAAGATTAGTTGCCGCATTTGCATTCTGTCTCTTGTGACTTCTTAGCTGAGTGGCCGGACGTGAGAAGATGACACTGTGGAAATCCAAACGGTCCCAGTGGGGTGACAGGGGAGCTCTCTGCCATATCGCTTTCAGGAGGTGGAGTTGTTTCAGGTTAGGGCTTCCACCTTGGTTTGGGACAATTCCTGAATGTCCTATTGATGAATAAATAACATTTCTTCTGCTTTCTAACATCTCATACTGACTAAGATTCTAATCACCAGTTCTTGGTCATTATCAATCAATCAAATTAGAATCGCCAATCTACCTAGTGTACCTGCATTGAGATGACAGGAGGACGGACAACTTGGAGGAAACCCGCACCAACACATGAGGTCCGAGCTAGGATTCAACTAAAGATGTGCAAGGCCACATCGCTAACTTCCGCATCACTCTATTTGTGTGTGTGTGTGTGTATGCTACTCAATACCTCAATATTTTATTGTATTCTTTTACCTGGCAGTATTAACAGATACCTTCCAATGCCTTTCATGCCGGTGTTGCACGTTGGTTATTTTGCCTTTCTTCCACCTGCTTCTCATGTACTCACCCTCCTGTCACCCTGGTTTTTTCTGTCCCAGCCATCTCAGGGTACAAAGCCATTAGAGCAAGATCACACATATCTCTACAACTCCCTGCAACCATAAGGAGAAATGGACCTTTATTTTTTAACACTGCTTCTCTATTTCAGCTAGCAAAGACGTGCATCTGCACCACTATCCATATGTTACTGGCTGTCACGGTAACAGGTGCCAATGTGGAAAAAGAGGATGTAATCGCTCGACTTATAAAGGGGGGTTTAATACAAACAGGGAAGGCGAAGCACTCATGGTAACGCTGGAACCGACAAAGACACAATACAATCAGGGCAGATTATACAGATAACAGAAGGGGAAAACACTCAGGAGTTCGGGGGAAAAAACGGCCCACGGTAATCTCTGGTCCTGAGCACCACACAATGCCAGACCATGACACTGGCCCTTTCTTAATTATTGCAGTGCCACTTACTGCCAGTATGGAATGTATTAGATCAAGTGAAATCTTGACTTTGTCTGAATTATGCGGAATAAAACATCTGCAGGAAGCTCCTGTGGATGTTCTACCAGTCTGGGATTACCAGCCATGTCTTCTTCAGTGTGGTGTGCTGGCAGAGCATCACGGCAAAAAAGGACTCAACCAGGCTGGAAAAGCTGATCACGAGGACCGGCTCTGTGATCGGCATGAGGCTGGACAGTGGTGACAGTGCAGAGAAGAGGACAAACTGCTGGCCATTGTGAACAATTTCAGGCTCCCTCTGCACTGTCATAAGGGGAGCCTGCTCGGTGACAGGATGCTTCCAGATACAAGAGACTCCTTTCACCCATGACTGTGCAATCAACACAACGGTTTAAAAAAGGTTTCATTATTACTTTTATCCCAATATTTTTGTAAAAATTGAATGTGAATGTTTTTGTCGTCGTGAAACACTGCAGCACAGCGCATGGTCCACACAACAAAATGTGTCCTCTGCTTTTAACCATCACCCTCGGTGAGCGGTGGGCAGCCATGACAGGCACCCGGGGAGCAGTGTGTGGGGACGGGGCCTTAATTAAGGGGACCTCAGTGGCACCTTGGCAGTTCAGGATTTGAACCCGCAACCCTTCATTCACAAGTCTGCTTCTTTAATAGCCAGGCCACCACTGCCCATGCCAAAGCTCTGTCAGAAGAGGGATTACTCAGTGTGTCTGTGTGATTGCATGTATTTCCATAAATTAAATATTTTTTATTTGCTGTATTCCTTATATCGCTTTATATCTTATGTTCTTATGTACTGCTGCTAGAAACGGATTTTCCCTGAGGAACCTTCCCGAAGGATTAATAAAGTTCCTACCAACATGCGGAGAACATGCATGTTCCAGGCACAGGGAAAAGATTCCCGTTTCCTTGCCAACCACTGCGGCACCATGCCCAGGATCAGCACTGAGATCAAGCTTTCCAAGTTATTTCAGAAATGTCGTCTAATGTGTATAAAATCCAAATATTTCCAACGCACACCGTAGGAAACGGCATTAACGTTTTCGCAGACCGACCACCACGTTCCAGGAAGATCAGGACGACAGAAGATGACCATCAAGCCATTTAGCAGGTCCTTCAGCTCCAGGCCAGTTCGTTGCTCCTCATTCCATCACAATTCCCGGATTCGGCCTGCAAAGCTTCGGCTGTTTTTAATGCTAATGAGAGCGATGCGCTTCCCGCCACCGCCACGCCTGCTAGGGGCGGGGTATCCGCCGACCACCTCAAACCCTTCTCCAGTCTCCCTGTTCTCCTGCCCTTGAATGCAGGCCCAGAACGCTTCTGCGAACACAGACCGGCCCGCGTCGCCTTCGCGTCCCTCTCCCTGTGAGGCTTTATATAGAACACGGTGTGTGAGGACGTGGGGTGGGGGGTGGGGGGTGCTCATATTCACACACTTACTGCACATTTTTATTCACACTTCTTTTGATCCCCTACAAGACACTGACACCACACACACACACACGCACTTCCTCACCATCGGTGCTGTTTGACAGGGTGCTCTCTCTCTCTCTCTCTCTCTCTCTCTGTGTGTGTGTGTGTGTGTGTGTGTCTGGGAGGAAGAAGTTGTTTAATTTGCTGAGAGTTTAAAAAGGGACACGTTTTTGTCCTTCCAGGAGCACGCCTGAGGCTGACAGCGTGAGGGGCCGAGGGCCGGCGTGCGGCGGCAGGAGGAGGAGGCGTGACAGATGAGTTCACCGTCCAGGAGAACCTCCCCACCGCCGGCCGCTGTAATTAACTTACAACGCCGAGCCGGTGGGAGGTCTGCCACTTCACCGGCCCTGACAGGCCAAGCAGAGAAGGTTGTTACAACCAGGGAGCTTAAGGGTGACATGACTGTGTCTGGAAATACAGCAGGTCTTGTGGGACAACGCACACACATTTTCTCTCTCTTTTTTTACACTCTGCTGGACTGAATGAGGACAGCGAGGGGACCGCGGCTGAATCTTTCAGAGCTCTGGTCACAGTTTGCTGAAGAGACGGGGATTATACATAATGCAAAGTAAAACAACAGCAGAAAAAAAAAAAAAAAACAGACTTTCTGCATACAAAGAAACAAATGTCACCACTGGAATGTAATTATTGATGTTGTAGGGGGCTAATGTAACAAACCCCTGTACCCCGTACCCCAGAGTCAAATTTATATTCCTCAAACAAAGGGGTGACACTGTCGCTAATGATAATAACACCTCTGAGATGCCTTCGCAAGATGGTACAGGTATCTGGACATGCATGACTGGGGGAAAATAAATATAGATGGAATTTTTTTACATGATTAAGTAATACAATCAGTAGCTGAGCCTTGCAGACAATGTGACATCTGAGTTAAAGATAAATAAATTCCTAAAGCACAAAAAGCATGGAGGACAGAAATTATATTTTTTTGTTTGTTTTTAAATGATCAGGCAATCAGCACCACCTAGTGGAGACGTAGTGCAGAGTATTGCAAGAGGTAACTTAAAATCAGTATTGTTTTATTACATTTCACCTTAGATCTTGCAGTGGTAAACCAACATAACGTATACAAACACTTTGCATTTCGCCTCTCAATGAATCCTTTGACGTAAAAAAACAAAAAAAAAAAAAAAAAACATCTTGCATATGAAAAGTGCATACACATTATTTAATAAAACATACAAATAAATTAACATAAAAGCAATAGTCTCGTGCACTTAACAATTTTTTTTTTAATTTTCACCATGACCGCTTACGAAAAGAACAGAAACTAGAAAAGCGGGAGTCCCGGCTACCGGCCACCAGTCTCTGTAGTGTTCTGTACATTTGAGTTCTCTGCCAGGGTCACTTACATGATCAAGTTGTCCAGTGTGCAAAACCACGAAAGGAGGTGCGGTGAAACAAAAAAAACAAACCAAAAAGATATTAAGCTTTATTATTACAATTCTACTGCAGATGCATCACATAAATCCATTCTCTGTATCTAAGGCTTGTTGAGATTCGCATTTGTACTTTCCAGTGCCCCGCATACACACAAACAGACGTACACGCAGAAGAGTTTTCTTCATGGTTAGTATGCACATTTTTAAAGTTGTGGCTACATAGATACGTCACCATGTGTCCGATCTTCAGGTATTATAAAATTAGTGTCAAGAAAAAAAAAAAGGCTGTAGACGAAGTGGAACGACTGCTGGTGAACTGGTTGTAGTCGCACTACATCATAAACAGTAAATCAACTCCAGCAGAAAAAAAACAAAAAAAAAACAAAGTCAACAATTTAAACAGGACCCTGTTCCAACATGTTACATGGAGACAGTTATTAAAAACAACAGTAAACAAGAGTACAAATGAACACAAAAAAAAAAAAAAAAAAAAAAAGTTCTTTTGTTGGCTATGAATGGTAGACAATTTCGGGAAATCAAGTGAGCAAATATATAAACATTGGTCACAATCATTATACATATGCAATGATACCTGGAAGTGCAAATAAAGCGCAAAGGAACGAGAGAAAAGGGAGAAAAAAGAAAAACAAAAAAAAAAGAAAGACACGCCCATGCTATCTACAGCTGGCATTTTGATTAAAAATTGCAAAAGTGGTTTGCATAGTTGAGTGCATGCATCAGCATCATGCAATACTGCTTTCTACAACTGGCTTTTTTTTTTCCAGTGCACAGGTCCTACAGTGTGGGAAGCAAACAAACAGACAAAGGTTTAGCTGCCTAAAAAACATTTAGCTAAAAAAAATGTTTGATGTATTAGTGTTAACTGTTGGAGAATAACTTTTTTCTATTTCCCCACAAGATAGCAAACCACTGCAGGGCGTGGCCACATGATTTGTACTACATGACAACGGCCACTGCTGACTGCAGCGCTCGCTGGGTTTCCAAAGGAAACAGTTAAAATGACGGGTTGAGGGTTTAGCCCGAGTTGCCCTCGACAAGAAAAGTCTGGTCTTGATTATTCCAAATCTGGTAAAATTACACCAGGCATTTAAACGCTTGGCTGCACTATTAGGAGGGGGGGGTCTTTTTTTTTGAAGAGCAATATTTAACTTGCTATTAAATATTCAGTTAGAAATTTCCCAAAGCCTTGGCATAACCCTGGGTGAAGACTGAGAGCAAATTACAGTAAATTATGGCGTGGGGCAAATTTTTATTGCGTGAAGGAAAGCTGCAGCTCCTTAATATCTGTCTAGTCAGTTGATGCAAATCTGTGAAGATTTTTCAGACAGACAGTGAAGTATTGCACAAGTCAGGAAGAAAGCATATGGCATTCCGCTATAAACAAAAACCCTCCAGGGAAAGGTATGGAAGTGTCCTGGGGACAGGTCAATTTTGTTAAAATGGAAAGTATACATCACCCTCCACAACAGAGGAATGAACTACCAAGATTGTCCTCCTCTGACCATCCCGTTCACACTACAGTCTCGCCTTTTGGTCTACGGTTCATAGAATGCTCTTTTTTTTTTTCAGTTTGAAAATAGATTTCGATGGCAGTTAGGAAATTCGATTTAGCCTAGTCTCTACGTCCTGCTACAAATAAGTAAATAGGTGTTTAACACCTAAAGTTTAACCTCGGGGGGTTTCACAAGAGATGCGAAGAGCCTCGCAGATGTTGTCTCGCCAACTGGTCAATGCTTCCATTCCAGCAGGAGACAAAGCCTGAACCCTGAACCACGAACCTTGAAATAGCACCAGGATCAGATGTGGAGCTTTTCCTCCATGGAATACATAATGGGACTTGAAGGTATCATCTTAGAAATCTCCCAAGCCTGCTAATCTACTTTCACCGATTACCTCTCCGTAGAGCCAGTAACATGTTAAAAATGGCATAGTCCGGTACATTTTAGCATTATTTCGCTACAGGACCAAAAAACAAAACAAAAGTATATATATATATTTATATATGTATAGGTATATACAAAGTGCTAAGTTAAAACATTCCTATTCAGACTCGTGTACAGTAGTAAGTTTTTACACCATACTGTGCCAGAGGCAATGATTTGGTTCCATGGCAGGATATAAAGGCGCTTTTTGATCATTTACATATTTTCTTTGAGAAAAGTAGAATACAGGTATATACTATATACTCTTCATATATTCATATATATATATATATGTAATTTTCAAATATATATGATGTCGTAGGCACATCAAAAAAATAGCTGCATTACAGAAAATAATGAAACTGCTTTCGAAGTAAAATCACTGAGGCGTCTGTGTTGGGCGTGCAGAAGATTGCATGCTGGAAGAAAGCTTGCGAGAAGATGCTGTCTTTTCTAGAAGCTTCTTTCCATTGGAGGACGACTGAACGCCCACCTCAGAAGTGGAAGACTTTGACTTGCCCACCGGCAAAAGAGAGCGTTTGACCGGCGTGGCGGCCTTGGAGGGCTCGTTGTCGTGGTGGGGGGCGTGGCCAGAGTGCGCCGGCTCCGGGGATGCCTGTTGTGACGGCCCGGCGGACCCCTCGCCCTCCTCACTTTTGGTCTGGGGGCCAGACCTGGCTGTCCTCTTGGTGAGCAGGGCGGTTTTGCCCAGGTCGGCCGAGCGGCGCGTCTCTCTCTGCCGCAGGGCGCTTTTGAAGAAGGACAGGCCCTTGTCCTCAGATTTGCTGCTGCGCCGCAGGTCCCTGGAGGAGACGCTGGGGGAGCGGAGGCTGGTGACGGAGGAGCTGCTGCTGGAGCTGCGGACGGGCCGGCGCTCGGCCCGGATGGCCTCGGGCCCCCGGGGCGCGGAGCCGCGCGCTGTACCGCCGCTCCTGGGCTTCTCGGACAGCGGGCTGGTGCGCACGGAGTCTCGGCTGGCGCTCCTCTCCGCCAGCTTCTTCCTCTCGGCCACGGAGGAGGTGCTCTTCTTGATGGTGGGCGAAGGGGAGGCGGAGGACTGCGGCGTGGAGGGCAGGCGCTGTTTGCGTTGAAGGCCTCCTGGAACGGCGGCTTCCTGGGCCTGGGAAGACTCTTTCTTTTTTGTGGGAGTTCCCTTGGAAGCCTTGGCAGAGTCGCTCTTCTCTTTAGCGTTGGTCATCTTGGTACCCTTCACCTGCGGGCTGGAAGACTGTAGGGAGGACGGAGACCTCTGGATGGAGGACGTGCTCTGCCGCTTCTTGGAGGTTCTCTCCTGGTCCGTTTTGGAAGAGCTTTTCCTGGATCCGGCCCCATCTGACTTCTGCTTCTCCCCGGAGCTGCTCTTGCTCTTGGGCTCCTTGGTGGGGGTCCCATGGGTATTCTGGTCCACCGCCGTGATCTGGTTGTTGTTGTCCAGGGGCTCGCTCTTTGAGCTCCTCTTGCTGGGGGTCGGCGTAGCCCGGCAGTAGGTGTCGTCCAGGATAATCTTACCGTTCCCGTCGTCGCTGCAATTCCCCTCCATCGTGGCCAAAGGGGCCTTGCTGGCGGGGTGGCGCTCGTGCCTGCTGTAGCCACCGAAACAGGACGTGGACACCTTGTCGTCACAGGCCTCGCCTATTCTCTCTAGCGGGGGTGACGAGCGGGAGTCCAGAGAGAAGCGCGAGGGCGAGTTGGACCTCATGTGTAGTTTCGCTGAGAGGGACCAGGAAGGCTTCATGCCGTTCTCGCTGAAGGCAAGCGGGCTGGTGACGGACGATCTGGAGGACAGGCTCTGCCGCTGGATGCTCCTCACGAAGGGCCGGGTGGAGAAGCCTCCTTGGGAGGAAATGACAGGTTTTAACTAATGCACAGACTCTACACTGAATAGAATGAACATTGGGCATGCACTTTAGCCTTAACTGAGTTTGGAGTCAGATCCTGTGCTAGCCAGGAAAAAAGCTACAGGACAAAGAGAAGATGGAAGGAAAAGACACACAGAGACATAAACAGCAGCAGTTGGTTGCTAGAACGTCATTAGAAAGCATCCGAGACCGAACTCCAGCGAGAACAGACGGGAAAAGGCAGGCGTTTAAAGCGGCGGGCGCGGAGGGGCTGCCTCACCGTCATCCTCGCTGCGGTCTCCTGGAAATTCCATCGACTCGGCCAGCGAGGCGAGGGACGTGCGGCGGGAAGAGGCGCCCGAGGCCAGGCTGGGGGGCCGGCTGCCTTGAAGTCTGTTCACCCAGTGCTCACACAGCGACGAGCTGGTGGAACCTGGAACCCAGGCATCCCCACCACGCAGTCCGATTATGGTAAATACATTTTAAAAACCACACGCGCAGTAGAACCTCTGGCTCGGTAATTCTGATGTTTCTACGGTACGAGCTGGACCGGCAGTAATGCGCTGAGATTAAGGGTTATTCCAGGGATTAGGGAAGCGCTGACTCGGCAGACGGAGAAAGCTGCACGGCCCGCTCCGAAAAGCCCTTCATCTCAGCTAACAAATGATTCGCTTGCAGAAACGCTTTCTCTGGGCAAGCAGGCTCACCTGCCACCGAGCTGTTAGCGGACCACGAAGGAATGCTGGTTCTCCTTTGGTAGAACAGGATGTACGCCATCTGCTGACAGACGTCCTCATCGGGTATAAGCTGCACCTCGCTGTCATCGAAGCAGTACCACTGGCCGTCGATGGAGTTCTTACAGTACGCTGGAGATCAGCAACCAGATCCAAGAACATTACAATAATACAGCCAAGGTACATGAGATATCAGATGGACAAATCTCAACCGGTCTTGGCTGCAGAACAAGACTGCTGATCTAAAACAGAATATAATTTTCTCCTGCATTGAAAATGACTCCACCAAAAAAAAAAAAAAAAAAAAAGATTTTTGTGCTTATGTCCATAATCTCACTATACAGTGAGACAGTGAATTCTAGAATTATGATTGAAAATCAAGCCACATGGCTATTTAGATGGGATGTAACAATCTACTGAATATCACAATCTCATGGTCTTCTCTTACAGAGAATTTTAACGAATGGTAATTATTACATATGAAAATAAAGACATTGGTTTCGTGGTTTATTCCCCAATATAGTTCTTATAATACTAATCACACACATTGAGCAGGTACCCCACACACACACACACACACCTCTCCGTTTGCCCAGGTCAGAATAGGCTGCAGACTCTACCTGTGTAATGCCCTCCGTGCATGTTCCCATGGTGGTTGCACACAGCATAAAGGTCATACAGGTAGTCGTCAGGGTTACGGCCCAGTCCGTAAGGCCGTCTCCAGGGCGACCAGTGGGAGGGCAGGCTCCAGCTGCTCTGGCTCCTCTTCACCATGTGGGGAGCCATGTCCATGCCCAACAGGGGGAACTTGACCATGTTCTGCATCTTCACTCTGCGGTCACCCTCCTGGGTTGAGGGGGGCCACACAAAAATCATCCACAGAAATAAACAATGTGCTCCCAACAAACATTTCACTTTGTCATCCTTGTCATTTGTAGAGTCATTAAAATGGTTAATATCCTGGTCAAGATTTAAAATAAAAGGTTCATTCAAACCTTTTTCAAACCTATTCAAACTACAAGCAAAGCGTGCTCAAATAGCAAGGATCTCACAATACGATACATATCATGATACATGGGTCACGATACAATTATATATATTGTGATGTAAATAATGCGATATTCTACATCTCACTGAAAATGTAAAAATAGAGCTGAAATACAAGCTGCTCTGATTGGTCTGTCATGTTTTGTGATTTCACTCTGCCATCTACAGTAGTGGAGGTTTTAGTCGCTCGCTGATTCTCATCTTTGCTGGCCTCACTTAAAAAAATAAAAATAAAAAATAAATGTTCAACAGCACCACCCAGTGGACAAAATTTGTTTCACAAATAATTTTGATGTCCCTGTATCGATACAATATCACCACATAAAATGTCGCGATATATTGCTGTATTGAAATTCTCAACACCCCTACCCCCAGGTATTGCTTAATGACCTAAAAACCACCGTAGTAAGTTGCCAGGTTATAAGAAATGTGCAGGAAAGGAGGCTAAAGAAGCAGTAAAAAAAAAAAAAAGTAGTTTTTAAACTCACAACATTTAATATAACCTTTTTGGAATTATCTTAATTTATGCAGTTAATTTGTGTAATTTAGCATTTAACCTCACCACGAGACAAATAAGGCACTTGTCTATATGTTTTTGAAGTCCACCTAAAAAAAAAAAAAAGCATCGGAGTAGCATCGGCTATAAAATTCACTGGTAAGGTGGGGATAGTGGTCCAGGCTGTACCTGTCTGAACCTCTTGAGGTGCAGGATGAGGACATCAGGCAGGGTCCAGAGGCTGAGCTTGATGCGGCCCTGCTGCAGCTGCTTACAGTGTGGGCAGCGCCAGGCGTCGTCCGGGGCCAGCTGGAACGCAGGAGAAACACACTCAGCATCCGCCAGGGGCCACACTGCCAGCGGAGTCATTTTCACTGGCCTGCCATTTCTTCCACCCTAAGTTCAGCCAGCGTAGCCAGGTCCAAACTGCTCTGGAGGAGGGCCACGGCCAACTCAACTTCACCACGGAGTGTATTTATACAGCACGCGCCGCCAATTCAGGGTACGAGGCATTTCTCAGATGAACTGTGCTCTCCAAAAAGAGCACTGACAGCAGAACAGTGGCAGCCTCAACATTTGTGTCAGATGGCAAGACGCAGAGGCGGGAAGCTGTTCCAAAAAGCATCTTTTTCCATGTTAGTTTCTGTTTAGTGTTGGCATCAAAATTATTTTTTAAATAATTTGTAGGTGGTGTTTTCCCTTACGGTTTCTGCTAAGAATCCACGCCACAGAAGTCAATATATACATGCAGGAATAAGATCGTTTGTTTAAACACTACTTCACAGGTTACCATGGAAAAATGTGAAAACCTGACTAATCAGACAGGGCTGATTCTAGACAGGCATATATCTGAAGGGGCAGAGAGAAATGTGAAGGGGGCACATATTGGCGACAGAGGTGAGAAATGGGTGGGGTGCTCTGGATAACAGTTTTTGTCATGTAGTTGGATTTCACATAGTCACATCCTCTAAGACCTGTCCTACTTGGGTGTCCCACCTAAAGGCTGAGCTTCTGCTGGTGTAGCTCTTAGGACCACACAAACCCCCTAACCACGATAATGTGGCAATTCCTCAGGGGGAAAAGTGAAAAATAAAACCGCAAAAAAACAGATTGCAAACAACTAAGAACATGACATTTACCTTAATTGGATGACTAAATGTCCCTCCAGGATTTTGCAATAAACTTCAGGCACCTGAAGTTGTGGTGATTCACCAATAGTGCAAAGCACAGATTGGCTGAATTTGCATTAATTGTTGCAATCAGCAAATTGCTGACTAATATGAAATATGTTCAAACCCAACAATAAAACATCTCACTATTGCCAATATTAGCAAAACTCAAAAGGCTAGGCCAAGTTTTTTATATATATATATTAAAAAAAAAAAAAATCAATAAGCTTTACTATAATTACTGGAATTACATAATTTTTCTAAAAGAGAAAACTGTTGAGTGCAGAATTGAAAGCGGGGGGACACAAGTCCTCCAGTCAGCTCTATGTAGCAGACAGGCATAACATAACTTATTTCCACTGCACTGGTGCTGGTGCTGGGTGCCAGCTCTGGTGCTCGGCCTTTACTGAACTGGGAACAAACCGACGACCAGGCTCAGCGTGTGCCGCATGGTAATGTGTCACAGGTCAAGTCCACTATACAGAAATCTCAGCATCTCTTCATACGCCGCCTTTTTTTTTTTTTTTGGGATGTCCATATAGCTAGAAGACGTTATATAATTATATATTTTATATATATATAAAATATATAATTATAACCTCTCTCCACCGGCTCCTGGTAGCTGCTCGCATGGAGTTCAAATCCTTGATGCTGCCTACAGGGCTGTAAATGGAAGTGCACCCTCTTATATCAACACACTACTAGCTACACTCCTGCACGCTCTCTCAGATCTGCAAATGAAATGAGACTGAAAATTCCTTCTTCACAGGGTCTCCGATTCCAATAATCTCTGTTCTCCGTTGTTGTCCCTGGCTGGTGGAACAACCTGCCCTCCTCCATTCGACTAGCCGAGACTATCACCACTTTTAAGAAGCAGGTGAAAACCCTCCTATTCAAAAAATATTTCAGACAAATCTAACACTTACACACGCACAAGCACACACATTGCACAAAACAATACAAAAAAAATATATATACATTATAATTTTTCTTCGTCTAGCACTTAACAATCTCCGAGCATGCTCATCGCTGACAAGTTGAGCCTTATCAGGGCTCTTAGTTTGTAAACTCAATATTCTATAGAAATCGAACGAGAATTGCTGGTGTCTTCCTCTTGTAAGTCGCTTTGGATAAAAGCGTCTGCTAAATAAAGTAAAGTAAGTAAAGTAAATTTAGGGGCCGGTTCGGCACTGGTTCCAAAATTGAGAACTGGCATGGGAACCGGATTAGTGGATTTTTAGTTGATAATTATCTCACAAATCATTCCCGCTGTGCAGCTGCCTACTAGAGCTGTAATCGGGCTGGAAAAGTTAGGCCCGTCCCGGCCCGACACGAGAGTGGTACAATATGACTCGACCCGAGGCGGACTTGACAAGTACAGCTTTTTAAAAGCCCGGCTTTGTGTGCGAAACGAGCTCTAGACTAAGAGGGAAAGGAAATGTGTGCTTAGTAAATCTAATTTACAACAACTAAAACACTGAAACAAATCTACAAAACTGCAAATCATACGGAACGGATTGGTACTACAGACCGGAAGTTTGTGGTTGCTGACCAATAATTTACCGCGCAAGCTCAACCAGTCACAAGCTATACTGCCTACTGAGACACTTCACACCGGCGTATTTGCAACAGTGATGGGCAGTGATCTCTGTGTGCAGAGCATGGAGGGAAAGAGCCAACAAGTGAGGAAACCAATTTGAATTTGTGAATTTTTCAGCTACTGCAGTTAATCTTGTGGCTAATTTATCATTTTCTTTCTCAACTTCTTGAAGGGGCAGGACGTTTCTTTAAGGGACCATTGCCCCAGCCTAGTGCCAGCCCCGCTAAAATAATTTATTGCAAATATTATAATGGAATGAACACAGTTCAGTAATCAAATGATCTATAATTCAGCAACCAACAATCTATATTTAACTGTAGATGCCCTGTTGTGTGATTCAAAAATGATTTTAGTCTAGGACTAGGTTTAATCCAAGAATGGGAAAATCAATCATTTTAAATGTTTAAGCTTCTTCAGTTTTTATCTAAACTTCTGTGTCCATCCATATATATATTAATTCCACTTTGCAGTAATTATAATTAAATATGCAAGTTCCAATAACTGCACACGGTGGGCATCAGCATCAGCTGTCACCACACATTAATGGTCAGAGGTCGGCCGCCTCACCTGCTCCTCTTTGGTGTAGAGCTGGAAGCATTGAGCGAGGGTGCAGGCCTGAGGCTGATGGTGCTGGTCTCTGTGCAGATACACACTCTCAGCATCAGGGATGTACTCTTCCTCAGTGTGTCCAAACAGACTGCAGGGAGACCAAGAAAGGAAAGGAAAAGAAAAGAAAAAAAAAAAAAAAAAAAAACTCACATTTCCACCCAGCTGTCTACAAAACACAGATTTTTCCAGTCAGCTGCGGGCCTTTGAAACGTGGGGGAGAGAGTTGTGGCATCCCTGGTGGGAACATCACAGAACTCTTCCTAGCTGACAACAGAGAACCAGTGTATGGAATGCATAAGGTTGTCTTACCACAAGCTCCATACATACACACACGATTTATCAAAGAGCTTGCGATTGTTCAGCTTCACTCACTAATCCTTGGTCTCTTTGTCCCATTCCACCACAATCTTCACATGTGGAGGTCCTCCAGGGCCACAGGACTTGTAAGCTCTGTAAATGGTATAAAAGAGTAACCTCCAACAATGGCCAAGAACTGCTTCAAAAATGGAACCGTGAGGGGAGAAAGAAAGGAGGCGGACCTCTCTACAGTGGGGTGGCACAGCGGCTGCTCCTCCTGAGGCAGCAGGTAAGTGATTCCCACCACACCGACCACTCGCAGGCTAAAGGGCCCCACCTATTAAAAGTGAATGAATAAAAATGACTAAAATCGGCCGCTTTAGTGAAACCTGCAGCGGAGTCACGGCCTTGTTCGGCCCACCTGGACAAAAACTCCAGGCCTCAGGAGGTGGCGCATCTTTTCAAGGATTTCCTTCTGGAGAACATCCCAGGTCACAGTACGGTCCATGTACAGTACAAACGGAAGGCCAAACCTGGAACAAAGGAAAAATCACAGTGTTGCCACCACTGAAGAGTCTGCTAATGTCGTACCAGGGACATTGATCACATCCAGCACAGCTCACCACACCAATGCTGTGCGATTGCATAAATCCAGAATCGGACAAGTGCTAAATTAACACAGTCATTGGAATCACAACATTGTGGTCACAATGATCTAAAATAAGCCACTTAATCCCCCATTTTGACCAGAACTGAGGTTGCTGGGTTGCTATGTCATTCCTTACATAAATAATGTGCAGGACGATTCTCCACGTGATGCACGGGACATTTTGAAAACACAAGTTTCTTTATCCCCATAACTAGTGGTCTGAACTATGAAAAAGTGTGTCATGTATGTAGTACTTGTTGTGCCTGGTCGAATTCTGTGAACTCAATAAGCATTCAGACAAAACTATTGCACCAAATATATTCAATGTATAATGGGTGTCAAAAGTGTCCAACACTTTAATGAAATTATGTTTATACCAATATATGCAACTAAAACAACCAAGATGGTGTGATGCACGGGACAACAATGTCACTGGTATAAAACCTACATGAGTGATGTTAAGTTTAACACATGATAGCCAGTACTAAGAGTTAATAAACTGAACTTTGAATGTCCGGGTAACGATAATTTGCTTTGAATTCCACTGATATTAGTAAAAAATTTTACATCGCGAGGGGTAACTGTTTCAAATGTCTGCAAAACATTCAGGTTTTTAAATATACTGAAATTAAATGATGTTCCACATAATCTGAGTACCCATCTTAAATATAACGACAAGGAAAAATGCAAATATTAGACATTTAGGTTTCATTTTCCAGATAATAACCCAGAGTAACCCAGATAAGACAGGTAACTGGTCTGGAGCTAATATAATACATTATAACACCTACATATATACACATTATGCAAATATTTAAGTAAATTATTGTTATAAATAAAATATTTATAACATAAAATATCAATTACAGGAAATACAGGAGCAGTACTTATTATATTCCTATTAAAATCTTTTTAAAAGTTAATACAATGCTTTACTATTACACTATAATGCGGATGGTAGCATTTCTAGCCATCTAAAATCAAGTGGAATGCCAGTTTACTTTTAAGTGAGTGATTTAGACTCTAGGTCTTAATTAAATCAGAATAAATTAAGCTTAATGAGCATTTCATACTCAAGATAATAACATGGGTTCGAACTTGTTTTGTTTTTTTTGTAGGACGTCGTAGGTCTGAGAGCAGCTCACCTCCTTCCCTGGTGGCCAGTACAGGCTCTATTGCAGATAAGCAGAATAATCTTGTCACTCCCTGTGTTCTTATTGGGTGAGGCAGGATTCACTGCTCCTTGCATGAATGACGGGGTCCTGCTGTTCTCGGTCCCATACTTCAGATTGTTCTGGTTCAGGTTCGCGAGGAGGCTTCCTGAAAGGTGCCGTCTCATCAGATAACAGAAAAGCCAAACAGAGACAACACTTCTCAAGAGTAGAAGAAAAAAAAAAGGACAGAGTACCTCTTTTAGAACGAATGTTCTCTAATCGGAATGTCTCAGGGGTTTCAAATGCAAAAATTGAATCGCTCTCTTGAATGATATCAAGGTCGTCGTCATCATCACAAAATGAGCGATGGAAACCATCGTAGTACATCTCAGTCAGGACAAACTGCAAACACATTAACACAACCAATTAAAAAAAACACACATACACAATTAAAACACTTTTACACATTAACAGAGAAGCAGTTTGGTACAGAACCGGTCTTCCCTGTCGTCTCCCATTTTGATTTCTTTCCTTCAATGCTTGGCTATCACCAGCTACTCAGAAACTCAGAAGCTCAGAAACAAGCTTCTATTTGTGGGTTGTGGACACAGAGCGGTTCGTTCATTCCGAGGATTGAAGTGACTCTGCTCCATCAGCAGACTGGAGCAGCTACTGCAGGGTTGCACCTGCTATCGCTGCAGACTGAGGCCAATTTACAAAGCACCGAATGTCCACCGTAATAAATATGCTCAGTAATGGTGTGCCCGATTTTTACTGAATCGTATTTCTTCTACTTGTTTAACAGATCAATCCCACCTGGAACAATGCAGATTAAACAAGCAGGGGAATTTTTCAAATGTTTTTTAATACACTGTGAATACACCAATTAAGGCCAAGCTCATCCGCAACGGGCCTTTTCATCACATTCGAGTTTAACTCAAGGACATTTTGATCAGATGTTCAAACTCCTCCAGCTCTTTCCTCAATTAGCTTAGATGACAGTGAAAAACTGTTAACTGAAGAATCATTAAAAATAGGTAAATTAAAAATTAGTTAAGGTAAATTTCATTTAATGAAAGTGTGATGACTTTTAACTGATTAACAAAGAATTCGTTTTCTCTGTAGACTTCTCCATTTGTGATGCTGCACCTCTTTTGTGTGTATTAATTGTTAGTGTTCTAGCTGAGCAACGCACCTGATCAGGGGGTATTTTGGTCTCTCGTGACACGGCTTCCCTCAGTCGGGACACGGTGCTGTTGAGTGGCACAGCCACCCCGATCCTCATGCAGTGTGAGTATTTTCCCTGGTAGACCACGGTCACATACAGAGGCCTGGGGACACAGAGGGCACAGGTAGAACAAAACTTTTTATTTGCTGCTCTAACACCTGTAATAAGTGAATAGAATAAATGTTAACAGTTTAAACACATACAGGGTAGAGTCGGAAATGGGGTGGTGTTATACACCACAAAACTGAACTGTGGGTCTGTCACTTGTCCAAAAGTTATTTAAAAAAAAAAAAAAAAAAAAAAAAAAACTTTTTGGATTTTATCATAACGCTGCTTGATTTTCTTAAAGACTAAATTCACCTTAAAGACTAGAGCCGGTAGTGAATGTGAGTGCCTGATCTGACCACAGCGCCGATCCGGGTCGAGGTTTCACACTGCACAGCACAGCACTTGGCGGCCTTGTTCTCTGAACGTGGTCATAGTTGAAATTTGTTGAACTTTGACTGCTGCGCGCCATGATGCATTTTCTCGCGACCAATTGAATCAAAGTGGTCTAGTGCTCTTTATGCCTCTTCGAAACACACACGAAACGGGAATGGAGGAAAAGTTGATCTTATCAAATCTCTGAGTGTCCGGAGATCTACAACACAACATTATCCTTCTATCATGCTCTCTGCATCAGGACTGGGGCAGACGACTAACTGCGCCACAGTGACGTACTACCAGTATATACAACTGTTACAAGGTGAACATGATGACAATGTAGAAAACGTATGGGATGCATCGATATTGAGGCCCCGATAATCATATTCAAATCGAGTCGTGAGGCCAGTGAAGGTTCACATAGTAGATACCCTGAATTTCATCATGATCGTAAATCCATAGATTAAAGGTGAATGAATGAGTGAGTAACCAAATGCTCCGTGTCACAGGGTCAAAATGTAGGCATGGTTAACGCCACTACTGACCACCACCCTAGCGATTTCACCACATAATAAGTTTTATAACTACACTGAAAAGTAGGTCTATAGGAATCACGTCATATTTCTACACTGACAAGCAACTTTCACTGTTGGTTTTAGTGGCGCTTCGACTGGTTGGTCAAAGATCAACAATAATCAACTGACCGCGGTGTCTGCAGACGCTCGAGGAGCATCACTCGCTGGTTTGAGCACCACTAGCCACTCTGCTGGCCGCAGCGAGTCCCTGCTCTTCAGGCGCCCAGCCAATAAACAAAAGGTGTTGTGGCAAAAAGTAAAACGAATATTCAAGTATTCAAACAAGACCCCACCCGCCCACAGATGACCGAAGTCTAGTAACTAGAACTGTGTCTGCCAGCACAAGTGTGCCTTTTTGCAGAGGGTGGATCCTTAATATCATATCAAGTGCGTAAATACTGCCATGCTGTTTTCTTTCCACAGCAGATCTCGTGCTACAAACGTATACTTCCTTTCTAAAACATAAATATAAAATTTTTTTAGAATAAAGGCACTGAGTCAAAACGATGTTTCTGCATTGAACTGATGGCCTCTCAAAAATCTAAGAAATCTAATAACAATACATCTTCAGGAACCAGATATTGAGAGCAGTCAAATGTGTTGCTATACTGTAATCAGTACAAGCCGCCCCGAAATGGTACCTGATACAGACAACTGTACATTTAATACTGCCTCGCATTAATGAACATGATTAAACAACCTGTGTGTGTAAGGTGGACTCATTAAACTGGCCAGACATATTTTGATATAAGCTTCTTGTTAATATTATTAATTAGTTATTATTATGAATTCGTTTGCACTTTGGTTGGGGAAAAAAAAAAAAGGATTTCATCTCCATTTCACACAAAATGCCACCTGCTCTCACCAAACGGATGAACACCAAACTTCCACAGTTAGGAGCTCTGAAGCTGGATAAGCTTCCTGCAGACCGGATTTCCTGAGTGAACAAGTCAATCGGTGCCAATCTCAGTTGACACCCATCAAACCTGGCGCCGCAGCACCCTCCCCGCCGCTGCCCCATCAGCTACGGAAGATTATAAGCACTACATTCGAATGGCAATACATTTTGCAATTGCCAATTTTCAATCTGAAAGTGAAGTCACTTGTGATACGCAGCACAACAGCACATGGCGCACACAGTGAAATCTAACCCATCACCCTTGGTGAGCAGTGGGCAGCCATGACAGGCGCCCGGGGAGCAGTGTGTGGGGACGGTGATTTGCTCAGTGGCACATTGGCGGATCGGGGATTCGAACCGGCAACCTTCTGATTACGGGGCGCTTCCTTAATCGCTAGGCCACCACTGCCCAAGAACAGGGGAGAGCACGAACGCAGTCCCCCACTACCAGAAATTATGCAATGGCTGAGCCTCGCCCTGGGTGAACCGCCTACTTGATCACGGTATCTCCCCTGCCAGGTAAGTATGTAATTTGATATTAGATTTTGAATTTGGAAATTTCAATGTGCAAAGAGATAGAATCCTTAAGTTTTATTTCAAAGTATTTTGAATAAAAAGTAGAATAACAATTCACTGAATTGAATTTCACAATGCAAACTTTCAGACTTATCTGTGATTCTCAGTGTGGGACACAAGAGATCTTGGGGAAAGTCATACAGAACTAAACGTTTAACTAATGTTTTCACAGCAGAACAAAGAATTTGGTTTACGTTAGCAACCTGCTGGTTCTCTGTTGTCAGAGGCTTAGTGCAGTGGACCCCAACCTTTTTTCCCATGAAGCCCCCCTCTTTATTTGACCTGAAAGCCTTTCTTGACCAAAAAAATGTATGCGATGCACAAATATTGGTGCAGTAATTTTTACTCAAAATACTTGAATCAACCCTTTGCACATTGGATTGCCAATTGCAAAATGTAATATCAAATTACATGCTCAGATTTAAAAAATGAATCGCCTTTTGAATTGTTGTGCTTATAATCTTCCATGATCAGCAGCCTGCATGCAGCGATGGAACTTCCACTCTCCCACTGGTGGAGAGACACAGGAACAGATCTACCAACAGCTCTACTCGCAACTAGTCCATTATCTTTACTACAGAGTTAACTTACACCAAGTTAGTATTTGGTGCGTCTCTATGGCACTGAACTGATTATGAAATCTGTGATTGAATTGTTTCACTTTTTATACAATCACAGCATGTCACACAGACATTACACCGTAATTCCTGATTCCTGACCTAAGAGTCAAATCTAACTTCATGCAATAAACAATGTTTAACTGTATAGAAACTCATTTTTCCACAAAGGAACCCCCATGTGGTGGCTGCACAGTTTTAAATGCAAGTCTACTGTCCTATCCGTCAAAAGACGGACAACATTACACTACAGCAGTCCGCCTGAGCCACAGAGGGACTGGACAGAGTGTGACAGAGACTGTGTTTTAAACACTGTCACATATCACTGAGATGCACGCTCATCACTCCTCCTGCTGTGATGGCCGAGCTCCTCCCTCACTTGCATTTTTAATTCTTCACCATCATGTCTTCGGATTTTTTTTTATTCATGGACACATTTCATAACAGCTTCTAACAACCTGAATCCCCGTTCAGATCCACCTGGGCCAAAGGCACATAAAATAATCACCGTCCACTTCCATATTTCACCCAGTCTTTAATTATTCAGTATTTGTGAGGAACGGAGTAGAAGAGGACTCTGCACTGGACACAGAGTTCTCTCCTTTATCCATCACTACCGCAGAGGCTTAAAATAGTTGCGCCGCGCCACCTGGGACATCACAACCATCCGCCAAGAGAGGCGGTGAAACTTATCCAAGGGAGGGCGAGCAAGGAACGATTATGGCCCACCTCAAAAGGTACCAGGCTGTTAACTAGAGACAAAAAGGGAAACCGGGCTTTCAAACGTTAGCAATAAACATCAAGGTCAAAACTGAAAAACAAAAACACAGCAGATGTCTTTTTTTTATATTTTGAGTTTTGATTTTAAAAATCGCGATGAGTAATGGCTGCATCTTATATTACAATTAGGGGTGCAACAGTACAGGTATCCCACGTATATCCCACGTGTTCTGAGGTTATTTTCTTGTGTTTTATCCAAAGTGTCACGGTAAGTCGGTGGAAAAGTCAGTTGCCGTTTCACTGCGGTTGCACTTGTGTGATTTACTTTAGTCGAGTTATGCGCCGCACTGGGACTGGGAGGCTTGTAATGAGCTCCGCTTGCGTGTGACTTCTATATTGTGTCACATCTGAACATAAATGGGTATAGTAAGGTCAAAATACAGCAATTTCCAGAGTGCCCCCCCCTTCTCTCCACGTCACTTCCAGCTCAGCTACAGTTACAACAGTATGAAAAGTGTCCAATCACCAAATCAATTTAAAAATAAATCACAAAAAGGGTCAAAATTTTATGAACATTTTGGCTTTACTCATAATTTTGCAGCAATTATGAGTACAAGAAAAAATAAAAAAAAAGGCCAAGTGGGGCCTACTGGGAGGGTACTAACCGTGTGTGAGGTAAAGGAATAGGCAAGGAGATGCAGAGGAAGGGGTCAAACGTGTTGCTCTGTTTCTGGCAATGCGGGCAGGTGAGGGAAGACCTGCGGGAAGATGGAGAGGAGGTTGAAATACCACAGAATAGTAATGAGGTCCTGATGATTTCTCACACACACACAGACATTAAACATGATCTGTACAGTGCAGGCAATTCACACTACTGTAACATCCCAGCATTAAAACAAAAAAATCATATGCAAAGAAGGAGAAAGACGCAGAGGGCACACATACCTGTACTGGGCCTGAAACAGCTCCTGGACAAAAGAACCCGCAGACAGGGGCAGTGAAGGACCCTCTAAGGCTCCATCGTCTTCTTCTAGAGGAGGCTATGCAGACAGAAAAAAAGGAACCAGTTGACCAAAACACCAACTATAGGCACCTGATCATCTAAGTCACTAAAAATCTGTACTTTTTTCTGTCTGTAATTGATCCATTTTATTGATCTATCTTTCCATATCTGTTTTTATGAGGATGAGCAGCTAAAACACGGATTTACAAAAAAAAAAAAAAAAAAAAAAAAAAAAAAAACATATCCACCATGAATTCTGCAGCTCTGTAGCTCTATCTGTGCAGTGTATGTAAGGGACCATTGATTGGTTGTTTGAGAACTGATTTACTTTTCCACAGACAATTTTATAGGGAAGTATTTTGCACCGAATGGAACTGAAACTCTTGTACTTTGTACACCTGTACATTGTACTTTGGTATAATCATAAAGTGAACTGATCTGAGGTCAGTTTTCCCAGCAAACCTAGATCAATAATCAAGCATTTTTCCTTCTACTATCAAGGCAAATTGGACACCAGGTTGTCGGTCCAATCAGACCAACAACCACATTGTCACAGAGCAAGGCTCTTTACCCAGTGCTAATCCGGGGACGGAGAATCTGAAATTAATTCATGGAAGACGTCACTCCGGACAAGATAAACCAGGTAATTGCGCAGCATTTGGCAGAATCCTTGGTCCTCGAGCTGACTCCTGCTCATGTCTCATCGTCAGTTCCAATTCATCAAGCAAACTGAGTGTGCAGCACACTTGGTGTGTAGCCTGCAGGCTGATATATGGAAGGCTGGTGTCTCCATGACACACCACGAGTACATGCTGGTATCATAGCCGAGGCTGTGATAAAAAGCCAACCCAGTCAGTAATATGGATGACATAGCATTTCCAAAAATATTTATGAGAGACTGTGGAAAGAATTATTCTGGCAAAAGACTGTGGGAAAGGTTTCAACCACCTGAAGCTACCTGAGAGCATGAGCCTGTGCCAAGAAATGCCTTTAAGCCAAAGGTTCGAGGCTGACTGAAACTGACTAACGGCAGCACATATAATGAAATGAATAAGAATCTGTTCAAAATTGCTCTGGCGAGGAAACACGAACATCGCAAATGTCAACGACTTACCTTGAAGCAGGGTCTGCTATCGGGGTTGATGACGTGGTTGAGGTCCTCATGCACCCGGTCCAAAAGCCAGAGCAGAAACTCCTGGGCGTCGTGCTGGGCGTTCCCTCTGTACTGCATGGCGTTCCTCGCCACGGCATTCTGCGCGACAACGTGCATTACCACAAATGCTCAGAGTACAAACGCTAATCAAATGAACAGTGCAAAGTATGGCCGAGAAACGTTGATCAAATATCGTAATGGTGATAATAACATCTCTGTAATACATTTTGTTACTGGCCATTCGCACTATACCTTCTAATCAGATTTCAGAACGCAACAGAGAACAGCACAGCACACGGTGCACAGCACACGGTGACACGGTGAAACGTGTCCCCCGCTTTTAACCACCAATCTTGGTGAGCAGTGGTCCCGGGGCCGTGTGGGGACGGTGCGTTGCACCTTGGCGGTTTGGGGCCAGCCTCCTTACCCGCTGGGATATGTTGTAAACAGCTTTCATTTGGTCCGGCTTGACTCGACAGGTACGATCCGTACGGAAGCGTGAGAGCCAGCCAGGATAAAGATCCGTGTGTTGATCTCTACCTCCCCGTTTTCCAGGTTACAGGATGTCGGTGCCCTTGCACTTACTGACTATGTTTTATCGGTTTGTGATTAATATTAAATTATGCCTCATTTTCTACTCCCCAACTTACTTTGAACTCCCGGCTGTGTTGGGGCGTGTACTCGAAGGTCCACAGCGCCCGCACCAAGCCGGAGAGCTGCTGGGTCACCTCGCCCCGGTCCTGGGGCGCCTTCCTGGCCAGATGCACCCCGTTCGACTTCGGGGTCTCCTCGTCCGTCTCCTCCCCGCGGAACTGCTCCAGCGCCAGGTACTCCGCGAACAGGTCGGTGTTGCTCAGGCACTGCAGGACCGCGTTCATGAAGCACGTGTTGCCGTGGTTCTTCAGGCCGGACACGCCGGGAATGCGGTCCCGACTCAGGAAGCCCCCGCAGTCGCTCTCATCCGAGGCCACCGAGCCCTTGCCCTCGCTCTTGAAGGCGGTGAAGCCGCCGTCGTCCTTGTCGCCGTCTGTGGCGTGCACCTCCGAGCCGAAGTGGGATAGCGTTGACAGGGTCTTCAGCACCCGGCTCATGAAACTGCCCACGGAGCGGACGGAGCTCCTCCGGAAGAGCTTCTTGCTGAAGCCCGACTTCTTCTCTTTGCTGGCGGCTTTGCTGGACATGGTTGCGACGCGTGAAGGGCATCCCCCGCGTCCATTCAATGACAGCGTGAACCCGCAGTCACAGCCACGACCCCGGCCGGGAGGCAGACGGAGCCCGCCGGCGCGCCAGCGTAGTAAACAGAAATAAAAATGCTGCTAAGGGGTACAGAAGTGACCGTGTGCCATTAAATCTATTTTGCTAACCATTAGCTGGGGGTAGTTGCGAGTTTAAATAGTGTTGCCAGGTCTGGACAGAAACACTTCACACACAAGTCCGCATAAGATCGACTGAGAGGCCACTGTCCAGCAGGGAAAGAGTTTCGCGTTGAACGTACAAGCTACAATACGCGCCGTGCTTTAATTGACCTCCACCGGGAAAAGAACAAAATGTCCCGAAACCCGCGTGTAAATCACGACTCTGGCAACCCCACGGTTGATTAGCCTGGCCGTGCCATGGATTGTCCTGCTAAAATGCTAGCCAGCGGTACAGTCACACAAGCGTCCCTGAAACATCGCATTATTGCAGACTACCGACTATCCGAATCCCCCAGCTCTGTAAACGCACGGAGCCCCTGTACTCGGACAGAGAAACCCCCTGGTCAGCTACATTTCCCAGCAGATAGCAAGCCGGCTACTCTGTATTCTTTAACTTCATATTAGCGACATTAGCAACAAAAACAAACCTTCTCTTCGCAATTAAACAGCAGCTAAATGTTTCTAAACTTATTTGCTGCAGGCATGGTTTCTCGGGACATGACAATCGAATTTAAAAAGTAGGTTAGCTAATATCGCAACAAAAAATTGTCGCATAGCATGGAGCTGAATTAATGTCAATAGTCGCGATATAATTAATTAGCCAAGTTGTTAGCATTGAGGCTAAAAGCGCGGTAAGTAGCTACCTGGCGACAGCTGGTTTGACTTGATCAATCTTAGAACGCATTGATTACTGAACGGTTCGCTGCAACTCCACCCCTCAAATGGTATTTCTGGCGAAAAACTCGTGTTGGGTGATCCTTAAAAAAAATTCCTTGCGATTTCCTTTTCGGTCTTACAAAATTTAAGACGCGCCCTTTAGTTTTTACCCCCTCTGCAGGTGACGGTTACGATAGAGGAGATCGAGTTTGATGCCACAGGACAGGCTGCATACGGCCACGAGATATCCTCCACCGCATCACCAGCCGCTCATCCAGCGAACCCCGCCATATTCCACGCGCGTCCGGGTTTTCCTTTCCGAGACATGTCATGCATCTGAGGAGGAAAAGAGTAATGGTATTCTTCTTCTTTCTTTCTTTTTTTGGTTAAAATAGTCCTTCTCACATCCGAACGGCCATGGGTCTGGAGGCCGTGTCTGCGCCCCCCTCCCTGGCAGTAACGCTGTCCGAAAATCACTGACACTGCAGGGCGGCGGTGGTGTCGTGACGTCACGGCCCAGGCCAGTCCTGCTGTGCAGGTAGTTCCTGGTTCTCCGAGTCTGTTCCCATCCTGTCGCTGAAGAATGGCAAGATATGTGAAATTTGGTCTTCTGTAATTACGATTTTCAGCAATAGTAAAATACGCCAGTCTAAAATACATTTACATTTACAGCATTTACCAGACGCCCTTATCCAGAGCGACTTACAATCAGTAGTTACAGGGACAGCCGCCCCCCCCCCTCCCCCTTGGAGAAAAATAGGGTTAAGTGTCTTGCTCAGGGACACACTGGTAGTAATCGGGATTTGAACCTGGGTCTTCTGGTTCATAGGCGAGTGTGTTACCCACTAGGCTACTACCACCCAAATACAGTTGTATTTGTGTGCTGACTCTGTTAAATGAATACATTTCCGAAAAATAATGTTAAATGTTAAAAAGGATCACAATTTCAACGATTGGTTATTTCAGAAAATATAAATGGTCATCTATAAAATTGGAGTATCTCATCAGATCACCCACAGTTAGAATTTAGAAGCCAAGAAATCAATCAAACAAGGGCATCAGGTCTTTGTGTAATTTGAGAAATCGGCATTCTTTTTCTGCTTATAGGATGTTTGTAAAATATTTTAGTGCCGTTTGCTTGAGGTCTTTTCCTTGCATTGCATGAATATGCGGCCAAACTACATACTATTCTGGAACTAAAGGCAGATGGACTTTTATTTTTATTTATTCTGCTCATTCCTCCATCCCTCTCCTCCACCGGGCACCTGGCATGGGGTTCATCCTGGCTGGAATTCTGAATCCCTGAATTCTGGCTGGGGTTGTGTGGCCAACAGAATATTGAGTCTGGCTGGCTTGTTGTTGTGGCGTGTGTGCCAGAGTCATCAGTCGCCTTGCCACCGCCCCACCGCGTGTCCCAACCTGTCTCCCAATTGTTGAAGAATGCTGACATTCCAGAAGCCCATGATGCACCAATCACAGCTGTTCTTCATGACTATGCTTTTTAAGTGAAAATCCTTTCCATGACTCATTATGGTGAAATAAGTTAGTCAAGCAAGTTTTTCTTTTTAAAGTAGACTTGGAGTGTGCACACACACACGAACAGGACACATTTTTGAGCAGCACAGCAGCAAAGATGGAGGTAAGGGGACTTGTGATCTGTTCCTCTACCCAGCAACAGCGTTTTATTGGCTGCAGCTCTGCGGACACAAAGTGTTTTCGCCTTTGGCTGCAGGGCTGTCTCTTTCAGTGAAATGTCTGTGGTGTTTGTTAATGGCTGATACAAAAACAAAACCAATACTTATCAATAATTGGCTACAAGTCAGCAGCCAGTTCCAACTCATACAGACACATTAATTTAAGACGTTTTGTATCAACATAGGTGTTTGAGTTTGTTTGTTTGTTTGTTTGTTAAACTCAATAGCGCCCTCTATTGTTCCACTGCTGTGCAGCGCTATACTATTACTACACTATGGTTAAATGTCAGACAGCAAAGTACAATAAATCAAGCTGAACATAAAAAGCGCATGATAGTTTTATGCCCAAACAATAGCTCTGTGGTAAAAACCACCAGTCCTAGCACACAACGCTAAAAAATAAATTACCATTGATAACCAAAACCGTTCACAGACCCAAGTGAATCCTAACAAACCTCATTTTGTTCTTTGTAGTATTGTATCTCTATTGCGTTGTATCTGGTGGAGAACTTTGCTCGCTCAGCCAAGAAATTAAATCAGTAAAACTTTGGCATAAAATCAATTGCAGCATTGCACCAATAGAATACATTTCATACACGTTGCGCAGATCCAAGAAATAAACGTCCAACATCAATGTCTTAATCAGTCTTAAATTCAAGACCACTTCTTTATTTATTTTTGACCAAGTCTAGCATTACCATAATATACATTTTCCCCTTAGTCATAGCTTGCAATAACATATATAATATAGTATGTGTATACACAAATCTGAGCATACAAAAAAATACAAAAACATTTTAGGATAAGTGTAGGAACAGCAGTGAAAACGTGGAACAAATAACATTTCAGTCTGTTTTTTTTATTTATATATCTATATTTTTTTTATTTTATCTCCTGCACACTGCATGGATTTCACAGCGGATTTCCCGTCGCCGTGTCTAGAACCTAAAAGGGATGCGACAAACAAAGTATTGAACCAGTGCTGCAGTCAAAGTGGCACAGGTGTGAGGACCAATGTGCCCCCTTAAGTACGTAAAGAGGAGACGCCTCAGATCTCCAAGATATGTCGAGTGACCAAAGCCCGAGGACGTTCCAGCGGGCGTGTGGAACCTCAGGGGCTACGGAGGCACATTTCACCACGATACGACTGGACTCGGTGAGCAAGCAATTTAACACTCCGCCTACAGGGGTGGGTGGGGGCTTCGACTCGACTTGCCTGTTGCTAAGACACGAGGTCGACCGTAACCTACTAGGTGATTGAAAGGATATGTAAACATACAGGCATTCATAACAAACCAAAAAGTAGAAGGTGGCATCACAAAAGAAGTCAACGGTAAGTAAACGTGTTACGATTACAAAAACACCAGCCATGTAAACTTTGCCCTTCTCAGGCATTAAGAGAGGTGAACCTGACCCCTTCAAAGATTATAGCTTGTATTCCACTATTTAAGCCCTTTGTGTTTAAGTGTGTGTATCTTGTGAAATCAGGGGGGGGGGGGGAATACAGCATGCACTGGTAACACGTCAGAGTATGTGTATATATATATATATCGATCTATATATCCTTTCCTCTAAATATATACAATGCCAAACAGATAGACATGTAGCCTAGCAAAGTCATTTACTTGATCCCTGACCAAATTGAAGTTCAGATATTAAGTTGGTCATTGAACAAAGGCAACATAGTCAGAAGATATGTTTTACAAATGGACAATATGTTGACAGTATTTTGATAAACCATTCAACTTCAAATATAGTTGAAGAGTGCACACAATTCTTTTTTTTTTTTTTTTATAAATATTTGCTTAAGAAATGAAGCAACATCAGAGCTCTGAGATCAAATTTGCACAACTTGTTTAAAATTGCTACAGTCCAGAGCCACAGCGCAGCATTGAGTTGCATTGTATAAAGCTAAGTCTAGGCTTATATAGTCAAACTGGAGAAATGACTTGGTGCTGGAATGTGCAAGTGGTCATATAGGAACATGCCCCTGCACACAGAAATACACCCATGACACAAGCCACATGTGTGCTTTGCCAAGCAGCGCAAAGCTTGCTTGTTTCTAAAAAATATCTTTTGAATAAGGTAAAAAAACAAACAAAACAATAATAATCTATTGCAACACCAATCAATAACAGTCACTGTCAGTAAGCACTGGCATCGCCATCCAAAATATCAAAACATAAATCCCCACCATGCACATAAGGCCAGCCGCCAGTTCTCAAACACAGAAACAAATTATAAAAGGGGGAAAAGGCTGGTCCACATGTTGACACTAGTATCTAAAAAAAAAAAAAAAAGCAATTACAAAGTTTCAGGTAGACAAATAATAACAATAATAATAATTCTTTGTTCCAGTTCCATTGCCATGCAAATAACCTTAGGATTAACTCCAGGGATGGAAGACTAATTTCATGTCGTTTTAAACAGCCTCTCTTCTTTATGATGACATTCTTAACATCACCTAAAACGTTTCCCTGACCACAACTAAAATTCTCCTCTCTTCACCAACATCATCTGATTCCACCCATAAACCCAAGCTCACCATCGCCTCATTTAACCTGCCTCTGAACTACCTTGCACTGATGTGAGACATTAGCCTGCAGCCTTTACTCTATATGGCATAATGAGTGTATTTTAAAGACTTTTTTTGTCAAAACTGCTCACTGGACCATCGGATTTATTAGTAAAACATCCTCTGAAACTCAGTAGGAGACCCTGAGTAGACGTCGGGCCGTGCAAGAACGCCACGACCCTTTTTGCTCAGCTTACGACTGACATGCATATTCCTGCCTTATTGATGGAAAGATAGATATTACAGTTATTCTTTCCCATCCAAAAAAAGTGAAGATTAAAGAAAAGAAAGAAACTAGAGAGTCCAGTTTTACTGTGCAGGCACAAACAAGTGTCAATTACACCTAAAAAAAACACGAAACAAGATGTCTTCTCAAAACAGATTTCTCTCCCCTTTGGTGGGGAGTCTCAGAAAGTGATAAAGAGTGTGTGTTTATGACTGGGCGTCTCGGCAGGATAAAAAACCCCTCGTTGATAGTCTTCACATTCGAGAGCCTTGCTCTTGAAGAATCTGGAGAGGAAAAAGGTCGACTTCAAGATGACTTCATCAGGAAGGAAGTGTGACATTACAGGGATATTATGGGCAGCATTAAGCACTTGTGCATCACTACAAAGGGTGTAACGATCTAAATCTAGAATGAGCTTGCATTGTGGTTACCTACATTTTTATTTGAAAACTGGCTAGAAATGCTTTAAAATAAATAAATACAATTGATACAAAATGTAAATCATTACACCCCTAAATCATCTCTACATAGCCAAACATCAATACTGAGCAGTCTGTCATTAGGCAACAACGCAGTGTTCTTGCGAAGCTTACCGAAAAGCAACACATCCTTGTATTTTCGCAGGAGCACAGCTATGTGGTCTACCCCGGGAGAACATAAGATGTTCCGGCTATTAAATATTGAAGCGGATCTCCATCACCGTGTGTGTCTCAAGATGGATAATAAGCTGAAAGTCATTCTACGCCAGCTAATATGCAGGGGGTGGGAGGAGGCTAGTGTGCATGTGCTAGGGTGAAAATCCAGAATTCTCTCACCATCACCACTGTACACAACTGTAAAACGCACTGCATGCAAAAAGATCTTATATTAGAATGGCTCATTCTGCTTATTTCTTTATATAGCTCACGTTTTTTAAAAGTGTGCATTACGGCCAGCCAGAAGTCACCTGCTCCCTTCGGAGCATAAAGCACCCATTATGAATATAAGATAACCAGACTGGTATTTATGGAGATGACATGGGTGGTAGTGGCCGAGTGGGTAACACACTCGCCTAAAAACAAGAAAACCCAGGTTGTGTCCTTGAACAGCGGGACTGTCCCCATAACTACTGCCATAAAAAATGTAAATGATTTCCGCCTAGGTCTCTTTGTAAAATTCGGGACCATGGTGGTTCGGATTGCCCAAGAACTGCTAATCAGCCTAGATTTTCCTGCGCCATTTCTGTTGTGACATGTGACCACAGGTACACGTTGAGTCAGTGCATGATGGTACAATCACAATTCGACAAACATTGCAATTTTCAGTTCAGTATTCGCTATACTATGAGACTTAACAACTGTAGCATAACACTACTGTGCTGTTACTAGCATATCGCGAGTTGAGAGCGGGCTTTCTTGCTCGCGTTGAAGTATGCGTGGCTTTAACCTTTAACGTGATTGGATGGGGAGGGGCTGCTTTGTTTTGCTTTGAAACCCATTATTTTCTATGGCTTGCTTGATATTATTGTCTTTGTGACTGATGGGGGCATCTTGTATGTTTAATTCAGAAGTCATGGCATGATTTTCGTTGGCATGATTGGTCCCCTAAATCTACATAATGCACCTCAAGTTGTGTACAGTTATATACGTACAATATAATTAATAAAATATTTCTTTTTATGTAGCTGCCTGTTAAATAAACCCTGCCAAGTTTGTGTCTTATCTCCTCACCTTTGCTTTTTCACTAGGCTCACTATTCGTGCCATATGATTGGTTGTGAAGCTCTTTTGAGACAACACAGAGAAACTCCGCCTGGTCCTCATTTCCATAGTTATATGAGGAGCCGATGCTGACCAGCTGAAAGATCAGAAATCACAGTTAGTCATTTCATTTACCTAAAACAGACGAAGAATATCATAAACTGCATTTCATGAAAGACTGCACACTATAATCATAAAGCTCAGACATTTCCAGTTCAATTGTAAAGTTCATTAAAAAAAAAAAACATCTAAGTTTTTCAAAATGGTCACAATTCTGTTATAACTATAATGCTAAAGCCAGTTGGTTGCTTTTTTTCATCAAAAAGCTGGTATTGATCTGTTCATATTGATATGTTTTAAAACTACAAAACCTTTCTTTGGCATTTAGATATTCATTAGTTCAAAGCAACAATGTGCACCAATGCAATTACCAGAAAATGCACAAAAAATAAAAGTGAGACAGCGGTATTAATGGTACCTACCTGTTCAAACTTCCAGCCATCTGACATGGTAGAGACCATCTGTGTTAGTTCCTCCTCTTGGCACTGAAGGACTCTATACACATGTTTTACAGGAAGCTGGAGGAAGGAAAGAGGAAGAGGCAGTATTTGCATGGCGGCCACGCACAAACCCGACCTGATCTAAGACTTTCTAGAAAACAAAAAACGGAAAAAATACAATAAATAAATACCAATAAATAAGCCTCTCAAGATACAATCGTACTGATCAGAAGGCAGTTTAGCACGTTACACCGCACGGTACTTCTCCACGTAGGGTGGTGAGTTCTGCTGGCAGACTGCGCCAATTACTGACCTCACAAGCCTGGCAATAACATGTCAGCCGTGGGCCAAGATTCTTAAATCAACCTGTTAACCGAAAAGCGCACGGGAAGCCGCTTCTCCGGAGGACGTCTCTGCACTTTCCTGCCACCTCAGCATGCACAAACGTGTCTGGTTTTAACACTGGTTTTACAAAACTACAAAAAAAAGGTTCGAGCCTATTAGGCCAGGAATTACAATTCAATAAAGACATGCCACAATGATAAAAATTCCATTTCGACCGTGAGCCGACAGTGTACAGAAGGGATTAATAACAGACTGAGTGTCCATTTTCATCCTCTCAACTCACCTGGGCGGTTTTACAGTCCCGCTCCCGGATTTTGTCTTTGACCAGCTTAATCAGCGACGTGATATTGTAGAACTCGGCCTCCTCCAGCACACCTTGGGCACCAACAAATTATTTAAGGCTCCTGACACCAGCGCATCAAGAACAACAACACGAGTGAAAGGCAACACCGAAGGTGCTGAATGGCAAGTAGAAAGAAAGAAAAAAGAAAGAAAGAAAAATACAAAGGAAGTGGAAATAGGCTAAAAGGCGTGTCCGATGCAGATTCATACCTTCTTCGGCAAGGCCTCTGTTGAGCACGAGCTTACCATGCCGCAAGTAATTGAGCACCGGGCCAAAGTAAGTTGGGTCTCGGTCTATCAAATAGGCGCCCGTTTCATCCTGGAAGAGCGTCAAGTTCAGGAGATTAGCGCAAAAACATGAAACAGACAAATGTGCTCAGGACGAGACATGAAGACGCGCCGCTGACATTTAAACACACCCACATGCACAGCCTTCCCCGCGCGGACACCGTAATTAGCAAGGATCAATACAAGATGAGAACGAACAGAGCAGTCAAGAGAAATTAAGGCAAACGTCCACGTGCTAGAATTCCCGTTACCTGTGAACTTGCTAAAATGAAAGGGGGACAAAAAAAAATAATAAATCTTTGAGCCGTCTTTGCCGGCTGCTCAAATGTCACTGTCCTGTTAAATGATGCATGATGACCTTTATCGGTCGAAAAAATCCTGCAGGCGACCGTATTTCTCATCGTACGTGGAGGGCAAAAAACCCACGCGATGACTAACGTCGGATCTCAGTTTCCAGCAACAGAAATACGGCGAGGACGCGTCGTGGAAAGTAAAAAAACCATATTTGCATTCACACGCGTACGCTTTGGTCAGATTACGTTGGCCGTGCCAAAGTGCCCTGCACAACTCATGCTTTCGTGGTTTCAGCCCAAATCGGCCTCGATTCGGAACATCAGGCTGGACGCCCAGGGTTACCCCATCTTCCAACCCTGGAGGGACGGGATAAGCTCCAGACATGGCAATGGTTTGCCTGGTTCGTCAACGAGCGATTTGAAATAACCGAGATCTTAAAAGGGAGGTTAAAATGTCAATTTTAGGACGGGATGGTTCCTTTTGTAGGAGAGCCGTGATGGTCCGGCATTCTGAATACTTGCATTTTCCGATGCCGGCCTGAATTACACCGAATAAGCGTCCAAAAAAAAGGCATCTATTAGCTTGCTGACGCGGAAATTGGTGCTTTAGCTACGCATTCGCCCAGAGTAAAACGTTTAATTCGCGGCGCTAACGCTAACGCTGCCATTGGGAGATTATGACCCGGGCTACATGCTAACACATCCAGCGACGGCTTCAATTCCCACGCGAAGTGTTCTGCGTCTGGCGGGGCGCATTCGTGTGAAAATGTGAAAATTACAACAAAATTAAAAAAAAAAAAGTTTCCATTAAGTTTCCGCAAACAGGACGCTAGCATGCTAACGCACCTTGTCAGAGTCGAGGTCGGGATCGGCCTGGCACAGTCGGTACAGAAAAGACTTCGGGTCTCGGCACAGCGTCTGCCGCGTGGTGAGGAAGTACGTGCCGCCGACGTTGAGGCGAACCCACTTGGACACGTCGCTGGCGCACGCCTGCATCCTCTCTGCCGACGTCGCGGCGGGACACCTCCGACCAGCCGCGCCGTCGAAGTCGGGGCTCTTCTCCGCCATCCCTTCCCCCGTCGGTCCTCGCTACAGGAACTGGGCGCGAGACAGGAAGTGGCCGGCGCTGGCGGCGCGGCTCGGCTCCTCTCGGCGCGGCTCGGCTCGTCTCGGCGCGGCTCGGCTCGTCTCGGCGCGGCTCGGCTCCTCTCGGCGCGGCTCGGCTCGTCTCGGCGCGGCTCGGCTCGTCTCGGCTCAGTTCCTCACTCGGCTCGTCAGCTGGCCGCCCTCCACAACGTTGTTTTCGTCCGCATCACTGGCCGCCACATCGTAATTTGAGGTGAACGATTTTTTTTTTATATTCTATACTTACAGGCAACGTTTCGCCTCAGTAAATAGTTTTCTCTCTCTGATATTAAACTAGTTTAGACGTCATGTTCTTTTCATCCGCTGTCATTACTGCAAACACAAAGTGAAAGAGGACCCTCACCGTGCCACATAATACCACATGGTGTTAGCAATATGCCAGCCAATATGCCACTAGAGGGGACCTGAGTACCACAGCTCGAGAACCAAGGTGCTAAGGTGGTAACATCAATTTATGTGAATTTAATATACAAAATCTTACTATATGTGTTAAAGGACCCCTATTATGTTTTTTTATTTGCTTTGTCTTGCTTTGTTCTGTTTTTTTTTTTTTTTTTGTCTTATTGGTCCCCCAATGCTCTCTCTGAAGTCTCTTTCCAAAATTTAGCCGTGGTGCAGAATTACAGCCACTTTTATTCAGTCCCACAATGACAGTTTTTCAGACCTTTTCAGTGTCTGTAGCTTTAAATGCTAATAAGGAGGAGAGAGGCAGGACGAGGACGGCCTTTAGAAGTTGAGCAGGGATTCATGGAAATGAAGTCATCAACACCATTCACCAACCACACTGTTTGGCACAGCCAGGAAGTTGTGTCAGTTTTTTTCCTGAAAAAAAATTAATTAGCCCACTGGTTCTTCAAAGTCTTGCGTGACGGAACTAAAAAATACATTTGTGCTCATTTTTACATCCAAACATTTACATTTACAGCATTTATCAGACGCCCTTATCCAGAGCGACTTACAATCAGTTCAACTGATTGGCTCAACCATTATTTGGACTACATAAAGACTGACAACCACAAACAATCTCATGAAAGTGCCACAGATGAAATACCAAGTAGATCTACCAATATAAGGGGATTATTACAAGAAAAAAATTACATTGTGACAAGGAAATAAGCAGGCCAAACATTACACTACAAACAAAGGAAGAAAAATTAGTTGGTAATAATGTGTCTTAATATGAAAAAACAAGCCCACATGAACTTAAAGCCTTTTAAGTATTAATAGTAATAATAATAATGATATTTAACTTTCCTATGAGGCCACTGCCTTTCCCCGTCCATTACGGCAAGCCAACAGGGCAAGCCAACCAGGTTCATGGCACATTTTTAAAGGTGACGAGAAAAAAAAAAGGCATTTTGTTGCAGGTAAATGGCACATATTTGTGCTAGTAAAAACATTCTGGGGGCACCACCGAAAATCTTGCCTAGGGCTCAAAATATGTTAGGGCCGGGCCTGTGCCTTGTGTTCAGAGAAGGTGATATCGGCCAACTTGGACGGCAAGCGCCTACAATTTACATGAATTTTACATGAGCTGATTATCGTCCTCCTTCACAAATCAACCCCTTCCCTACACTTTTAATATTTAGATCAGATTCTCCGAATGCACTACAAAAGTGGCATCCCATCTTTGACAGACTATAACTACTAAAACATATTATATCGTACCACGCAATGTACGCTACACAATAGTTTTGTGTTTATTTGTTTGGTTTACTCTCATGCATCCTTAATGCATTTCCACATTTCCAGTAGTTCACAGAAGTGAGTACGCCCCTAACATTATATCTTTCCTTGGGACAACACTGAACACTTTGATGCAATGTAAAGTGGTCAGTGTACAGCTTGTATTATAGTGTACAGCTTGTATAATATGATGTCCCCTCAAAATAACTAAACACCCACACATTGATAAAAACGAGTACAGGCCTTAGTGAAAACGTTCAAAATTGTACCCAGTTAGCCTTTTCTCCTCCATGGTGTCATGTGACTGGTTAGTGTAACAAGGTCTCAGGTGTGAATGGGGAGCAGGTGTGTTAAACTGTTGTCGCTCTCACATGCTCTCATACTGGTCACTGTAGTTCAACATGGCACCTCATGGCAAAGAAGTGTCTAAGGATCTGAAAAAAGAATTGTTGCTGTACATAAAGATGACCTGGGCAATAAGAAGATTGCAGACACCCTGACACTGAGCTGCAGGCCACTGGCCAACACCATGGTCCACCAAAGAAGTTGAGTGCACGTGCACAGCGTCAAATCCAGAGGATGTCTTTTGAAAAACTGACATATGAGTGCTGCCAGCATTGTTGCAGAGGTTGAAGGGGAGGGGGGGTCAGCCTGTCAATGACCAGACCATACGCTATATGGTCTAATTGTTCTGACGGAAGCATCTTTCTAAAGATAACCAATCAGACTAAGCACATGGATTATAGGAACCATGTCCTGTCGTCTGATGAGATATCTGTTATCTCATCAGACAGATATTTTGGACCCAATTTGGACATTTTCACTTTGGGGTGTACTCACTTTTGTTGATAAGACATTGATGACAATAATGTGTTTACAGTTTCTGAGATCTTGAGAGATCACTTTCCCATTGCATAGCCTGTGTCCTTTACAGTACAAAGACTCTATCTGTTTTCTATATATTTATTTCCTTTTTCACCCTGATTTTCCAAAGTTCCATTTTCTCACTCCGTTTCAGTTTTTCTGAATTGCTAAAACACTAAAGCCCATTCGTTCAACTACCAACTACCTACTTCTACAATTTGTTCAGCTACCAAAAATTACAGCAAGCACTTGCATTTGAGCAAAAGAGCAACTCATGAATGAGCAGCAATAAAAATATTTGCAAATAACAACACTGGGAAACAGCACATGTAAACATCACACTGTCAATATATTAATTACAGAACTAAGTGTAGTCTGTTTTCATTCTTTACAGAGAAAACATCATGAATACATCTTCTCAGATTAAGCTGGATTCAGTCTGGCAAAAAGGAGAAGAATAGGCTGCAACGTCATAGGTCAACGTGCTTTTATGGAAGTGCCTCCCCAAGCGTGGTGTAAATGTGACCATCTGTGCTGCCATCAGCCACTGTGGGGTTGTCCACTGCCGTGTTACAGTTGGGCCATTCAACTCTGACTCCTAGTAACATTCGAGGATGATCTGTTGGGATGTTTTGCTTTGTCAGAGAGATCACGAGCAGGCAGAGTGTCTCATTTATGTTATCATTTGGCCCAATGTGAGCTTTCACTGTGGACCAAGATTGTGTGATTGGTTTCACGATGGACAGCATATTACAAATGTGCTTTTCTTCATACACTCCTTTTTATAAAACCCTACTGAGACATACCCTACTTTCTAACTCCTCAAGGTCAAAAATGGTCCAACAGAAGTAGATTTGTACATTTGTGCTTTATAATTGAGCCTATTGCTTTTCCAGTCCTAGACCAATAGAAGTGAACCTGTTGTGAACCCTCTTTAACCATCTTTTACATTGTGACAATGTCTTGTCTGCTATTTTCCAGAGTGTATGAAGGTTCTTTATTATTTATTTATTCATTCATATATTGTTCACTTACTGCTTACCAGTTATCATCTGAAAAACAGATGAATCCTTCAGGGCATTGTGAATGAGCCCGTGATTCATAGTTATAAACCTGCAGCAGCAGGAAGTTCATCTCTAGTCACATGAATGACGGACTTATGTTTCCAATTTGTTACTTGTCATTGAACCATGTGGAAACTGGCCCGTGTGACGTGGTGGCTGGTGGCCTCCTGAGAGGCCAAAGCGATCATCTGTGTAAACAAGTTAAAAACACGGCAGCCATCACTTCCTGTTATTGCAGGAGGTGTTTCTTACTCCAGAGTAAAGAAGCAGGTTGCTGCTGTGTTTTACACTGTTGTGAAATTCAGGACACCTGCCACCTTCTTATAAATTACACGGCCAAAGCCCAGAGGGGAAAAAAACACACACATAAGCACCTTCTATAAGAAACATACTGTGCAGTCCTTCAAAAAAAGGTGTACTTCAAAAAAAAAAAAAATGTAATAATCGGTATTATCAATATGTGAAGCAAACAAAGAACACAGCCAAGGCTAACAATAGTGACAGAGCCATAACTCTGCACAGCTGATACACTGTATATAAATTAATTATGATGGAGAGAAAGACAGAAAGAAGAAGAAACATTTGGATTATTTTTGAATTGTTGATATTTTTCTTTTTTTTTTTTGGTTCTTGCTTCTCTCGATCAGTCATGAAGAGAGGCAGTGTTTTTGCATGTGTTGCAGCATTAGCCTCCCAAACCATGAGGAGATCAGCTGATGTGCTGAAAATGTCAGAAGGGGAGGCTTCACTGGAGTCTTGAAAAGCTGGACGAAGATGTTTGAAAGTCCTGACATGTTCACTGCATTCCTTGACCGATAGAGAAAAAGACAGTGGAAGAGATGCAGGCCTCTGTCCATGCAGGAACACGTAGATGTTGAGCAGGAGGTGGAGGATGGGGCTGTGTCTGTCCTGAGGGGACTGATAATGGAAAGGTTGCGGGTTCAAATCCCGAACCTTAAATGTGCCTCCGAGGTCCCCTCGAGGGACCAGTCCCCAGACACTGCTCATGACTGCTCACTAAGAGTAATGGGTTAAATGCAGAAGACACATTTGGTTTTGTTGTGCTGTGTACCCCAATGACAAAAACGATCACAAACCAGATGTACCTCCACATATCACATATTATTTATACATTTTTTTATTAATAAAATTTCCATCTCAGATGGACTGGTGTCTTCTTGGGAAGGTCCTCTCTGACTTGCACCTAATTCAGACAAAGGAGCATTTGCTTTCTACATCTTGATTACAGAATGCTTAGTACACTATGCGTTTGTGACATGCATAACTTTTTATTGTCAAAAATATAATGTACAATACACATATATTCAGTATGAAATCATTTGTTATATTGTCAGTCAATTAGCTAAGATAAAAGTATTATATTGCAAATTATGGAACATGACATGCATAGAGAATATATTTACTACATTGATTTAATTATTGTACTACATTGACATCCTTTTTATTAACCACAAGCTTTAAATCATGTAAAACATAAGTAGCAAACATGTAGGAACCTCCATACATCACTGCATCACATGTGATCCAAAAATAGTGATGTGTGTGATGGAGAGGAGCTGCTGGCTGGGTGGGGGCTATATGCCGACTGTAACGTACTCTTGCCAGTTCATATTTGCCAGGATACACATAAGTGTACCGGTTTTTAAAGACACCGACTTATTTAATCTGTCTCTAAGGTGTCTTTCATGAACCGGCTTATTTCTCTTTATTGTTGGAGTCCCCATTGTCTATGTTCTCAGCAGTAGGCAAAGTAAAAATCAAGCCTTGTGGCGTGCTGGTAAGAGCGCAGTAGTCTTGGCTGAAACATTTGCGCTCGGGTTCAGTGGATAGAAGAACACGAGGCCAGCAGGTCTGATCAAGGTCTATCGTTTCCTCTAAGGAGAAGCCGTCTTCTCCGGTCATGTTAGGATCTATGCAACTGTCAGTTGACTCTGTCTCTTCAATTGGACACGGCGTGCTTAAACACGGCTCTTGTTCACATGACATCTGTGTCTCCAAAGTTGTGCAGAGATTAAGACCAGATGCCCAGACATCTAATGAAGGACCAACATATGGAGAGTAGCACTGAGCTAGGGGGCACGTATCTGCTTTCTCTTCCATCACTTCTTCTTCAGGCTTAACCTCAATCAGCGTGTCGATTGTAATGTCTAGAAACTGGTGAAATGCACTGATGTTTTTCTTTGATACAGCCCAGTCCTATCAAATATATATTCAAAAATAAATCCTGTCAGTAGAAATATAGTGAGACCTATTCAGGACTGTCAAATATGAAGTATGAAATCACATTAATATTACCTGAACATGTCCATTGTGGTTCTGGTTGAGGGACTGAAGATATGTTGCTGGTGTTGGAACCCAGATGATTTCATTGAGCTTCATTCTTTAAAAACAGTATAATAATACAAATTTTAAGAACACGACAAAGAAGTAAACATCAACACTGGACTAGAATGATGGAGCATCATCATAGTCACAAAGACAAAGTGGACATTGGCAACTGAATATATGAATTATGTCCATCCAAATCCATCAGAAGACCTTTGTTGCGCACATTTCTAAAGAAAGCTTACATTCTACTCATATTGTAAATATGATATTAAATAGATCACCAACCTTACGGCAGGCAATAGAACCAAAACTGCTAGAAGTCCAAGCGATAAACACAAAGGCACAAAAATCTGCCCCAAGGATGCAAATGGATCCGGAGAGGTGTCAGGTTTTTGGCCTATTAAAAAGACCATGAAAGAATGTCAAGATGTACAGATTTGCCATGTGGAAGAGCGCTGATTTCAGATCAGTGTTTGAGTGGAAATTCCATGATTGTATTAGAACCTGTTCTCCATTGTACTGCTCTACTCCAATCGCTCCATGTTCCTTTGTATACAGGTCCTGGTCTTGGTGCTGCACTTACTTTTGCTATATATTTAGTTCCTGGATTCAGTTTATCATCAGCAATAGAAAATGATGCATTGCTGCACAGATGCTGTATTAAAAAGAAATCTCACATTATGAAAATATTTGATCAATATGCTATTTTACAAAAATTGGTGTCAATTGATTAAAATAAGCACAGTCACTTCCACTAGAACCCAGTTTAATTCACAAAAAATATTTTTTTTAAATTACATGATTTTCATACTAAATTTAAATTGTATACTTTTAGGTAGAATGTCCCTAAGGCCAGAACCCTTCCAAAAAACTGCTGTAAAAGTTTTTTGCTAACACTTTAAACAAGTCAAAAACAATGTTTTAGAACTACTTCAGCCTGAAACATATATATTCAAATATTAAATATTTTTTTATGAATCAGTTTTAACCCATTAATGACCAACATTGGTACATAACTCCAAAAGGAACAATACTACTGACATTTCCAAGAGATGCTTTTCCATCGAGTATTCATTATGATCAATATTATTATTATTATTATTATTATTATTATTATTATTATTATTATTATTATAATTTGGAAACATCTCACTCATACTGTACAGCCAATCAACATTGATACATATTAAACATTTCATTAGGAAAGCACCCTTAGATGAATAGAAAAAAACTTTGCTGTAAGTGTTGAGAAGGAAAAGGTAGGGCCATCTGGTGGACAAATATAAAAATATTTGAAATTTAAAGGTCACCTATTATGATTTTTTTTTCTTTTATAAAGAAATACTGTATTGGGGTGTGAATAACAGCCACTTTTAGCCACTCGACCAAAGAGTTTTCCCCACAACTGGGGCAGTGGTGGCCTAGCGGGTAAGGAAGTGGCCCGTAATCAGAAGTTTGCCATCCCCACACACCATCCCCACACACTGCTCCCTGGGCATCTGAGACAACAATAATAAAGTTTTTAAAAATGTATATCTTCTGGCAAGTTGGACTAAAATATTATTTTAACACAGCCAAAATGGCTAAGATAAAAAAAATAAAATGACACAAACCCTCTTAAGGGTTTAAACCCTGAACAGATAAACTCATGAAACAAACTTACGATACTTACAGTACTGAGACCTCCATGTTTCTCTTCATGGAACACAAATTTATACTGCAGATATGATGATAAATAATGAGGAAATTCATATCCACTGTTCCATGTGAATTCATACTTTTCTGATATGTGATGCTGAGTCAAATTAAATGGCTTTCTTGGTTTAACTAAACAAAAAAACACAAAAGCTTAAAATGATAAGGGAGACAAGAAACATTCAGAATAATATGGAGGACTTTAACCTGGGGCACTCACTGTTTTTGCAGGGTCTGAAGTCTGGAAAAATCACTGTTGGTTTGTTATACTCATTTAGTGAACAAACTAGACTTACATTAAATGTGACAAAATCAGCAAATTCAAAATCAGCATCAAAACTGCAGTGGTCAATATTCTCCTCTTTCACAAACAGACATTTGAATGTTCTGTAAAAAAAGATGAAAATAGAATTATTAATTTTATATTGAGTTGCATGCAATGGACACATTATTAAAGACACCTGCTTAACAGAATTAGGAACACTGGGCTAGGCTGCAGTGCCCAGCTTATGCATATGTGTGTGGATTTAGTCTGCATCTGTTTACAAGATGTGGCTAGTGAATGCGGCGCACATTCACCTGGTTTCAGAACGTTCGAAATCCCAAACCAGAAATTCCAAGTGGAAGGAGTCACTCAAGTTGAATGGAGCAATGGTCTTGTTCACCGTGCAGTCTATTCTCTGAGAGTAGTCGGTCACACAGGTAAGTCCATTTATTTCATCTGACACAGAATACAGATGAGCTGAATTACATCTGTATAACATACTGTTGATTTTTTGACACCCTAGCTGACCTTACATGCCACTGAATTTTCTGATGACAATCTGGGTAAAATGTAAATGAAAATGTAAATTTCATAAACCCATATTATATTCACAATAGAACACAGTAATTCGTCAGATTGAGGTATAGTTTTAGGCCATTAAAGATTAAGGTCATGCTGACCATGTCTCAAAAAAGTTTGGACACAGCCATGTCTACCACTATGTACCATCACCTCTTCTTTCAACAGTCTGAGAACTGAGAAGATCAGTCCCATTATTGTCTGAAATCAGTCCTGTTCAACAGTCATAACTTCTGTTAACTTCTGGACTGGATTGCAGGCTGGTTCTGCTGTAGATTGTCTTACTGACAAAGACATTGCCTGGATGGGAGTATATGTTCCTGTTTATACCTGTGCATACCTTTCAGAATTTATGTTGGGCAAGATAAGCGGATGTGCAAACTGCTGCCACCCCCAGAGATGCAAGTTTTAGTGCTGAATGCTGCTAACAAGCTGAATTATGCTTTTACTGTTTAAACTGGAAGACACAGCGTCTAGAAAAGCGAACACTCACTAAACTTTAGAAAGATTGTTATCTGTCACACCTAATATTTTACCGTTGCCGTAATGTGAATAGACCAAACAAACCTGCTGTCAGTAGCATTATAGTAAAGTAAAAAGTATATTTACTCATAAACATAAATTAGACAGCTTAGTTTAAAAGAACAAACTAATATTTTTTAACTATTGAAATGAGGAAAAAAACACATTAAACAAACAACAGCAATGGTTTATGTTTTTTTCAGTGCATCCATACACTGTAAATAAAAAAATTTAACCTGTTGCAACCTGTTAATTGTTACGGCAATGCTGTAACATCATATGAGACAGATTACTTCAATTTTTTAAAGTTCACTTTTAAAGGATTCACTTTCTTCAGTGTGTCTGACCACAGACTAGTTCTTCACTTTATCTCAGAATGGCCCAGAGAAGACTGACGGTGTTTCTGGATCATGATCACATGTGGCCTCTTCTTTGCATGAATGACATTTAACATACATTGTGGTTCATGCAGTGATGTTAAACCACAATGTATGTTAAATGTCATTCATGCAAAGAAGAGGCCACATGTGATCATGATCATGTGATTCAGGGATTCATGATTCAGAATCATCCCTGTTTTTAAAGCAACACTGCCTGAGGGCCCAAAAGTCATGGGCATCCAGTATTGTTTTGTGGCCTTCTCCCTTACACACATATTTCACTGGAATATTTACATATATTATTTATAAATGTATTACATTCATGTGTTAAATTCATTAAGGAATGTGACTGCTGTTTTTTTTTTATTATTCTAAAATAACGACTAGTACAAATAAGTGCATCCTCTGCTTAATATTCTAGACATAATCACCACCAAAAAATAGAAGCAATTTCTTCTCTGTAGCTGGAAAAGAAGAAACATGCTATGCAAGCAGCATTTTCTTGTTTCCTTGCTTTTACTTTTTATATGTCTTGCCTTTCATTTGTAATCCTGTTATCTTAATACCATAACAATCAAGCAATAACCAATAAACAGAAACCAAAATCAAATGTTACCTCTCCCCAATGAAGATGGACTAATCCAGACTGAGAAAAGTGGCAGAAAATGTAAGAATCTCATGATTTTTCGGTCCCTGTGAAATAAATATAAACATATCATCAAGTGCCAGAGCATTAAACGCTTCTGTTTCTAGCAACAAAACCTAGCAGTTGTGGTCAGAACTTTGCATACATCATCATGGGCATGAATGCCATGGTATGTTTTTTCCTTTCGAAGACATTTCACATATTTTCAATAGCGTTGAGGTCAAGAGAAGACCAATCCAAAAGCTTAACCCTTTAATTCCATGCGTATCATATTTGAGACATGCATTTCCGAGACCAATTGCATTAACATGATATATGAATTTTGCATAAAACTCTTTTGTATTCTATCTGATGCTTGTCTTCTGCCCCCTGTTGGATACACTCTGCACTACAACAATGCTCACATACAGCTGGTAAAAAGGGAAATTTACTGCTAATCCTTCAATGGTCATTTGTTATTTTTTTCTGGATGTGATATACATTTGTCTTCCATTGTCCACAATACAGTGTTTTGATTAATCAAGCGCACAATTTACAGACTGAAATGTGATATTTACAACAAATAATTAGATATGAAGTCTGAGTCTATGCAATGGCTAATTTATAGTTGACAAAAAAAGGAAGTTTACTACTGTAGATGTCCTGCACTTGCTTGATGGCAATTTGATTGACATAGAAGGCCTTGTAGAGACAGATGACAAAGTGGAAGGTAACAATTGGACTCCAGATGCAGAGCATGATGATGAAAGTATGTTATTGCCCGAAGTGTCAAATGCGATACAAAAAAAGCCATACTTCTAATGTGTAATGCCCAAAGTATCAAACATGATACAAACAAATATCCACTGTCTAGCTGTTGATCAGAAGTTGTGAGAACATTGGCAACAAAACAGCCAAAGAGCATGGTCCTACCACCAGCTGGTACAGTGTTCTTGGGTTTGAAAGACAATCGGACCTCTTGTTAATGTGGCCAAACAACTTAATCTTTGTGTAAGTTGAAGAGTATTGGCAGCCAAGAATTTCAGTTGAGATTGAAGGTGTCCGTTCTTGGATGGGACCCTCTCAGTATGTGTCTCAAAGGTCCAAGCTTGTGAGTTTGAATCTGGAATCCAGCTTCGAGTGTGTGGTTGGCATGATCACTAGGTGTTGGCCCAAAATTGTCCAACTGTTGTCGATTATGACGAGAAGTTAACTGGCCTTGTCATTGTCAAGTTGAAAGAAGAACCTTCAGGACTAATTTTAGTAGATGAATCTATCTATTTGAGACTATATGTATATCTTTTAGAAAATCCACGATAAACATGTGTACCAAAATCATTAAAGATGTAGGTTGTAGGGTTAGAGAATGAGTCTGTGTAAACGTTTGACCTCAACCATGTAATGTAGAGCAAACAGAAAAATTTGGACTATGAGAGTTGCTCAGCATTCACAAAATCATAGCTATGAATACCATTGGGTTTTCACGATCCAGCGTGAAAGTCACTCTGGCTAAGCATCTCAACTAAATGCCATGTAATCTTGATATGAGGAACAATCACAACAATCACATCACATACACAGTTTAACCTGAGAAAAGGTTTTCTAATACATCCAGACGAAGGTGGCAGGTTGCATACACACCATTTCATTCACACACCGACACCTACAGCCAATTCAGAGCCAATCCACCAAGTCTACATCTTTACAGGAGGAAACCGGAGATCCCAAAAGAAAACCATGCCAACATAGGGTGGGCATGCAAATTCTACACACACACACACCCACAGTGCCCCTGCTAAACATTCAGTACAGTGTTGCTGCGATCTCCAGATCCTGCAGGTTCACTTTGTACAACATTTGCAAGATTAGGCCTTTCCTTTCACAACAGGCTACGCAGCTCCTCGTCCAGGCAATGGTCATCTCGAATCTCTACTATCGTAACTCTCTCCTGGCTGGAGCCTCTGCAGTCAACCACTCCAGATGGTCCAAAATGTGGCAGCCCGCCTCATCTTCAATCAGCCAAAACACACCCATGTCACGCCTCTTCTCACCTCTCTCCACTGTCTCCCGGTAGCTGCTCGCATTGAGTTCAAATCCTTGATGCTGCCTACAGGGCTGTAAATGGAAGTGCACCCTCTTATATCAACACACTACTACCTACACTCCTGCACGCCCTCTCAGATCTGCAAATGAAATGAGACTGAAAATCCCCTCTTCACGGGGTCTCCGATCCCAATCGACTCTGTTCTCCTTTGTTGTCCCTGGCTGGTGGAACAACTTGCCCTCCTCCATTCGACCAGTCGAGACTACTACCACCTTTAAGAAGCAGTTGAAAAACCACTTGTTCAAAAAGTACTTCAGACGAGTCTAACACGCACACACACTCACAATTAAAAAATAAAAATTGTCTAGCACTTAACAATTAGCTAGCATATTCTTTTCCTGACAAGTTAGACCTTATCAGGGCTCATAGTTTTGCAACTCAAAATTTAAAGAAACCGAATGAGAATTGCTGGTGTCTTACTCATGTAAGTCACTTTGGATAAAAGAGTCCGCTGGGTAAAGTAAAGTACATTGGTAGATTCTCACTGAAGGCATCAAAACTATGAATGAACACATGTGGAGTTATGTACTTAACAAAAAAATGTGAAATAACTGAAAACATGTTTTATATTCTAGTTTCTTTGCTCTGATTACTGCTTTGTACACTCTTGGCATTCTCTCGATGAGCTTCAAGAGGTCGTCACCTGAAATGGTTTTCCAACAGTCTTGAAGGAGTTCCCAGAGGTGTTTAGCACTTGTTGGCCCCTTTGCCTTCACTCTGCGGTCCAGCTCACCCCGAACCATCTCGACTGGGTTCAGGTCCGGTGACTGTGGAGGCCAGGTCTCAATTTTTTGTTAATTCGTGTTCATTTATAGTTTTGATGCCTTTAGTGATAATCTACCAATGTAAATGGTCATGAAAATAAAGAAAACACATTGAATGAGAAGGTGTGTCCAAACTTTTGTCCTGTACTGTATGATTCCTCAAAAAAAAAAAAAAAAAAAAAAATGAACATCATACCTACTGGGCGTACTAAAACAGAGTTGTGGGTTGTTATTTTTCTTCTCTTGTCAAAATCCTCCATTACGTCAAACATAATCAGTGGTGTCTACCTCTGGGATCCTTCGCCTCAACAGAAGCACCGGCGACAGACCCACACATCCCGCCCACTGCTCAAACGACAAATGTTTCCTTCCACCCATAATTATGAACCCTCACAAACCACACATTTCTACCTCCCACAGTCACAGTTCATGCCAGTTCTTTTACTACTCTCAGAAAAGTGACATACTATTAATAATGTTCCTGTGGAATCCGGCCAGGAAGATGCTATTAGACCCCTTTTATATTGTCGTGCAGGGCTGGGCATAGTCTTTATTTGAAGAGTAAGCATAATATAATACAGAACGCATTCACTGACAATTACCTGCCCAAAACATGTTTGATTATCCCTTTACTGTCAGGGATAATCTTGGGACAATAGGCATGTCACATTATAACATTTACTTGGATTGTAATCCTATCAAATCAAGTTAACTCTGTCAAATCACACACTGAAAAAAGGAAACTCAAGGCAAGATGTTAGTGTGGAGCAGAGGATGTCTGTGGCAGAGTTAGGGTCCTGAATAGAGAGGATGTCTAGTAGGGGAGACTTGGCCCCCTTCTAAGTCGAGTAGGGGAGAGGGTGCGGAGATTGCGGTGAAATTGTGTAAGGTGGGTGTGGTGCGTGCCGGGGGGGATAGTCTGAAATTAATAAAAGAGTGATCAGATACATGTAGAGGAATGACAGATGTGTTGACTGTGGAGCAGTTGCGTGTAACCCATTTCCCTCATACAGTTTTCTCTAATTTGTGTTTTTATTAGTTAGAAACTGTTCATTCCTTTAACTTTTATTGTACCATGCCTCTGTATGTCCAAGCAACATCAGGCGAGATCAAATACATTTCTAATAATGAATGGGCCTATGGGTGGGCTTTTTCATAACACCAACAACATTAAAAAAACGCTGAGATGTAATTGAATACCATTGTTATCTGGTTGCAATGGCACCTGTCAAGTTATGAATACTCAAGGCAGCAAGTGATGATTTGTTTCATGAGAATTAACATGACGAGCCATTCTGAGAATAATATTTCACAATGATTGGAATGTTGTGAGAAAATGAGTTGAGACAATGACAAAAATCTATCAAGAAAACCATCAAGCTGGACAGTCAAATTCAAAAGTGGCAAGACTGGAAACCGGCATCAAAATGTGAGGATATGAGGGTGAGGTCAGGGAGCAAGATTCAAAATCAAAACAAAAGCAGAATTGAGCACAATTTATTTGCCCTCTTTAATCTCCTCAGACATTTCATAAAATAAAAATGTGGGATTTGTTTAAAAAAAAAAAAAAAAATAGCATTTTATTTCAGTAATTGTTGCCAATATAAATATAGAAACTGAACAAATATTTTTTATATAAGAAATCAAGAAACATATTTTCATGTAAATCTGGTAATGTGCGTAATGAAGAGAAAAATCTTTACACAATATTTTCAGTTAGAAGGAAATGTAATTACTGCCAAGTTAATTTTGCTTTAAATGAGACCTGAGTGATTTGCGTTAAGGAGCTCTGTGCCCAGACTGCTTATTCTGAATGGACAGTAAAAGTAATTTCATTCACACACAGACACTTTGTCAGTCCTTCATTGTTGCATTTTCTTTCTTCATCACTCACACAGAAACAAAACTGAACGACAACTTTGCCTGCTGCATTGAACCCTTGACCACCATCAATTTTACAAAACTATGAAAGCTAAATGCTCTGCACAGTGTAGCATGCAAAATGACTGCATCAAAAATTTATAGAATATTTTGTATCGCAATATCGCTATTCACACATTGCATTTTAAAAGCAAGAACAAACTCTACACAAAGACAGAGTCCTCTCTCACTGATGGCCTTTAAAAAAAAAATTGCACACTGAAGTCTATAAAAATCAAGCACTAAGGCAATTAGTGAGTGTAACAGAGCAAATAAAATATTATTTTGCCAGTTTGAAGAAACATTTAAAAAACGGTCCATACCTTATGCCTTCAAGAGAAAATGAATCAGATCTGTTTCACAGATGGTTGTGCCCACAAATGCGTATCTATTACCTTTCCTGTTCCTGTTTAAAGTTGCCTTTATCATTTTATCTTAGTTTTGCCAATGTGGTTTACAGTCAATAGAATTGTGAAAGTTAATTCTCTTTAAAATTGAGAAACAAGGTCAAGTGAAATATAAGATTTTGGTTACTGGATTTTTTTCCCTTTTCTTTTGCTGGCAGATTGATCACCATGTGCACACCAGAAATGCAGCTTGTAAACTCTGTTAGTGCTGCACATGCCAGACTCATATTTCAGAAGATCTTGGGTTTTTTTTAATTTTTTTATGTCTTTTGCATCAACCAGTGGCTATAGACTGTACTTCACATAGAAAAAGCATTTGTAAAAATGCTTGTTTAATGTGTCTTTCCGCTTGCAACTGAAACTGCCATCCTTCTGCGTTATCGACACACTAATCAGATTCAGCCAAGCAACTTTGCAGTGTTAAACATGTGATAGACATTGTCAGTGTTGCCTGGCAAACTACAATTTTAAAAATTGCATGTTCCTCTATGACGTCGATGATCAGATGCATCCGGGCTCTAGTTTTCGATGTTCGTGACGCCATGCATCTGTTTGCTGAACGTGAGCATTTGCTTAAAGACATTTCACTTTTTGAAATGTCACTTCTGCCAAGAGCTCCTTTGCACAGAGCCTTTTCCTGCTGGGCAGCGTACAGCGGGTGTCTCAACAGAGTCTGAAAAACACCACCGTCCTCCACAAGAAAACTGCCTCCACAACAATGGGGACGTGGCCAGTGAAAACACTGGGACCCGAGTGCCTTGCTCGTGGTGACATGCTCCACTCCAGGAGGAAAGCTGCTGAAGTTGACAAGTCCTGCCTCCAAAACCGACGAATGTTCTAGGATCTACACTCTCAAAGATATTTTTTTTAAAGAATTCAAAAAGTGACAATGCAACGCTGCACCAAAGTCCCTTTGTGTCGTGCCTTTTCCTGTTGACCCGGGTACAGAAGGTGCCTGAGGCCCGTATGTGAGCGGCGGTTAACAACCGGTACTTTTAGGCTCCCCTTCTTGCGCCGCTGGAAAGGCAATCCACTGCTTGACATAGTTGGAATGAGGACCTTCCACCTCCTTCAGCAGAGCCATCTCTGCCCGTTCACCCCCATCAAAGCCGGGGCTGCTGCAGTCCGACTCGAGGAAGCCACTGTCAATGGTGTCCAGATCCAGTCCCACGCGGGGATATCCGTCCTCGGAGTGCTCAGAGGAGCTGTATGAGCTCAGAGATATCGCCTCCACGTCCTCCTGTGGGAGCCAGTCCTCCTCGTCTCGCCCCGGCGCCGGCCTTTCCGCTCTCTGGTTCTCGGCCCCCAGGGCTCTTCCTCCGCCGTCCTCCTCCCCGGACACGGTCACCGTGTCGATGGAGATGTGGCCGGCGGAGCAGTCCGCACCGTGGCTGTCAGCTCCAAAGAAATAGGGGCGGGGCGGGCTGCGGGAGCCCGGGTCAGCGCTGCTGCTGTGCTGGACGAGACACGCGCGCCGCTCGTCCGTCTCCAGAGGCCCGGGCGTCTTCTCGCTCACCACCTGCAGTGAGGTGCTCTTCTCCGGGACATCGAAGTTGTTAAGGGTGAGAACGGGTCCAACCCATTTCTGAAATGGCAGCCAAAAGCAGCGTCTTGTTCAAGTTTGCAACAACAACAACAACAACTACACATAGTACAGCAAAAGCCAGCATGCGAAATCAGGGGACACAGTAAATCACTTAAACAATTAGCAAAAAAACGAGAATTGCATCGTTTTTTTTTTTACGGTCATGGGTGCGATAGGAATCTGTGCATATGCAAGTCTTGAAAAATGCTTATCTTGTAGCTCAGCACAATTCAGTTGGGCGCAAAGATTAAAAACCTCCACAAGTGTGCTTGGCAAGAGGGGAAAACGGGCTGATAAGTGTGCTGTGGTATGACTGATTTATCTTAATTAAGCTTTATGATGAACAACTTGACGTTTTTTTTCTTTTGCTATGATGGTTCTCGCTGATCTGTATCGTCTGTCTGGTTAAAGTGGGGAATTTCAGACGTAACCAGCGTATATTTCTGAGAACTGATAACAGTGATTTTGTGAAGTTAAGGCGGGCAAGCTCGCAGGGGCATGAGCCAGGGCTGTTTAATGTTAAAAACATTCTCCTTCTGGCAGCATGTTGAGACACAAAGACGCAGTAGCTCACCAAAGTGAGTACACCCAATCACATTTTTTGTAGATATTTCATTTAACACTGAAGATATGACACTTTGGTAGAACGCAAAGTAGTCAGTGTGTCCCTTGTATAAGATGTCCCCTCAAAATAACTAAACACACAGCCACATTAACGTCTAAACCGCTTAACACAAAAGTGAGTACACCCCTAAGGGAAAAAATTGCGCCCGATTAGCCTTTTCCCCTCCGTGGTGTCATGTGACAGGTTAGTGGTACAAGGTCTCAGGTGTGAATGGGGAGCAGGTGTGTTAAACTCTCTCATGCAAGTCACTGGAAGTACAACATGGCAGCAAGTCTGTCTTACAAACATGGTGGTGGGAGCATCATGGTTTGGAGCTGCATGTGGGCTACACATGAAAGTGAAGTGAAACACTGCAGCACAGCACACGGTGACACAATGAAATGTGTCCTCTGTTTTTAACAAATCACCCTTGGTGTAAGCAGTAGGCACCCAGGGAGCAGTGTTTGGGGACAGTGCTTTGCTCAGTGGCACCTCAACTTTGGTGTATTGGGATTCGAACCAGCAACCTTCTGATAATGTGTCTGTTTCCTTACCCGCTTGGGCCACCACTGCCCCATGAATGCCAGCGTTCATACTGTGAAACACTGAAGCAGAGCATGATCCCCTCCTTCAGAAACCGGGCCACAGGGCAGAATTCCAACATGACAACCACTGTCTTGGTAAAGAAACTAGGTAAAGGGAGTAAAGGGACTGGCCAAGCATGTCTCCAAACCCAAACCCTATCGAACATCGGTCTCTTAACATCCAGCAGCTGGTCTCTAGGTCTCTAACATCCAGCAGCTCCATGATGTCATCAAAATATTGAGACTTTGGACACTTTCACTTAGGGGTGTACTCACTTTTGTTGCTGTGTTTGTGACTGTGTTTAGTTATTTTGAGGGCACAGCAAATTTACACTTATACAAGCTGTACACTGACTACATTACATTGAATCAAAGTGCAAATAATAAGTTTAGGGGTGTGCTGCTTATTCAAATGGAAGGCCATGGTCCTTCATCTATCAATGAAGCGTACACATGTACACATACAGTGTAGAATGCTTACAGTGTACGTCAACACACCCCTGTTCAAATGTCAGGTTTTGTGATGTGATGTGATAAGAAAGGTGATAACAATAAATGATTTGAAAAATGTTCCCATCTGTAATGTGACCTATAATGTCTGAAGTGTTAGTTTGGGGCTGTGCACACTTATGCAACCAGTATGTTTTTAATTGTCTGTATTTTTTCCCCCTAAACGATTTGTTGGTTATTAAGTATTATGTTGAAATTCCCAAATATATCTAATAACTAATTTGCCTTGATAAATGCACAGCAAAATATTATACTTGTTTAACTCAGTTCTCAGAGTTCTCTCTGAGTTGTACCTCTGTTATACATTTAAAAGGGTTTTATTATGTAAAACAATTTCCTACTATGCCCCCTTCTGGACATGTGTGTGAGTGCAGACAGAGCAAAATTTTTGTAAAGATCTGTAAAAAAAAATAATTTTTTTTAAAATTAAGTCCAAATTACTAAATAAAATGTATAAACGTGCAATGCAGTTCAGATAACAGAAGTCAAATAAAGAGAGAAATTTAATTAATATTTATTAATTACTTAAATGTTTTATTTAAAATTCAGTGTATATTAATTTTAGGGACAAGCCTTTAACCTTTTCAATGTTTATTATTATTAACGAACTACATTAGTAATTAATAAATGGAATGGGTGTCTGACCTACCAAACAGGACATTAAGAAATTAAGATTAATCACTTATAATCATAATAAGTACCACGTATGATTTCATGGAACTTTCATGTGAGAAAATCCCCAGACGACCAAAACATCACCCACCTGACCTGACTTCAGATTTGAGTGTGCAGTACTTTCCGTCTTAGGGGAAAGAGGCCCAAGTGTCAACTTCTTGCGTTGCGCGAGTCCACCCAGGTGCTTCATGGCACCGCTTCAGCGCATGAGTCATTTTCGGAGTCTGAGCACAACACTGCACAGCTCTCCGGCGCCCATGATCGCGTCCACTTAACGGTCAACATGAAAACATCGACTTGTCCTTGGTGGAAAACTTACCTTAAAGTCGCCTTCGTACGTGTGGTAAAGAGGTTTGAAGAACTGCTCCGGGTTTGGGATGTAATGGAAGAGAAGTGGCTTCTTAGCCCACCTGCAGTAAAGGAAAAAGCAGCATGCGTCAGTGTGGTACCTTCGTTTCAAACAGGAAACGTTGCGCAACTATGTCTCATTTAATAAGAAACAGAAAATATGAATTTGTACGTGTGGCTCCTCGATTAAATGAAAGGAGGTTGTTTCTTTGGTATGAAAAGACAGAGCAGCGTACGCGTTCACTTTCACTTCCTGACCTTTCTTGGCGAGCCGCGTCTAGCCGGATAACATTTGGTTAAATGTGGTCAGTACAGTTGCCAGGTTGCAAGTCTGCATGACTATTCTGTCTGAGGACAAAGGACAAAACGTCCTCCACTTTCTCACTTGCTGAACGTTTTTTTTTGGTGCAGCCGTGTAGGAGGTAATGCCAGGAAACTCGAACGTGTTGCTCTTGTTTACTGGAACCGAATGTGTCTGGGTGGCCTTATAAATATTAATAATACAGTAATAAGGATGTTACTCCTAATTTATTACTTACATTTTAACACAAATGACAACAACTGGGACCACCATCAGCAGTGAGAGATACGCCCAATTCTGAAGGACGTTATCTGTAATAAGAAATGAATGATGATGATGATGATGGTGCAAAGCAAACCTACCGCTGTAAAAGTGGACCTGGTCTGTGCAGTACCTGTACTTTTACAACGAAGCCCGTCCTCGCCCACCGTCCTCAACTCAACCCCGGAGCTCCAATCGCTCCAGAGGGCACGAAACATCCCAGGCTTCACTGTGGCCTTCACGTCAGCCAGATACGTCACGCAGTTCTGGAGACCGTCGCGCTCGATCAGCTGGAACCTGCGGTCCTCTTCCAGCTTGTAAAACAGCGGCTCCTGCGGAAGGTGGGGTCGACCGGCGTAAAGCGGAGCAACGCTTGGGACCCCAGGAACCCCCGCGGACTTTACCTCGAGCGAGCCTGTTCGTAAACGCACATGGTACACCAGGTGCCCACTCAGCAAAAAGTTGTCGTCGCCGGTGTACACCGTGCTCCAGGTGAGGTTGAAGCCCCCGCTCACTTCGGTCAGGGTTAGGTTGAAAGGAGGCCGGGGTTTGACTGTGACAACAGTGACATTTGAGGATAAATGATGAAGCATCATGGCCGCTGTAACAGATGCGGTGCTGTACACAGACATGGACCTTGTTGACCTACTTGAATAGCGCAGTTTCCACATGGCAAGGTCCTGGGAAGTTTCGGTTCCTCTTTGCCTGTTGATGGATTTCACTCGGCCCGTGCAATTGGTATTAAAACAAACCACCAAGTCAAACTTGTCTGGCTGCATCGTGCACCAGTGCTGCGATGGGCCGATTTCACAGCTGCCGTTTATCACGTCATCATCATCACTTCTGGAACGACAACAACAATCAGATCAATATCATACCCAATCTTATAAACAGCACAGCCATTCATTCTCTTCAAATATATTTATATACCAGTCTGATGTAGACATAATCAGTCACAATTTAAAACCTTGTCATGCTTTTGATGGATTGTACAAGACAATATAACGCAATATAAAATATTGCATTGCTATTTATTGGAAATCACAGTTAAACTCAGAACCAAAACAACCAGAAATGGGTACCTGCACTCGACCTCAACCACACAGTTATCTGGCGGCGCGCCTGAACTGGAACAATTGACAGTGGAGATGAAGTCTGTGGCGCACGAAACGTTGCACTCGGATGAAGCTGCACACACGGGGACAGGGGGGGGGACAATCGGTCAACACATTGACATTTAAGGCATTTATCAGACGCCCTTATCCAGAGCGACTTACAATCAGTAGTTACAGGGACAGTCCCCCCTGGAGCAACTTAGGGTTAAGTGTCTTGCTCAGGGACACGATGGTAGTAAGTGGGATTTGAACCTGGGTCTTCTGGTTCATAGGCGAGTGTGTTACCCACTAGGCTACTACCACCCTACGCGGGAGCCTTTCCCACGAAATAAGAGCGGACGGACAAGAATACGTACCGAACTGAACGAGTCCCCAAAACAGCACCCAGAGGAGTGCCTCTCGAGTCCCAGCCATATGAAGAAGAAGGGCGTTCAGCGGGTCCAGGATCTGAACAAAACCCTAAAAAAAAAAGACAGGTCACAATTTCATTCATTCGCAGTTTTATTTAAGCTCAACATTAAAAAAAAAAAAAGATGAAAACAAAGCTTTAAACACGTCTGTGGTTACTGACTCGGCTTTTGATGCTTTATGTATTATTGTTAAAAAGCATTTCACTGCACATCGTACCGTGTACGACTGTGTACGTGACGAATAAAGTCTGAATTTGATCGATTTGGTCTCACCGTGTCTTCATCGCGTCTGCCGGCGTGGAGGGCAACTTCGGTCCGTCAGCTCCCCACTTCCTCGCAGCGGGTTTTGGGCGACAGCCGCTTTCATTTTAAGAGGAGAGACGTGACGGTGGAAATTACAGCGTGCGCCGTCACGCAGGATGTGGGCTTCGGCTCTGGCGCCCGCTGCTCGACGAATCGATTCGAGCTAAAAAATAAAATAAATCAAATAAAAACTACGTGTCGTTAAATACAAACAAATGCATATAATCACCTTAATTAGATGACGTAGACAGATGGGCGATTTCGAAGAAAACTAATATGCAAATATTGCAAACATAACCAAATATTACAATTTTATGTTTTTAAACATAAAAATGTGTTACAAGTATGGTGAAGGTGTGCATATGTGTAAAGTGAAAGTAAAGTGAAAATTTGTGCAAAAAACGCCATCACTGCGACAAAAAGCTAAAAGCACAACTAATTTATTTGGCATAATTTAGACAATAGCAATAACTAAACGAAGCACTGCATCAGGAATGTGGTTCGTTCGCGGCCAATAATGTGGTCCATTGTCTTTATCTGTGTAATGAACCACTGACCTCAGTTCAGTCGCGCCTGCCACTTTCAAATAATGAGCGCGGCCTCTTTAAACGCCAGGCTGTCTGGCGCACTGCCTGTACGGTTGCATTTAATAAAGTACGTAAACAGAAAAAACATGGCAAATACAGCGAAATGACAAACGAAGAAATATAATAAGTCATTTGAAAAAAAAGCTAATACCACGTTACGCCTTGCTTTTTGTATTTAGAAAAAATGTGACGGATCGAATTTGGTCTAGGCGTTTGATAAAATAGTATTCCAAAATTAACCAAACGTGCACCCAACCGCCGACTATTACGAATCACGCAATTAATTAAGCCCGCCAAAATCAAGACAGCGGTCATTAGCGTTAATTGCATTCAGGCGCTGCACGGAGGTCCTATTTATGCTGGGTGAAAAAAAAAAAAAATCTGTGTTTTTTTTTCCCAGCAGGGCAAAGTTGCTAAGATTTTCTTTTAAGTTTTGAGGCTTTCGGCGTGTTCCTCGGCGAGTCTTTGTCTCGGGGAGTCTCGCACATTCTCGGTCGGAGGTACGTGCCGCGGCCGATGCGGAAGAAACCGCTTATTTTGGCCAGTTGTAGGGGGGTCTGACTGGCCTCCGTGGGAGTTTGCGCTGTTTTTTTTTTTTATCGTCCGCTGTTACCAGGGGGGCTATAAGAGAATAGCAGTCGGCGGCGCGCCGAGATCCGCGTTGCCCACCGCACCTCGAGTTTAGTGCGGCCCTGTTAAGGAGCCGCGACCCGCGCACTCGTTTCCCTGGAAGTGCGCAGTTCGCGCATGGCGGTATGCGGCATATTGACCGAAAGCGCGCACTGGCGCAAACCGACGCCGCTTTTCCTGCGTGTTTTTTAACGACTTAATCGCCACCGAAACCCGCGTTGTTTATTAACTTATTTATAGTGTTAGTTTTCTTTGTTTTTATTAGGTTGTTTACATGCCGCGGGCGGGTGCTGTTGGGTAGAAGTTGCGGGATGCTAACATGCTAACATGGCCGTCACTGATCGCCGGCCGACGTGTTCGAACGATTCCGCAGAAATGTCCTGTTTCGCGTGGCGTGTGATGCGTGTATGCACGTCCTGAAACGAACTACGCGGTGACTCTTGCTACTTTTCCAGGGAAGTCATGTCTGGTATAGCCTTAAGTCGTCTTGCACAGGAACGAAAGGCCTGGCGGAAAGACCATCCTTTTGTAAGTGAATGCATGCTAAATTGTGTTTTGAGTGTGTATACAAATGCAGAGAAAAAAAAAAATCAATAATCGAAAGTGTTAGTCCTACAGACGTCAATTGACACACACACACACACACACACTATATATATATATATATATATATATATATATAATTGTGTGTGTGTGCATAGGACTGTAATTTATTTATTTATTTTCTTCTGCATTTGAACAGAGCTGTAGCTATGCTTGTTTATAAGTATAAGTTTAGCCAAAACATCTGAATAGCTCATTTTGAACACGCCTGTTATTCTACATGTGGATTTACTTTTGTCGCAGGGCTTTGTTGCAGTGCCAACCAAAAACCCTGATGGAACGATGAACCTGATGAATTGGGAGTGCGCCATTCCTGGAAAGAAAGGGGTGAGGAGCCAGGACGCCGTGGGGAGGGGCGAGGGGGGGCTAGGGTGGGAGACTTTACACGGACTTCCCTGCACGGTCACTCATCCGTATGCATGAAAGGCCGGTTGCCTCGTCCAGAAATTATTTTTATTGGAAATTGCAAGATTTTTAATTGAAATAGTTTCACATCAGGACTGGTAACGAGCCCCAAAAGTGAACTGCACTTGTAAATGTCCATTTTATATAGTCTTATTTTGTGTTTTTAAATAGGCTTTAATCTGCACCTCTTTTACCTAATTAGAGAGTTAACGATTCTTACATCATATTGCGGTATAATTAATAACAACCTTATATTTGCACATCAGAATGGGAACTAGGGTACATCAGCCTCAGGGTTACATATCCTACTTTACACCTTAGTTGCCCTTTACTGTCAGAAGGGTACCGTTTGTGTGTGTTGTCATATCTGCTGATGTGTCGTGAAATGGGTTCCCTCTGTCTAGACTCCGTGGGAAGGAGGTCTGTTCAAGCTCCGAATGCTTTTCAAGGATGACTATCCATCCTCACCACCGAAATGTGAGTCTCTCTGCGATCTCTGCAAATTCTCTCATATCTCACACTCTCTGATCATTAAAAGCGTAACAGAAATTGTTCTCTTTGGCAGGTAAATTTGAGCCTCCCTTATTCCATCCCAACGTATATCCCTCTGGTACTGTATGTCTGTCTATTTTAGAGGAAGACAAAGACTGGAGGCCAGCCATTACCATCAAGCAAGTAAGCAGAATGGGCTTTTTAGGGACTAGTGCGGGATTTGTTTGGTTTTCAGGGAAGTTAAGGGGAATGGAGTATTTTAGTTATAACATTTAAATATCAGGCTTCAAGTGATCTACTGTGTTGTTAAACCTCCAATGAAAATGCATTTTAGTTGTGAATTGTTTTTCTTACTATAACTAGATCAACCGTTCCCATAAATTGTCTGCTAAAGGTGACCCATTATAACAATTACTAATGAAATCCACAAAATTGCAACAACCACTTAAAAACCTCACTGCAATATATTTCACACATTTCGAACTCGTGTATAAGGTGGGGAAAGAAAAGAAGCAATGAGGGTCCAAGTACACGTACAATATGCTTTTCCCCAGGTTTTTTTTTTTTTTAAATGACTACCTTGAAAGACCTTCGCTCAAAACAGCTGAAATCTACGTTGTATGGGGCTGGCTTCGCATGCTTCTTATACGTGGCGCTCTTCCAGGAAGTCTACCACAGTGTAGCAGCTGCCCCCATGACACGTTGCTTTTTATATGTGGGTGCAACAAAACTAGTCCCACAATAAGATTTCCACAAAACCGGTTCCATTGCCACAAGTGAACCTCAAGCTGAAAGAGGAGTTTATATTCACACTGGGCGTCAACATTTAGTTGACCACGGCCTGTTTTTTTTTTTTTTTTTTGTTTTGTTTTGTTTTTGGTTACCATAGCAACATAAAAGTTAGGCATAAGCCATAATGGTTGCTACATACTGTAACTCATGGCCATATCTTACTTTAGCAGGAGTGTAAGTGAGTTGAACGGTGTTAAACTATTACCAGAGGTGGAGAGAGAGGCTCCCCAATTTACAGCCCGCTGCACGAGAACATGCTCCACTTCCAGATCTGAACGGAAACCAGAAGTGATGCTGTAGCATTTGCAGTTGAGGTGTGCAGAAAAGGACTCTCCTTTCTCACTGTGGCTTGTGGCTGTTAAAACTTTATGGTACGGGAACTGAGAAGATGTTGATCCAACATGAGATTTATTTAGTTTCTTTTTTTTTTAATATTGTCTTTAATCGAGCATGGAGCAATTTAACTAAAGAACATGGGCATAAAATTTTCTCCTGATCTGATTCAGCTTCAGATTTCATAATATAACATGGGGCACACAACTTGTGGTGTTTTTATACTATGTTAAGCGACACATTTTTATGATGTGAAATAAGTAATGTGACTAATCAAATATATCATGTAATATATTGTTCAACAAGGCACTGGACCTAGACTAACTTTTTGCAAAGTTAGGTGCTCCACATTTTCGACTATCGCATTTAGTAATGACGTTTTATAGGTTCACTTTTTTTTTTTTTTTTTTTTTTTTTTTGTGTGTGTGTGTGTGTGTGTGTGTGTGTGTGTGTGTATATATATACATACACACACACACACACACATTTATTTATTTACTTAAATTGCTGTGCGTATAGGCAATATTGAATTTAAATATCAATCTCGTTAACAAAATTCTTTATTTGAAGCACAATTCTATGAGGTAACTTGCTGACCATCTGTTGGTGTTTAATGTTCTTCACTCAGCTGAACTAAAAAGAAAATCTAAATTAAAAGTGCGAGTGTGTAAGGGCTCGAACTTGATTATCATCTCGGCCTGATCTGTCTGCTGAAAGGCAGTGGGGAGAGGGAACACTAGGCCAGTACATTTTATTGCTGCAGATAATGTGTTTTTATAGATTCACTGTGATTTTTCAGTGTTCAATTTCTATCACTTTGCTCAGGCGGTAAATGTACAGTCGGGTGAGGCGATAAAACTGACTAGTCAGAGGTGTGGGGAAAATGACTCGTAAGGTACAAAGCATGTTTTTACCGTCGTGTACAGTTTCTGATTCAGGCTTTTAGAAAGCCATGCTTGTCCGGCTCTGGTCTAACTTTTGAGGCCTGATTTAAATCTCTAGCCTGGACCAGTCAGATATAAACCGGTTTGCACTCTAGATCCCTGTGACTTAATAAAATCTGAGGAACTGGTTCCTTAACTGCAGAAAGCCTGTTCTAATGTGTGAACGTGGTGCAGTCGTAACTGGAACCCCCACTGGTGTTTTAAGTTTGCGTTAGTGCGCAGTGCCAGAGTTGCGGTCTGTCGTACTTCAAGTCTGTATGATGTGCACTCAATGACTGAAATGGCCTCTCCGTACGGACGCAAGGCCAGATCAGATAGAAATGGATGGGGGTGGCTTAGTCGACTGAAACTTGACTAGACTAAAATGAGTATGGATGTTACTAAGAGTAATACTAACTAAAATGACCCCTAGACTAAAATTAAGACTGGCCACCAAAAACTATACCTTCATCGCAATAAAATTCAGCTTGCTGAACGATGACTGGAAACCCCACCCACACGAGAGGCTTGTCTACGCAATCCAAACTTTAGACTGCACAAACAATAAAGGGGGCACCGTAATTGCAAATGCAGTGAGCGAGCTGTAAGCAAAATGACAAATATGACAAAGTAGACATTCAATTTTTTTTTTTTTTTTTTTTTTTTTTTGTAAATGAAACTTCTTGATTTTGGTTTTGCTTCTTATGATTACTTTGAAAACTGGTAAGGTATGGATTCAATGAAGCATTATGGCAGAGGGTGGAGCGCCTCAAAAACAAACACGTATAACAAATTTCACCTCGGGCTACAGGTTTAGCAATTTCGCGTTGAAATAAGAAAGCAACAAGCGTGACGTGCGTAAAGCCAGCGAAATGGCTCTGAAGTGTCTTCGGTCTCAGTCTGGCAAGATCAGAAACTAGTATTTGGCCATGAACTTCCTAAGAGTCAACTTGTGTAATACAGTAGTCTGTGCCCTTGGAGAAAGATGTGCCTGCATTCCAGTATTTATCTGTGGCTGCAGTCTGTTTATCCCTGCATGGTTTTATTCGTTTAAAAAGGAGAGTGTGTGTGTGTGGGGGGGAATTCATGATAGCCACCTATTTCTTTTCTAGATTTTGCTAGGAATTCAAGAGCTCTTGAACGAACCAAATATCCAGGACCCTGCACAAGCTGAAGCGTACACTATTTACTGGTAAGATGGCTGAACTGAAACGCTTCATGGCCCATGGCGTGTTTAGATATATTTGTAAAAAATAAAAAATTGTGTTTTTTTTTTTTTTTCTATTGCAGCCAAAACAGAGTGGAATATGAGAAAAGGGTTCGAGCACAAGCCAAAAAGTTCTCCCCATAAGCTTAAAGTTTCTTGCTGAAGTGAATCAAGGTCTATCCACCAAAACCCCACAGATGACACCACACCTTTTTTTTTTTTTTTTTTTTTTTTTTTTTTTTTCTCCCCTTCTTCGCCCCCTCCTCTGCCTCCTCCCCGTTTTCCAGGAGTCTGTTTAAATTCTTGACTTTGCCGGTTCTCGGTTGCTGCCCTGCTTTTATTTGGACTTTTTTTTTTTTTTTTTTTTTTTTTTTTTTTTTTTTTTTTTTTTTTTCTGGTTCTTGTCGAGTTTTTGTTCTTCACAAGACACTCATAGAAGAACGATTGCTGCCCCTTCCTGTAGTGTAGCGCTCTTGAGTGTCCTGTGGTGGTGCGGGCGGGCGGGTGGGTGCTGCGGGTTTGTGTGGTGGGGGTTAATCTTTTAGTTGTGCTTCTGTAGGCACAAACCGCTATCAACATTGAGCCGTCTGAAGTTATGTTCCTGGAGGAGAGGCAAGTGTGTAAATTGGACTTTTTTTTTTTTTTTTTTTTTTTTTTTTTTTTAACCCCCTTTCTTCCTTTTTCTTTATTCCTTTTGGAGAGAGGGGCTCCTTTAGTAGTCATGGTTTTAAAGGTGTAAGACTTGCTATTAAATGTCAGTATTTCGACTGCTGTAAAATAACTTTTATACTTTCTTGAAATACATTTAGTGTGTGTTTAGAGAACTTCTCCATTCCTGATGCAGTGTATTCCGCATGTTGTAATATAAAGTGGTGGCATTTTGGCCTTCTTGGATGTGGCCCTAGGGGAGGGGGTGTTGAAGGGGTGGGGGTTCCACCAGAATCAAACTCCAAGGAAGGGCCGCTTATTGCTGCATCGGTGTCTTTGTGTTTAATATTGTGTTCATGTAAGTGTTTAGAGTAAATAAAAATGTTTATATAAATCCAAAAGAATCTTCTATTTTGAACTTCATGGAGGACTCGTTTTTGTCCAACGCCGCACGGACGAAGGTAAGTGTCCTCGCACAGGCAGGCCGCATCCGTGGGCTTTCCGCTCGAGTTTACCCAGTCAGGACTGGCCTGGGACATTTTTAAGCCTTGCTGTCCGTCCCAAGGCTTCTCTGTAAAGCGAGGAGCTGTGACGTCGACCTAAAGCGAGCCGAAAATAAGGCCTGGACAAGGGGACCATCCACAGAGAAGTACGCTACATGGTCTCATAAGCCTTTTTTTTTTTTTTTTTTTTTTTTTCCCCCAGATGGATCTAGTTTACAATTATAAATGTGAGTCTTTGTAATGAAGCCTTATAGGCATGTGGTCCACAAATTATCCAACAGTTTGGGTCCCTCCTGCAGCCAGTGTCTTACCTCTGCTGTTGTCCCTATTACTTTTCAAGGCTTCTGAGAGTAAAACCCAATAAGAATGCAGGCTGGACTGGTTTCAGGTCTTCAGCGACCTGAAGCACTTTGCCATTTGGAGTTATTTGAGTCGCATTGCTTCCTAGTCTCTCTTACACACAAATAATTGGATCAAACTAGTATTACTAACGATCCATTAGTAGTAGTTACCTGCAGGGGAACTTGTGCTCTGATAGTGTCTGTGTGTGGGTCCCCCGCCCGCACTTATCCATACTTATTAAGGAAGCTTTTGTAATTAACAGGGAAGCCTTCCTGTTGCCCCCTGTGGTGAAATGAAACTGAGTGACAATGGAAACGAAAGACTGGAGATGCAAATTTAGTCATTAGCGCCGTCGGTGCTTGCCGGTGGTAAATCCGCACGATCGTCAGTATCCGGCAAAGAAGAAAACCTCGAAAGTATCCGCACTGCATGAACTCCGTTTCAATCTCACTGCTGAAACGGGGGGGGGGCAGTGCCTTCTTCCAACAATTAACGCATGAATCAAAGCCACGTTACTCATCAAAAGGACACGTTCCGACTCCACCGCCCCCAACATCTAGGCCCTACTCTACGCCTAGACTGGTGGAGCATTTCCCAGCCCAGATCCTGGAGCTGGGGCCCGAGGTATTTGTCTAACGATGGCCGTGGAAGGTTGGAAGTCTCTGGCAGAAAGGATTGGGAGAACCTGTCCTTGTTTGATAGTTTTTTGAGACTGGTGTATGAGAGCCTAGTGGTAGGTTTTATGTTTGTGGCCCAAAAAAAAAATGACATCTCTGTCTAATAATAAGAACGTCCTGTGAGCATGGAAATTCCCGTCACGTCTGTTTGCTTTCAGGGCCTTCCCTCCACCTCCTTTGGTACCACGGTGCAGCTAGTCATCAAATAAAAAATTGTTTAACAATGTTGCTGTTTAGATTGAATTACACAGTGCCTGGCCATTTCACTTAATCATTGTTCCCTCGTGCTGATTGGTCAGCCTCCTGTAATTATCGAAATTAATTGAAAATGCTTCCCCTCCTCGCTAATTAACTTTTACGTTGGCCTTTGCGTCACTTAATGTCTCTTGTTGGTGTCTCGAGGGGAGGACGAAGCCCTTTGGGTCCATTGTCTTTTCTTTTTTTTTTCTTTTTTTTTTCTTTTTTTCCCTCCAGCTTTGACCCATGTGGAATGAAACCTTTAAATCAAACTCCAGGACTTGAAATGGCAGGAGAATTTAATAAGTTTATATATATATATATATATATATATATATATATCTCTAACACGGCTCTTTTCTGTTTGGAATTTTGGGATCGTGTTGAATGAGCTGCCCTCCTCCCCTCCACTTCACTGACTCAGTTGGACGGTGACATTTAATTGGGAGTTTCCCTAATTAGCGCCTCCTGTTGCTCTTAGGTGCCGGGGGGACGTGGCCCCGTTGGGGTTTATGTAGCAGCCTTCCGCAGCGAAGCCGCGCTCGTCTGGGGCTTTTGTTTTATTGGCTGATTTGTAGAATAATTTCTGCACCTTCACCCCAGCAGGCGTGTAATTAACGTCTGTGTCTATTTATAGTACTGGAGAGAGAGAGATGGGGGTGGGGGGGGCATATCAGCCTTTGGCTCTGGAGAGTTGATACCTTTCAACCAGGGACATCATATGGAGGTGGGGAGGAAATGATTGATAAAACAGGACATTTTAAAACTCCGACTAAATGATCTGTTCCCAATCAGTCAGTTCCCATCTTGTGTTCTCGTTTTGAGAAAACAGTAGGAAGGAGCAGGGTTAAAATGAAATTATGGTCATGTTACTTCTCAAAATTTACTGACAGTAAATGGACCGGAGGGGACATATGCAAATTACTTTCATTTTCTCAGTAGTTCAGTCACGCAACCATATATATATATATATATATATATATATATAAATCTCAATGAAATGAGTGTCACATGTTACTGTGTTGATTTAAATAATTCATCTGGTCGCACCAGATTTCCACTCTCTGCGCGTCTGGGGGAAAAAAATGGATGCAGATGCACATCCAGATGCAGATGCACATCGCCTGCAACTGATGCATCATCCGAGTCTGGATTTATTCAAACTCATTACACATTTATAAATTAATCCAAGCAATTTACACATTAATTTTCACGTGCATAATATATATATACACACACACACATTAACAGTCAAAGGTTTGCACACACACACACCTACTCTGGTAAAAAAAAAATCCGGAAACATATTTAGAAACATATTTATTATTTGTTGTATCAGGAGAAGGTTTTGTTCAGAGTCGCCTCTTTTTACCTTCATGGCGGCTTTGTTCACTGTTGTCATCACAAATAGCCGCTTCATGAGATGCTCATCAACGCGAGCGAATGATAAGAAAGTGTTCAGCATAACCCTTCAGGACTTGTGAAATCGTCCCCGATGTCTAACTCAAGGCCGCAGGGGGAATCCAAGACTGTGAAATGCTGCCATCACAGTAAACACTCATACTGGAGCAAACGCATCAACACACACAAACATACAACGACCCGGCGAGGTCTAGACGCGATAGGATTGCTTAAATACAACAACAGGTGCATCCCATTTTGTGTAAGGGAAGAACACACCAAAAAACATTGTCACACCTCATGAAAGTGAAGTGATTGTCATTGTGAAACACAGCATAGCACATGGTGACACAGTGAAAGGTGTCCTCTGCATTTAACCCATCCCCTGAGTGAGCAGTGGGCAGCCATGACAGGCGCCCGGGGGGGGCAGTGTGTGGGGACGGTGCTTTGCTCAGTGGCACCTCGGTGGGACCTTGGTGGTTCGGGATTTGAACCATTTGCCCCTACTGCCCCTACATCCAAAGGCAAGACTGTGACAGGATATTTCCAGAGCTGCAATACTTGGATCCTTTTTAGGATTAAGCTCACTCACTAAACTGATCCAGGAGTGTGAGTCACTTGAGTCAGTTGTGAGTCAGTCTCACGCTCTCGGAGCGATTCAGATTCAGTTGCCTGTTTCTGGCTGCAGAGGAAGGATTCACTCATGACTCGGTCACTGTGCTTCAGGAGTGCCAACCCATCTGTGAGTGATTCAGATTCGCCTGCAGGGCTATTTTCGGCTCTGACTGACATAAGGAGTCCACTAGGAGAATTCAACTTCGCAGGAAGTGTGTAGGGTAAAGTAGAGCAACAAAAACAAATCTTTCACTACTGGAGAATACTGGCACAGTCGCCACTGAACCAGACAACCACAAAGTCCCAGTGTCACCACCCAAACTTTCCCTGGCACTTCGGGTCAAGTTTTCCATGTGCTCTTTGTCCCGTGTGCCCTTATAACCGTGATATTTTCTGCCTGCATGTAGATATAAATGTCCCTTGGATGTGTCCATGTCATGTACTGTATTGTTTTTGTCAATAAACCCTTGAATGTTCCAAGGAGTTGTGCAAATGCGTCCTTCCCTGCACAGGTTCAAGTCCCATTTACTACCATTGTGTCCCTGAGCAAGACTCTGTACCCTGATTAAGGCTGATAAATGGCCTGTAGCCATGGGTAGGCTAAAGAAATTGATCAATAAATATTCAACTTTAAATATGAATCACAACTATAAACCTTAGTGAAGAGCATTCTATCTGTCTAAAACTGTGTCCTAACGCAGCGGGTCAGCGTTTGACATCCTGTCCTCAGAGCTGAGCCGGCCGACGCCAATGAGTGCAGTTTCAATTACAGGCTTCGGGGGAATATCGTCCCCCCAGGTCTCATTAAGTGACACCTGTCGGCCCGAAATGCGGCTAGAACGCTGTCTTGTGTTACACTATGCGACTGCCTCACCTCCCTCAGTCTGATGAAAGGGGACGGTCATTAGTGGCACCTTTATCCTGCGCCGCCACGTCGTCGTGGACGTCTCTCTGAAGGAAGACCCGCTTTATTAGATGTAACAAGATACCTGGACATTGTGAAGGGGAAAAAAAAAAGCCCAACACATTTTTGAATAAAGCCGATACGTCTCATCAGAAACCCCCATCAGACACGACACACTCTCAGAATGCCCTCCTGAATCACACCGCCGCGGTCGTACGGAGACGGTGGTAATTTATGATGTATTGTTGTCTTAATATTACCATCTGCGATGCTACAATATGTGCTCGCTGTGGCCTCCACAACACGTTCCCCCGAGCCGGCGTGAGTCACGCTGCTGTTTTGGAGCTACGAGCCCACAGTGGGTGATCTCACTCATGCTAATAAATGTCGGTGGGGTGTCAGCTCCCCCTATTTGCCTGTCTTACCTGGAGCAAGATGTTAAGACCTGCTGAAATGCCAAATGGACACTAAGGGCCAGCGGTGCCAACGGGAGGTCACCCCATGTTAATAAAGCACAGCTGGGTAAACGTTGCTTGGGGCAACAGAGATTTTCTTTCTTATTTATCATGGTCAAGCCCACCCCGTCCCACGTGGTTACACAAACAGCGTGACAAAGCGCACAACAAATGGGTATTCCTAGGAATATGGAATGGCACATGTAGAGGAGCCCACCGAGGTCCAGCCAACACCACAGGTATGAAGAGCATGTTGACCGACCCATGGATTTAGGGGCGACTGCAGTAACCTGTCACTCTTCAGCACCGTTCTGGGACCAGGACTTAATAAGGCTAAATGTAAGAGCATGCTGACAGGTGTCACCTCTCCCAGCCACCCTTCAGCAGGACGTACGTGGTGCCCACGCCCAGGTCCAGGTGTGACAGTGAAGGTCCTCCTCCTGCAGATGGACTCGGACGACGCCCCTCGGCGACAGCTCCGGGCAGGAAAGTCTGCGCGCACCATTCCCGTCTCTAACACGACGCGAGTGGAGTGGCTGCGTCTCGGCTGGAACCGCGTTGCGAATCACGAGCGAGACCGGACGACGGTCGGTGGCGTTTAAAGACGGGTTTTTTTTTTTCTCCTCCGTGAGAAGCCGGACCCAGCTGCGTGGGGCAGCAGCAGCGTGCAGGTGAGTCCCGTCCTCCCCCGTCCTCCCCCGTCCACCTGTGGATCGGCGCTCCGCGAACGTCGGCTGGTTCCACGGCGCGTCTCCGGGACAGGAACTCGCCGGGCGCAACTTTCGGGTGAAGGGATCCGATGGCCGGCAGGACTCTTCGTTTTTATGATCATGTTTTAAATGGATTTAATGTTGGTCATCCACTTTACCGACCTTTAATTGAACCTGACATTCAGGGTCAGTCTCTTTGCTCTCGAAATAAAATTATATTTAGATGTTGACCAACTCATTTATGGCTGAGATCAAGTTAATGATCATTGATCAAATGAACTGGAAAAAAAGATTTTTCTGTTTTTGCCTGTAATAAGATATGCAGAGCAGAAAGGAAAGTCTTTTGGAATTCACCCTTTTTGCAGAGAGAGGGTTTCCTGTTCATGCTGGACTGTTGTCTTGGTAACCAACTTAAAAGCTGTACTCTTCTGTAGCAACCATGTGAACACCGTAATAGCGGCAAAAAGGGGGTTTCTTGCCCCTCTGGTATTATTCGTATCTCTGTTGGTCGGTTTAAACAGCCGGTCTCTGTGTTGACGGAGCTGGGGAGAAGTGGCAGCATGACCTAGAATAAAACCAGGGCTGGCTGGGAATAAGACCTGGACGTCTCTGTATATTGGGGTGAACGTGGGTGTCTAGGATCTGATGGTCTCCCATCTACGGCAGGTAGAATCAGAGTCTGAGGCTGAGTGACAGCTGTCGGCTTTTGGAGACAACGTTCGCCTGACAGATCTGCCTGCAGCAGGTAAGAGACGCCGTCTGATTCCCTCTTACCATTTAGGAGTGATGTGTGTGTGTGTGTGTGTGTGTGTGTGTGTGTGTGTGCTTTTTCCCTCGTACTTTTGTTTGCAAGAACAGTTTTTGGAAACATATTGTTCATTTTAACAACTGAAATACAGTTATTAATAAAAAAATATATATATCATACATTGTATAGTTAAAACTGGGCATTGGAACACATTACATAATGCAGATGTCACGCTCTGTCATTGTTTGGGGGCAGTAGCACAATACGTTTTATTAAGCATGAATAAATTAACACTCCTAATTGAAAACTGGGGTTTGGTTGATAGATCTGACAACATAAGCCTGGAAAACACTGTTAACCTTAAAAACACACTCGGCCTCTGCGGTAATTAGATGTGTTCAGACAGAGACAACCTTTCATGGGATTTTACCGTTTAATTAGTTATTCGTTCTGAGAGTGGGCACGGATACAAAACCGCTCCCAGGGGCTAGCGAGAGTCTCGTCTCTGAGAAAAAAACAGTCGTATGTACATAAAGCATGTAGAAATGTGTGTGTGTGTGTGTGTGTGTGTCCCTTTTACTCAAACTCAACAAAACCCTGCAATTACACTTGCAGCATTTCCCTCACCAGCTCCACGAAGACGGCTTTTTTTTGGGGTTTTTCTCATCGGGTCGATCCGCGGCGTGAAACCTTTGCCTGCCGTCGAGCTCCGCGCTGCGGCCTAATCACAGGCGCAGATCGACACATCGACTAAAGGCGGCCCGTAGGCTAAAGGGGAGCGGATTCTTTTTTTTCCTTTCCCGGTGGTCCTCACAAGCTTTTATCCGAGCGACGGGAATTATGAACCTAATCAGCCCGTACACACCGATCCCGCCGATAAGCCTCCCAATTAAGCGTCCGCGCCGGTCCACGTGTGTGGGCTGATAAGCGGCAGCCAGCCCCTGGGCTCCCGAGTGCAGAGCCCGGCTCCATTTCCCCCCCACTCATCTCAGAGCTTGGCCTTGTCAAAGAACAGCTTAGGGAGTAAAGGGAGGGTGGAGGCTTGTGTTTAACGTTCCGGAGCGATACTATGCAGACGGGAAGGTGGTGTAATAGGCTGATAAAATTGCATCCTCTTCAGACTTCGAGTTGATAATTACAGACGGGCATTTTTAAAAATATTTTTTAACAAATAAAATGGACGTTTCTGTTCTGTTGTCCAACAGTCAGCAAATACAGTGTAAAAGAGTTCAATTTGTTAGCACATCCGAATGGCAAAGACTGATTTGTGTTAACAAAGAAGGGTGCCGGCGCTTTCCAATAAAGCCCAAATTAAAATGACACCTCTGAAAGGTCTCCGTCCGTGGACATCGCGTCGCGTCAGAGGCAAAATAAATCCATGAATAAATTAGATTAGCGTAATAGTGCCGCCAAGCCCCCTGATGGAGATATTATACACCAGGCTCCCCTGATTTCACTTGACAGGGACTGCTGGGTAACTGTCCACGAGGCGGAGAATCATTTCAGTGGGTCACGTCTCACCGACGGTGTGGAACGGCCCCATGGCTCTCCATCATAAATACGTTATATAGCAATAAAAATAGCTTGAGGGAGGAGAGTCTCGAGGAGGCGCTCTGCCTGGCATGGTCTCTGCCGGCAGTAGCCTCCATGGCCCAAATAACGAGCTCCGAAACTGAAAGGGAAGGGGAGGCTTGAGTTGCCGAATCCCACTTGAGCTCCTGTAGACCCTTACTGTAAAAAGACCAATATAATAATGTCGAGGGCATTCTTTTCGCAGCCTTGGTCGAGTCCTGCATACCTGCCGTTGCAGACCCTCAGCCTTCTCCGTTACCATAGAGACCCTTCCAGGGCAGACTCCGGCTGCCAGGCGGTCCGTCTCTCCCTGGATCAGCTTTGTTGAGCAACACTGTTATCCACATGACTGAGGAGTCGGTGGAGGGGGTGGCTGGAGCAGCCAGCGGCAGCTTGATGGGCATCTGGCCATTGTTCCTGCCTTGCTGGGTGCGATGGTGTTCCCTCGCCAGCTTGTCATTTTTCAGCGACAAACGAGATGAAGGGGGGGTTCCTTGTCACCTTGGACCAGAGTTAACCCGATAATTTTAACAATCTAAGGGTTGTCTGTAACTGTGACAGAATAGGACAGTAAACCCATAATTGCCATAATGTACCGCATGCCAATATTTCTGGATTTAGTAATAACAATAGGGGTTAATAATAGTATTTCAAAAGTGTTTGAGCTCTGCACAGTCAAGTTAAATGCTCGCCAAGACATCTAATGACATTTAAAATGTCTATTTATTGATTGTCTGATGCCGGTGACATGCATGGATGTCTCCTGGTTGAGCTGATAATGGATTTTCATGACTTATTCCCATGCAATAGACAACAGATAATATCTAATTGGGTAAGAGCTATGTTCACAGAGCAACCCTCTCCATGTGTTTAGGCGCATGACTAATTGCACTTGCAGATTTCATAGCCACGTTGGCATTCAATTTTCATGTATTTTTTTAGTTCAACATAAATACACAAAACAAAACTCTTAATTCCATACATTTAGAACTGTTCATTACATGACAATGTTGTTATTAAGGTAACATTTATATAGATACAATAATATTATTATACTACTATTATTCATAAAATCAAAAACTCATCTGAATAAATTGGGGGGAAATTATGCCAATGCCAAAAAAATAGAACAGCATGTGGACATCTTTTTAATCTTTTGATTAAAAAAAAGAGAGAGAGAGAGAGAGAGAGAGAGAGAGAGGAAAATCTGTTCTCAAAGAGGACAGTCCACAATTCCCAAAACCTTCAAATGAACATAACTGTCTGTCCTGCATGCAAGTCTAACTCGTAATTAATCCAGGATCCCCTCCTCTCTTATCGGGGAATAATTATGCAGTTATGGAGCATATGCAAGCCCCGCCTCGGTGTCCTGTCCAACTCCTGTAGCCTTCGTCCTCCCCGAGGCTGCGATGACACCCCAATATCAACCAGCCCCACCCCACTGTGCGGCTTAATAACTAGTGACATTTGAGCTCCCAAGCTGAATGTAAGAACCAGCGGCCTGTCAGCTCAATCATCTAAAGATAGCTGCTCATGTGTAGCATCGCCGTAGATTGCGCTGTAGAGAAATAGCACTCTTCCGTTTCCTTTTTTACTTTCGTATCCAATTGTCTTACTTTGAATGGCAGCAAAAGCAGTCGCTCACTGACAGCAGAAGAAAAGAACAGCCATACGTCTGCGTGAAGCGCCATCTCCGTCAATCAAATCTTTTATCTTGCTTTTCTGTCTCATTTCTCTCTTTTTTTTATTTTGGTGTGTGTGTGTGTGTGATGTTTCTGCCAAAGCTGTTCCACCACACACACTCCTCGGTCTGATAAGGCACCAGTGACTGATTCTTAGACTGTAACCTCCAGCGCGTGTTCTCACAGATGTAATGCGGGCGTAAATAAGCACAAGGTTAAATGGAATCAGGAGCTGCTTCTTCTCCCCGCTGGTTCTCCGTGGGCTTTCCTGAGATCCTGGCACCAGCTGCATGATTTCCAGGTGCCTCTTCTAAACTCTGATGAAAGGGCTCCTCAGGACGGAAGAGCAGGTGTCTATCAGTTAAACCGGCGGAAACCGCATTAGCCGCACATAGTTTCCTAATAGAATTATGGAAAATGAGGGTTGCGTCGTCATCTTTCAGAGTTGGTGTAAATCGGGTTATGTCGGAGCCTGTGGAGTCTTTACTGTCTTCGTCGTTAATGCAAATCTTAATAAATGGAAAGGTAGAATAATTCTGAGCCCCGTGCCGTCAGGCTGATTGATGGTCTCCTCCCTCCCCACCCTGCTGCAGCTGCTGGGGGATAAAAAAAAAAAAAAACGCCATGTCGACGCTGCTGGACCTGAAGAGCAGCGTGCTGAGGCAGGTGCAGAGGAGCCAGTCCCTGCGAGGGCGCAGAGAACCCTCGCCCGCCCCGTCGCCCACCATCCCCAGCCCCCTTGCCACCCTCTGCTCAGACACGACTGGCCACAGGTAAGTCTCAGCCGTGCTCTCCACACCCGCTCTCCCACAATCTAAAGTGAATAATACGAAGTTTTCCCAAATTTCCCAACTACTCTGTGACACATAATATTTTAGCACAGATGTAATGTGAATAAACCGAACCGGCTGTCAGTAGCATGATAGTAAAGTAAAATAAATACAGTGGTGTGAAAAACTAATTACCCCCTTCCTGATTTCTTATTCTTTTGCATGTTTATCACACTTAAATGTTTCTGCTCATCAAAAACTGTTAACTATTAGTTAACATAACATAACATAATTGAACACAAAATGCAGTTTTTAAATGAAGGTTTACGTTATTAAGGGAGAAAAAAAAACCCAAATCTACATGGCCCTGTGTGAAAAAGTGATTGCCCCTCCTTAACTTAACTGTGGTTTATCACACCTGAGTTGAATTTCTGTAGTCACCCCCCCAGGCCTGATTACTGCCACACCCGTTTCAACCAAGAAATCACTTAAATAGGAGCTACCTGACACAGAGAAGTAGACAAAAAGGACCTCAAAAGCTAGTTGTAAAGGTTATAAAGCCATTTCTAAAGCTTTGGGACTCCAGCGAACCACAGTGAGAGCCATTATCCACAAATGGCAAAAACATGGAACAGTGGTGAACCTTCCCAGGAGTGGCCGGCCGACCAAAATTACCCCAAGAGCACAGAGACAACTCATCCGAGGACAAAATCTAAAGTACTGCAGGCCTCACTTGCCTCAATTATGGTCAGTGTTCACGACTCCACCATAAGAAAGAGACTGGGAAAAAACAGCCTGCATGGCAGATTTCCAAGGCGCAAACCACTTTCAAGCAAAAGAACATTAAGGCTCATCTCAATTTAGCTAAAAAACATCTCAATGATTGCCAAGACTTTTGGGAAAATACCTTGTGGACTGAGACAAAAGTTGGAAGGTGCATGTCCCATTACATCTGGCATAAACGTAACAGCATTTCAAAGAACATCATACCAACAGTAAAATGTGGTGGTGGTAGTGTGATGGTCTGGGGTTGTTTTGCTGCTTCAGGACCTGGAAGGCTTGCTGTGATAGATGGAACCATGAATTCTACTGTCTACCAAAAAATCCTGAAGGAGAATGTCCAGCCATCTGTTCGTCAACTCAAGCTGAAGCGATCTTGGGTGCTGCAGCAGGACAAGGACCCAATCCACCTCTGAATGAAGACAAAATGAAGACTTTGGAGTGGCCTAGTCAAAGTCCTGACCTTAATCCTATTGAGATGTTGTGGCATGACCTTAAAAAGGCAGTTCATGCTAGAAAACCCTCAAATAAAGCTGAATTACAACAATTCTGCAAAGATGAGTGGGCCAAAATTCCTCCAGAGCGCTGTAAAAGACTCGTTGCAAGTTATCGCAAACGCTTGATTGCAGTTATTGCTGCTAAGGGTGGCCCAACCAGTTATTAGGTTCAGGGGGCAATTACTTTTTCACACAGGGCCATGTAGGTTTGGATTTTTTTTTCTCCCTTAATAATAAAAACCATCATTTTAAAAACTGCATTTTGTGTTTACTTGTGTTATCTTTGACTAATAGTTAAATGTGTTTGATGAGCAGAAACATTTTTGTGTGACAAACATGCAAAAGAATAAGAAATCAGGAAATGGGCAAATAGCTTTTCACACCACTGTAAATAAATAAATATTATTCGTAGGCATAAATTTGACAGCTTAATTTAAAACATATTTTTTAACTACTGTAATTAGAATAAACACATTAAACAAACAACATCTTCGGTTTATTTTTTTCTGTGCATCCATACACTGCAAAAAGTAAAAACTGGCTAAACTTTAATACTTCTAAATTTTAATATTATTCCACTGCCGTAATGTAAATAAACATGTTGCAGAGACAATAGGCAGCGCAGTGAAGGGCGAGTGTGCCTAGTTGAGGGGACTTGAACACTGTCTATACTATTAAAGTGGACTTATAATAATTGTCAGTGTGTCTGGGACTTTAACAGAAGGCCAGAGTGAACAGGTGTGTCTTCAGTTTAGATTTAAACACTTGAGACTGTGTCTGAATCCTGGACTGTCATGGTTCATCGCGGTGATGAAAGAGTGAATGTCGGAGGGGACGTTTAACCCAATTGCGAGACTGCAGAAAGAGGCAGGTGAGTCCCCACCGTTTGATCTGCGAGCATGTTCAGCTGTCGCTGCAACACCCACGGATGTTGATGCACAACAGAAACAACAGACAGAGTAGCAGCGTTGGAGGAGCCAGGAGAGAGGATCGTGCTTACTGGTTTAGACCAGTCATTTCCAGGAAGGCAAACAATGACTGAGCACCGACCGGTTGTCAGACGCTGATTACATAGGTCCGCCACGTGACCAAAGTACCCTCCCCCTTCAGCGGCGTCGGTACTCAGTGATCAGAGATGGATCCATGATGAAGCGGCTCAGCACCCCAGATCGTTCCTCGGGGGCCATAGCTGGCTCAGTGAACGAGGTCCTGGACCCCACGACCCCAACAGTGGGAGTCCAGGAAGCTCTCAACTGAATATGCAGGACCTCCGTCGATGATCCAGGGTGGAGGCGGAGATGGAGCAGGGGGTGTATAAAGAATAGGTGATATATGGTTTGAGGCAACTGACGTGGAATACGACGTGGACCCGGATAGATGGACTCCGCGCGGATGTCCTGGGTGGCAAGCCACACTCTGTTACCCAACCAGAGTATCAGTCTGGGCAGGTGCTGCCAATCATGCTGGGCTGCGGTACGCCGCGAGGACGAGAGGAGGGTGGAATGCCTCTTGGCCCACACTCACCAGCAGCCTTGGATAAGCTGATGAGCGAAAGGGGGCCCACCTGCAGGCTCCTGATGGGCAAAGAAAGTGGACTGGTAGCTGCAGCAGACCTCGAAAAGACTGCTGCCAGTGGAGGAGTTGACTACCGGGGCGATTTGAGAGGGGGAAGTTGAACTGTTCAAAGAACAGCACCCATTGTTGGGGTTTGACTGCTTGGTTTGGTGAATTGAGATGAGGTTCTGGTGATCGTTCCAGACTGGGTTGGTGTGAACTTATGAAAGAAGTAACAACACATTTGGAGCTTTTGGTCTGGACTGTGTTGTGACAGGATGGCACCAGCACCCTCTTCTGACACATCTACCTTGATGATGAAGGGGTGAGAAGGATCAGGATGCTGCAGGACAAGAGCTGGGGTGAAGCAGAGGCAGAGTGCTTTGAAGGCTTGGATGGTGGCAGGAGTCATGTGGAAAGGGAGTGGTGATGGCTTTGTGAGAGCAGTGATGGGTGCTGCGACTGTACCGTAGCCTCAGATGAAGCGCTGATAGAAGTTAGCAAACCCAAGGGACTGTTGCAGTTGTCTGAGCGTCATGGGTAGGGGCCAAAACACCACTGCCTCCAGCTTCTTGGGCTACATGGCCACACCCTGGGACGAGATTTTGAAGCCCAGGAACGTGGTGCAGTGCTGGTGGAAAGTGCATTTCTCCAACTTGCAATACAGTCGGTGGGTGAGTGTCACAACCACAGGCTGACAGGAGAAGGAGGCGCAGAGACGGGACATTATGGAAACAATGAGCAAAGGAAACAAAACAGTGAAATGAATTTAAAGCAACCCAAAGGTGTGTGGTATAATGCCAGAAAGACAAACACTACTGGTACGTAAGGTAAGGTCAACTTTAGTGCAGCAGCCATGTCTACATGCTGCTTCACAGATTATATAGAGTCCTGATCCATTAAGACCAATTTGATGGTCAGCTGGGATGGGCTCCTGCTGTGACGGACCAATGGCCCCAGGGCATCACAGTGATCAATCTCTTGAGGACTGCCCTAACATACTAAATGTGAGCCTCTTGTGAGTAGATGAGTATGTCGTCCAGATAGTAGACATACACCCACCGTCCAAGCATGTCATTGAGAACGTCAGTGACGAACTGCTGGAAGACAGCGGGTGCATTACAGAGTCCAAATGGGATGAATAGACTGACATAAAGTCCAGTGGGGGTGATGAAGGCAGTTTTACACTCGTTGCCCTCTCGGATGTGGATCAGATTGTACGCTGATCTGAGGTTGAGTTTGGTGTACCATTGAAGAAAGCCTCGCTGCTGCCATCCATCCAGTTCCAGCGCAGTCATTCTGTCACGGTTCAGGTGACGAGATGAAAGAGCGAATGTCAGAGGGGACATGTAACCAAATTGTTAGACAGTGCAAAGAGGCAGGTGAGTCTCCACCGTTTGAGCTTTGAGCATGTTCAGCTGTCGCAGCAATACCCATGGATGTTGATGCTCACACAACAAGTGTGGTCACAAACACTGACCGGCAAGCCGTTCCACAACTGCAGAGCTTTATAACAGAAGTCATCTGCTGTGACCTCCTGTTCTTTGGGTACCAGCAGTGAACACTGAACCCTTTGAATAGGGTGTAAGATCGGGGTGACATGGTCGTATTTTCTGGTTCTAGTTAGAACTCTGGCTGCAGCATTCTGAACTAGCTGGAGTTTACTCATGCACCTACTAGAGCATCCAGACAGTAATGCGTTGCAGTAATCTAACTTTGAAGTAATAAATGCATGGACCAACTTTTCTGCATCGTGCAATGACATCATATTTCTTATCTTTGCGATATTTTTAATGTGAATCGAACAAGGACGCCTAGATCCTTTCCTTCTGTACTGGTTAGATAGAAAGGCTATCTAGAGTTTCAATGCAGCCAGACAGCTTAAGTCTGGCTGCATGAGGCCCAAGTACAAACACACACCTTTGGGTTTGTTTACGTTACCTTACCTTTACGTTTACCTTGTGCCAGATTTTTGTGTGTTAAAATAAATCCTTGTCATCCCCGATGTTGTGGCAGCGAGTCCTTCTGTGCTGTCGGACTCTTGGCACGTTTCCACGGGCACTCATGTATATTCATCATCTCCCTTGTCACTCGCATTTTAAATGAGCAAAACTGACATTTCAGTCTGAGAATAGCAGCTGTTTGCAACATGTGACCGAATTTGATGGTAAGATTAGCCAATTAGTTTTTCCCATGGAACACAATGAAATGGGACAAAAGCAGAAGTTCTCTTTGTTGATGTGACATTGTTAGCCTGATCTTCATTTCTGTAACAATAATGACAGATCTGATTTAACACAGCACTCACCAAATTTCCTTACTAGTGTCACTATACAAGTGTCCCTTCTGTCCACTGTCCTATTTTGCACAGGAATGGAATTAGACTATAAAGATTGGACTTGGGATCACATTTTCTTTACATGATAATCAGAGAAGGAACAACCTAAAGAAGCTAAATTACCTGTCCACATGTGTGTATTATATAAGATATCCTGAATGTGTCTAGGTTTCATTCAAGCATTGATTTTTGTTCCCTTGAGTTGTGCGATTACGCCTTTTATGGCTGCCCACCAATGAAGACGAATTAAATGCAGAGGACACACGTTGCTGTGCATCATAATGACAATCACTTCAATTTCACAAAAAAATATATATAATTATGCATTCATGCCATTAATTGCTTTATGTCATATATACCTGCAGTTTTTCATCAGACATTATCTTTGTAATTGTTTTAAAATTTCTCCCCAGATTGTGTCAACTGCTAGTGACCACGACCTTTCCCTGCTGTTTAGTTCTTCCTCTTGTTCTTGTTCACTCCCCGTTTCATTACAACTTCCTAGGTCATAAACACAATCTCAGTTCCGTTTGAACATAACATCACACTTCATCATTCATTTCGCCTCATTCAAGTTTCTCTACCTGTTTAAACCCTTCTGTTTTACCTCCTGCCTCTGATCTTATTAGTACTAAATAGATGGTTATGTTTGTTCCTGTTGCCTGCTGCATGTGCATATGTGACAGGTGGCTTTGAACTTGCTTGAATACAATGAGCAGGACTGTTTCAGGTTTAATGATACGTTAGGCTCAACATTAGGCTCATTAGATTCATTACAATACATTCAGTTGGCAGACGATGATTATCGAAAGCAACTTTAAAGTGAGGACAAATCAAGACCTTGTAGTGAATGCAAGCACTGAGTCTTTTCAAATGACATGTATGGAATGGAGATGGAGAAAGAAGCTCACAGTGAGTGTGAGAGATTGATGTTCGTGTGTTTAGGGAAAGAGACTCAGATAAGAAGAGTCTTCAAGAAGCATTTTCAAGCATTTTGTAGCTTGTTTCAATAATAAAAGCATGGATGTTCCATGGAATGTGGCACAGAAATAGAATTTGTAGACCTAATAGAACATATAGCAAAGAAAAATTAATTTTGTGAATTTGTAAAAATATATATATATATTTCTTTTTGCTACCTCACAGGACACAAGGATACATTCAGAAAAGCATCTCATGCAGTGGTTGGCCTAGCAGATACAGAAACAGACCCGTAAGGTTGCTGGTTCGAATCCCGAGCTCCCTGGGCACCTGCCATGGCTGCCCACTGCTCACCAAGGGTGATGGTTAAATACAGAGGACACATTTTGTTGTGTCAATGTGTGCTGTGCTGCAGTGTTTCACAATGACAATCACTTCAGTTTCACTTTCACTAAATAGCAATGCCTGTTGAGTAATAATCCTCATTAATCCACCCAGGGGTGCATGGCAAAAAATTTTCCCTTACGATTCCGGCAGTTCCCTTGTCTCTCAGTACCTGTACCCAATCATCTTGCAATAATGTATTCCATTACTCCATAAACCACAGCAAATCGAGTACCACATGAGTGAGAATGAAGTGTTTGGATGTAGCACCGAATTGGTCAGAGTGTCCACGGGTTGCTGAATTTTTACAAAAATAGCTCTCATTTCATTACAAAGGCAGATAGCAAACATTTTATAGGTTAATGAACATATAAAGTAAATCCACCCCATAAAGTATTGCCTTTTATGGCTGAATGCTGCCGATTTACACAATTCATACATTTTCAAATGATGATAATTGGATAAATGCTGTAAATACATAGATGTGAGGTTTTTTTTTTTCACTCCCTCAGAATCCATCTTGTTTTGATTCTCTCTCTGTCTCTTTTTTTCAACTGATGTCAAAGCCAAAAGTAATGGGCATACGAACCTTGAGGTTTCTATAGCAACCAAAACACGTCTGTTTATTGCAGCTGCTCCTAAAATATGAACAGCTTTATTTCTTAATGACTGCACTTACTCAAACGGAGAATCAAAAAATGTACCTCAGACAATGTAATATTAAATCTTATTAAATGTGCTGCGATTAGGAACTACTTTTAAATATAACTGCATGCTCTATCAACACGCGTTTCCAATTTACATTTAACAAAGCATGGCTAATGTTTGTCCATCAGTTTTGTGTCCCTCAGCTTGGTTAAATGAGGCAGAACCTGATTAGCGACGGGTTAACCAGCCGACTCTGGGGAGCCTTACGATCTCCAGCAGCCAGGCAGCCTCCAGTCGCCATTACGGTAACAGGAAGCCGTTTGTCTCCTTCATTAGCTCCGGCAAGAGAGAGCTAATGCATTCCCGACCCAGGCGCGTGCAGTCGTTAGTGATATGCTAATGGGGAGAAAAGGCGCTTTGGTGAGACATGTCCAGAGAGTGACAGACCCTGACCTTGAGCCTGACCTCTTTCCAACCATAAGCTGCTGTAAAATGAAGTGACAGTCATTGTAAAACACTGCAGCACAGCACATGGTGACACAACAAAATGGGTCCTCTGTATTTAACCACCACCCTTGGTGAGCAGTGGGCAACCATGACAGGCGCCAGGGAGCAGTGTGTGGGGACGCTAGGCCGCTAGGCCACTACTACCATATGTAAATATTGTAGGTAAAAATGGTACCAATGTTACAGAAAAACCCAAAATAAAAGAAAGGAGAAAGGGAAAGAGGAAGAGAGAGAGAAGCCAGAAACCAGGCTTCAGAGAGGAAGCCTAGCCCAGGAGAAACAGGTAGAGAAAGGAAAAAGAAACCCGGACAGAAAACTCTTTTATACATCTGAGACCCCAAAAAGTTGGCTGTGGCAACCTTTCACCACTTTCACGGTGGTCTTCTTCCCCCAACAAGGACCTTCTCGTCATGAGTCCTCAAGCCGTTTTCTGGCTTTTGACACCTCTTGCTCGTGGGAGGCCGCAGCTTGATAAAGATACAAGCGGGGGATTTTCCATCTTTCACTGCTCAACGGGATTCTACTGCGAACGTATGAATTATTGTTAGGGATGTGTGCAAAACCCGATAAAACACTGATCGTCTGGTTACGATGCGAGCAGACCAAGGAGAATTAGGAAGCAGGTTTTTCTGGATCAGAGAATCTAGAAAACAGAACGTCTGTCACGGGGGACTCCGTGTTCAGGGTTCAGTACTCTCCACAAGTTTTTTTAACGTTTAGTGTTTTTCTTTAGCATTCCAGTTCGAGCCTTAATTTTTTTTAGCCACTCTCAGTGGGCAGGGATCCCCCACGTCCCACCAGCCACACTTCCCAGGCTGTCTGACTAAATGCCATATTGCATTCAGCACCACAGGCCTGCCGCTGCCACACTTAGAGCAACAGGAAGGCATCGCGTCTCACAAATTTGCTTTGTAATTTGCCCCGCTTGCCCCAGAATTAGTATTTTGCTTTTTTTTTGTTTCCTGCTCTTTTGCCGCTCAGGGTACAGAGCGCACTGTTGTTCCTCTCTGTCGTGTTTTCTGCTCGACAAATCGACATCGCAAATGGCACCTGATGATTACTTTTACCTTTGGATGTGCTGGAAGCCCTGACGGACTCGCTGGAGAAAGCATACAGAATGTTCCTTCAGCCATTAAAGCCACATTAAGTTGGAATTATTGTGAAATGACCTATTTTGTGCCTATTTCGTGTAGTGAATCAGTCGTAAATGTCCTTCCTGAAAAAAAGATGTTCCATCCGTACTGAAAAAAAAAAGAACATGGACTCCTCAAGCCAGCATTAGAAATTGCTGGTAATGGCCAGACAGTTAATGGACTTTATTACGTTCAAAAGGTTAAGTAAGCCCAAAACTGCATGTTGTATTTTTTGAATCTGACATCGACTGACAGTAAAATACTGTTAAGATGTTGCAAATATAATTTACTTGCCATTTTGTTTTTACTTTTAAAGGGCTGTTTCAGTTCTGTCCAAAGCCGGACATCTTAATAATAATTGAAAACAAAATAATATTGGAAATTCAAATAATAATAGGCTACAGGGGAATCTGTTTCCTAGCAACATTGGCTGGGACTGTCGCCTGGGCTGTGTGTGTGTGTGTGTGTGTGTGTTACTAGTTACTGGCTTGCATAAAAGAGTCCTTGTGATACAGAAAGGTAGAGGCATTTATCAAATTAACCACTCGCAGAGCGGTGAGGTCAAGAGGCCTTGATGGCATGATGATGAATGTTACGTCATCTGCATGTAGTTAGTAATGTAAAACAGACTCGGGAGCCTTATAGGAAATGCAAATGCGCTCCATGGTACGACGCCACAGTTGTGGCCCCTCGCCGTCCCCGTGGCAACAGGGGCACAGGCTGCTCGACGCGGTAACCTTTAATAATCATGCGATATTAAAGCCCTCAGTCAGGAGCGGACCTTGGAGGATGTAAAGGTCTTTAAGGAACTTTTTCCTTTCTTTATGCTGGGAAGAATTAGCACACGGCGCTTTCGTAGTGTGCGCAGTACCTCCGGGGCTTCGTCTCGGAAAGGTGAGATCAGTGGTGCGCCGGGTCGGGGTGACACACGCCCGCTGTGTTGGCATTAATAAAGAGAGCGGCAGCCGCGACACAGGCTGGCCGCCGGGTAACCTGTCCTGTCACATCTCATTCTACCTCTGCCCTGTTTTTTTTGCTTTTCCCCAGATTTTTCTTGTCTTGTGCATTTTGGATTCCAAAGACTGGAGCCAGTTTCAATGAATCGCTCCAATAACCCCCCCCCTCGTATCACCATGGCGACAGGGGTTGGGAAATTAGTGAGGCAGGAGTCCAGGGGTTCACCCTGCTCTCCGTGAGCAGGAGACGTGTCTCCAGAGTGGATCCTTCGGCTCACAAAGGACAATTAACAGTAGGATCCGGGCCATGGTTTGCACTGTAAAAATTGCGCCGATTTGCGCGTGGAAGCCTGTCTGGCTATACTCATCAATCATGAATTATAGCCCGATAATAAAAAGGAGTAATTCGTGTCCCGGGAGCGCTCGGTCACGCCCGGCTGATCGAAAACTTTGTGTGTGCACGAGCATTTAGAAGAGGTTTTAAAAAGCTTTGGATCGGAAGTTTGAGCGTCTGAAATGGCCCCTGGGACCGAGCCCCACCTGAACAGGGAGGGACATCATCTTCCAAATCCTCTAATAGCGCTAAAAAAACGAATGGCATGTGCTTGAGCTGAGTGTCTTTTAAAAGAGGCCAGAGTGAAGGCTGCTGCTGATGGGTGAGAAAGGACCAAGAAGCGGTCGATTAGCCTCCTGTGTTTATCTGCCATTTGCTGGAGATCAAACATTAGCGATATCTTAAGGGACGGCACAATGCCTTACAAACACACATACACACACACACACAACATATCCCCAAAGAGGAGCTTTCATATCACCTAATTAAAGTTTTAAAAGATGGCTGTTTTTTTTTTTTTATTTTATTTCCCTGCAGGGTCGCCGAGGGCAGCGAGGAGTTCTTTGAGCGAATGAGTGGAATTCTTCAGAAGCAGGAGCGGATGCTGCATGCAGGCCAGTCTGAGGTAACTGGGTCAAGGTCTCACCATTTTGGCAATGCCCCTGTCCAGTTTTTTTTAGATGAGGAGACTAGGTTCCTCAACCCGCTTAGCGTAATGGATTCCACTGGTTTTAACTTAAACTGGTCAAAGTTGGTCACACAAATGAGAGAACAGACCTTACACTGGTCAAACTCACTGGCCCACCAGCGTTTCTGGATGGAGGTGGGACGAGAGTCAAACTGCTGTCTGTGATGGAAGAGTAAGAATATTGTTAAAAAAAATCATGTTTTCATAGATTTAATTGTAATGTTATAATTCTCTGAAACATGGCAATTTATGCAAATGCACATGTAATGCAAATTACCAGTACAGAAAGGGCATTACGTTTGGTTAATGGCAGTGGTACATTGCTGGAGTGGCGGACTTTCTGGCAAAGCTCATGGATTTGATGAACCATCACACTAGATCTACTGGACAAGTGTTGATTACCATTTTTCTGAATCCAACTAACATGGACTGTTGGAAATTTCTCTTCTCTTGGTGTTTTCTTTGACTTTACCAAGGTTTTCCAAGATTTGTCAGTATTCATGTGTATTCTTGTATTCTAATGATCTCCTATGCGCTTCACAACAAATAAAGTTGAACTGTCAGGACCCAGTCGGTAACGCAGAAAGTCAGACCGCACCAGTCAAGGACAGCTGCTACAGTACTCCTGTTTTATAGCGTCACCTGAACGAAGGGATACGCTTGTTTTATTCTCCTTAACAATCCAGCAATTAGCCAATAGCATGAAAAAAATGATCAGCTTATCGTTTTAGCTCTTAAAGCACTTTGTCGACGTTGACTAGGTGGCACATACATATTATGTGATGGAATGAGGTTGTATTTCACATATGCATTTTCATTATACACACACACTTCAAATACACAAAATGCACATGTCTCAAACATTTTATTCCAGTGTGATCATGAAGTATAAATGTGTAGGAGATGTGTCCTTGACTCTCTTAGTTGATGTCTGCTAGGGCTGTACCATTTCATCTACTGAATAATACTAAGAGGTATAACTGAGGTGCTCACAATACTCATGTTGCACAAACGTAATATGAAGGACAGTGCAGGTCAACGGTTTCTGAAGACCTGTTGCTCATTACTAGATATTTTTTCTTATTTTCCTGAGTGAATTATTATTGATATAGTTTTTTAATTTAAGATAATTTTTTATAGAGATTATAGAGAAACGCAAATCAAAAACCGCAACTTCAAAACTGAGATACATACAGAACCAAGATGGTTGTCGTTCCGTTTCACTATTACTGTTTGTGCATGTAACGTATTGAAGTGCACAGGTTTCAAATGCTCCAGAATGAGCAAGCGTGAGAGTTGTCAATCATCAGGCTCCTTCCAGTTAAAAAAAATGACAGCAACAAAGAGGTTCTTTTGTTTCTGTTCTTCAAGATGATCTGGTTTTATCTATTTATGTAGATCCTGAGGATGCTTAGTACATTTACATTTACAGTATTTATCAGACGCCCTTATCCAGAGTGTTTCCCACTAATCTACTAGCACCCAGACCAGCTTAGTGATAGGTCCATAATAAAAAATGTCATATAAAGCTAACTATTATATTTTGAGGAAGATGGACAGGACATATACTTGAGCAGGTGCCATCAGCTGGCACATCTCGTCACATATAACTCCCTGACTTAGGGTGATAGTGATAGGTAACACACTCACGTACAGTATGAGCCAGAACACTACAGAGTCACAGGTTCAAACCCCACTTACTACCATTATGTCCCTGAGCAAGACACTTAACCCCGAGTGTCTCCAGAGGGGACTGTCCCTGTAACAACAGACTGTAAATTGCTCTGGATAAGGGCATCTGATAAATGGCATAAATGTATATGACTGAGTTCACCGCCAGTTTTTGGATACGCTGGTGGCTCATGTGCCACAGTGTGTGATGTTTGTGGACAGACGGTGACGGAGATGAAAGAGCAGAGAGGCCGGCATCTCATCTGTCACAAGCTCCTCACCATGGCTTCTCCCCACACCCACACCCACACATACTCATTGGCGTCACCGCTGGCAACACGCTGGGCGCTGATGTTTATCTGAGTGTGCCTCTCGCACTTCCTGTTTTGCGCAATTCAGATGGTAGCGACCTCTGCGCTGCGGTCACTTTTTGTACCCATGCTGTGTAAATAGTTTTGCCATTTGCCCCACTCTCTATTCTTCTTCACATCCTGCCTCCTCATCTTCACTTGTTGCCAGAGAGAGAGCTGCCTCGCCCCACCTCCCCCAGAACATGCAGGCCAAGTTCCCGCTCCAGACAGAGCCACCAGGAAGGAGGTAAGAGTCTTCTGCTCTTCAGAGCTCCTTTATTCTGGAACTTTTCTGAACCTTTCAAAAGGTTTTCTTTTTTTCTTTTTTTCAAAGTGGAATCGTTTTTAATTACCGTAAATTCAAACCTACAGTTCCATTCTAGCAGGCATGACCAACGAAATCAGATTTTTGATTTGTTTGTGGCCACCACGGAAAAGCAACATTTTGGGTTTTTTTTTAACGCTCCTCCAGAATGCCCATGGTGTTATTTTAGATCCACCTGAACAGCCTAAATTATTATTTTCCTCATTATTGCTTTTCTCAAAAATACCCCACTAGAAACAACACTCTGGTAATGAATGAAATCTTTTATCATTTGATTAAGGCAATTAGGGCAGCAAAGTAATTATTTCCAGATGGCCGCGTACAGCATGAATGAATAACGGATGGATGAAGAATAGCTGCACTGAGATCCGTCTCTCACTTCCGCAGCTTGACCTGCTGTACGAAGAAGCGATCTACACGGTGGTGAATCGGGTCGGAGTGCCCTCGCCGGAGTACGTCACCAACGAGTGGGACATTTTCACCTATCTCCAGAAGGTGCGTTACTTTCCCTCCATTCCCTCCAACGTGTCATGCGTCATGCTTCCCAATTAAACTTGTAAATGAACCTCGCACTTCCTCCTTTAAATGCGATTAGCATCTGAGGAGGTCACGTATGGTTCCTCAGATATCCTTAACCATCAAAGCCCATCCGGTCTGGTGTTCAGGGCTGATACTACATTCGTTCAGGTGCTTTTAGTGCCTTGTGTCATCTCTGCTCATGAAGGAGGTTTGATGTTCGGATGAACCTGCCGTGGCCAGCGTACGCCTGCCGTCACTTGCAGACATTAGATTGAAAGAGTTTTTTCAAGATCGAAATATTACAGTGACACGTCTCCCTCTCCCACCAAGGCTTTCGACATGGGTCAGGAAGAGCATGACATCATTCTGCAGAGGGTGCAGGAATCCCAGGTAAGAGGCAGTTTTCAGATGAATGCATATCTGAGTGAATAAATCAGGTCAGTTGGCAGCGGGGTGCGCTGGAGACCTTTCTAACATGCGACTGCAGCAAAAACAGAAGAACGGTGAAACAACACAAGGCGGCCCAGTTGGGTGTCTCTTATCCGTGACCATACAATAATTCCACTGTAGGCACAGTTTTATGAGAATCACTGTTTTCAGACTTGTTTGCCAGTGTAAGTGTCAAAAACGTCCTCAGGATTAAATAGACGAAGCGGGAAAAACTTGCAGAAAACATCCGTTCAAAGTGTCCTCATTGTTTAAAATAAGGTCCAGGAGGGTTTGGGGTGCATATATAACCAGAATAATGAACCAGGTATGTGAGAGCAACAGCCCAACAGCACCAAGCTGTGATGTACGCAGTGCTTGTGGTGCTCACGCTCCTTCAAGTGGCGCTAGTGGTATTATTCGTAATATCCTTAATATAGTATAGTTATTATCCTCACTTGCTATGGCGTTGACAGTCAATAATAAATCACAGTCACAGATTCATAGGGATTTTGAAAAGGCTGCTATGAGAGTATATAAGAGAGTATATCTGACTTACTTGCCAAGTTCAGAAGAAACATGATGTGTTATTATTGTTTCTTAGATACCCAAAGGGACTTTTACTCAGTATGCTGGAGATGGGAGTTCTTAGAAAGGATCAATTTGTATGACTCTTTGCCTTTTATTTGACTACAAGAGGTCTTTGAAATGTCAGTGTGAAAGAGGCCATGCTCTCCTCTGATAGACTCCTCTAAAAGCGGCCTTGTGAAAGGAATGAGAAATGTTGTGCCATTTCAATGGTTCTCACAATGATCCCAGCTTCCACCAGCACAGCAGTCTCTCACACCGAGGGCACTCACATTGAACCCTGGACAAAGGGAGCGTGCATTGATTTTCTCTGTTCCCAAATGTCCGGCGTTATCCCCACCGAACGTGTCGGTATGGATGGTCGGATGGTGGCATCAAAGTTGGGTTTAAAGCCACGCTTCTCCGCATCCGCTAACCTGATGTCCACTGCTGTCTGTTGCAGAGAGCCAGCTTCTCCCTCAGGGTTTCCGTCATGAAGGGAAAGAATCTCATGGCTAAAGATGCTAATGGTAAGGCTATATTTTTTCTTGCCCTTGTCTGCGTCTTCAGTTATGAGTGAATAGCTGTGGAAATGCCACCCTGATTCTGCAAATCTGTAATTTAGTTGTAATGTAGCATAATACCACCTTCAGTTGAGGCCTTTGTTTGGCTCAAAGGAATCCAAGGAGATATTTTGTTCTTTAAATGTAAGGTTATTTGCATTTTAATAGGGCTTATGGTGGTAAAGTCTCTATTGAACAGCAATAGTTGATTTAAGTCTAGCTATACAGTTAACAGGGTGGTAGTAGCCTAGTGGGTTAAACACTCGTCCATAAACAGGTTCAAACCTCACTTACTACCATTGTGTCCCTGAGCAAGACACTTAACCCTGAGTGTCTCCGGGGGGGAGGGCTGTCCCTGTAACTACTGGTTGTAAGTTGCTCTGGAAAAGATTGTCTGATACATGACATAAACGTAAAATGTACAATGTCAGTTTATGTTGTGCGGTGAGATTGTGGACTATTGGACCTGTTCTTAAACATATTGAAGTGGGTGCCTGAGATGTCTGACATACCTTGGACCTTGCAGGATACAGTGACCCATACTGCATGTTGGGACTCCTGCTTGGCCAGAGCCCCAGGGAGACGGAAGAAAAGAAGGAGCGCAAGTTCAGTTTCCGTAAACGGCGAGAGAAGCTGGAGAAGCGTGGCAGCGTCAGGGAGGTGTTGGCAGCTCAATCCATCCAGGTGACGGAGGTGAAGCCAGAGACCCTAAACCCAGTATGGAACGAGCACTTTGTATTGTGAGTAGTGGCAATTATTCACTTCCCATTGAACATGATTAGTAATATTTGACAAGTGTTGGAGTCAAATACGTGAAAATTGCCACAAAAAATTGAATTGTCATGTAAGCGCCCCATCTCATGAACACTCTGAGTTTTACCCCTTTGCATAAGTTTCATGGCACAGATTTGACATAAGGCATACATGATTCATGTATGACTGTTCAGCGGATCTGAAGGCTGCATGCAGAATTGTGCAGTAAATTCCACCACAAGAATGTACAGAGCGTCCAGTCCAGTGTTAGTCCAGTTGAACATGCAGGAATAGCTCAGCTACAATATCTAAGTTTTTTTAGTTTTACCACAAAAAAACAAATCTGTTTTGTCTCATGTAAACATAGTGACTGAAAATTCTGATAAGAGTGCCAAGACATTTTCACACAATATCCAGCCACTCTCTGTCTGGGGAGTAGAAGATGCCTCAAAATGAACATGGCAATTGCTGGGATACAGAATATTTAATAATTAATATTTAAAATAAACTGGCTTGTGGGTGTATCTGGACTTGTATATACACCCAGACATGTCTCCAAGAAGACATTGTTTAGCTAAGATTTCCATGATTGATTTGAAAAATAAATAATAAATAAACAAACAAATAAATAAAACAATTAATTAAATATTAATTAATGGTTAAAATACTAAATTGTCATTGATTTATGCCGACTGTCACAGGTGATGCGGCGCATGAAGGATGCATTCGCATGACTGTGAACAAACAAAGGGTTTATTACAATTAACACATGCACACACCAAGACAGGACAACATTCCACGACCCGACGAGGACACGCAAACATTTACACAAACTAAACAGCTGCGAACAATCAGGGCAAATCGGAAACATGGAAAATACAAAACTCAGCAGCGCCCCCCCCCCCCCCCCCCCCCCAGATCGTGACATTATTATTAAATAATATGAAAATGGGATTTCTTTCCCCCACAGTGAAATTGATGATGTCAACAGTGACCTGCTGCATCTGGACATATGGTGAGAATTAAAAAAAAAAAAAAAAGAATTTTCAAAAAAAATATATAGGATTAAGGTCACTTTAGCATGACCTTTATAGGCTCTATGCTCACCTGTAGGGACCACGATGATGATGTCTCAGTTGCTGAAGCATGTAAGAAGCTAAATGAAGTGAGCGGATTCAGAGGAATGGGCAGGTAACTCTTTTTTTGAATAGTAAAGGTCAGCCGCGAGCATTAGCTTTAAAAAAAAACAGCTAATCGAATGTGTCTCAGAGCTTCCTGAGCTTCCTGTTATTTCCAGCAGCTTCCTCAATTTCCTGTCATAATTGAAGACTTCTTGGCTTGTTCATAACAATTTCATTTGAGACAGAGGAAATGTCTCCAAGTGGCATTTGATGCTAAAATGCATTGGCAGGTATTTCAAGCAGATAGCCAAATCTGTCCGGGCCAATGGTGCAGCAGGGTCAGGAGGAGAGGAGAATGCCGATGACTTTCTGGGATGCCTGAACATCCCATTGAATGTGAGTTCAGCTGCTCTAAACAATTCTGCTCATCTTCTCAAATAAAAAACTAAACCATTTTCATTGTTCTTTTCCCTTCATGGCTCCCACCATTCATAAAATTCCATGAATGTGTGCTAATTTGACAAATGTACATATTCAAATACACAGATCAGCCGTAATATTTTGCACTAATATTGAGCGACAGCCCAGGCTTGGACTCCACTAGATGTCTGTAGGTATCCCGTCAGCAGCACATCCTTTAAATCCTTAAGACGGGGTGTCTCGCTGGCACATCCCACAGATGCCTGATTGGACTGAGATCGGGAGAATTTGGAGGTCCGGTCTGTTCTTCTTGAGCCAGTTTTGTTTCAGGATGGCAGGGTACATTGTCCTGCTGAAAGAAGGCACTGCCATCGGTGAAATGCTGTTTCATGAAAGAGTGTACTCGGTGTAGCTGACACGTGTCAGGATACAAGGATCACCACCAGAGCATTGCCCAAAGCATCTCACTGTCTCCGCCGCCTTATCTTCTTCCCACAGTGCATCCTGGTGCCATGTCACATGATGTCGAAGAAAACACGATTTATCACACCAGGACACTTTCCATCACTCTCTAGTTCGGTTCTGATGCTCATGCATCAGTGAGCCTTGGCCATCCATTTATTATGGCAGATTATTTTTATACCTTACATTTCCACTACATTTTCCTAAAGAAGTCCTGCATGGCTTTGTTTTTTCCGGAAATCTTACTGGGGGCTTGTGTAAGAATATACTCACACAGTAGGTCTTGTTCATGAGCTACATGGCTCCTTTTCCGTCTCTTTCAGGAGATTCCAGTAGTCGGGTATGACAAGTGGTTTAAGCTTGAGCCTCGCTCCAGTGCCTCCAAAGTGCAGGGAGAATGTCACCTCATCCTGAGGCTGTTCTCCAGTCAGGTACATCAGAGCCACACGTGGCTTCCCAGGGTCTACTCACGGGCCACCAACTGACCCTGGGACTTTCTGTTCTGTGCTGCAGAGAGACACAACGCTGAGCAAGAGAGAATCCAATGTCAACATCCACAAGAAGATCCTCAGCCAGATTCTGGAGTACGAACACTCTCACATTCAGGTTAAGCTCCGCCCCTTAAGCCATGTCAATTCGAAAAAGGCCTTTTTTGGTTTTGTATATATGAGTTGCACTGGTTTCCCTTTCCAGGTAGAGCCCTATAACTGGAACGGCCAAGTTAGCCCACCAGCATGGACTGTGCTGTCCCATCATGCCGCACAAGCTGACCTGTCACCTCTGCAACAGGCAATCATGTAAAAACATTTATCCACAAACAGCACACATGAGAGAGTGAGGCCTCATGTCTAGCACGGGCTTGGCTGAACGGGTTCCTCGTCCTTTCAGACGCTGGCAGTGCTACAGCAGCCACCATCGATCGCAGAGAATGTGCTACTCCCTCCTGCTCAGGCTCCTGAGGACCATAGATGCCGAATGGGACAGCGCTGCTGTGCATGGGGAGCTGGTAGGGGACCCGTCCCTCAGCAACTCAGAATAAGAGCTTTCTCTTTTTTAGGAAACAACGGTGCACTTTTAGAACTGTGTATCATAGGAATGGAATGCAAAGTGTACAAAAATGTGACCGATGGTAGGAAATATACTTTTATACTTATTTACCATAATCACCAACCCTGCAAATCTGAAAACTTGACACAAAGCTTGACATGCTCTATACTGGGATTGGAGTATTAATGTCTTATTCTTCCAGATCTGGGCTCAGTTATTTATTAAATTATGAGTGCAAGTGGTATTCTTGCTGTAGTATTCTCATTTTGTGCATTTTCTGTTTTGAGATACCGTTATATAAGACTTGTTGTGTAAGGTCACCTGTGTCATCAGGATTTATATAAACAATCAACTCTGCGTTAGCCATCTGTGTCCCCCCTCCCAAAAAAAAAAAAAAAAAAAAAACATTACAGATTATACAGTGAGAGGAGCCCAATAATCAACAGCTCTTATGCACACTCATTAAAGACAGTCTTTCTTTTTTTCTCAATTCATATAATTCCTGAGGGCACATCTGACCTTACACTACACTTAGCACCAATTTAAAAATTGTTTCCAAGAACAAGTTGGTGAAAAAATGTGTTAGGCCCTAAAAAAAAAAAAAAAAAAAAAAAAAAAAACCCAGCAGACAACTGATTGGAGTGTATATATCGTGGAGAAACCAGCCGCAGTGCTTTGCTTCTACTTTAACTTTAACCGAGAAACCGGCAAATAGCAAACCATCAAGGTCTGTACACCCCTTTCAAGGTATTATACCAAGGGTGCCATATCATTCTGCACCATACAGTGGAACAGGACTCATGTTGTCTGCCCCCCCGTCGTTCCGGGACCACTCACTGTACCCGCTTCTCTATTCTGTGATTTCTGTGTTTAGGGGAGTCATCTGGCTGACAGCTTCGGCTCGTACATTGAGTACTGCCTTGGTCTGATAAAGAACATGCGGCAGGTGTTCCCGTGCTCCAACTCGGCTGCCGTCATTCGCTGCGAGCTCATGCTGAGGTAAAGCTCCTCACCTGCTCCTCCATGGCTGTCCTGCTGTGCCCGTGACGGTGCTGAAATCCAAAATATCTTTGAACCCAGTTTCAGAGTGCTGATAACGGCTTCAGAGCACAAAACAAACGAAAAATTCTCTGGTCAACATCTAGAGACACTGTGTGTTTGCGTGGGTTTTGGAATGTCTGAAAGTTGAGTCATGGCAACTGGACTTTCTTTCTTTAAGGTAGAGACGTTTCATTCTGCATCCACAGAACTTTATCCTCCAGGTTGGTGTCACCTCACTCCCGCTTGAATAGGCTCGTTAAGTGGAACAAAGGCTGAGGGGGGGGGGGGGTGGATGTGACAGCCCCGCCCTGGCATCTCCTCCTGCCCCCATTAAGCGGGTCGTTAAACGTGGCCAACCCGGTGGACGTGTGAATTGGGCCTGATTTTCCTGGGGATGGATGAAAGGGCAGCAAAGTAGGTTGGAGATAAGTTGTGTCTGTGGGTTTTGTCGCGGCCACTGTCCCACCACCTGGCCCTAAAGGGGGCATGCAACAGCGACAGGTGACTGTGACCTGGAAGCCAAAGAGGACGGGGTCTTCATCAGCCATCTTGGGTTCTGCCCGCTGTTTGGTCATTATTTTTTCCATTGACGCTCGCCTTTTTCGTATTGACTGCCGGAGCTCCCCTCCCCTCCAGCAGAACCCGCTATGCCTGCCCAAACTCCAGAGGTGACAGCTTGATATCCTGTGGCTCTTTTTTTTTCCCCGGCCTAATTAAAAAAGCTCACCTCATTTATCTATACTCACTGTTCTTCACTCTAGCCCACCTGCTGCTTTACGCACACACTGATCCTTTCATCAGTTTATGACCATAGAACCACTACTGTCCAGATATAATCCAGGGTGGGATCAGTAGAAATGAGCAATTTCTATATTTATAAAAACATCCCTTGTGGGATGCAGATTTACAGTACAGATTTGAACATGTGCTTTTTCAAAGCTTTTCAAAGTGAAGTGATTGTCACAGGAAGTGATACACAGCAGCGCAGCACACAGTGCACACAGTGAAATTTGTCCTCTCCATTTAACCCATCACCCTTGGTGAGCAGTGGGCAGCCATGACAGGCGCCCGGGGAGCAGCGTGTGGGGATGGTGCTTTGCTCAGTGGCACCTCAGTGGTACCTGGGCGGATGGGGATTACAGGGCCGCTTCCTTAACTGCTAGGCCACCACCACCCCCTCAATATGAGAGTTGGTGTTTAACAGTTGAAGAGATTTATTTGGATAATCTTTTAGTTATGGCAGAAAAAAATATATAAAATGATCATTTCAGCATATCAGTATGCATTTGCCTTTCTGTGATGGTGATGAACTGCCTCAGGAAAATAACTGGATGAGGTTCCTTCTATGCAAACATTTTGCACCACTTGCAGTATGGTAGCGATTGTGGGTGCTCTCTGACTTCAACTTTTTCTAGTTAAAACATCTAAAACATATCAAGCATAACATACCACTACTACTACATTTAATGGTTTGTCTGTAATGGGACGAGGATTCTGTGTGGGTCAGGATCTTTACATGTCAGGCCCATTTCACTGCAGTGTCATTTTTAGGTGGTCTGGAGCCACTTCTGTTCTGGTACATCTGCAGGGGGGCAGAAGATACAAACGCCCTCATGTTCACATAGAGGCTTAAATTAACTGCGGATGGTGGGTGACTTATTTTTTTCTTGCTTTTGTGTGGCTGTTTCACAGGGGAGTTGGACACTTGCAATCCATGCAGGCATTCCGGACCATGTGCCCTCTCCGCAGCCAGCTCCACTTGGAAATCGCTACTGTGATTAAGGTGCAACACTAGAGCAGGCTGCACTAAATTCTTTTTCTTTTTTTTTATGCTGTGAAAATCACTCATTCGTTTTCCGACGTTTGTTTGCATATTTTTAATCACAGCCACTGAGTGGGATTCATGCTCAAATTGCTGTGGCATAATCTTGAAAAAATAAAAACATCCACAATCATAGACCTTGTTTTTGTACATGGCGAGTTCGGGGCCGCACGTAACAGAGTGCCTATTTAACTAATGCGCCGTCGTTATTCGTGTTATTTCGGGGTCACTCTGTGAATCATCCAAAAGTACTGCCTCCCCCTGGCTTCCGGGGATAAAAGGCACGTTTGTTTCGCTGCTCAGACCTGATTCATCATTTGATTTCTGTGTTTTTCACGTCATAGAAAGGGACAGTGGAGTGGTATGAGGCGACGATCGCTCACTTCAAACCGGATGAGGGGGTAAGTTGACAAAATGTATGGTCTTAGACAAAAGACGCAGAAGCCCCAAATCCTGAATGGCCTCTTCCCCTGCATGGTTTTCCACTTTTTCCACTGCATGATTCGTCTAGCTTTTTATTTATTTTTTTGATCACTTTCATTGTAAAATTATGCACGTGCTGGTCACAGATATCAACAAATCCAGTAGTGTCTTGTTCACACATTGCCAATTCATTCTGGGATTTTAGTGGCTGAAAATCCGTACTTAAAACCCTGTCGTCTGAGGGTAGCTAGATTAAATTTTAGTGGGGAATATATGCTAGTGTCACCAATGCCACTTCTAGATTTACATAAATAAACAGACACAACTTGCACAGGACTGCTTGGTAGTTTTTTTTATTGTGAGGAGGAGTGTGTGTGTTTTTTTGGATGGCAAATCTCATGCACCCTCCTCTATGACAACCCCCTTAGCAACAACACCCTTCACAATGATATTCACTAATGACATTCATGATAATAAAAAAAAACCCCAAACAAACACTGTATTCCATGGAATTGTCACTAATACTGAAGGAATAATCATACTTGATGGGAAAAGATCTGTTCAACAAGTGAGACTGTTTTCCGTCTTCGTTCCGCCGGCAGAGCCTGGAGGAGCAGCTGAGACGCCTGGTCCTGGTAGTGGATGCAGTGTGCTCCGATGTTCAGAGAGGACACAGTGTCTTCAACAAGCTCTTCCACAGGTAAGCGGCAGCAGGAATGACCCGTTCTGGGCATAAATAACTGGGCAGACGATAAATAGTTTTTTGTTCTCTTTTGTCTTTGCAACAACCAGTACAGTGAAAGTGGAATTTTTCAGCATCTCCTACCGACAGCTCGAAAAACTGGTGAGTGACTTTATTCTAACTTCACAACATCTGTAAGTGAACAAAATGTGCACCGATCCATAGGAGAGTGAAAGACGTTCACATGTGCTGACGATAGGTAGCAGATGATGTGTGCGTTGCCATGGAGAGGGTGTGCGGAACTCTAGAGCAGGAGAGCTCCAGGTTGACCCAGGCGATGGGGGAGACCCTATTTGAGCTGTACATGTCTCTGAAGACCCTGAAGCGCTTCAGGGAGTTCCTGCCTCTCCGGTGAGTCAGGCAAATAATGGCTTCCATCTGCAATCCGGCATGATGGCCCGAGGTGAAACAAAAATATTGTTATACGTGTTGCATTTGTTTTTTGTAATACGCATGATCTGAGGATTCCTCAGACCAGGACACCATCTTCTAGTTCTCCATGGTCCATTTCTGAAAATTGACTGCAAACCACAAGCAGGGCTGTTTTTAAAGTAGAGGAAAATCTGAGGAAGAACATTGTTAGTGAAAATGTCCACTTTTACCTTAGGTGTCTTTAGCCCTCTTGATCCACCCCTCTAGTTCTCTCCTCGTCTTCTGCTTCATTTGCTCCCTGTCACAGGCTCTGATAGCTGTCTTCTCTTCGCTTAATAGAGCTTTCAGATCACTGCTAAGCCCAGTGATCTGAGGGCAGCAGAATACAGTTCTGGTGGGAACAGTCAGTCGGGGCATCTATATCTGTATCCAGTCTGAATGACATCTAAGAACCATCTGTGCCTCGGTGCTCTTTGGTGTCCATCTCCTCATGGTCAGTGTTTGCTGCTGTAGAGATTGTCAGATTGATCAGTGTGGCGGAACTGTGTACTTTTTATTAGTCACCCGGATCCACGTCATGTGACAGACGGAAGAAATGTGGGAAGGGTTTTGTAGACCACTGGAATAAGTCTGGTGGAACTGAATACTTTTTTAAATCATCAGGTCCAGTGTCCTGCTTCCCCCTCTTGTCACGAAAATGACAGATTGAAGAAATGTTTTGTAGAGCCAAACTTGGTGAAAGTCACCAGAGATGATTACCAATGCAGTGGGATGGTATGTCTCACACACACAGATGCCACACGTCTTGACTGAGGAAGGAGTGAAAATGTCTTTTTACTGAGTGACAGCAGACTTCATGTCTGGGCTACAGATCTGCTCTGTGATTGGAATGACACCATTATACCTGTTGTTGACAAGAGTCTTTCTTTTCTGTCTTCCTGACCAATCAGAGTTGTGAGCCCATACTGGTGAAGAAGTGAGACAGCTGAAATAAGAATAGCAGGTCTAGACCCTTCTAGAACTAGGGAAGTGAGCAAAAGAGACAGTTGGGGTGGTTTTCTGTAATATTCCTTAATGTTACATATCATATTAGGGCAGGTGAGGGGTACTGACGTGATGCAGATTGTGCAAAAAACAGTAATTCCCATCATTTCCTTTTCCTGTACAGGTATCAGAAAAAATATAAAAAAATATACAAACTGACATCATACTCAAAATTAGTTTTTATACACAACTGCACAATGCATCCAATGTACAACGAAAAAAATATATAAAGTTATAAAAGTTGTCCAATGCTATTTCTTGTGGTTAAAAAAAAATCTAATATTTTTCAGGGACACAAAAATGTTGGCGTTGACTGGGTTCCACAACTGGTTCAAAAGCTCAATACACAAATGGCTGAACATTGTTCACGAGCGGTCATGTGACAGGATCCGCAGAGCAGTGGAGATGGATCAGGTCAGTATCCGGTATCAAGCCTGAGCTATTTACCCTAAATCAGCTGCCGATCTGGCACAAATGTTTAAACATTCAATTTGAAAGAAGGTAGCAATGGGCGGAAAAACATGACATTGGATAGGTCCAGCTCACTCATGTGCGATCCATCCAGGGATCCAGGATGTGAATGCAGGTTTATGAATGGAACAGTGGGGTTTAAGTGTTTTAAGTGTGTACTCATTTCGCTTGAGGTATGTGTGGGGGCCGGCACATTCTTTGAAAGCCGTGTTAAAAGAGTTTTCTGTCTGAATGGAGCAGCTGGACAGAGTGGAGCAGCAGGTGAAGCACAGCTCGTCGGCCATGGACGTCATCGCCTACTTCTGCCAAGTGCGTGAGCTCTGGGCCCAGCTGGCCTGGCCGGACTCTTCCGGAGCCTTCATCTTCATCACCCGCCTCACCGATGTGAGTGCCCCCCATCCCAGATGGACCGTTTCTTTGCCTCTCTTCATGGGTAGTCATAAAAAGAGCCGAGGAAATGGGCGGTTTCTCTTCCACAACTAATTGTGCCTTGTTCCTATTGGCTTTACTTGGTGTGACAGAACTTCTGCAGCGAGGCAGTGTGCTACTCGGAACTGATAAAGAGAAAGGTGGAGAGGAGCCAGCTGGGACGAGACCACAAGAGCCTGACGGTGCAGGTACAGCTTTCAGTTTGAGGGAGGGCAGGAAGGAGTAGGGGATTGGTGGGCCCCGCGGTGCTTGATGTAAATGTCAAGCTGCCATCACCTTTTGCAGAACAGTGAGAATTTGTGCCGTGTGCTGTGGTGCCCTCATCGCTGCCTTTCTCTTGTTTTTTTCCCGTTATTTGCTCCTTCCTTGTTTCTGCCCCACTTAGCCCTTCTTATTTTCTCCCTTGTCTCCACTTCAATCTAACACCTTCTCCTGCTCCTCCTCCCGCACCTCCTCTTTGTTGGCCCTCTCTTTTGGGGTAGATGTGCACTGCACTGAATGACATAGAACACGTGCGGCTGTACCTGGGCAACCTGCCTCGGGAGATGGACTGGCGGGGGGTCGAGCAGGCCATGGAGGAGTCCTGTGGGCCCGAGGGGAAGGAGCAGGTCAACAAGTCCCTGAACGGGCAGCTCTACAATGCAGACCTTGATCTGCTAAGGGAAGCCAAGCGCCTCATCACGGTGCTCACTGATAAGGTACGACAGGCTCTTCTACTGAAAATCCAGAGCTCCTGAGAGCACTAGTCACAGGTATTTTCACTATTTTAATTTTATTTTCCTATAGATGCACCTAAACACAAGGTAGAGGTAGATAGTTGCCTAGAGGGAAAAACACCAACCTATGAACTAAAAGACACCAAGGTTCAAACCCGACTTACTACCTTTGTGTCACTGAGCAAGACACTAAACCCTGAGTGTCCCCAGGGGGATTGTCCCTGTAAGTTCTGAGTTGTTCATGTTGATAGCAAGATTCGTATGTGACGAAGAATCTGCTGAAATGAATATTAGTTTGTTTTGGTGGAATTGCGTTTTAGATGATTGGCTACCATCCAAGATGTAGTGTCAGTTAGACATGCAGAGATCTTGGAGGCAGCATGTTCGCTTGACAGAGAAAAAGACAAGATGAGTCGTGTGTCGTCAGCATAGCAGTGGTAGGTAAACCCATGTGAGGAAATTATGTAGAAGAAGAAAAGGAGAGGACCATATACCGAGCCCTGGGGGACGCCAGTGGAGAGTCTGTGTGAAACAAACATACTGACATATTCCATCACAAATTAAGTACAGTGTTCATTTCAGTCAAGCTACCCTCAGTATTTGCTGCTCTGTGATCTTTGGCCTACCTCAATTCCACCCTTTCCTTAAAAGACCCCTATACCCCTATAGAGTTAAAACTGTGGTGCTATTTGGCACTGAATAGGTGATTCTGCATACGTCAAGCAGATAATTGTGAACGGAAAAGGATTTCTTTCAGTAGTGTTGCTGTTGGCGAGAGTAATGTTAGCATGTACACAGCACAGCAGAGGGTGATGGCTGTGATCCAGTGTGCTGAATAGATCTGGAGATTACTGCAGGGTTGAAAAGTGACACGTGACCCTCTGGAAATGTGGAATACAGTTTGGAATGCTTGATAAATTGCATTTAACAATTTTTCCAGTTGTCCTTAGAAAGTCAATAAATGCTGTAGAGCCAACAACGAAAAGATTAATCATCTCCCACGGTGTTTTGGGCATAATAGGAATATTGTGGAGTGTTAATTGCCATCTTTTTAAATACTTCTGTGCCTCGAAACTGCCTCTTTGCTGCCTTGCTTCGGGACATTTTTGTACCGTTAGGATCGTATTGTGGCACACATGATCATTTTGCTTTGATTGTCTGCAGATGCTTTCAGAGCTGAAAAGGTACATTCAGCACATCAGTCTTTCTCCAGACTCCATCAACAACGATGAAGTAAGTGGTCAACTGAGACCAGCCTCTGGCCATAAAGGCTATACTTATGTGAATGAGCCTCTTTGGGTTTCTCCTTTTTCTGATATTTTCTAGGCAGTGTCTCCTCTAATGAAGTACCTGGACAACACTTTAGTCATTCTGAGTGAGTCCCTGGTCAAAGAGAATCTCTCCAGGTAACCCCATTGGTCCTCATTAGCACTTGCATGTCATTGACACCCCCACTATTATGAAAACACTCTGCAGACCAACAGTGGAGAGTAGCCTGTAAGGTTAATTATGGAGCCACAGCCTGCTGTTGTGACAGTGTGTGTGGGTTTGCTGGGGTTTTAGGGTTCTGCAAAGCCTCTGGGAGGTGGTGCTGAGGATGATCCAGGACACGGTCGCAGAAAATCGTGGTGTGCAGGCGGAGTTCTACACCAGGTTCCAGTACACTGTGGAGGTCAGTATCGCAGAACTGGACTCGTTTCTGCCCTTCCTCAGGTAAACATGGGTGACTAATAATAAAGTAATGAATCCACGTGCTGGTCAAACAACGCCTCTTGCTTTCTTTGGCCAGACAGGAGCATCAAAAAAAGACTGGTTCTGACCACCACTGCAAAGTGATAAAATAGTATTTTAATGATGCGTGGGCTCATATTACCATCGTGGAAAGCAGCAGGAGAGATTAAGTGCACTTCATTTCAAGCCTTGATACTATAGACACACTCCCTCTCGTACCCCTCATTGTTGGAAAATTAGTGCATAGGGAGAAGTACCACAGGCGTTAATAATGATGGAGTGGCTTTGGTTCTTCAGGAGTTTGAAATTGACAAGAGTTGGTGCCAGTTTGTTGGTGGAGTTTAGTTTTTTTTGAGTTAGATCTAAAGTGAGATTCACTGAGTTCCAGTTTGGGGGTTGGAGGTCTAGATAATTTGTACTGAACGCTGGCTTCTCCTGCAGTTTTTTCAGTCCTCACGGGTTTTCTCTCCAGGCGCCTGGCATCATGGAGATAGATGCAAGGGATATTTATCAGCTCTCTCCTGGCAGCAGTTGAGTCGAGTAGTGAGGGGATTCCCCTTAGGAACACCGGTGCACCAGCTCCCGTCTTCCCGCGAAGGGGAACTGGCAGGGACAGGCGACAGATTTGCATGAAAAGTCATGAAATGCTAAGTGCGTGGGCAGAACATGTTGTGCCGTGTATGGTTGGCTTGTGTCGTCAGCCAGGGGTTTCGCGTTGGTCCAGAAGCACGATGCAGGCCATCTGCTAATTCACTCTGAGGCAGCTAGCAAACGCGAACGTCTCTCTGGTTCACGCAGGCCTTGGTGCAGTTCTTCCACGCTGAGGGGGAAGGGTTGGCCCTGGAGAACCTGAAGAGCGGAGATTACAAGGTAAGGGCCTGGACCACAGCTAGATATCTGGTCCTAGAGTTGACCTGAGATGACTCACCAACCCTACCAACATTCCAGGTTCTGGAGGAAGAACTGCGCCTGAACAAGTGCTCGTCTTTCGAGCTGATTGAACAGTACTTTCTGGAGAAGATCTCTCAGCAGGTAGGCTGCTTCCCTGCTGAGTCCAGCAGACTTTGACTGCTTCAGTTCAGCTCTGTGGAGGAGTACTGACTGATATCTGAGACACAACAGATTGTGCCGTGTGTGTGTGTTCCTGTCATGATTAGTCAGTATCCTTCAGAACATGTTTGACGGCATATGCTGTCACGATTTGACTTGGATTTTTGAAAAGGTCTTCAGATAAAAAGTCAAATTGAGTGATGTGTGTATTATTTGCAGAGAATACTGAAACACAGCAAGTTTGGTCGTGTTAGTGTCAAGTGTTACTATGATGCCCCAGAGCAGAGGCTCACGGTGGAGATCCTACACGCCGCTGACCTCATTGCGCTTGACGCCAACGGTGAGCAGGAACTGGAGAAAAGTGTCACACTGCATTAGTCATTTCCTCCCGGCCCATCCACTGCAGAGTTCTAAAAGCCCACGTCAATATGGATTCTCACCTACAGGCCTGAGCGACCCCTTTGTCATCGTCGAGCTTTGCCCACACCACCTCTTTCCCATGGCCAAGAGCCAACGCACCCAAGTCAAGCTGAAGACACTCCACCCTGTTTTTGACGAATTCTTCTACTTGTGAGTACACAAGCAACTTCTTACACAGTATACAGCACATCCGGAAAGTATTCACAGCGCATCTTTCAGCACGATCACGACCTAAGCACACAGCCAAGATATCAAATGAGTGGCTTCAGGACGACTCTGTGAATGTCCTTGAGTGGCCCAGCCAGAGCCCAGACTTGAATCTGATTGAACATCTGTGGAGAGATCTTAAAAGGCCTGTGCACCAACGCTTCCCATCCAACCTGACGGAGCTTGAGAGGGGCTGCAAAGAGGAATGGGCCAAACTGGACAAGGATAGGTGTGCCAAACTTGTGGCATTATCAAGGAGGCACACATGCCCGCCTCTAAATAATGCATATTGCCCTTTTGCACTGCATTGATTATTGCTTGGTCATCTGCCTTAAACCGTCTTATCTGCACATCGTGATGCTGTAGCTGCAATAGTCACATAATTATTTTTTAAATTAAGTATCCTTGGCTGAAATGGCTTATTGTAATTAGAAGATGACTTTACAGCAAAGTGTACAGGGAGCCACACTAGCGCACATACCACCACTCAGATTTGAAAACAACAATTCCAACACTTGAAAAAATGGGGCATCAGTTGACTTTTGTGAGACTCCTGGCAGAAATGTAAAAGAGCCTTTGTTTGATGTGTAATTTGATGTGTCGTGTCCAGTGTCATTTCATGTGTTGTGTGATCAAGCTTATGGGCATTTGTAGTGACGTTGACACTGTTAAAGTGGACATTTACATTTACAGCATTTATCAGACATCCTTATCCAGAGCGACTTACAATCAGTAGTTACAGGGACAGTCCCCCTGGAGCAACTTAGGGTTAAGTGTCTTGCTCAGGGACACAATGGTAGTAAGTGGGATTTGAACCTGGGTCTTCTGGTTCACAGGCGAGTGTGTTACCCACTAGGCTACTACCACCCTATTGCAGAACATATTGCAGAAGTGTGCGCACCCCTATTAAAATGCCAGTTTTTATCTTAAAATGGAGACCACAAGAATTAATTTCAAAACAAACAAATCGTACAAAAATGAAAAAAAAAAGGCATACAATTAGCTTCCTGCATAAACAAATGAAGCACTTTTTGATTAAATGACAGCACTCAGTCTTCTCGGGTGCACACCTGCCATCAATTAAAAAGACTTATTAACCCCAAATAAAGTTCGGCTATCCTGGTAGGATTTAGCTGAAAATGTACACAGTTGCAGCTGCAGAAAACGCCACGGTTCACAGAGGACTTACAAGGGATCTCGTTGTTGAAAGTTTCACTTTCAGCCGTACCCACATTGAAGCACTGGAGGCGCTTCAGCTGGAACTGCGGCTTTAGGCAAGGTCAAAGAAATTGTAGTAGTTTTGGCTTTTCTACAAGAAAGTCACCTTTCAAAACGACAATGATCTCCAAATCAACAAAACAATGGTTTCACAAGAAGAAAATGAACGTTTGGGAATGGCCTAGCCAGAGCCTAGACCTATATCCAATGGAAAATCTGTGGGGTGACCTAAAGTGAAAGTGAAGTGATTGTCATTGTGAAACACTGCAGCACAGCACATGGTGAGGCAAAGAAATGTGTCCTCTGCTTTTAACCATCACCCTTGGTGAGCAGTGGGCAGCCATGACAGGCGCCCGGGGAGCAGTGTGTGGGAACGGTGGCACCTTGGCAACCTTCTGATTATGCTTCCTTAACCGCCAGGCCGCCACTGCCCCTGAAGAGGGCTGTGCACAAGAGACGCTCTTGCAACCTGACAGATTGCGAACGCTTGTGCAAGGAAGAGTGGGCAAATATTTCCTCGTCAAGATGTGTCATGCTGATAGACTCCTACCCACTGAATTAAATCAAAATGTGTTTTTTTCCCAATTGAGTGAAAAGGTGGGAAAAGTTTTGAAATGACTTATTGTGGTCTAAGTTTTCTTTCATCACAAAACCTGGCACGTATACACTCTTTTACATCCACCGTTCTCTCTCTTTTTTTTTTTATCAGACCTTTTTTAATGAATCAGTATAACAGATAACTGTTGCAGAAGGGTTGCAATGCTGTGTGACTCATAATGAATGCTAGAATTTCACCATGAGCACCTGAAATATTTTGGAAAATACCACCTAGCATTGAACTAAAAACCCGTGACTCAGAACATTCTGACATTATAAATACTCTCTAAATATGGCAAAAAAATGTGCAAAGTAAGGTGTGCTGTCCAGGAATGTAATCCTGCCCCTTCGATCCTTTAACAGTCACGTGAGCCCAGAGCAGTACAGACACAGGTGTGCCTGTTTAACCTTCACCGTGATGGACTACGATTGGCTGTCCACCAACGACTTCGCCGGCGAGGCGGTGGCCCCCCTGAGTGACTTCTGCTGGCCCGGGAGACCCAACGCCACACCCGCCGGCAAAACCGTGCAGCCGTTCATCCTGCACCTGTCCCGGCAAAAACCCAGCGGTAGAGTACCCAGCGTTCCCGAGCGTGTGCCACACAGGCCTCTGGGGGGATACTGCAGTTTTATAATAAGAAACGTTCGACGCAAAGGGGGACTTTTCAGGTTCCCCTTTCGGCATCTCCACGTTTCTCTCACACTTGTTTGTCTTTTTTTTCGATTTGTTCAGAAAAGCCCATCATGAAGATGCTGGAGGCCCGGACAGGGGAGAGGGAGGCGCAAGAGTTCGTGCGGCGGCTGAAGGAGATCGAGAAGTCCATGGAAGAGGAGTAACCTCGCCATGCGCTGTCGTGCGAGCGTATTCCTGCTGTGCTTTTTCCACCTGTTGTGCCGTGTTGGGTGTGTAAGTGTAAATGTTGAGATGGGACGCAAACAAAAGGATGGGAAAAAAAAAAAAAAAACACAGTGAAGATTTTGTTTTCTGTACGTCACTGTGCTGTATTTTTAATGTTCAAATATTTATTTTTTTGGAAGCGCCGTGGATTACAGCTATTTGGTGGTCAACTTTGACCTTTTAACCTTAAAATGCCTTTATGTATATGTGAATCAATTACAGTGATTGTTTGTAGTCAATGGTTTTATATTCTGACTTGAATCATCAGGACGTTCTCTTAATTTCCTTTGTGAACCAGTAATGGTTCGTTATGATCATTCTTTTCCCATCAGTGGTTTTGGATTTGTATTAATTTCCCGGTAAAACTGTTTGATGTGAACTGTTTGATATATATATACTCTGAATTGTGTTTCTGTTCTGTACTGTATCTTTATCCTGTGAACGGGGACGTCTCTGCGCTGGATGTATTCGATGGTTCCGATTGTAGCAGTCGCACGTTAGTTGTGTACATGGCTTTTGTTTCCTTCTGACGTAAGAACCCACGGCCAAGCGACACACCGCCTGCAGAGCACAACCATGTCAGCTGATCTTTGCAAGTAGCCTTTCTGTAGCACATGGAATGTCTTTTTTTGGGTTTTTTTTCCAATGATGGGAATAAAACAAGCCCGCATGTGGGTCAAGGTTCCAAAACCAGTCCCCCGCCCCACGACCTGCCTGCTACGTTCGTTGTTGTTGTTTTTTGTTCTTTTACTTGCAACTGCATGCGTTAAAGGGAGGGCACGCCACCGTTTCTCTGCTGACGTGCGAACGTGTTGTCCAGACCCCGACCTGTACTCTCCGGCGCCCCTGATTCACTTTCTCTCCCTCCACAAGTCTCATCAGCCTCTGACCCAGAGCTCTTCTGATGCACGTCCTGCAAGTAGCAACTGTCTCTCTCTCTCTCTCTCTCTCTCTCTCTCTCACACACACACACTCACATCCTGAGAAGACACGCTGCAAGCCCGGGGTGATATTTCACAATGCCGTCTGGCCGAGGTATTTAGACAGTGAATATGCTGGAAACAGTCGGTCGCAGGAACAACTCTGTTTCGTGGACAGGAAGTTCTTGGCTGTTATCGAGCGTGGCTGTTTGTGTGATCGACGTTTCGCCCAGGCTGCCGGCATGGTGACTGCTTTGTGAAATACTCTTCAGGACGCAAACACACAGCCACGCACTGCCACACGGAACAGCTGGCACCTCTGTGTCTCCACTGTGATCTGAGTAATGGTGTATATGTGTGTATGCTGTGAACTCAATAAAGGAGGGGAAAATGTGTTTCGAGCGAAAGCTCCTGCATTGCGTTTGATGGGTGCTTGTGTGAAGTGTGACGGACGGCCGCCGCGACACACACACACACACACACACACTCACGCACAACCCACGGGAGGTTGGTCTGCTCAGAACCTTGTGAGATGAGGCCATCAGAAGATCTGACAGCATTTCATTTCTGGCCAGCCGAGGCGACGGTGTCCTTTATTGCTGTAGCCCACCCAGCCTCCTACTATCACACGCTGATAAGACCATCATACCAGCAGCACTGAGGTTTATTATGGGTGTCTTTAGGGATGCCAGGCCTTTCTATTCAGTTCAGAGCAGCATCAGAAATATCTGACCAATAATACCAGCTAAAGTCAGCATTTCATCAGTGTATGAGAGTTGATCTGCTAGTTGATCAGCATAAAGTCCGCCTCAGGATGAATTTTACTGGTCGTTCAAGCACATTTTGCAATATAAACAAATATAAGCAATATTTTGGCTATCTAGGCACTTTTTTTTCTTACAGATCAGCTAGTTTGACCACCTAAGCATGACTATTGGTCATACTTGCTAAAGCCACCATCTTATGTTTATTGAACCAGATGGTTTGACCAGTAACAGCAGCCTAAAACAGCATTTCATCAGCTTATAATGGCTGATCGATCCGTTTGGCAGGAAATAGAATTAATTATACTGGTAATTAAAGGTAAAACCAGTATTCCATCAGTGTATTTAATTTCATCAGCTATTTTGGCCTGTTTAAGTTGCTCATAGCAGCTAACATAAGAGGGTTTTTGCAGAATCTTATATACATAAACTAACCAGATTGCCCAGTATAAGTTATGGTTTGGCAGCTATACTGAGAAAGACCAATTATCAGTATATCAGGAGTTTTTCTTTCTTTTTCCCAGCAGGTTGTGTCTAATTGGCCCATAATTTTGCATGACAGTATGTTCACACCTACCAAGGTGCTCAGGCGTTGTTTTCTTAGAGAAGTGTGATGGCAATGAGTCTGCTGATGATTTAGAAGCCTGCGTTCATTAACTCGACACAAATCCGGGTTTAGAACCTGCCTCAAGATGGCTGCACAGCTCAGTGAGTGTAAGTGGCCAGCAGATGTCCCCACAGCGTCAGCCTTTTCGCCCTCTTCGGGCCTACATCATGTGAGGCGTGCAGGGATCCTTGCGACTGGTGTCTCAGCTCAAAGTTAGGGATTGATAAATGGCATTTGAGGTGTGTGTATGTGAGTGTGTGTGTGTGTGTCTAGCTCTGGTGTCTCTTTACCCCTGGATCTCCTGCGCACGTGTGCTCTGTCTGTCAATATTTGACGTGTCAATACTCCCCTGGACCTGCAGGAGCTGTCCTCGTTGTGTATGAAACCATAGCAACCAGCAGTAGATGAGGTAGAGGGGTGGGAAAAAAACAAGTTAATCACAGCAACACTGCAATTACGAAAAGAGATTACACAAGGGAAGAAAGTTATTAGTTATTCTTTGCAGTTTGTTATGAAATAATATTTTTTCCCTTCAAAATACAGTATGCTAAAATAATTAGATTAGATACAAAAAATGTATTTTGTATTTTGACTGAATTCTATTTTTTAGCTTAGATGTCCAGCCCCTAAAGGCCGGCTTGGACACCATCTAGCCCCATGGCTCCTCCTATAGGTCCCAGGTACCGCTGGTTTTCTTGCCTTCCTCTACCTGTGAGTCAGGTGTGCCGCACCCTGGGAGTACTTGGATTTGGACTGAATGTCCAGAGTGGGTAAGTGATAGGTGTCTCTAAATCATTTACCGCAGAACATGTTTTTAATTTCTGAATAGCCCCCTTTTCACCTGGAGATAAGGGTAAACCCCTTTGCCTCCCTACACCTTTTGTCTGTTGGCAGGCTGTCATAAATGCGGCCATGGGCCATTAGTCAGTAAGCAGTCCGGTCTGTTGGTCATTATTCTAGGTGTGTGGCCCTTAAGAGCCTCACATGTGTTTCTAGGACGTTAAAATGAGGGACCCCAGATTCCATTACCGAAGCCGTATGGTCATGTCTCTTTTTTTATTACAGCCGGTGATGTTAACAGCAAATGACCATACAAATCACAGCCATTAGCTGACAGTGGAGGCCTAATTACTTTTCCATCCTGTGTTTCGACACACGTGTTAGCCTTGATGGACACCTCCTCCATGTGTGTAGATTCGGAAGGAGAGCAGTATTCCAGCTCAGCTCTTCCTCTCTGAACTGTGGCTAAAGAGGCACTACAGACCCACTCAAATGCAGCAGCAGAGCAGGGGAAGGTAACAGGCCCTCCACATCAGTCCATCAAGCCGGAAAAAACGCTAAACACAGTTGTTCTGGAAATTAATGTATTCACACGTGGAATACTGAATTTGCAGGTGCAATCATAGCCAGTTCAGTAGTCCCAGTATTCGCAGTGCCTGCTCCAATCGTCACAAATGTGTTGCAACTTAAAGCTAAATAATTATGCATCGACATCATAGATATAAATAGTGCCAATGCATCTGACCTTTTAAATTCTTTATTGAATGATACCTGATTTTGCTCTTAATTTAATCTTAATTTTTTCATCAATCTACTTTGTAAATATGTATATGTAAATTACATTTGTTGTTATATTAGTCAATTTATGCTGAAATCATCAAAAATCAAATTGAAATAGAATTAATTCGGAAAAATAATCATCAATGCATCGAAAAAAAGCATCACTAGATTAAGTGTTTAATCGTCTTGCCCACACCTAGTTTTCATGTGACCCAAAAAAGAAACTTGTTATCTCAAATAAATAAGAGCATGCATCATGAAAAAAAAAGTCTATTTTGATTTTTCCATAGCCTATTTAAGCAAGCAGCAACAGCATCCGTGAAGCCATTTAATAACCAAGAGATTATCTTCTAATTTGTGGAATGTTTTACTTTGTGTTGTCCAACAGAGATGGCTCTCTGTATTTAAATTTGTCAAAGAGCTGTTTTTACTCCCCAACTATATGTGTTTTCTTTGAGTGTTATTCAAATTAGCTGAAATACTACAGGTGCATAAAACAAAACCAAAAAAAATGATCATATTTAACATGTATATAAATTAATATGACAGAGAGCATATTCATTTCATGTCATCAGATTTTCTTATTTTCTTTGCAAGATGAGATCAAAGTGTACCGCAGTCCGAAAGAAACGCCCTAATCTCACTCTGGCTCTCAGATGTACCAGGAGCGGGTAGTCAGGAATGTTGGCGTGGGGCTGTCTTCTGGGGTGGTTGCCCGACGCTCCATTTAACGGCGCTCTGATCCTCCATTGTCTTATCTCCCATTTGCATGGCCGTAATCCTCCTACACACAAACGTTACACAAACGCGGCCCGTTCACTGGAGCCTGGCCCACTTGCACCCCCGGCCCCGCCCCTGTTTCTCAGGCGGGATTAAAAACGCACCTGCATGGGCCCCGGGCCTCTGCTTGCTAGCGTGAGCTTAGTAGTGATAGTGACAGAGATTCTGCATGGGCTGAATGGCTGCAGTTGGGTGTGTTTTGTACAGTTCATGTTGCCACTTGTTGAGTCTCACTTGGGAACTTCCAGACTATTTTGGGGGAAAAAAAAGGCAACTGAGAGCGGCTGTTATTAAAGAGACGGAAAGACGGAAAGAGAGAGGGATCTGCCTGCAGCATTTGAAACACCTGAGACTGTTGCCTCACAGTGTGTGCCAAAGATGCGGACGAGCAAAATGTCATCCCAAGTAAAATAACATTTCTGATGGAACTACAGAGGGCCAAGATGAAAACTTGCTGCTTTGGGGCCAGGGAAGCATAATGAGATTCCTCGGGATAAGAGCCAGGCACCTGTTGAAAGGCCCTTTGGTTGAGGGGGCCGCAGGTGGACTGAAGATTGCCCGTGGCGTCTGGGTAATTAGGCATTTCAGACCAGGGCCGAGGTGAAGAGAGGCAGCACAGCGGCTCTTTTGTGGCCCCGGGGCTCCTGTCAGAGGCGGCGGGAGTGATCCTGGACGGCTCTCCCCCCCCCCAGAGGAATGCAGCTGTGCCAAAAGCCATGGGCGGGCTGGTCCCCGGAGCCTGTCCCCTCGCTTTCCTCCCGGCCCACATCACGAGAGCAGCCAGCCTGTCATCTCTTCCTCTGCGAGGGGCACCAACAGCCAACTCACAGACAGTAATCATGAGATTTAAATAATCTAGAATGTAAAAGTAGCTTGTGTGAGAGCTGTCAATCATCCTCCCATTTTAGACTGTGTCCATAAAAATATCAAGAAAACCACCAAGCCGTCCTATTCATTTATATAAATTCTTACCTCACCTCGCCTTGCACTAGTGAACAAGCCCCACGCTTGGCGCTGTGCCTTGCACCAGTTTGAAAACAGCACCCGTTGTGCAAGCCTGGCTTATAATGGATTTCTGTTAGTCCAACGCAAATATGATCGGTAGTCAAGCTACTTCCTCTCCAGCCTTTGATCCAGAAGACCCAGGTAACACCACCACATCTTACAGCACAAGAGGATACACAGTACAATGCTCAACATGGTACCATATTGGTGTCAGCTAAGTTGTTTGGCTATTTGGATGGATAATTGTTAGTCAATAAATTAACGTCCCTCCTTTGCATGCATACTTCGACAAAAATCTACAGCAGTCCGATTAACTGGCCAAGTCAAGTTCTGTGCACGAAGTGACTGTAGAGAAAAGCAGCTCATTATCTGAAATAAAACACCGAATCCCCCGGTTTCGAGACGTCTCCGAATCCCCTGTGATTAGAGCCCTCCTAAAGGCCGTTATTGTCTAAACCGATCAGCTCGCTGTACAGCGTGTCATTATGAACCGCACACAAAAGACAGAAGAATAAAAACAATGACGTTATTACAGCATCTCAAGCAGCTGATTGTGTCCCTCCACACCCACGGCAAATCTCGAGTCACAAGTTAGCTGCGTGATTGGAATAAATGCAAAGGCACTATATTATTTTGAAGCAGCACGAGACAGTTCATCTCGGAAAAAAAGAAAAGAAATACTCTATATGATGATGCTAACATGCACTACAACCCTGATGTGCTAACCCCGGCACAACCCTGCGCTGGAATCACATGAGTTTCATCTGATTCATGTATTCTATCCGCAATTGTTCCAGAAATACAGCGGGTATGAGCTTTGCCAAATGGTCCATGGGTTTTATTAACACCAAATTGGTCAGAGCTGGCAACCCAGTCACAATGGATTGACGAACTCATTTTTCCCCTGACTCAATATGCTGTTGCAAAACCACATAGGCATCAAAACAATGAGTCTGGATGTCGAGAGTGAGGTTAGCCCAGCCCCAGCAAGCATGTTTGATGTCTACGATGAGCATTTTGAGGACTGAAGCAAAGTGGCAGATTCTTTGTTTTTGCAGGGTGGGACCCGGGGTTGACTGTAGGAAATGGCTATTATTGTGGTGAGGGCTGACCGTACCAGCACTGTGTTTAGGCAGTTGGCTCTGCTGGATGCAGACACTGCGGTTCCCTGCAGTGCTGTCCCCGAACACGCACATCACTGTCTCATTCAGTTCCAGGAGACCTCGCGTTGCATAAAAGCTGTCTGAGCTTATGCTATTCAGAAGCCGCACATAAAATCTTGGCAACGCAAGTCTCTTCTGGTGACATTTCAGACGTGCGGAATGCTTCTTGGATCGCAAAAGGTCTAGACCTTCTAGATCTTGGCTTTCCGGCCTCATGCATAAGCTCCTTCTTTCTTCTGACAGTCCCAGAGCAGGACGTCGACACTTAGAGAGAAAAGCAATTAAAAGTTCACCCAGCAGAACCAGGATTAATTGATTCTGAAGGACCACCACTCTTGCATTTTGTTTCAGCAGAGGGTGGGGGCTCTCGGTTTTGTGAAACGCTAAATCCCAGTCCGTAGAGGCCCTCCCGATGCTGTGAGGTAATCTTTGCTTCATTTCCTGCTTGCAGTCCTCCACGAGGAGGCCCGCCTGAGGGTCAAGTGGTCAGTCGCCAAGCCCAAATGTCCACATCTCCTGCCCTTTGAAGTCCTTGATGAGCAGAACACTACAAAAGCGCACGGTATCCATGACCACCAGCAGTGAAAGAAAAAGAATGGCAGCCGTTGCTATAGATGCAATCTCCCGGTTCATCTTGAGGTCAGCAGACTTACTTCCAGCAGACCACCAAGCGCTTAAGAAAGTTACGCACAACTTGGCTCTGGTAATGAACACAATCAAGCTGTGGAAACACACATTTACACGGTGAGGCGTCCGGTAGCTTCCTGAGGGTCAGCTCTGTGTCAGGCTTATCAGAGCACTTCCCTCTTTGCCTGTGGTTCTGGGGGGTGGGTATTGGAATGACCCTTGCATCAAAAAAACGAATTCAATGCCACAGTGAAAGACCCTCTGTGCCAGGCCTACATCAAATGCCAACCATTCATCTTGACTGGATAGGCGCCAAACGGTGCATGTGAAGGCCGACACGTCCTCTCGGGCTCAGATACAAAGCCCAGGATGGACCACACCAAGTCTACAGCAAAAGGAATGAGACATTTTGCAGACAAGTATTCATGCACGCTCTATCCATATGCATTTACAAAATTTCTGAGGACTTCACTTTTCAATGTGAAAACATCAATGAAATCGGTCCAGACATCAGTGATGCAGAAATAAAGTTTGCACAGTTTGCAGACCATACTTTTAAATAGCTCGCTGCACCGAGACGAAGGGCCAGTCGTCCATCCGATGGGGCTCTAAACTCTAAATGGTGCAGATTCGTTATACAAGACATAAAACAGCGGCAGTGAGGGGGAGACTTGCTGAGGCACGGCGTCAGAAAAAGGACTCATTCCCCCCCCCCCTGACCCCGGTGACTTGCACTCCCTGTTCGGTGAGCAGGCTGTGGGAATGCACTCACCGACCCTTCCCACTGCGATTTTGGCAGTGGGAGAGAGGAATGGACAGAGAGACTTTTTCCTGGAGGGTCGATTGTGGGTACAGTGTGCATGTTCCACTCTCTCAGGCCCCAAAAAAACATTCGTGGATAAGAGTCACACACCCCAACTATTCCCCAGCTCCCCAGTCCCAGCATGGGACGGGCAAGCGGGTGGCCAGTAGTGTGGCCTATCGGTCCACTGCAGGGGGGTGCATGCAGGGAGTTTTTGATGAGGGCAGCGCAGCTGTTAAAATGTTATCTTTGCATGCCCCCCTCCCGAGCACAGAGGGACACAATGTTTGAAATAATGACCCACTTCCCCTTTAGCTGCATGCCCCTCTCATATGTTGCTTTTATCTAAGCACCATGAAATCGATTAAGAACGTCCCCTTCAGAGCAAGTCTGGACGCTGATTCTCAGTTTCTATTATCTCTAAAGCCAGAAGTGGGATTTTGGTGGTTGTGAAGTGGTTGTGCAGGACTCGCTGAAATGAATGAGTATGGGATTCATTACCAAAATTGTAATTCTTTAATGTGGTCTGTAGAAGTACATCAGAATAATTCAGCTTACAGGATGCTTTTAGAACACACCTTTGAAATACGTATTTGTTTAATTTTTAGTCCTTCTAGGTAGTAAATAGTTCGGTTACATTTCACATATCTGCACCAATATAAATAAATTATGAACAAAAAGATTACTCATCACTTTCTGTCTGCCAGCCACATTTGAGTGTGTGAATAAGAAATGAAGGCTAATACTTCTTAACCATAGCCTATTATCCAGAACCTATACAGGGTATATCAGCATCAACAGGAATAAAATGAGTATTATTTATTTTAGCATGTCCACATTTGTGCATGCCCACAGACAGAAATTTGGACAGTACTGAGTGTACAACTGGTTTAATGAGCGATGTATGCGGTGATAATGAACAGTACGTGGATTTTGAGGTCAAGGTTGGTGAGCTTCCCATTTTCCAAACTGGAAATAAAAATTTTGAACCGAGACCTTGGAAATTCTGACTTCCAAGCTCTAATGGAATTCATCACATGTCACGGACCAAGAGCTACATACTGTGTCCAAAAAATAAGCTATTTCTGGAATCCTATTAGAGAAAGTGTGTGTGTGTGTGTGGGGGGGCTCTTTGCATGTGCTTCTGTTGAGCCACACATTACAAAACTCATGCAGGATGTAGGCAGATACGGTCCGGAAAGCTCCGAAAACCCAAAGGAACAACTTTTGCCAGGAGCTTACATTGTATTGAGCACAGGGGCATTATGGGTAAACCCTGTGCTGAGCTCCATGTGTCATGTGAGCATCATTTGACATAAAGCCCGGCCCTAGGGAGAACCTGCTGACACAGAGCTCTACCCTTCTTTGGCTGTTGCATTGCACACACAAACACACACACAGAAGAAGAAAAAAAACACACCCAAATCTCACATCACTCCAATCTTAAAATGGTATCACTTCCAGTCACATGCAGCTTAACAGCTGATGCCGATGACTACACAACCGTGCATTACAAACAGCACGCTGCATTGTCACTGGAGTAGATTAGTGAAAAGTAGTGAAGACTCCCCATTCATTTCAACTGCAAAAACACAACAATTGTCATCTATTGTGCACTCTATTGTCATCATTATAAACAACGTCATAACACGATCCTTAACATGACACATGCAGGAAAAGCAGCAACAAGTGCTGTCCAAAAACCATCCCCTTTGTCTAACTTAGAGTGGTTGGGAGTGTGAAATGCTACGGTGGCCTAGGAAGTCCATAACACAAATACAAAATGCGACAGCGGTTCACTTACTTATATTAATGAGCCTCATTTCCATTGGGGCGTGTCTTCTTGGCTTTCACACTCGTGTTGCGGCTTTTGCACAACGGAAGTTGTGCACAATGGAAGTTATTCACTATGATGTGTTTAAGGGATAATAGACAGTGAATTCATAAATGAAAAATAACATGCATTATACGATATTTGTTATATCAACGCAGTGTCAGTATTGTGGCTTTTGCATTTGTGTTGCCTGTCACGACTCGGGGCTCAAGAAGAAGTGAGGTGCAGAAGAGTGCACACAGTGAAATTTGTCCTCTGCATTTAACCCATCACCCTGAGTGAGCAGTGGGCAGCCATGACAGGCGCCCGGGGAGCAGTGTGTGGGGACGGTGCTTTGCTCAGTAGCACCTCAGTGGTACCTTAGCAGATCGGGATTCGAACCAGCAACCTTCTGATTACGGGGCCGCTTCCTTAACCACTAGGCCACCACTGCCCACTAATGTCAGGAACTAAAGAAACATTAAGGATTGCCTGGATCCACGTAAATGTCGCAGCACCCACTGGGTGTTCTTGAGCTGCTTTCATGAAGTCCTGAGCTATCAGGTCTAATTGGCTTCAGCTTCGTTTGCTCAGGATCCCTTAATCAGGTGCATAGAAACAATACTGTCATCACCGCAACAATTAACTACTTTCAGGAGGCTCAGATACGAACCAGTTTGCTTTGATAAGAGATGTTAATGACTTTGTTATTGACTGGTACTGTATAAGTTATAAATATTTTTTTTTGATAAATGGAAGCAGAAACTGACACTTAGTAAAATTAGCATATTAGCAAATTATAATGGTCCCATTAAGAAGCATTTATTGCTATTATTGTCATTGCTTCTGTCCTTGACAGGAGGATTTCTGCACCTCTCCAGATACCGCAAAGTGGGAACCAGCAACAGAAGGTAAAACTCCAAGTGGAATGAAACGTAACACAATTCACTCATTTTCCACCAGCAGGGGCTCCAAAAATGAACAGGGCTTCAAAACAAATCTGCAGAACATCCCATGATTCTGAACATGGGGCATCGCTTGATCTTTGTTGTCAATAAAAGGGGTCGTGGCCACCCTCTGCTCGAGGTTAGACTAACAGGCCTGTCCTTTATTTCCAACCCCCCTCCACACGTTAGCCGCAGGTCTCAAGGCTAGAAAAAAAAAGACTCTTTCCTCAGGGGAAGCATTATTAGAACTGGCGTCCTGACAAGCACGCATGAAATAAGTGCATTTGAGTGAGGGCTGGCGTTCTGGTTCTTATCAGGGAGGAGATGTTTGTTTGGCGAGCAACGGCGGCAGAAGACGAAGCCCCACTTGGGAGAGGAACTGGATCCAGATGCCGAGTAATTGACAGCCTCGCAGCCGCATAACCACCCTCCCACCCTCAAATAATTCTACTTCCAATGGTCTGGTGTCCAGCGCTTCAGCGTCTCAGCTCAGCTGGTAATGACCTAAGCCCCACGGGACACAAGGAGCACATGGCCTGTCGTGGTAATGGGGCGTTCCTGGGCCATGCTTACGAGCCAATTCGGGGTGTAACGCAGAAACGGCGCAGAATTAATGATTGTGTGTCTGAGGAGTGCAGTGAAGGAGATTCCGGAAAGTTCCACGAGGCTGTTGTCTAAAACACATACGCACGCACACATAGACCCTCTCCGAGATAGAGGCGTGTCTCGTTTATCGGTGCGCACTTCAAATTCAAATTCAAATTCAAATTTTATTTGTCACATACACAGTCATACACGGTATGATGTGCAGTGAAATGCTTTCTGCAACTGCTACAGACCACAGTATTGCAAATGTTGCAAGTAAACAATGAACCAATATGCAAATATTGCAAACATAACCAAGTATTACACTTTTACGTCTTTAACATAAAATATGTGTAACTGGTAGGGTGAAGGTGTGCAAATGAGTTACAGTTTTTTTTTTTACAATGTTTAAAGAAAGAGAGAAAGAAAGAGCCATAAAAGAAAGAGCAGTAAGGACCTAAAAAGCGCAGAGTCATTTTGTGCAAAGTGATTTTGTGCAAAGTGGTTTTGTGCAAAGTGATTTTGTGCAAAGTGAGAAGTGATTTTGTGCAAAAGAGTCCGGAGTGATTGGAGGTGAAAGTGCAAGTGGCAGGCGGCTGCTGGCAACTGCATGAAGGGAAAATGGCGTTAAACAGCAGCGTTGCAGTAATTACAGCTGAACGCTGCGACCGTGCAAAAAAAAAACACAACAATCGAACTCATTTAACGTTAAACACAACGCGCAGGAAAATAAGTTGTAACGTCCTTCAACTGAGCTCACCGAGTTCCCCCAGAAATATGGGGAGGACGTCAGAGCACGCTTACAGATGATGATCCCCGACAGAATGATGTATTGGGCGCACGGAGCCGCTCACAATTGTTTTGCAGTGAGCCTGCAAGCTTTCCAGCCTTAAATGCTTCAGCATGTGCTGGCAACAGAAAAAAAAAATGTATAAGCGCATCATTTGGCAAGATACGCCGTGCACAATGATTCGATTTTGTCTTGGCCTGGCATCAGGACCTGCAGCATGCACGGGATTGCGTGTGCATGCGATGCATAGTGGAGGAAAAACGGTTACTATTCCCGACATCAGGCCAGCGCATGGCTTTTAATGAAGAAATTCATGATTTGTCATTCTGTAATTTAATTAAAGGAGTGTGGGGGCAGAGGGTGGGGCGGGGGTGCTCGGTTAATTATTTTCTCTTCCATCTGAAACGAGTACCGTTTCATTTTGGAAATGTTTGTGAAGGTGGCACCCACCCAGCTAGAAAAAGAATATCCGTAAATTACAGCAAAGTGCTCTTTAAAAGTGCCGGGGGTTTCTCCCATGGGTAAGCCATGATAGGGTTCTAATCATGTTCTTCAGAGCATGAAATGTTTCTTGGCATTGCAAAACCACTCCAGACACGTTCATCAGTATGCAAAACCCAGATGTAACTCAGGGCCACAGGGAAAAGTGGAACCCAAAAGCCTACCTCTGGACATAAACAGACTGGGTGCTGAGTAAAACCACAGTAGTTCCTATACACACAAACTGTAATGCATGCAAATTATGATGTTACCATGTTATTTGGTCCAAAATTTTAACAATATTTTGGTATAGTTCATCTGTTTAAAAGAAAAAAAAACAGGAGTGGTGTAAGTGACATTTCACCCACCTTACTAATACACAGCATGAGAAAACCTTGATCTGACTTAATGTCCTTATTTATGATGCAAGATAAGCACACATTCATGGCAACTTTCATTTGTGCCACTTTGCCAGTGGAAAAAGAGTCTTGTATCTCCATGTTGGGCAGAATGCCACTTGTGCATGGAATATATTTTGTGCCACCTTGAAGTCACTCAGATGTGACTTATGGCCCGCACGAGATTACAATTGAAGCATTGTCCTGTTTCTCATTGTGCAATGCATGGAAAGCATGGCAGGTGGAAATGCAGAGCACATGATGCAATGCTTCTCAGCACGTGACCATCAAATGATCAAAATGTAATTTCAGTGATTTGCATCTGGTTCAAAGAGGAGAGGAGATTACATGGCACGGTGTTGAATGAAACTTGTCAGGATCGGCGTCAGGTGGAGACATCAAAGGCAGGAAATAAAGGGCACCATGCAGCCGCACCTTGGGAGCGGCGGCATGTTCGTGAACTCTTTTTGGACCTCGCAACTGTTTGTGTTCAGGAGTGTTTTGAGTTCTGGCAATCGCCACACTCCTGCGGGCCATCGTGCCATTGTTTATGTGTTATTTCATAAATCCTTGTTTACATTATGTCCCGCCTCTGCGCATACTTACCTCATCAGGTCGCCGATGTGACATGACTAAAATTGTGTCACCACGAAATATTAATAAATAATTTAACCTTGTTCAATCACAAGCCTCACACATACAAAATGGACTGACCTAATCACTCCAAACCTAATCGCATAATAACTCACTTACATTAGCTTAATAACTTATATATAACTAATATATAACTGCCTGAGCTGTAAAAACCTAAATAAAATACCGTTATGCAATGTTGCTGCTATGATGTCAATATATATGCTCAAATTAGTAAAATGCTTTTGCGCAAATTGGATATTTATTACGGAAAAGATGCTCTAAAAGACATTCTGGTTCAGTAGCAGGCAGGGCCACAGCTGTGGGTTAGAGGTTTTGGCTGTCGCCTGTTGTGTAATCTCATTGATTCGATCTAAATTAGCTTTTGTCTCTGTATGATTTACGCTACCACACCCCCATTCCACGTGCCAGAGACCAATGATTGAATAGATATTCACTTTTCATGATGGTACAATTTCATCTTTTTTTTTTGTATCATCAATCATCATTCCTCGTGTAACATAATTTATAATCTATTCTAATTGTTCTTCTGTATGGCAGTTGAACAAAATGTAATGAATGTTACATACAGGGCAGTAGCCCATGAACCAGAAGACACGGGTTCAAACCCCACTTACTACCATTGTGTCCCCAAGCAAGTAACTTAACCCTGAGTGTCTCCGGGGGGACTGTCCCTGTAACTACTGATTGTAAGTCGCTCTGGATAAATGGAAGTGCTCTGGAAGTGTCTGATAAATGCCATAAATGTATTAAATGTAAACCAATGTGTCACAAATATATCATGTCCACATGGTACAAAAAAATCCATCCCATACCCCTCCATTGTTACCCTTAGATGCTTTCATTTTGTTTCATATTTGTATATTCTCCCAGACTTTTTGTGAATGGTTTAGTTATATGTTTCACTAATGTTTTCTTGTACTTGTATGATGATCAAGTTTTACCTTATCTGATCTTTAAAACATGGGAAGTTTCTAGAGTGTTTCCAGAGCTGTGTGCTTTGCTTTGTGAAGAGGTGTGGGGGTGTTTACTGAAGGAGAACGGGGCAGGGGACCCATTTCTAAAATAATTATGAACACAAACACAGTGTCTCGAGTGCTGACTGTATCCCCACACATTATTAAAACATATTTTAAGCTTCATCCAGTGCTCATGATCTCCTCTAAATAGGAAAAAAAATCACGACAGGGAGAATTTATGGTCTGGAATAGCATTTCCCAAACCACTGACCTTAAAAATGGCCTTAAATTTCCATTGTGGCTCCCCACACTCTCTCCTGCCAAACCTCCAAACCTGTGTGCCACGGCTGGGTGGTCCTGCCTGCCCAGAGGGAAGACTTGCGTTAATTGGCAAATATGTGGACTTTAATGGGATAGTCTTCCTGTGTTATCCAATTAGGTACAGGAGTCTGACGCTCTCTTCATCTAATAAACATGAAGCATCCTGCTCCGCATGGTCGCATGGCGAATCGAATGCGACCGACACGCCGCAGTGAACAAAAGCCTCCTTGTCTGGCTCCGTGCAGAAATGCTTGGCTTTCCTACAGTACGGCCTGTTTTCTCTGCTTGTGCTTATCTGATGAACGCCAAAAGAAGAGTGGCCTGCATTCTGAATGGCCTCTGATACCGGCCCCATTAGTCAAAATCCATGTACCACTAGCCAATTTTAAAAAGCCTGAGAGGAGAAATTCAAATATTCACATTTTTTAAATATAGAACATTTAAAGTAAATGTTTTCTAATCTCTAATTTGTACTTTTTTTTATTAATTCATTTTATTAATGCATATTTAAAACTATGGCAGTGTTTGAAAGAGTCTGTAATATGTCAGACTTGTATAGTTGTCAGGAATCCATCAGGGCAGGAAAAAAGGACGCAAGTGCACGACTAACAAAACAAGGGATTGTCTGGGCCAGAAGTTTGTGTGTGTGTGTGTGTGTGCATGTGTGCTTGTCCCATTTAGGTTGACTGAGTGGAGGAGCCACCCTGGGAGGAGCCAGGCCAATATGAGGAAGTCCCGGCCCCACTGACAGGCCTGAGAGCCCATGGAGAAGTCTGGAATTCTGGAGAATAGTTGTGGAGTGGATAACTGTGTTGAAGGGTTCTGGAGAGTTTGCTGTAGAAATTCTGCCCTGGTCTTGTGTTGTGGTGGTAGGTCCTTCCTTGTGTGCTCTCCCGTTGTACATGTTCTCCAGCTTGTGTTTGTAGTGTTCCTCCTGCTAGTTTGTGGTTTTGTTGTATATATCACTATTTGCATGGGGTTGTGGGTTCACGTAACCACTGTAAATAAATACTGTCATGTGTCCCCTAACACCTAGACAGGAACATGACAAAGTGTGAAGTGATTTTCAGTGTGAAACACTGCAGCACAGCACACGGTGCAGAAAATGAAACGTGTCCTCTGCATTTAACCCTTCACCCTTGATGAGCATTGGGCAACAATGACAGGCCCCCGGCGAGCAGTGTGTGGGGATGGTACCTTGTTTAAGGTGACCTCAGTGGCGGTTTGTGATTTGTACCCTCAGAATACAGGTCTGCTTTCTTATCCACTACCACTATCCGCCCACCACCTCCCCATGGACACGGCACATCAGGATACATTTACACCGATGAACACTGATGGACACAATCAGATAAACAGGATGACCACACAAATCCCAAGAAAGTCAGGTTTGACAGTAGGAAACAAACCCAATTGCATTATTTGCGTGAAATTATTTTAACCCATTGCATATTTCTAAACTAAATTGCAGCAATTAACATGCTAATTTAGGCAGCCCTTTCAGAATGACATTCTGGCTTAACATTATGGGAACTGCCTGTGCTAGATTTGAACCTGCCACAGTATAATTGGCCATGCAAAAGGCATCCGTTTCCCTCAGACTTGTTATTATTCCTATTCTGTTACACCTGTCGTCAAGGAGGGTTACGGCCCGGGCACGACCGGTGTTTTTAGTTATTAGTCACATGTCTGGCAGCTGCTGCATGACTGAGGGCACACATGCACCCCACCTTACTGATGTCACCTGACTTTCCCCCTGGTGAATTTTCTGTGATTCCAGCATAACCTCACAATGAAAAAAAAAACCCACATTCATGCAGGCATCCCCACCCACCCATACACATCAGTACAGTCTGCACACACGTGCTTGTGATCGTAGTAAACAGGGTGATGTCATGGGACGGCAGCCAATAAAACACACAATCAAAATCAGATGTGAAAGTACTGTGGAAAGCAGATATCTCTGACAAAGGTGCTTTACACTTTAAATAGAACATTTGAGTAATTAACAGCCTTTTAATTGCAATTCATTCAGACTTTTATTACCTGGCAACGTCTTTACAAGTTCACAGTTTTTGTATAATGAAAGCCCAAGGGCAACATGCTAATCTGCTGGTGTCTGCTGCATGTGAAAGTAGTACAAGGTGTGTGTTGTAGGGGAAGAGCAGTTTCTCAGAAATTAATCTTCAAATTGCACAAACTGAAAAAGCAATTAGAAAATCTAAAATACATGTTTTTAAGTCTGTGGAAAGAACATATTTTTCTTGCCACTTAACATCGCTGAATGAAAATAACATTTTTCAGAAATTCAGGTTCCACACTGGAAGGTTCTGCACTGAACTTTCTCACATTATTCTGTTATGTCCATACCAAACTGGCACCAGCCCGAGTTTAAAAATATCCATCTGTTTCAGCGAATAATCCCCTGCAGAGTGACATGATTACAGAAAGGTCAAAAATCAGCAAATGCAACTGAGGCACGACAGATGTAAATGAAGGCAAGCAGGCCTAACAACACGTACTGATGTGCAGACTAATGAACATGGACACCAACACGCACACACACACACACACACACACATCCAAATTCTGCTGCCTCCTAAAACACAGCTTTGCCATTCATGCCCTTCGCTCGTAAAACAAGTCGCCTATAAGGGCGGCATTCGCTTGGCTGGCTCTCAGTAGGACATCAGCAGAAATCCGGGCCAAACAAAGCTGGCGTCAGCTCTCTTTCTTGCACCAGGCCCAGCCTGCTCTCCCCACTGGCCCACGGCAGGCTGGCAGCTCTTCTTAAAAAAAAAAAGAAATGCTGGCCTCTAGACTTGGGGATCCGAGCTGTGGAATCGGGGGCAAGACAACGGCCGAGCCCTGCGCCAGCTCCGGGAGAGCAGAGCGGTCGCAACAAGGCTCATTGAACGCGCCCCGCGCAATAACAATAGAGATTAGCGGAGCTCGGCCAGGAAAGGGGGGGCCTGCGACAGGGCGCGCTGTCATCCGTAATCCAAAAACACAGCCCCAGTCCTCCCGGCGGCTGCACGCGGCCCCCACATCCTGATACACGAGAGGGACGCGTCCGAGAGATAAAACTATAAATCCGGCTATCAGTTCATAATCTGCTGTGATATAGAGGTCAGCCGGGGGAGGGAAAGCCTCGTCGAGCTCTACCTACATCTCTTCCCTCTTCCGGACAACAGCTCGCACTGGATAATGGTGCTGGTTTTGGACAAGCGCCAAGAACTTGGGATGAGTCACAAAAACAAAATGGCCATTGTTAAAGAGGCCTGTCGTGACTTTGATTTAATGATGTGCAAAAAAAAAAATAATAGTGTTTTTTTTTTTTTCCCCCTCCACTCTTTCACCATTTTTCTTCTCCGCGGAAGATTTTCAGGCGTCTGGCCCCAGTCCGTAACACATCTGGTTCACCACAGTGCACTTCACCGCATCAGTCAGTTTCACTTGACCTCCATCTATTTCACCCCTCAAGATTATCATCTCCACAACATCGTCTCCCTTTATTACATTGTTTATGGCTGCAACATCACATGACCAGATGCAGGTGTGGCTTCTCAGTGGATCTTTAGCAAATAAAAGAGAACGGGTACAAAAGTGGTACAAAAAGTGGTACTCTAGATGTCGGTATTTATCGTGAGATATACACTAGTATACTATACAGTTCACAAATAGTACATCAGCATCAACCTGAATATTAGATTTTACTGTCATTCACATCTACATATTTTTATATTGCAACATATGTATTTTTTAAGTATTCTTTTGAGTTGTAGGTTGACATTACAGACAATGTCAAAGTAAACGTGATTATAAATTGCTGGCATGATCCAAGGGGACAAGACAACAGTGTCAGCAAATACACCAACAGGAAATGAGGAAATCGAGGAAACATTCATCTCTCACCTGAGTAGAACAGTCTATAAGATTGATTGATTGTTTGTTTCTTATTAAAATGATGTCAATGAATCACCCTCATTTACTTACCTGCCATTTCTTACGGATGGAACCAATTTTCCCATGCCTCCAGTGAATTTACCGAGAAATAATCACTGTTAAGTGTGAGAAGGTGACACCTTTCAATGAACACACAAATAAATTAGACTTTGATATAATAAACTACAGCATCATCATTTCATAGTGCCATCAAACTATGCTACAGCTGTATTCTGTTCTCTGTAGTGTACATTATCTTTCAAACCTTCAGGGTTAGTTAGGCCTAAAAATAATAATAATCATATAGACAATGGTTAACAAATGTTAAACAGTGCAGCCATAATTGTAAAAAAGTTTTTTTAATAATCAGTGGAGCTTTTAAAGTAACAGACATGTGAAAGTGAACCCAGCATTCCATTGGAACCAACACTCATGTCATTTAGAACATTAACAATGTCTCAACAGGATTAATAATCTATTTTATTGGACAAAACTAATTTTTCTTCTATCAAGAACAAAGCCATTTCCTGATAACCATTGTTCAGGGAATGTAAGATAAGGAAACATTCTCCAGTTGGTTCCCTGGTAATATAAGCACGTTTGGACCTATTTTTCTGCATCATTTTTAGCAAGTCACATTGGCTAGTAATTCTAAAATGATGAGTCTGCTTCTGCAGTCCACTTCTCGGAGATTGCAATGCCTACATGTTTAATGTGGAGTGCCTAGAAGCATAGCTGAAGGCAGCGGAAGTCTCTTGCTTCTGAAAAATTTGCATTTTCCATTTCAGAATCTGATTCAGTTTAAATCTGTGTGGAGTGTTTCATAGAACTGCACCTTCCAATGCAAATTCAGACTAGTTTTGTTTCCTTGGCAATGTTGTCAATGAACCAAAACAAGTCCAGTTGCCATTGGAATAACCTTTTTTTGAGATAACCATGACCTGGATGACTAAGATCCTTCACAGACAAAGTCAGACTACTATGCCTAAACCCTGTGTTCTTTCAGCTGTGTTCTCTGATCTTCATAATCCTGCAAAACAGTGATGCACTTTTATACTTATACTCAGTGAAACATATCTGTTGAGGAATGCTGACAAGCCTCAGAGGCTGCTTACATAAAACTGCTATTCCAACCCTGGGTGGGAATTGGACATTCAAAAGAGAAAATGTCTGAGCGCCAGGACGTTATTGCAAGGCCCATAGATATATGACGGAGACAATTTCCTCCAAGAGTTCCCGGGCAAACATGCCAACTTTTCTACAGGATGTTCTGGAAAGCTGGAGTACTGCATCATTTTTCTGTGCGGGGCGGGGGAAGGCACTGTCCCTAACATGCGACAGTGCTGGCTGGCATAGCAGTGTTTATATAAAATTATATAATGGAATATATAGTTTACTATACGTGCCCATAGTTTACTAACACATATATTTATATTACTTATATTCAAGATATAGTTATATATTATTCATCGCATGCGTAGTAGTACCAGTACAACACGCAGTGAAATGCATCCTGAACCGCTGGAATGCATCCACTCAGCATGGAAATTAATGTCATTCACTGGGACGGCATTAATGATGTTAAATGATCAATTTTACATAAATAATACATTTTTGTGAATGTACTTCCGAAGCGTTGTTAAACAGAGCAAGGAATTTTGAAGACAACTTCTACAAACATGGTTCACTCACTTCACCAGGAGCAGCGTATGTTCTGGATGGTTCTGTTTGAGGACAAAGCGATGACTCAGATCCAGTTTTGCTGCAAACTGCTTGAGGTTTTTTGTTCAAAATCTTAACACATCCTTCTTTCTTCATGGTTCCTTCCACCTTGACAAGATTCACAGTTCCAGATGCACTGAAGCTTGTGCTTTTCTAAGGGATACGTGGTTCCACCCACCTGCCACACCCAGTTTTCTGAGCCATTTTTCCCATTGACTTAACGATGGACCATTTTTTGACAGGCTCTCACAACCACAATTTTCACCCTACACACCTGAAACTCATCATCCAGCATCTCCTTGGCCCCCTCTTTCCGTTGCACCCCCTTTTCCCCTAGTGGCCACGTCCACACTCCTCCTATTGAGCCCCAAATTTTGCCCTTTTTTCCCATTGACTTAACATGGGAACTTGCACCAAAACCACACACCCCAAAAATTAACCATGGCCAAATTCACTTTGCTGGTCAACAAACAACATCCCCCATGAGAGGCCACACCCCCTAGCAAACCACACCCCCAAAGGTGACCACGCCCCCAGTAACTCACAAATAGCCCAAAAAATTTTGCCAGTCAACTGACAACAAACCTCAGCAGAAACCACGCCCCCTTTCCTCTCTTTGTCCTTTTCTCTTTTAACCACGCCCCCCTGAACAAAAAACACACCCCCAGAAACTAAAAATTGCCAAATTCACTTTGCCGGTTGCCCAAAACTCAACATCCAGCATCTCCATGACCCCCTCTTTCCGTTGCACCCCTTTTTTCCCTAGTGGCCACGCCCACACTCCTCCTATTCAGCCTCAAATTTTGCCATTCACTTTGCTGGTCAACAAACAACATCCCCCATGAGAGACCACATTCCCTAGCAAACAACACCCCCAAAAATGACCACGCCCCCAGAAAAATCACAAATAGCCCAAAAATTTTTGCCAGTCAACAGACAACACCACTCAGCAAAAACCACGCCCCCTTTTCTCTCTTTGTCCTTTTCTTTTTTATACTTTTTACGGCTTTCCAAGCCAAAATCGAAGTTTGTTCACAAACTTCCCTTGTCTAGTATTTTGGATTCAAACTCATCTGTATGGATGTTAGCCAATGTAAAAAGTGAGGACATGTGGGTGTGACATGTGGAGGACCTGCCATACTGATGACTACAGATATGATGACAGATGCCGGCACAGTGATCTTACCAGTTCCACTTATGACAGGCCAAGGTATGGTGAGTTAAAGTTAGATAATTTCTAAATTGGTGAATGTGGTGCTGATGCAGTGACAGATGGAAGATGGACATTCCCATTGCCTTGGGATGGTAAGTGTTGATCTATTAGCGAGAGAGAGAAAGACCTCTCTTTGTCTACTGTTCTCTTTGACTGCACAATTGATGCTGTATCATGTTTTTTTAAGGCTCTTCACTAATGCACTGATGGCAAAATTTAATATGAAGGGGAAAAACGGCAAGAAACCTTTGGAGAACACAAGGTTTACAGAGCATTAGAAGGTAAGCCCATGTTTCATGTTGGTTAACGCAAGAAAATTAGCTCTTGCCAATCTGTAACTTTATAACAATCAACTTGACTACTTGATTAATAACGTTTAAAATACCATGGCTATGTATTCATCTATTATTGGTAGTGGTTGCATAGGCAACCTATTTTTGCTTACATGGTGTATGACTTCATATTTCTAATCACTTTGTCACGAGAGTCATGACGTTTGACGGGACAGCCACAGAGCGCTTTACAAGGGTGTGTGCTTCAGAGTATTTGAAGTATGAGCCACAAAGATTTGGAGATGGAGGACACACAGCCGTCTCTCATGACTGTATCTTTGACCTAATTTGGACTAGAATTAGACCTTATACAAAGGTCCTGAAGACGTAAATACTGGACATTCAGAAGATGTCATCTGCCGCCAGTCTGCACCTTCAGAGGATCAACAGTGGACAGGCAAAGATGACCTGAAAAAGACAATGATTCAACGTGTCTTTGCAAAGTGGGACAGTGGCCCTACTGTATAGCCACAGAACAATTTATATGACATTGTGTTGGTGTAAATTTCTTACCAGATGAAAGAAAACACTCCTAATCTAAGTGTGAATTGTGTTGGTTTGTAAGTGCTCCAAGTAAATTGACCTTAGTGTGTGTTTTTTGTGTGTATATGTGTGTGGCAGTATATGTACTGCAGCCATGCCTCTCTCCAGATATTTCCTGGGAAGAAAGGGCATTTCCTGGTGCCCTTGACCCTCTGATAGATAGGTGTTTTTTGGGTGAATGAATGCTATATGCTATAGCAGTATGCTATATAAACAACAGCGTGTCAGAGTAACTTAACCTGTAAAAATCATGTCTTTTGAGAAAGACATGTTTTTTTTATTTTATTTACTTGTTTTGATCTCGAATTGGCACTTCATTAGCTATCTGTGGAGTGAGGCCCATTGCAGATCTTAGGGCAATGCAATGTAATATCTCAGACGCTTTTCAGGCTACCATGACATTCGATACCATTGTGAAACGTAGACGTTTCTAAACATAATGGCCTGTGCTAGAAACCTGGCTGTTGAACTGGCCTGCATTTGGGTGAAGCCGATCCAAGATCTTCCGCTAAACCTGAGCAATTTCCCTTGCCATGCTATCCTACTTTGCCCAGATGCAGAAAGTACTCTTTCCTCTGGGGGTGAAGGTTACAGAATGGAGTCTATGTCTGTTTTTGAACTGCAAACGATTCACGGGGAACCTCGTTGATCAGGAAAACCACCAGATTCTGGAAAAGCCATTATGGCACGGAGCATGAAAAGGACATTACCTTTAAGCATGATGTCAGAGTGCAAGCCTGAAAAAAGCACTTCCCGTTGTGCTGTTTCTGTAAAGAAAAAACACATGTAGGAATTTATTCGGCCTGTGTAAGCTGCGGTTTATCTGATGGCTTTTTGGTAACAAAAAGCATTTTTTTCCTCTCCAAACTGTCAGATAATCATCTTCCATTAACTCTGGTGCTAACAGAGTGAAATTGCTACAGCAAATTGATGGCAGGGGTACAGGAGCTTCGACAACGAGACCTGAGCTTACTTTTCAGAAAGCAGACACACATCTGTGTGCATATGTGTTTGTGTGTGTATGAAAGAGCATACTGATGAAGTTCTCCCTTGGTTCAGAGAGGCACAGCAGAGCTGAACCCACCAGCGTGAGCATTGCTCTTATCTGATGAAGGGGCCCTATGGCGTCTGGAGGTCATCTCTGCTCCATTAAAACTGCAGAGGGCCCCAAAAATCTCACTCCACCGTGGAGGCTCTACACAACCATTTAGCGCTTAAAACCTTTCAACACCTTTCAACACACACACTACCAAAAGAAAGAACAAAAAAAATGAACTGGTCACTGCCATAAGCAGATCAAAAAACGAGCCAGCTTAACGGCAAAACAGAACACAAAAAAGATCATTTAAACATTTTAATGGAACAGTGTGTTGAGGAAAAGGGGAAATGGGACACAGTGTCACCAGTTTAGTGCTAGTGGTAGTTTAGTGGTAAACCACTACAGACTCACCTATGAACAAGAAGACCACAAACTCACAGGTTCAAACCCCATTTACAACCATTTTGTCCCTGAGCAAGACACGTAACCCTAAGTGTCTCCAGGGGGGGCTTGTCCCTGTAACTACTTATGGTAATTCACTTTAAATGTAGTATAAGACTAAAAAAATCTATACATTTTGGCTGGGACTAAGTAGCTAAGTATTTATACCTTAGTATATGTTTTAATGTGTACTATGTTGCATATACTGTGAAATAGGAAGAAATGTATACTAATAAAAACCATTATATTAAATATACCTTAGTGTATGTTCAGTTTACACCCAAATGCCTCTGCCATACATAGTTTTGTTTGCTGTTTGCACCCAGGTATGAACAAATATTGCCATGCCCAAGAGAGAGGAATGATACACTCCTAGGGGTGAAGGGAAAAGTAACAGAGTTTATATGGCACAACAGAAAGAGAATCAGCAAAACATACCACCAGGCTTTGCACTGAAAAGAGTTCTCTCTGATGCTGAACGTGTGTTTCTATGGACTGCAAGACACCACTGTCCGCTTAATCAATCTCCACAAGTCCAATGCCTTGTCCCAGTTTGAAATGAAGGGCTCACGTGTCTAAGAAAATGGCACAAGCAGAAACACACTTAACATGGACCAGTATGGGGAAACACAGAATTTTGTTGAGGAACTTCTCAGGATTCGTGTTGGAGAACAGCTCTGTAGATCTAAAGATCATACAGGTTTAAATAGCGGAGCGGATGAGACATAACAGGTTGCACTTGACACTCATTATAGCGTGAGGATTGCTATCCATGCCAAAGGACCCTAGGAAGGAACCCACAAGCTGGATGTGAGAGACAGGTATGCCAAGTGCAAACTATGGGATTGGGACTTACCAGAAAGTTGGCGGCCTCGCAGACACAGGCAAAACCCTAATACTCATGGGGGGAGGAGCTGGCACGGATGTGACAGCAATAATTTTTTTTTATTTTAAATTCACGATGCTGGCAGGTTTCCCAGTGGATTTAAGTTTTTACCTAACATTTATGATGGTGCAGATTGGAGTCATGGGAATATGCACTTTCTTTGCTTAGATGCCATAGGTTAATGACTTATTTCTTTACTTTTGGTAATAAATAATAAAATAATAAAAATACTGGTAATATTTACATTCCCTGAAATTGTGGAAAACAGACAACATTTTTTCTATATCACCTCTTACCAAACAGCTTATCTGGTGCCCCGGCATCTTACTTCCCACTGTCCTTCAAGTGGCAAGCTCAAGGTCACCATTATTTACTGATTCAGACCCACAAGCCAACATAACTTCTTGCTGGGCTCAAGTGTAATGTGTGCCACAATCCTTCATCAAACAGACTGCAAAAAACAGCCCACATTTGCCATTGGTCATAACCCACAGCCAATATAATAAATAAAAATCAAGAAAGAAAGTCAATGTTAACAAAGGTTAGCACATCTTATGTTTTGACTTTCACTCATCCAATCATCAGGCTCCTTCCATTAAAAAAATAAAAACATTGTCCACTGGATGACAGAAAAAATGTACCAACTAAAAAAGTAGTGATTTTCTCTTCAAGATCTTCAGGTTATTTATTTATTTATTTATATAAATCCTGAGAATGCCCTTGATCTGTTGGCATGGACCATGAAACTAATTTCAAATTTGTACCGTTGTCCATTAGCCTTGCCATTGTCCAGTGGCCTGGCCCGACCTGGGGTGCATCGTTGCGCATTAGTGTCACAGTGGAAAAAGTGTAATGATTACCCAGAGCCCTCAAAAAAGCTTGGAATGAAGCCTTGATTAAGAGGAAGAGGGCTGTACATATAGGGCCCAGAGTTTTTTCACTGGAATGCGCTGGGAACAAATTTAACCTTTGTTATGAATATGGCATTTCCTGGTAATCCAGACTGGGAATTCTTGTTTGCCTTGTCTTGTGTTTCTTAATGTATTCATCTATTATGAGCAGGATATATGTATCCTTGTCGTGTCCCATCCTCATTCGATAATTTGTCCTTCCTTCCCTGCCTCACGTCTGTGACATTCTTTCTATTTTCAAATGTGTAATGCATGGGAGCTATACAGTAGTTTTACGCTTTTCATAGGATGTCAGGTCGCACCTGTAGATCCTAGAGCTCTTATCACTGTCGTAGCCAACCCTTACCTAAACACAATGTCACAGGGCGTGGTGCAGGGAAGGACACATACACATGACTCCAGGGAACAGACAGACATTGTAGATACATTTAAATCTACATACAGGTGGAATCAATCACAGTAACCAGGGAACAAGAGATGCGAAACACATGGCTTGTGACACACTGATGCTATTCCATGATCAGCAGCAACACAATAAAATCAGATAAACTGTGTATGTCTTTAAGTAAGTGATGGTCAATTTTAATTCAATCTACATAAGGCAAATTTCAGTGCTCTTGTCAACTCTTGCCTAACTTGAAGTGTCATTGACATTATGGTCCATTTAATACAAAGGCAGCATCTGCAGAAGAGATGTATTCTGGTGCAAAAGCTTCAGCCAGAGTTATTATTGAATGTGACTGAGGTTAAACTATGGAATAGCATAAGAGCGTAGGGTGACTTTGATTTTCTCTGGATGTTAGGCTTCAGGGAAACAGTCAGAGCACACTTCCTTTGTGGCCAAAAGCTAGTTTTTTGAACAATTCATCTTTCATTTTCAGAACAAAACTCCATTATGCAAAGGAAAATGCTGCATGGCAGAGAGCAACATCTGAGTGACAAATATTTTGTTTCATATGTCTGATTCATCTCAGTTCAACAGTCATAAAATGTTGTGTTGCTAACACTGTCGCATTGTTCCTTTTTTCTTGACAGGGCTTTATTCTATATTATTTATTTTTTAAATTAAATTCTTCTGTGGTCATTTGAAAACCTCAAAGTTCCAATGGGGACAAGATGCCAAACCATTAATTTCCACTTAGCCAGTTCATGGTTGCAGGGCAGCAACCATTCCTGGAAATATATATACAAGAAAAAAAAACATTATAATCTACTAAGACATCATCATCAGAATTAATTGACTAGTTATAAACACGTTATGCAGAAATTTGTCAGAACTTTAGTAATTTATTATAATCCATTTACTCAGGTCACTGAGTATGCTGCACAAAGTAGGAATGTATATGGAAGGGTTTCAGTCTCCAAATTTCAGTCCAGGTGATCTTGAAGCTCCTTTGGCTTTTGGATGGGGCATGGGGTTCAACTAAGAGATCTCCAGTAATGTGGAGAGTTTCTTGACTGGAGTCCTCTTGATTCTTCCACAGGCATAATCAGTACCCTTGCATTTTTATAGATCTTCTCACAGTGGCACTTCAACTACACTTCCTGTCATGAACTGACTCCGGATGGGGCACTCCAGCTCCACGATTCGGGCCGAAGCTTCATTGTGTTTTGTTCATTGTTAACCTGATTGTGTTCAGCTGTTGTGAGTGTTTAAATGTCACCTCAGTTTGCTTCCCTGTCGGGTCCTTAATCTTTAAGTACTGTTCTGATGTGTGTGCTCCTGGTTTTTCGATTAAACCCCCCTGTTTGTGAAGTCGTGTGAATGTGTCCTTCCCTGCACAATGCTGCTGTGACTCTTCCCCTATCTATCCCATTAAGTCTCTCTTACCCCCTCCTCTCCAGAGCCTCTGAGTGTATGGTTCATTGTTTTCTCTGATGGCAATGGTTGGTGCTCTTGTGTGAATGCTGTGAAGAAAGATTGCTTACCTCTCTCACCTACGTCAGTCTTTCCTGGAAGTTATACATCTTTCCAGCATCACCAGTTTCCTTGGTTGCCATTCAGCCTTTCCTGGAAGTCACTGGTGGACCAGGGGAAAAGTGATAAGTTATATTACTGCATCCTCTTACATTTCAGCCAGAAAATTATGTCATCAGGTAACATCCAATTTTCCTTGGTTGCCCTCCAGTTGATGGGTCAGCAGTGATGACCAGTCACTGCCCATCTTCTCCTGGCTTCCAGCTTAAATCTTCCCTCCTGTTCCATAGCCACCTGCAACCAGCTATCTCCCATTTTCCCTGCCATTTCCACTAATGTAAAAGCCAGCCTTGCCATCCTTTACAGTGCTGGACCAGGTCTTGATATTTGGTGAATAAGAAAATTAGTTGTTAATGTAAGCCTAAAGTTAACTATTATTTATAATTTTGTGTATTTTTGCTATGAACTATGTAGAAGTGGAATTTTTTTTTTTATGAAACTGTGTAAAACAGTTATGAGAAAAATTAGGTTTGGTGGGTTACGTGATTGTGCATTGAGAATGGTGGATGTGTGAATATGGCTCCATTTTCTGTGGGGAAAAACATGTCTAGTCTAGTCTCCATACTTTTTCATGCAACATCACTGTAAACAGCTTTGAAAAAAAAACAGGTGGATGAAGGAACAAAAGAGGCCAAAAAACAAAAATCTATTTCAAGACACAGACCCCATCAGTGGCTAGCTGTCAAAATGTGATGTCTATCACAAAAACAAGATGTCTTTGTCAAGCCACAAACACAGTTACCCAAATTCTAGACACAGGTCATAGCTGTAAATGAAGGATATGTAAACTTTCATAAGTCAGAATGAGTGCAAAATGGTGACTTTTGATGACATCCAAATCTATTACTTTTTTTCACAAGAGCACATTTGGGAATAGAAGCGGGAGTAAGAAGATGTCTTTGCCTTTTTGAACTGTCCATCTTACCTCCGCCTGAAAAATACAAAACGTGTTAAGAGCAGGGAAAAAAAAATATTACACCGGAGACAGACCCCGGTAGACTGGTCTCGTGCAGAGCTGGACAAGCTTCAGCAGATCCTGGCACACACACACACACACACACACACACGCATAAAAAAAGACAGAATATACTCTTATTATAATGCACTTGTCTGCTCAGGAAAGCTCCCTTGCAACAGACCCTTCATGTCGGCAAATAGTAATCTGAATTTTGCTGTGAGTGGAATTTCTTATCATTCAACAATCCACTGTCAGCATTCTGTACCCAAACATGCAAACCTTTACATTTCAAAGCAAAACGTCGTTATTACTTGGCCACTTATCTCTTGTTATCTGGGATTTGCCATCCGATATTTTCCATCGCAGGAGCCCTTTGACCGAGGTCCTTTGTTTTCAGTAAATAGGGACTGTCACCAGTCTCTAGTAACACCCATGCAGAAGTGAAACATAAGCCCTCCTGCTGCAGGTTCTGAACAGGACTTGGCAGCTAGGCCGCCTCTGCCATGGAAATGTCTCTCCGTGGCACACAGAGCAGCTCACTGAAATACTCACGCAATGTGCATTTTTTTGCGCTTTGCTTTTGTTTTTGACATTCGCTGTATCTCTTTGTAAACCTCAAAACAGAAGACCTAATAAAACTGCATATATGAAAACACATAAATATTTAAAGATTTGGTGATTTCTGGGAACAGCTTTATTCAGTGTAATCAAGCTTACAAATATTCCTGACAGACCTGAAAACTATATTTACAGCATTTTACATTTACAGCTCTTATCCAGAGCTACTTACAATCAGTAGTTACAGGGACAGTCACCCTGGAGCAAGTGTCTTGCTCAGGGACACAATGGTAGTAAGTGGGATTTGAACCTGGGTCTTCTGGTTCATAGGCGAGTGTGTTACCCACTAGGCTACTACCACCGTATAACCAAATGGGTAGCAAGAGTTTATTATTCATCATTCACAATATATTATTTGCTCATAAAATATATTAATCATTAATCAAGGCACAATTCCACAATAGTGTATTTATTAAGGGAACAAAACACAAACATGAACTGAAATCAGGTACGGTGGCCAAAAACACAACTCTTCATCCAGCAGGTGGCGTTCTTTTGGTCTATGCAGTCCCAGACCAGGAGACCCCTGACTCTGCTGCGCCTGCCCACATCCAGGATGGCTGGCCTGGGGGTCCACCCCTCGTCCAGCCAGTGGGAGAGCTCTACCCAAACAGTTTTTGGGAGGGGCAAAGTATAGGTTAGGGGCTCCAGCCCTCAGGCCAAACTGCAGAAGGGACAAGAGCCTGGAACACCTTCTGGCAGCAACGATAGTCGCAGCCAGAGGGTCTGAGCCACCTCCCTGCCTGCAGCCATGAGGGTCGCAGATTGAGGGTCCGGGCCCACCTCCCTGCATTCAGCAACAAGGAACGGCGGCAGAGGGTACGGATCTGCCACCAGTAACGGCTGTTTGGCGCCTCGCATTGCGCCCTCAGAGGGGGGCTCTGTGATTTCCAGGGGCTGGTGGGATTGGCAGACTGGCACCGGTTCACCTGATTAAAGGGTCCTGATCACTCACAGCTGCCTGTCATAAGGTTTGAGTGATCAGGACCGTTTAAGAGTGATCTTTATACATGTGTGATTCTGCCTTTTGTTTCTTTGTGTTTCCAGACCAAAATGTAACAAATTACAAGTAAGATGCCCAGCACTGGATTACCATTGCATTAAATGAAACAATTCACAAAAGTTTGCAATATCTATGAAGTTTGTGAGATTTTTTTCTGTTTGAGTTCAACTTTTTGAAAGGATGGATGAATGATAATTATATTGATAAAAGTACAATTTGTGCACTGTAATTAGAAACACTGCCTTTCAGACAAATTACTACCTCGTGAGCTTTGGTGAACTTTTAATTTTTGTGGCCTGTAAGAATCCCCATATGAAGTCATTAGGAACATCTGTCCTAGACAGATGCCTGACCTTGGCTTTCAATTAGCAGAAGCGTGCAGCACCGAACATCTGCTTCGAAAAATCCACGTTCACCTCAGCTCGTCTACTGCATCACCCAGGGCGCTCGGGGAGGGGGAAGAGTCATGTTTCCTCAAGAGCTTTTAAGCCGTTCCAGAGGTTCCAGTGCTCCCGCTGGGTCGAGTGTTCCTGAGGTGCGAGGCGAAGGAAGGGGCGGCCCTGTCTGGCTGGGCATGTTGCGAAATGCTGGAGACGCACAGCTGCTTCTGGACGGCCTCCAGCCGCCGCGCCACACAGCACCACTAATCCCCTTTTATATATCTGCTCGGCCAGGCCAGACGGAGCCCATCGAGTGGCGCTACTGCCTCTGCTGGAACCAAACAGTGGAGTAATCTTGGCTTACGCTCCACTTGTAGAAGCCGTGAGGTCGGAGGGGGTGTGGGGGGGTATGTGCCTGGCAGAGTTTCCAGGGTGTCTGGAATGATTTGAGACAGAAGGAGATACAGGAGATAAGGAGAGGGGGTAAGAGATCAAACAACAGCCGTAGAGGGTTCCTCCCCTTGATAGTGTCAGCGGTATTCAAAATACACACACACCATTTACACATCACCACAAGTACCGTTTTTCATATTCCTATGAAGCCCGATGCAGCAACTTCAGTGTGTGTCAGTAAAGTACAATTCAGGAAATATTCTATGGTTCAGACTGGAATAAGGACACTTTGCAATATTGAATAAGCATAGTCAAGATCAGCAACCGGGAACACAATATTTCAACGTTGAGAAACCACTCTGCTATTTATAGGCACACTGACCAGTGGTAGTTTGTTAATTGTGGAGCTGGGAAGCCAAACCTCACTTGAAAAGTTTTTACATTTACAATTTACATTTTTTTTATATTTACAGCATTTATCAGACGCCCTTATCCAGAGCAACTTACAATCAGTAGTTACAGAGACAGTCCTCCCCAGAGCTATTTTTAGGGTTAAGTGTCTTGCTCAGGGACACAATGGTAGTAAATGGGATTTGAACCTGGGTCTTCTGGTTGATAGGCGAGTGTCTAACCCACTAGGCCACTACCACCCCAAGTTTTTGCAGGGTTTCATCAGAACAGCGATCAACAATTCTGATCATTTTCTGTTGTTCTGAAAGGATTCAGCCGAGCAGACAGCCTTACTCTGGACTGGAGAGTATGATGATGCGCAGCTCTCCAGCTGCAGTGCATCAGAGGGCGTCTGAGAGCAGGATGTGATATGAGCAACAAATCATGTGCTGCAACACCATCACGAATAGATTCGCGTGGAGTCAAGTGATCGTTTCCAGAAAACTCCTTTACTGTATGCACATGCAAGCATGTGCAAGGATAATTACATCTGCGCACGGCACATTCACTTATAGCTGAACGAACACTCACACGTTTAAGGACTCACACCTTCTTGGATTGTCTTTTATCTGACAATACTAATCAGTCTCCCTCTCAACTCACGTTTTACCTATTAATAAAACATGTGGGGGCTATTTATGTCCTTTATGCCTCCAAAAAAATGCCTCCCCAAAACCTTTCATAGCCCCGGCTCTGCCTCCTTATTTGCTTTGGAGGATCTCCACCGACCTGACGGGTGTTTTTATAAGAGAGTGTGGGCTGTGGACCTGCAGCAATGTTTAGGAATTCTGCAGCATTGAGCTGAAGAGAGGGATAGAGAGAGAGAGAGAGAGAGAGAGAGAGAGAGAGAGAGCAAGAAGCAGCTCTGAGCTGTTGCCATGTTCTGGCTGTGCTGCTACTTCCCTGCTTCCCAGCCCTCACTCACGGGAGGCCCGACCGCCTGTGTGTGCGATGACACGCTGCGTCTGCACATTATTCACTCATATGAGCACAAAGTATTACCACAGTCGCTCAGACACACACACTGAAACATTGAGGGAAATATCTGTTTGCATCCAGTGAAAAACCGGCGCTGCATAGTGCTCATGGTTTTTGATGTTAACTTGTTCGTTGTTGGTTTAGTTGTGAAATTGAGTTTATTTTTAAATTAATTCAAACACATGCAATATTTTGTCTGAATCATTAACTCAGTTATTAAGATGAATGACATGTATTCTTTATTCTGTGCTATTTTCTTGTCATTTGCATTTCTGTTCAGTTTTCCTGACTTTCAAATATATATTTCCATTTAGTTTGTAATTTCTGACCTTTTCATTTTTAAGTAGTTTTTTTAAGTGAAATTATTTTTCAGCACCCAGAGATTTTTTTTTATATTTTTGTCTACTACAATAACCCTGATGCACAAAATGTATCTGTCAAAAAGCCTGATACAAGTTCGCAGGGCTTATATGAACAGCGAGGATCTGCAGAAAACTCATAAGGTTTGTGCTTTATACAATAAAAGAGCCCTAAACCCAATAAATTCTTAACTGGATTAGATGCAAGCGGATTACCACAGACTCTCTCATAAAAAAAAAAAAAAATACACAGCAAATGCTGACCAGCTGAATGCACGCTCTGTGTTTTTTATTTGACTGAACACAGATGCGCCCGTGCTCGGAATGATGCTGTGGTCTCTGCAGTTGGTGCTGCCCTCGGGGGGGTGGGGCGGGGTAGCATGACCAAACACAGTCACTCATCAAGCATTTACATTACATTTACATTTACAGAGCAAGAGCAATTTACAATCAATAGTTACAGGGACAGTCCCCCCTGGAGCAACTCGTGGTTACGTGTCTTGCTCAGGGACACAATGGTAGTAAGTGGGATTTGAACCTGGGTGATCTGGTTCATAGACGAGTGTGTTACCAACTGGGCCCCAGCAAGCATCAAACAGGAAAGTTTGTGTCACAGAAAACTCTCCAGGATATTATTCTCAAGCTAATTAAGACTCCTCCTACTCTGTGACGGAACGCGCATAGATATAAATTGGACCGCCTTGTGGGACCCGGGAACTAAAACAGGGTCCCCTTTAAAGTCTTTGGCTGGAGGTGGATGTTATTCAGAAGGCTTCATTACGGGGTGGACGTCAGGTCAGCACTCATGCCCGTGCTGGAGTCATGTGGCCGGAGAGCTGAAGGCCCCTCGGCCTTCTGCTAATACCGTGATGCGTGTATGGCAGATGGCCACGGAGCACGAGGGTGCGTTTTTGAGCGTGTCTGCGAGCTGCTTTATCTGAACTGAAAGCTCTCGTCTTGAGTTCTCGAAGCAACAAAAACTAAATCTTTGGCCCTGCTGTTTATTTCCCTTGTTTTGCTTTCACGAGAGAGACTCTCCAATTACGCCTTTAACCTCTCTGCTTGATTTCCATCTAATGTCGAGTTCCTTTTCAGCCCCTTGAAGCTTGTTTAGGAGTCAGAGCCAAAAAAGAGCAAATTAAGGATACTCCCTTCCAGCTCCTCCAGAGCGGAGATTAACTGTCCAGTGCAGGGAGATGCAGCCTCTCAATGCAGATGCTTATCACGGCCCTTTTGGCCTGGCATGTGCCTCATTATGGAGTAAACAAAGCAGCAGGGTGCGTGCCGAGGCCAGCCAGCAGCTGTGACATCACCCTCGGACCATAAAAGGTTAGCATAAAAATATAAATGCAAACGTGTCATTATGAAATGTAGTAAACATAACCCAGAATGGTTTGGTATGAATCGGGCTTCCACGGCCTTAGCCGGTCATGTTTGGCCCAATTGTCCATGCAGACATACAAAAGCACCTGCAGGGCCCCTATCTGGTACACACACAAAATTGTCAAAGCAAGGCGCCATGGTGGTGATGGTGGAGGAGAGCGCTGTCTAAAACTGGTCCAACATTTCCCATAAGAATTCTGTGTTGTTCTCATAATGATGACTTTGGCCACAGTTGGAGTGAGCGGGTGGGGCAGGTCTCAAGTGTTTTAAGAAATAAGGGAAAAAACATGCTGAAGTGTTAGGCTTCTCCCTTCTGGGTGACTGTAAAAACATGGTGACCACCATAGCATAGGACACAGAATCTATGTAGATATATATAATCAGGAAAAAAAAATGACATAACAAATGAATATAACATTCATAAGCTAAAATGTCCTTCAGAATGATCCATGCAGGACAACAAGAAAAGGATTTGGGGAGGCCACGCCCACTCTGTGATGGTGAATGCAACACTTCCACTTATTGTTATTTCACTTTTTACATTTTGTTTTTATGGAGTGGTGCATCACACACATCGAGGAACCACTGTGTCCCTGTGGATGAGGTGATTGGCTAACTATGTGCATTTTAACACTCTATTCTTCCATTTCTGTTCAGATAGTTGCTTGCGTATTGTGCTTTTCTGTAGAAGCATACATATAGAAACAATGAGCAGAAAACAAGTTTGTAGAAACATTGCAGTACACAGATGACTTATGACCCAGAACCAGTTCTCCTTTACTGCCATCTGGAAGGTAAACTTTCCTTCAGGACTGAAATATTTTGTCTTTGAATAAAGGGTGTTACCAAAACCAACATCTACTTAAGTGACCCTTACTTCTAAGGAGACACAAGTCACCCAACAAAATGGCCCGCAAATGAATTTGCCTCTTTTATGTCCTTTTTGATGTGTTGGGCAGAATTAATAACACAGATGACTCCATCCTTCCACTGCCCATCACCCCTATTTAGGATGCCACAAAAGAAAAGAAAAGTCAGAGGAGGACCCAGGCACGGATGAAATGCAACAAACTTTTATTCACACTTTAAACTGGACAAACAATCATGTAGGGCTCTGCTTGGGACAACGGGAAGTGGAAACGGGAAAAGGGAATGGTCACACTCTTACAGGGACACTCCACAAATACAAAAATACATCAGTACAGTTAACATGGCGTCTCCCTTCGCTCTAACGTTCAGGGTTCGAATCAAGGGTGGTAGTAGCCTAGTGGTGAAGACACTCGCATATGAACCAGAAGACCCAGGTTCAAATCCCACTTACTTTGCAAGACACTTAACCATAAGTTGCTCCAGGGGGACTGTCCCTGTAAGTACTGATTGTAAGTCCCTCTGGATAAGGGCATCTGATAAATACTGTGAATGTAAGGGGATGTGGCCTGAAATCAGCGCTCCGGGAACCGTCATCAGGGGGTTGTCCCAGGCTGGTGGTCCCAGGATCCACTGAGACTATACTGGCAGAGATAGTTCCCAGGAGCTGAAGATATTCTGTAATGTGGGAGATGATCTGAAGGCATTTGGCTGTCAGCTATTCAGTTTGCAGTTATCATGCATTGTATTTAAAGGGTTGTCAGTGCTCCAGTCGGTCCCACACCTCATCTGAGTCAAATGGAAAAATACAGAGAGAGGAAATAATACATTTAACCAGTCGGGGTCCTGGGTGCCAGTGTGCAAATGCCATTTAATGAGTGTTTGGTTTTCCAGAGAGGGACATGAGTCCAGTCAATTTTTCTAATGTTGCAAGAAGTTCCAGATGCTGTGTGCCCTGTAGTTGCTCTCTGCTCTGGACCATAATCTCTGCCACAGACTTAATGGGTTTAATGGGGGATGCCAGGCCTCTGGATTAGAGGCATGTGAGGAGCGAACGGTTTACTGGAGGGCGGGGCTGTGGCGAGACAACGGACGGGGAAATCGTAGGCCATTGCTAGGGAGGCGTTTGATGTCTGTCGTCAGACAACCTTTCACAATTTCCTTCTTGGCTCTACAAACAGGGTGCTGGGACCAAAAACACATAGCAGCCTCCTTCCTCCAACAGGAAGCACAATAGAGAGCAGGCTTGCATCTGATCTCTCCAGGAAATACCTTGATATTTCAAACAAACTCCAAGGGACCCCTCCAAACTGCCAACATCCCCCTTTTTTGGTTCTGGCTCTGGCCTTTTGCTTATAAGTTGGCAAAAGTGATGAGCAAGCAATGGACTATGTAAGGCAAAAAAAACAATCAACCAGGGCCATACGCCTCTGTGTGGTCTAATGTCTTTAGTGGAAAGTGATCGGAGGCCACATCCTTGCCATGTTCAGCGTTGGATTCCAGGAAAAGGCCAGATTTGTATTTAGCGATTCAGCTCTCAGGCTGTGGGGCCGATTTCTCTCCCTTTCCCTCTTTTTCCTCTCCTTTTTCCCTCTGAAACCTGAGGAAAGGCCACATGCTAAGCCGACCTGCACAGACACCTTGTGCAATGTTTCGAAACGGTCGACTGGTCTACAGTTGCACTTCCTTTGAAATCCTTCTCATGTGAGAGAGATTGGAATGCATCTTTTGTAGGGGGGAAAAGGGAAGTGTGATGAAGAGAAAGCGGAACTCTTCTCAGGTTCACCAGCAGTGCAAACGCTGATGCCATCAGATGACAGCCAGACAAGGGAATCAGACCGGGCCGGGTCACCGGGTCATGGTTGGCTACAGCTCTGTCAACAAGATACGCGTCTCAAAGTCTTTTCTAGCCACCCTCATGCACAACCGCCCCCATGCCTACCACCATCGCGGCATGATGGTCATTTTTCCTCTCCATTCATCTGAAATGCGGCTGTCAATGCCCAACACGATAAGACCAGCGTGCCCATGTAAGGAACTAAACTGAGTGGCGCATGAACAGATATGTGAGCCACTTGCCAGTTAAATGGAATAAGATGCCCAAAGCTTTCACAGAAGAGGCAAGAACTGGCAAAAAAATATTACAATACATACAGGGCATGCCAGGGAAAGTCTGGGGTATCGAGAATGAAGAATGGGATGAGTTTCTGACAACCTAATTCGTCACTGAGTGCCGCCATTGTGGCAGCATAACTCATCCTCCTCTGCTGGAGGCTGTCTTAGTTTCCCTTACCAAAAGCTTACCCCCTGTGGCTGGTAGGAAGGGCGTTATCAAATCTCACTCCCCTCAGCTTCGAACATCTGGGAATAGTTGTAAGCGGCTCTTTCCTTCGGTCTGACTCCACGCCAGTGCTGTGAACAGAATTCCTTCCCTCTGAGACCTGACTACCATTGTTCTTTACATGCACTTTGACACACTGTATGGCTGTTGCAACAATTAAGGTATTTAATTATCAAGTTGTACAGGTCTCATTGCAACAATTAAAAGCATAAATTAGGTAGAAAAGGTCTATTGTTGTGTGAAAATATCAATCCCTCGAGTCCTCTCAGCTAATTAAATTTTTTTAGTCAATCAGAGCATTTCAGATATAATTTTGTTTAGAATCTAAAATAGTGTAGCTATTCCTAGACCTGAGCTCGAAACAAGAAGTAAACACAAGTGTTTCTAATGTGAAATGTGTGTCCAATGCTTCCATAAAACTCTTCTTTTGTTTCTACTGTTAACTTAACATCCTCCATTGACGGAAATATTTCTGCTGAAAAATATTGCAAATGACAAAACCATAATAATATTCTCAATAAAATGCAACAGGGGGTGCGGGGGCGCACCGACAGGCCACCACACAAGACCGGATGACGCGAACTCATTCGTTGATTCCCATCCCTTGACTGACCCTGCCTCAAATCGACTGCCTTGTCCCTGACCATTCTCTCGGATTACCCTTGCCCACCTTACGTTTGGAACCGGATGTTGCTGACGCCTTTTTCAGCCCACGACCAAGATTTGTGCGCTTCCTCCAACACCGCGTCTGACCCCGAAACAACCCAAACCCGAAGACCTCGTTTCCGCAGCACTCCCGGTCACGTGAGCAGGATCACGTGACAACAGCCAATCGCTAATGAGTCCCACGACCACGGCGCTGATAATTATTTTCCAGTCCACCTGTTATTATTCCTATTATTATTGTCTTTAGAAGATATGATATAAATATATGTTCAATATGTGGTAACTATTTGATTTAGGTTAAGTAGCAGTTCTGAGACCAAGAATCGTACAATCGTACCATTCTGTGTATTTAAAAGAAAATGTTTCTTGAGGGAAACCTTTTCATGTTGGCTGTTGTCTCTGCTCCTTGAGCACCTGACCTACATTTAATACACTCTTTTGCCCAACCAACGGTCGAGCCGGAAGCATGAGGTCCCCATGCAGTTAACCTTGGCTCACCGAGCTAAACTACACAGATTACAGTTAAAGCACATCTTCTCCGTATGGCAACATTTCATTACCTGGAGGAGCATAAATCATGTGCCAACAGGCTAAATATCAACAAGCACTGCATTAAAATTCTGTTTTACTGTTAAAAAGTGCAATGGTTTTTATAGACCTGTTTAAAGCAACACTGCGTAATCTCAGACTAGTAGGTGGCAAACGGGGATTTCACTTTTCCCACCTCAGACACAGACACTATTATGCCCTGTGAAATCTTGCCATTGTATCTAGGTAGGTCGGCCTAGCCTGGATTTCAAAGGCCCAACATGAAACATGGGTTGTTAGATTAAATTTGTACCACAGAGGTCAGTGTTCAACACACACAATGACATGTTTTTTCCAGAGAAAGCAAGCTTACACAAGTGTTAGCATTATTTCAGTGTTAGTAATTATAATTGTACCTGTGCGTTACAACCAGCAAGCTCGTACAGGCCGACTGCCCCATGGGAGATTAAATACCCCAAAGGCGTTTAAAGACTCCGCCCTATTGCCTTATTAGCCTACTTACAGTACAGAAATCAATGGACTTTCCCCAAAGCCTTCCCACGAGAGCATACCCTGGCATGTGGTCAGCGCTCTCTCCTCTGTGCCCACGTACTTCCTCCGGACTCTCCCACCACCAGCGCACTATACCTAGCAAGCCCCAAGCCAAGGACACGAACACAGGGCCTCACTGTTCTTGTGCTGCAACGGAGCCGAAGCCATTCTGCATTACAAACAGGTACTGCCTGCTATCAAAGGGCCGATTATGTTACGGTCTGAGAAACGGCACCAGGATCTTTAAGCCATGGTTCAGCCCCCTTCGCATTGAAGCGAAATGAATATGAGCACAAAACAACAGCGAAGATGATGTAACCAACCAGGCGGAACCATTGAGCGTTTATTATTGAATCGGAGGAGGATAACATGTGCACCCCGGGGCATTCTGGAAAGTCATAAAACCGCCATATAATAAGACTAATTCCTAGCAATTTTCTCTGCGCTGGATTTTTTTGGCAGCACTGAAAGCGGAATAATGACTTCCTTTATCAAACTAGATTAATTAACCAAAGAAACCAAAATAATAAACCAATAATAATAAAAAAAACCCATACTATTTCCAGAGAGGGAGGAGATGTTCGCTAAGTAAATTACATGCAGATTGAGGTCACAAAGTCAGTTTCCACCACTGAGTGAATGATCTACTGATTAATTCTTTGTGTTTCAGTTAGCATCATTTATTATTTCTTTGTTTTGCATTCACTGCAGAGACACGGTTAGCATTACAATAGCTCTGCGTGGGTCTGTGCTGCAATATGTGGGTCATAAACTGAGAAGTATTTACAGTTGCCCCCGCCCTTCTGTAATCCTTAATCGTCTTAAACCAGTGTCACTATAATTAAGGGGATGCTTTGTACTGACAACAGCCATTCTAATACTTTTTTTCAGTGTTTGCAAATAATTTTAATAGTTTTATTTGCTCTCAGTGTAATTCATTCACTTTCTGCCGCAAACAAATGAAAAATTCTGGATGAGTTATTTACAATGCACACACACACACACACACACACACACTTACATCCATATTTGTAAGTACATAATTGTGAGGACCTTGGGTGATAACTATGCTGCATTATGAATATGTAACTAACTCTGTGCAACTTCTTTAGTTTGCTCCTACACCTAATCTCAATAATCTGTTACTCTAGTGCGCATATGCCACTTTTAGGTAAAAATAAAAAGCACACATTGGAGCAGCCTCATATATAATCTGATTGCATAATGCATATTCGTCCGCTTTAAATAGTACTGGTAATGTTTCCGGAAATAAAGTCACCATCTGCCATGCTTATATATATGAACGCCAGGAATTTCATGACAAAAATACGCTTGTGAATTCCTCGTGCTTTTCCGGAGACGCAGAACCGAACCGCACAGTCCGGCCAGGCTCCACACGCCCCACGACCCCGCTGCAGTGCGGGCTGTTTATGTGCGGGCGGGTGGGCGGGCGTGGCGCGTAGGGAGTCGCCACGCCCCCTCGGCCCCCTCGGCCAATCGGAGCGCGGGGGCGGGTCCGGCCTGGTCGGGCCGCGGCGGTGAGAGCGGTGGGGGAGGGTCACGTGTGTACACAGCGCCGAATCCAGCAGCGCTGCGCTCGTAGTAAAGTCGTCAGACGTCCTCCCCCTTCCAGAACAAGCGTCGTCTCCGGGGGAAGGAGGAGAAGAAGAAGACGGCGTTTTAATAAAAAAAAAAAAAAAACAACAACAATCATACTTTTTTTTTGTACAACTTTTATGGGCGATTAATCGACGCGGGACTTGCGCGCTGCCCTTATCTTTTCCACGCGAGGGAGCGACGCTCTGCGCGCCAGGCAGGAGAAATGTCAGCGCAGCTACAGCAGAACCCGATGCCTCCGTAGATCTGTCTCGGTGCCAAAAAAAATCCCTTTTCTTCTGGTGAGTTTACGTCCTCCCTTTACTTTCACACGAGTGTGCATGATCGAAGCAGCACGGGTTGGAACTGGGGATGTTTTTGGAGTCTGAACTCCGTGAAAAGTGAACTTTAGTTGACAGTTCTCAAGCACCGTGGGTGTGTGGGGGTCTGTATTCAGACTAGTGACTTTAAAGGCGAAATTAGAACACGGCGGCCGCTAATAACAGCTGTCAGGACAAGGTGTCAATTTATTTTTACTTTGCATTAAAATAGTAGGGTTTCTGGCAAACTGGTTTAACCCGAACGACTGGAGATTAAGCCCAACAAACATTTTTTTTTTTTACACGAATATTCCGACCTACATCTGGAGAGTAAAAAAAAAAAAAAAAAAAACAGCAACAGAGAACCAAGTACAACACCCTGAGGTGTGTGTGTGTGTGTGTGTGTGTGTGTTGGGGGTCCTGCTGTTGTTTCACTCACCTTCAGGAAAATAAAATAAAAATGAGTAAGGGCTCCTGCCAATTTGCATGTTTTGCTTCGGTTCGGAATTTTGCCCCACTGCTTTCCATGTAACTGAGAGTGCATCCATACTGTACTACACCCTGTCCAAGAAAACTTGAGTTATTGTGAATGCACGTGAAGCACTGAATGTATAAATAGTTTTGTCCAAAATTTTTCATCACTACACAGTGCTTTATCTTTAATAGGCTATAAATACATTTCATACAGTCTGGTTTGGTTGCACTGATTAGATTTCATTTGCAGGGCGACTGCTCATGTCGCGTGCATTTGACTAAATGTGGGTTGTTGAATGAATGATGGTGAATGTGGCATGTCTGATTACTTTGTATTGATGCGTAACCACCAGTAGTCCTATGTTCATGCCATGCGTCTGGTCCAGTTTACTTTAGAAAGTGTGTGTGTGTGTGTGTGAGATGGCTTAGTGAAAGTAAGCCAGCTTTGCCAGGTCAAGCCAATTGCATGCTTTGCTGTGTCGTTAGCCATCTGGATTCTGTTATTTAAAAACTAAAATCTTTGCAAAGTATTCAAGCTTTTTTTTTATTACGTGGGTTCTTTACATATGTTTTTTTTCACTGTGATGTTGACTATTACATTAAACGGTCGTGTCGTTTTTATAATTGTGTATTAATATAACCAATTAGTCAACACCACATTCCCTGTCGGAGCGTTCGCCTGGAGCAGTGGACTGGTCCTGTTTCGCCAAGGTGTGTCAGTTGAACGACAGCTGACATGCGGCACATACGCGACAAAAGAGTTCCATTATGAGCTTTGCTCGTGTTAGCACTCAACTTTAATAATGATTCCAGCCAGTCGTTAAATGGAAGAGGGCGTTGACCCGGCTTCACGACAGGAAAATGAGACGGGAAGGTCCCCGGTCAACCAACACTGTCACTGGTTCACAAGGCAATAAGAACAACTTGTTTGGGTATTTGCCTGAGGCCAAAATTTTTTACTACAATTCAGCGGAATATGACCGATCGGCCTCAGTTTTGTCTGATTATGACATCATGTGACAGGTATAATAGAAAACGGCATCGTCAACAAAATTCAAATCGTGCTGAAATTTGTTGAAAAACCAGTGCGTCATAACTTTTTACAAAAGTCATTACTTTTAGTCTTATTACTTAAGCAAGAAAACAAGTTTTTGTGATTCTTGCGGCATTCAAATGGATGATGACACATTCTTGATGTTCCTCGTCACCCAGGGCGCGCCACACCAAATACCAGAACTCCAGCACTTACAAATGCGGCACAATTGCACCAACACTCGATTGGTTGGCGTCTCGTCTCTTTCCATTAATCAAGTCCCTTTTATATGGAATGGGCCGCAGTACGAACGCTACACATTCAGCAAAGAGACACGAAGCCGTCCGTCATGCTTATATTCAGTCATCTAGCAGCCATTCACCAATTACAGAGTGGGCGTGCCCGGAGCAGCACAGGCTGATTGAATCTGTTGAGTAGCTGGTTGCCCATCAGGGGAAGGCCACCCGGCACCACCCACAAGCATGTGGGGACAGGGAGGGGGTGGATTGTCATCGCACGGCTCCTACTGCCGGACCTTCATAGAAGGTGAATTGAAAGCAGAGATGTCTGGCCGATGTGGGGGAAAGCGTGCAAGGAATTGCGCTTATTCTCAGAGCCACCAGACATTTTTACAGATCTGCTTGCTGGCCGGCCTGCGAACTTCCTGGCTATTGTGTACCCCCCCCCCCTCCTTGCCAAAGGCGGCTGGACCCCCTCTCACTTGGTGACTGAAAGGTCGAGATCCTGCCTGCCTGCATGTACTAAGCCCTGAAAAAACACGGTCATGTGACCTCACTTACTGGATTCTGAGAAGTGGCTGTGCTTTCCTGCCAGGATGGGGTGGGAGGGGCTGAGGAGTGGGCCTGGTCACACTCTTTCCATCAGAGGGGAGGGCATTCGGACAAAATGCACGGGCGCCAACTACATCAGCCGGGACAGACTGCTGTGTGGAGAGGTGGTGCCGCTCAATCAAAATAACGTACAGTGCAAGACACGCCATCATGCATATGAAGAAGGGTTTATAGTTCCATACAGTCCTTTATGGATATCAAGAAAATAAACCTATGACATGTATGATTAATGGAACGTAATTTAATAGCATTTAAAATCTCTACCTTGTTTTTTTTTGTTTGACACGTCCGATGCAATGTCCGGTGACAAGCCTCCCATTCAGAAATGTAGTCAATTGGTCTGGAAACGTAGCCAAGCAGTGTTGGTTCCCACATTTTTCAATTCACTTTGGCTTAAAAACGATGTGTGTGTGTGTGTGTGTGTGTGTGTGTGTGTGTGTGTGTGTGTGTGTGTGTGTGTGTGTGTGTGTGTGCGTGTGTGTGTTCTAGCTATCTGCTGGCCTTGGTGCTGTTTGGTTACGGTCTCTCAGGAGCGAAGCGATGCGGCAATGCCAAGGGAACAGAAAGTGTCTGTGATAGCACTTAGACAATGAAGGTGGCCGGTTGAAACCCAACTGGCCCGCACTCTGCTACAGAGTGTTATGGGGAAAAATTGGCATTCCAATTTTCATCCACATGCAAATTTGACAACATAACTCATTTTTTTTGAGATGCGCTAGTAAAGTTTACTTTAAAAATGTCAATATTTGACCCCTCAGCCCCAAACCAGGATTTTTTAAACACTGGAAATACTTTAATGATAATGAGATGCCAGATTTCTGAGGTTTATGAGCTGTCAAGCACAACCAAGAAAAAAACTTATTTCATTTTACATTTAAGGAATTTTATATATTTTAACAAGTCATTCACCCTGTATGAGGTGTATGCGGTGTATGAGGGGTGCTCCTGAGCGCTTCTCAGGGCAGGGGTGCTAATCACGGTGCAACATAGTGCCTTTAGTGGGTTGTAGCAGAAGTATTGCTAATTTACCCCGTAGTCGTGTGCACATGGCGGCGTGCTGGGAGGTGACATGCTGCTGAAGTCAGGCTGGCCGGACGTGTTCTGCTTTGTCTCGGAAAGCCGCGGTGAGCCCCCCTGCTTTTGTCTCTCATTGGTCCGTCTCACATTCAGCTTGAAAATGAATCACCTGGAAAAGCTTTGTGAAAAGCGGAAGCTTTTTTGGGGGGTGGGGTGGAATTGTTGGGCTTTTACACCTGTCACTACGAGAGGGTGGATCAAGGGGGGGGTTCTGGGTAACTCTACCCCGGGCTCCTCTGTCTTCCCTTGCAGCTATAACCCCGTAATGGTGCAGCCCCTTCTTTCGAGCAGCTTACCTAACAGATCTACTTTTAACCAATAACAATAATAATAATGTCACGATGGCTGGACATGACGAGGAAGAAGGGTGCATACGCACAGCGTCACAAAATGGGTTTAAAACCTCACCAAACAATGTCCCGACGGAAAACAGACACAAACAGGGCAGGTTTATACCAACATACACAGGTGAACACGATCAGGAAACATCCGGACCGGATCGTGACAAATAATAATAATAATAAACAGCCCATCCGATTCGTGCTGCAGGAGCCCGCATTCTCTGCGTCCCCAGGCCAAAGCTGCCTCTCCGCAGCTGGGTTATATAAGGCGGCGTAGGAATGTTCGGAAGCTGGCATCCATCTGCCATGGAAAGGAAAAAAAAAAAAACAATGTCTGTAGTGGTACACCATGATCTTGCCCGGTTCTGCTTTCGCTAATGTGCTAATTAGTCACACTTTTTAAAGGCAAATGTAAAAATTTAGACATTTTAAGTACCTTTTTAATCAGACTTCGTGCCGCTAAAATAAACGAAATAAACAAGTGGTGGTGTGTGCAGGAGGAGTTGCGGGAGTCCCAGTTTTGGCAGAAATGAGCGGTGACAGCAGCTGATGCCACAAGACACTCCTCTGTCATGGAAGTGTGTTTGGCGATGTTCGGCGTTGCGATAGACCCCACGGGGACCCAGATGCACGGTTCCTGCAGATCGAAGCGGACTTGACCTGGGTTGACACACGGAGTGTGCACGGGGAGGCGCCCGCGGAGAGTGAACTTTAATGAGCCGGCGGCAGGCCTCCAAAAAAACATGGCGACCTTTCCCCGAACTCTCAGGCCTCGCTCCGACCCCTTTCACATTCTCGCCTCGACCCATAAATCCACGCGCCGGCGTGGACGCTTCCCGCGGCGGGCCGTGAATGGAGGGCCGGGCTTTTGGGGGGGGGGCTGTGATAAGGTGCCCATCAAACGCAGTGTTTTCGGGGTCGCCATATTGTGCCAGAGTTTTATTCAGCCAGTCATATGCAATCAAGTGGAATTAATGGCGTTACGGCAGGCATAATGGCCGCGCCGTGTCTGAGCCGTTTATGTGTAGGGGGCTTCACTTGCTTTTCTTCTCTGGGGGGGCTTTTTCTAGAATGCTAGAAAGGCCAGAAGTATTGATGTTTTCGCCTGGTTTTGTAGAGCTGACGTTGTCCTCTGCTCTACCTCCAGCTACCTGAACCACGGCTGAGCCCTTCCTGGAAGCCCAGCAATGTGGAGCTGCGTGCTTTACAACGAGACGGACGACAGCGTGGACCACCGCCTCTGCCAGGATTTCGGGCTCATCCTGTCCATCTTCTCCCTGGCCTACCTTGTGGTGTGCTTCCCCGTGGGCCTGTGCTACAACGCCCTGCTCGTGGTGGTCAACCTTTCCAACAAAGTCTCCATGACCATGCCGGATGTCTACTTCGTCAACATGGCCATCGCCGGGCTGGTGCTGAACCTGGTTGCCCCCGTGGAGCTGCTGGGCCCCGGCTTCACCCGCTGGCCCGTGTGGGATTACAACAACGAGATGTACATCACCCTGCTCATCCTCTTCAACATCTCCTCGCTGGTGGTCATGTACTCCACCACGCTGCTCAGCCTGGACTACTACATCGAGCGGGCGCTGCCGCGCACCTACATGTCCAGCGTCTACAACACCAAGCACGTGTGCGGCTTCATCTGGGGCGGCGCCGTGCTCACCAGCTTCTCCTCGCTGCTCTTCTACGTCTGCAACCATGTCTCCACCAAGATCGTGGAGTGTTCCAAGATGCAGAACAAGGAGGCGGCCGACGCCATCATGATGTTCATCGGCTACGTGGTGCCGGCCGTGGCCGTGCTGTACGCGCTGGTGCTGATCCTGCGCATACGGAAGGAGTCCACGCAGCTGGACCAGGACTCTGCGCGTCTGGACCCCTCCATCCACCGGCTGCTGCTGGCCTCCGTCTGCGTCCAGTTCCTGCTGTGGACGCCCTACTACATGATCCTGCTGGTGCACACCATCACGGCGCCGGCCGGCCTCTACAACAGCACCTACTACTTCCTGCGGTGCCTGTCGGAGCTCCTGGCCTTCTCCAGCAGCTTCGCCATGCCCCTCATGTACCGCAGGATGAACCGCAACTTCTCGTACAAGCTGCAGCGGCTGCTGAAGAGGCTGCAGTGCGGCGAGCAGGCCTGCCCCCACGAACGCTCCACAGTGCAGCAGGTCGTCACGTGAGGGCCGCCGGCTCTCTGCTTCTGCTGGCTCCTCCCCGGGTTCCTCCAGCAGAAAACCCAATAGCTTCACTCTGTTTGTCTGCCCCGTGGTGAGTGGGCAGTCTGAGAAGAAACCACTAAAAGTGCAGTTGTTGTAGTCACTGCGTAAGCTGCGTCTGCCCTCCTGCACTTGCCTTGCTGAAGGAGGGGAGGGAAGAAAAAAGACCCGCCCCCATCCGCCCCACCCTGAACTAGCATCAAGCTAAGGACGGCCCCCTCAAACTGGACACCATGTGACAGCTCTGTGTACCCCTGGATTTCAACGTGGCACGACTTGGCCTCACTCTGACTGCACTAATTCACAGTTTTTACTTTGTCTGCGTACTGGTCTATAAACACACACACACAGACACACACACAGTTTGTATACCTCATTTTCACACTCGCCCAACGGGCATTACATAGGATCAGTCCGACAACCTGGAGGTCGAGGGGGGCTGGACTGGCACCTTTACCTCCGCTTTGCTGGGATTGTATAACCACCTGCCTGCCATGCACACTGGCCGCGGCGTACGCGTCCGTCTTCGTGTCTACGAGGGTCCGGGCTGCCACAGGGCGCCGCTCGGCTCTTCTTCCAGGTCGCGTGAAGTGACAGACGAGGGGCCTGCCGGTTAATGATTATTTCGAGTCTGACCAGAGTCCGTCTGTCACAGCTCTGCACCGGCAGGCGTCTTGGTGACGCTAATTGTGAAATAACGGGCCTGAGAGGAACACTTCGGTGAGGCTATACCTAACGCGATTAAACAGATACGTTATAATGAAGAACAACGACAAAAAAAAAAAAAGTCCATGAATGATAATGGAGCGTGCGGTTAACGCAGCGCTTCGTCCCGCAGTCTGGTTGCTTTAGTGGGCTATGGTCTGGCGGTCACTGATGAAAATGTCCACGGACTCTCCCCCGGCAGCAACAGAGGGGTGCGCTGCAGATGCAAAGAATCTGGGCGAGAGAGAGAGAGAGATGGTAAAACCCGAAATGTAGACAGATGTAGGGCTCGGAGCAGAACAGGATTCGCCCGGGTCTTCGCCTGCGCCGCGCTCGCTTTGAAGCGAGAACTGAAGAAGGAGGAAGTAACTGTTGGCGAGCGGAAGAGACGGTGGCACAACCCCTGTAATCTTTGCATGGCTGAAAACATTCTTAACCTCCGGATCTTGAGCCAAGAGAATTTACCAAAACGAATACATATATATATATATATATATATTTTTTTTTCTTTGTTTTTTTTTTTTAAGCAAAAGTACTGTATGTGTATGGGGAAAATATTTTATTCTCTTGAGTCCACTTTTTATGAGCAGTTTAAAGAATGTATTTAACGTCACAGCGGACACAAACAATCATATTCATCGGAAAAAAAAGACGGAAGAGCGAGAGTTTTGAGATGTGACGACTATTCCTTAGTGTGTATATGCTACATGTATAATATAAAAATATCTGTATATATTGTATGTTCAGAGATTTACGTACACGCGTCTGCAGAGTTGTTCCAGTGTTATTTTCCTCAGCCATGTTTAGAGACTGTGTAGCGTGGGCGAAAGTTCGCCTCAACAATAAACTAACAAGGACTCTCTCCGCGCCGGCTCCTGCTTTACATCCTTCCATTGTCACTCTAATCTCCACTGATTCATCACCGTCAAGGCCGCACAATTGAAAATGCCCCAGCTCATGGCAACGCCGTTGTCAACAGTGCCAGCGGTGTTGCATACTGTCTTTCAGTCAAAAACAATAAAATGGCGCTTCGTGTAACTTTTTGCCGGCTTTATGTTCTCTGCTTTTCCTTTTCAGACACCAGAACAATGCAGCCGTTCCCAGGGCCGACAGGACACCAAACTGTCCTTGCACCGTGTCATTTTATTCTTCAGAAATTGATTTAAAAAAAATAAAACATTGCAAAGCCATAGAATTGAGTTTGGCACAAAAATAAGGGGTTGTCAGTTTCGAGCGCCGTGTGTTTTGCAAGCACTCCTGTTTACCCTGGTGTTGGGCTGATTATGCCAAGACCTTGTCATTAAAAGATTCTTTTCCTCAGTGGTGGCAGCCACTGCATCAAACCCACACCATGCACAATTGTGAGAGCATTTCAACAAACTCTCTCTCTTTCTCTCTCTCTCTCTCTCTCTATATATATATATAGATATATATATATATAAAATCACACACATGCACACACACACATGCACATATATATTTTTTTTTTCAGTTTCCACCAACGCTTAAAAGAGTTAACTCGTGTCCCCAAAGTGCAACACACAGCTTAGAAAGCTAAGGATAGGAGGTGGAAGAAGAACTTTGCGTGCCCATAAAAGACCGACGGAACCTTGGGCGTGTAGGAGGAGGCCCAGAGCACCCCAGTGGCTCTCGCCTGCGGCGTCCCATAACCGCGCCACTCGGGCCTTGTAAATTAAGAACATTCCACGCATTCTGAGGATTGTTCCGACTCCTGAAGGCCAACGGTGCGGGGTTTTTTTTGCCCTCTGAAGCATCGGTGTAGTTAAATAAACAACAGGCATAACAATAGGGCCGGAACAAAAGATAATCAATGTTCGGAATTTTCCTGATAAAAATAGAACGAGGTCACACGCATGTCCACCCCCCCCACCCCCCACACCGTTCAGACGAGGAAAAGGGTCGAGACGCATCTGATGTATCACCGGGCACCGGCGTTGTGTTTCATTTTTGCCGGATTCTCTCAGTCCAACAGTTCCCGTCCACGTTTGTAATTACTTTAGAGGGGATGAAATCTGAGCTTAAGCAAATAGAAGCACCGCTGCATAAAGGACAAACCCTGTAATCTACTTTGAAGGGGACCCTACTGTGAACAAAAAAAAAAAAAAAAAAACTTCATAATCAGCCTGAGCTGCTCTACAACTCCTGTCTGCCAGCATGAGTCCCGGCTCGGGCGAGTCTGTTGCAACGTGCTGTACACGTCCCCCACATGACCTGCATACGCTTTCTAAAGTTTCCCAGTGGATTTCTGTTGTGAAATGTTTTTTTTTTTTTTTTTTTATCATCCACAACATTAAAACCAACCATCATAAGACTCCATGGATATGTAGAACACCTTTTGTGTTCCTCTAACAATTTGTGGCAGAGTGAGTTATCCTGCTGAAAGGGACCAGGGAATAATGTGAACGTGAAGGGGTTTAGGTTGTATTTAGGTTGGCGCTACAGGGTTCATGCAAGGTTCCTCATTGTCTAGAACATGCCTCATCCTTCACCTGCTCATGTTTTTCCCATTGTGCATGTTAGGTTTTTTTTCCTGGTCCCAAGTATTTCTAGAAAACTACACAACCCTGGTCGCCTTGTAGCTAGACAGTCAATGCTACTTACTTCACGTGTCAGTGGTAATAATGTTGTGGCTGATCAGTGAATTACTCTCCATTTACTCGATGTGCATGACTGAAATTTGCAAACACTTTGGCCCAAAGTGACTTAAAAAGAGGATGCAAGCTGTTGTTTTACAACAACTGCATTACATATCTGACTATGCTGGCTGTATAACCACTGTATTTCTGGACTATATGGGAGAATAGGTTGCTATGCCTGAATTAATGAGGCATGTGACCTTGCGTTACCAGATCTGGCCATCAGCTAGCAATTCAGAACCATCTGCATTTCCTTTAGCCAGGGCAGCGGGTAAAAATAGCACGTTCAAATGGTATTCGTCTGTCCAATGAAAGCATGATTCCGGCGTGCGGGAGCGATTGGAGGACTTGATTAAGGAGCCTGGAAAAACAGGACGCGCTGCCGTTCGGTCTGTTGACAAAAGCCGCGCCAGCCCTGCCACCTCCCGTCTGGCAGACAAAAGCCGCACCTGCGCGGCAACGGGCCACACCCTGCTGATCCCGGCTGATAGCATGCCGCCAGAGGATGCACGGCCTTGTTTGCATTGCCGCCGATCCGAGGGACGTCTCCGCCTGCAGACCGTCAGCCCCGCAGGCTGGTTTGCCTAAAGGGGAACTCGCCCGGCCTGCAAAAAAAAATGTCTCCATTGCTTTTTCACTCCGTGCTTTGAAGGTGTAGTGTAATGTTCCGTTTATTTCACTAGTTAGCTGGGTTAACCACCGCCATTGTAAGAAGTAATCAGATTCCTTATAGACATTACGCTCCTGGCAAGCTTTTACCTTTTTAAATGCTTCCGTGTGCACACTTTCTCCAACCTGCCGTGCCGGGGAGGCTTAAATGAGGGAACATTTAGGTTGTATTTATGGAAACTACTGCTAATGTTTAGTTGAAAACTACAGCGACCAGCCAGGGAACCATACTGCTACAAATTATCTAATTTCATTTATAAAAAAAATTAGTGCAACTGGAGGCTTAGCAATTAGGCTCAATATCATAACTTTCTGTTTATGAAACAGCCGTGTTTAGAGCACCAGAAGGATATAAAACTTGACGGCGCACAGTGACGTTACAATACAGGGCAGGCTGCTGCTAGCTGGTTAGTTAGCATGCTAACACCAGTAAATATCTCTGCAGAATGGTGTGTAGATGTCGTTAACATAACGAAGAAACATTTTTCACCCTTTATGACGAATGTTTTACTCATAGTTCCTTCAAAGGTATTAACAGAATGTTTCTCAGTCTTAAAGTTAAGACTGACGTTATATATGCAGTGGTGGCATAGCAAACAATCAGAAGGTTTGTTTGTTTACTGCTGAGGAGTCGCTGAGAAAAGCACCGTCCCCACACACTGGTCCCCGGGCGCCTGTCATGGCTGCCCTGTGCTCACCAAGGGTGAGGGTTTAAATGCAGAGGACACATTTCGTTGTGTGCACCGTGTGCTGTGCTGTGTTTCACAATGACAATCGGCTCACTTTGAGTTTAGACCTCACACTGGGTTCAAAGAACCCTTTCAGCAATGAGAAAAAAATCCATCAAATTCCACAACACAGGATTGGAGAGATACTTTAAAGCATTGCACTGTTTAAACTGGCTGCAGCCCAGATATCTCACACAGCCAGGACAAAGGTTGGTTCCCTAAACAGAGGTTAAACGAGGCAACCCCGGGCCATTTGATATATATCAGGCCGTCGCCAGTGTGCCAGAACCTCTTCCACTGTGCAAATAACACTTAACCATCAAATGCCCTGCGGTGTTTGAAAGGATCCGGTGGAGACGTGCGCTGGATCCAGCGATTCGTTCCTGCCGTTGGCCTGACCCTGCTGCGGACTTGTCAAGTGCCTGGGAGCTGGTCTTGTTTGATGAGGGTGGTGCTGTGAGAAATGGGCCAGGGCAATGGTGGGTCTGTACGCATGATACCTAGACCAGAAGGAGGGTTGGGCTGGTGTTGCACTTTCCTTGGCCCGTCCCATGCAGCGTTCCCTGAGAACACAGGTCTGAGCAGATGGCTGAAACCCAATCCACCTATCCTGTTCTTGCCAGACAGACCCAATGTTTTTCCTTTTCGCAGGGTCTGGAAGGGAATTAGTATTAAAAAGAAGAAAGAAAAACTCACAAGAGCTGCGATTCCATCTTGCACATTTCTGCATGGGTTTCTGTGGTTTTTGTGTTAGGGTAACCAGGCAGTGTTTGGAGCAAGTAAGCTACAGTGAGCTCCTTGGAGATTTTGCTAACTCTGGTTTGAATCCTTGGACCCCCCACAACCCCTTTAAAACCACAGACCTCCTCAGAGAACATTGTTTTCACACTCATTACCCAGCTCTGGGGTTGCAGTTCTGCGTTGGTTGTGTCTTCTGGAGGAAAACATACAGCAGGAATATAAACCTCATGTGCAGAACATACTGTGTACACTGGATAGGACAGAGGTTAAAGTTCAAACATTGCTCATTAATCATGGTTGACCTCAGTTAGAACATAGGAACTGGTTAAGAACAGTACTTTACTGATTATTAACAAAACTTTAGAAAAAATATTTACATTTTACATTTACAGCGTTTATCAGACGCCCTTATCCAGAGCGACTTACAATCAGTTGTTACAGGGACAGTCTCCCCCTGGAGCAACTTAAGGTTAAGTGTCTTGCTCAGGAACACAATGGTTGTAATTGGGATTTGAACCTGGGTCTTCTGGTTTATAGGCGAGTGTGTTACCCACTAGACACCCTATTTAAAATGAACCTATTTAAAATGAATTATCTTATGACGATCAGTGCACTGTTTTGAAATATAAAATCAATTGTACATTACTAGTTACTGTATTACTAAGTAGTAGTATATGACCATACAGTATTAGTAAAAAAAATATTTCTGATTTCTACTTGACCTTTCAAATGTGTGGGATAGCGGGACACTGGACACCCTGGGATGGGTAAGCAGAATGACTCTTTGACCCTGTACAAACACAGCGCCATGCATTCATATCATAGCAGCTTCAACACCAGGTCAGTCACCTTTGACCTTTGCCAAAGACATCTGTCAGTCCTGTAAGGAGGTTCGTAATCACATTTGCTTTATCCCAAACAGCATTTTACATTTTCCAAAGGATCAAAAAAGCAACTTGTCAATACCTTGAACTATACAGAGATTATACCTGGTGGGCAAAATGAACCATAATAGCTGTATGGGTCTTATGAAAGACATGTAATTTTGCACAGCAATTTCTCCAAACCACAGCCAAGCAGTTGCATTAATTATTTACACACGAGCGCCCCTCCGTGTCCTTAAGTCTGTACTGCATCCCTTAACAGGAGAAGCTCTTTCTTAATTCTGTTAAAAATATTAATGATCAATTCAAACTTTTCTGTATGTATGTCACTATTTTGGATTTGTGTTTCATTATTTTAATTTCATTTTTCATTCATTTCATTTCAAATGCAAACCAGCAGGTGCACAGGAAAAAGCAAGATTAGAACATTTGAAATTCTTAACAATTGGAATTCTACAGCAAGAGAGTGTAAATGACATATTCTGATGGGACGCGAGAGTCGTGCTGGGAGTGGGGACATGGGCTGGGATGTGCTGACACATGGCATGGGCTACATGAATTAATAGCCACTTGTTATACGTGTAAATAAAAAATCCCAAATAAGGTAGTGTGTGTGTGTGTGTGTGTGTGTGCACCTGTGTGTGTGCACCTGTGTGTGTGTTCCACTGCAGTAATATCACCGGCCATGTTGAACGCGCCATCGCCGCAGCGCCTGCTGGTCTTTCACAAATTGAATTGCGTCCCTGAAGGGCGCGCTGTGTTTGCGACGTGTGAAGTGGGAAAGTTGCTATGGTGATATTCATTACGAGCATGCATTTGCGGACTGGCACCCTAAGGAGCCACAGAGGGGATCCTGCGCATTAAACATGGCCAGGCCAGGCCGCCCAGCACAAACTGCAGAGTGCAAATGGTGAGAATTGAGAATTCGGCTGTGGTTCCAGTGTCCGTGCCGAATCACCGGGTCTGTGCTTCCTCCGCGGTAATTAGATCCGTCCTCCAACGTGGCAAGCGCACACACTAATTGCATTTATTAATTAGGCGACATGAAGACAGCCAAGGCGAAGCTTGTCTCAGACTTCGCAGGCAGGGCTTATTTTCTCAGAACTGCGCGAGATCCAATTACGGATACTCGTCGCTACCTGGCAACCTGCAATCAATCGTGTTTTAGCACAGCCCTGATGAAAATCATCCCAGGCAAGGGAATTTTTTTTCAGCATTTCTGAGCCATGTGGCTGCAGACTTTCTCACAGCACTCGACGGGGTCCGGGGGCAGTGGTGGCCTAGCGGTTAAGGAAGCGGCCCCGTAATCAAAAGGTTGCCGGTTTGAATCCCGATCCACCAAGGTGCCACTGAGGTGCCACTGAGCAAAGCACCGTCCCCACACACTGCTCCCCGGGCGCGGGTCATGGCTGCCCACTGCTCACTCAGGGTGATGGGTTAAATGCAGAGGATAAATTTCACTGTGTGCACCGTGTGCTGTGCTGTATCACACGTGACAATCACTTCACTTTATATGGCAGCTCCTTGTCAAACTTTTCTGTATGTTAACTCACTTGCCAAGAGAAAAAAAAAAATCTTAATAAAAGGTCTACTTCCAGCGGACATAGAAAAAATGTAAAATATTGTCCCACTTGAGGCAGAGAGAGAAAAGAAAGGTACATCATGGCTGCAGGTAAACAGTATTACTTGCACTGGCATAGGTGTCGCCGGACTGGAGCTGGTGGGCTTTTACAGGGATGGCTCCAGCCGGCAGATGGCCGTGGGTAAACACCAGGCCCTATGCTCTCCATCACCCACAGGAAGGCCTCGCATCTGTCTAATGCCTCTTGTTCAGGAAGTGTTCCGTGTTCCTGATTGTGTTTTCGTAGGTTCCTGCCACAAAGCAAAGGTGTAGATTCAATAAAGGGAAGTGGTGGCAACATATACGTTGCAGGAAGACTTGGTAATGCATCACAAAATACTAGCTACCTACACCAGTATATATACACATATATACACCAATAAATACACACCTTCAGTGAGAATCTACCAATGTAAATGGTCATGAAAATAAAGAAAACACATTGAATGAGAAGATGTGTCCAAAACTTCTGGCCTGTACTGTGTGTGTGTGTGTGTGTATTACATAGGTAGATTCTCACTGAAGGCATCAAAACTATGTTTTTTATATTCTTCAATTTGAAGGAAAAGGTGTTCACATGTTTCCAAATATAACCCACCCACAGGAAAATTAGTGTTATTAATGCTTTAAAAATCTGTGCTCTCTTGTCATTGGTGTTTAACCCAGCCACCGGGGACGCATGAGACAGTGTATTTCATGGTGCCGGTCCCAAGCCTGGACGAATGGGGAGGGCTGCATCGGGAAGGGCATACGACGTAACACATTTGCCGAACCTTTGTGCGGACAACCTGACTAGTTGACAACCCCTGACGAGTGCAATCGAACAGAGACAACGACCTGTCACTGGTGCTTATGTTGTGTTACGATTCCTGACAGAAAGAACAAATAAAAAAATCCTCATCGCGTACGTGGCCAAATGCACCCAGGATCCAGCAAAACAGCTCCAGACCTATCACACTGCCTCTGACACACCGAGGAACTACCCTTATGCTTACCTGACTGTGTACAAAAGGAATATAATTGTAATGAATGAAGAAACGTTGGGACATCTGTAACAATTGATACTAACTTCAAGGCTTGATCAACCTCCATGTCTGCAGAAGTTTGAAATGTAAATTATTTTAAAATTTTGGTTAACCATACCATTTTAACCTGTGCCAGTTCACCCCTTACCTTTCAAACCAATTGTTGAACTAAAACTTTTGATTTTAAAACTTTTTCTTTATCATATCTATTGTTGTCAGATGGATTTTTTTTATTCTGTACAAAATATGTGCTCATATTTAACATTTTTATCCCTTTCTTCTTATATGAGTTTTTATGGGAATACGGACATGTGATTGTTGTGCTTTCACAGGGTTCAGCATCTTTATTAAATTTCATTTTAACACCTATGTTCAAGTACTTGTGGTTAATTTAACACCACTGACACATAATTACAGCCATGAAGCACTTCTGATGTTCTCCTGGGAGACCTTTAGCTCAACACTGGTTCTCAACACCTGGTTAAAATTGCATTTTAACACATTTATTTTTGCTCTACACAATGTGCAATGTCCTGGCACCTCTGGCCCACTGGGTGGCACCATATGCTTGTGTGCCGTCCCCAAATACCTGCTTATATAAACCCATCCATCACACAGATTCCTTGTCACCCGTCTGTGATGTGTTTGTTCAGTTCTGTGCTGCCTGCATTGTGTTGTCTTGTGTGTAGAGACCCTCGCCTGAGGGGTCATTTCTTTTCTGTTTGGCCCTCGTACCTGTTTGTGCTTATGATCACTAGTGACGAATAATGAAGTCATGCGCTTGTGCCAGCATGCATGAAAGAACAAGCAATTTACATAGGAGGCACAGCCGAATGTATTAAAGAGCCAGGGCGGTGGAAGATGACAGAGTGTGGTGACACACCTACACTCGCTTCACAGTCCCCTCGAAACAATAGCAGGAACAAAAAGGAGGAGTTCCATAGCCAAGGGGCCAAGGACCCATTGCTTTCTGCACCATTCCAGTGCTGATTATTGTGTTGCGGAACATGTGTGGGAAAGCTGGTCTGTGGAGAGGTTAGTATAATACCCTGCCTGTGAAGTCTGTGTCAAAGAGAATTACTTTGGTGGCTATGTAGCAAGGCCCTCCTTAGCAAGATGTTGAAATAAGTGGGGTAAATGGGGAGCCGCTCTCAACAACAACAAACGCACCTCCCAGCAGCATTTCCCAGGCTACAGTTTTGCTCCAGGGCGCTCCCAATGCTGCTTCTCCACCAGTTCTGGTTCTACATTGCTCACACCTCTAGCAGGTTTGCTGTCCTGTCTTCCTACAGCTAACTCCCTCCATGGTTCCAGTGCCCTATTCAAACACTCCAGTCCCTAAAGCACCACCTGGCCACTTCGAGGAGAGTTCCCCTGGTCTAACCTGGGAAGTGTTTTTCTTGTACTGCTTCATCCTCCCAGACTCTTACCTTTGGGGAGGGGGTACAGTAACATCTTTGTCCCTCTGGCACACCAGGTCATTGTTCTGATTATTTATTTTGTTTATTTATTTGTTTACCCTAACAATCATTACCCAATAATTACTCTTAAACTATACAAATATATAAATTGTACCAAAAAAAATAATAATGTCATTAATACTGTATTAAGCGATCAAGAGGTCATATTCAATGCTGACCTATAAAATGCATCTCAGCTCATGTTACACTTTTCGAATGCAAAGAAAGCAAACTGTGCAGCAACTACACTCACTCACATACATATACATACGCAGTTTGTTTCACTTCAGACATTATTGGGATTAGGAGGAAATTGTATTGGGGTGATAGACATACTTCATTTTGTGTTTTCTATGTAATGGTCTCATTGTGTATAGGTGTGCCTTATATTGGGGACAATACCAAAACTTTTCTCAATGTGGCATCAATTTCAACATTCTGTGGGTATAAAAATCTGGTATTGTCACTAAGTCACCTGGCCATTGCATGTTGGTGGCAGGTAGTCACATGTTGCTCGTGAACTTGGTGTGTCTCAAAGTGTCATAAGCAGACTTGCATCAGGACACAGAACTACTGGCAGAGTTCACGACAGACCCAGGACTGGAAACCCACGAGTGACAGACCTCAATGATGACCAGGACCTAAGGACCTATCGTTATGCAACTGCCACACAGCTGCAGGCCTGTTACGAGATGTGAGGGTACTAGGGTTTCCAGACAAACCATTCGCAACCAACTCCACCGCTTTGACTTGAATGCCAAACGACCGATGCAGGTGACTCTACTGACACCAAGACACCACCTTGAATGTTTGCAATGGGCACAAGACCATGTGTGCAGCAGTGGTCTATCTTCAGGTGATGGGTCAGCTTGCACAGATATCAGCATTGCTGGAGAAGGCGAGGTGAGCGGTAGGTTGAGGTCAACTTGGTCCATAGGGTTTGCTTTGGTGGAGGTGGTGCAGCAGTCTGGGCAGGCATCACTAGTCAGCGCAAAACAGATTTGGTTATTGTACATGGCTCAGTCACTGTACGTTCTTACCTCAGAGACATCATAGAACCCATCATCATCACCCAATTCCACCAGCTCACCCCCAACTTTCTGTTCAGGATGATAATGCTCCACCACATCGTGGCAGGATTGTCACAGCTCGACTTCAGGAAGTTGGAGTGCCTAAAATTGTATGGCCATCAATGACCTGAACCCCATAGAGCACGTCTGGGACGAGTTGAAGCAGAAACTGAATGATCGTACCCCACCCCCACATGACCTGACAGAACTGCATGTAGCACTTGTGGAAGAGCGGAATGCCTTGCCACAGAACAACATCATGAGGCTAGTGAGGAGCATGAGATGTCGCTTTTATTGCGGCAAATGGTGGAAACACCCACTACTTACATAGTTTTTTGGGGCAATCAAAATTTTGGGGGTAATAAATATTAAACTAATGAAAATGGTGTTTTTTTTCTCATACAATATTAGTAATATCAAAGGAAACTTTTACTTAATTAATTACAATTCAGAGCAAATAGGAAAAGCATTCATGTAAATAAAAAAACACTACACTTTCATCCTCATGTAACCTTTGACAATCTCTTTACCTCCTGCTAAATCTGTCCATGTTCATTCTGGATGTCTGACATTTTCCATACGCTTCGTCTTGTCTCTGTCTTTAATTAACTTTACCTGTAACAATAATCTGCACACCCCATTTGCACAAGGCACAGCCATGTGGAAGCGTCTTATGGTCTTTTGTTGTCCATTGTTTAGCGTACGGTGAGATTTTTATAGATTTTATAGTTCTGTTTTGTGTCATTTAGATTTGTGTATGTGTAATCTTTTTATTTATTTATATAAAAGCACAATTGACATATATGCGAAACCATATTTCAAGACATTGTATACTGTGTATATTGTTATATTTAAATTTTGATTAGAGGCTCATATATCTATCCTTTGGTAGGTTTTTGTTGAATCCAGAAACATTTATTATATAATCTCGGTATATGCTGTTTTTGGATTACTGACATTCAAAGATAAAATGTTTCCCAATATGAAATAAAAAATATTATCTTGACAACTAAGGGAAGTGTAAAAGCCATTTCACAAGACATTTATGTATTCAGATAAAAGCTGTGGTTCAGCCTGCAGAGTCTTTAAAGTTATTTTTATTTGTACGTCCATCAAAGGCTTCTGTTAATCAGATATACGATTTACAGAGAAGAGAATAACCTGATGCCCGGAACATGTGGAGGTGCTCACAGTGTCATGGAGGTCAGCGTCTCAGGAGGCACGGACGCTGGAGGAGAAGAGGGAGGGGTGGTGGTGGCGGCTGGGGGACGGGTGTTGTCACACGTGCAGCAGGCAGCTGTCAGAAGGACTGCGGGTGGAGGAGGTGAGGCGTGGAGCACAGCGGCTCTGGGTCCCCCTCGTGTCCTCGGCCGGACCTGTAGGTGGCAACAGGGAGGCAAGCTCCCCTCCTGCAAACTGGGATTACAAATCTGAGGCGCTTCCCTCGCCCGCACACTAGAGCAGTAGATGCAGCCCAGCGGCAGCAGCCGGGAAAAAGAAGTAAGTGTCTCTCTCTCTTTCTCCACATTCTGCTGTGACATCTTTAGCCTACGGTACACAGTGTACTTTATCACTGCCTCATCTGAGTTTGGTTCTATTAACTTGTTTTCATGAAAAGCCTCAGAACTGTTTCGGCAGTTTTTACTTGCATTATTGTTGTCGATTCGGACATTATAGACTCGTTCCACTGAATGTGCTGATCTTTACGTGCTCGACCATCCTCTGCTTCACATGTGCACCTGTGCATTAGCAGGACGAACCCCACTCAGAGTTTTATTGATCTAGATATGAGTGATGAAGTAAAAGGGTTTATGCCCCATTCATGAGCTTTAAATCACAAATGGAGGTATATTTCATATATTAAATATATATAGACTAAATTGTGTATTTCTGATCATGTAAATGTATTTTTATTATATAAAAACTGCCTGGATGTGTTATTTGGGAAAAGACACTGGAAAGCGGTATTTCTGTGTGAGCTTGAGTAAATATTAGAGGTGAGGGAGAGAGAGCAAGGACTCATCTGTTTGTTTGGTTATTTAGAAAGGAAAATGCAGAATGCTCAGTGCGTGCACATCACATTTCCAACACTGGCACTTTTGAAAAACATCCGGCTTCCTCGAAATAAATTCACGCCGTTCACATCGGTTCAGCATCTTTCCATCATGCTCATGTCATCATGCTCAGGCATGCAAAAGATAAAGACGAATGATTTTTTTAAAAGTATCTATTAAAACAAAATAGCCACAATTACTGTCCCCCTCCAAACTTGTTTTATCAAGCTGATTGCTGATCAGCCATCAGTCTTGGTCACACTTAAAATGGAACACTACACTGGGCAAGTTGGCAGCACTTCTCCCTAACAAGACCGTGCCAAACCAATTCAGTGGGAAAGTGTTCCCAAGTTTGGATTGTTCCTTGAAAGGTTACAATATGTAAAGAATTTTCAACAGGAAACACAGTGTTAGACAGAAAATGTGAAGTCAAGGATAAACATTTGAAGTTCGTTTCATTGATGACATGTTCTTATGTGTAAATGGCGTATTACACATTACTGGCTTGAATGGCATGTCGAATCATGTGTGTGGTTGAAAAGGTCAGGGCTTCACCTCCCTAAACCCTATTGCAGTTCATTACTGAAAAGGACTGAATTTCTGATGACATAACTCAAGTAGAGCACATGTCAAATATCCATAAATATCGCCCTCCGTGTAATTATTCCATTGCATAAAAGAGCTCTCTATCGTCTTGTTCCCCAGAGCATTAAAGGGTTTTCAATGTCAGTAATGTATGTGCAGTGATGTTTGCGCAATAATGACATTATAATGACACAGAAAATTATAATATGATTGCAAAATGAACTTTTTAATTTCAGATGAAATGAAATGATATGCCAATGCACAGCTGCAGATCTGTTTAGGTCTTATTTTGATCTAATTGGGCATCTATATGTATTAATGTCTTTGTTCAGCTTGGAGCCTTTGGGTTTGGCCTTAAATAATCACAGAGGATTTCAACAGAGCTCTTCAATGCATCTGTTTAAGGCCAGGGCTTGCATTTTAACTCGGGCGGCTGCTGGTTGGGCAGGCCGGCAAAATAAAGGGGATGGGGAATCTGCCCTAATGGCGCGAGCTATATGTCCAAATCAGAATCTGGGACCACGGCTGTTTGCAGGGTTCCTTCTTTGTCCTCATGCCATTTTCTTGTCATGCTTTTTTATCTTACATGGTGTAAAAAAATCTTGCTTTAAATTGTCCAAAATAATATATATATATATATATCTTTTTAATACATTTTTTTCTTTGCACCGCATCAAGTGGCAATAAAGGAACAGTAGTTTGAATTTGGGATTTTTCCACATTAACAGGGTGCTAATAGAGTTGTCTCACTTTGCCCCCACAGGTGTCACAGCTATAGCACCAGTGGCTGCCGTGGGGGGAAGATTAATCATGCACGTGGACTGGAGGAGACAACCCAGCGCCGGAATTAAAACGTGTGAAGATCAGACTGGGCAAAAAAAGAAAAGGAAGCAGAGCTCCTGAGGACAAGGACCTTGGCCTCACCATGGACCACACAAGCCCAGGCTGCCACTTCAGATAAGAGGCCATGTTGGAAGCCATGGAGGTGGTGCGCCTCGTTGCAGCGGGCCAGCCTTGATGTCAGCCAAGTGCCCCCAACCCGGACTGTGCGGAGAGCGAGGACAGGCCTCCGTCCCAATGCAAACGCGGCATCAATGAAAGACCCTTTTTGCCCCACACGCCCAGCAGTGACGCCAATGAAGTATGTAACTGCTGCGCAATATGTGACGTTTAATCCAGGACAGCCATTTTCGGAGACTCAGCCAGTATGGAAGAGCAGGCAACCAGTCTGATCCAGATTTACATCAACGTCACCGAGCAGCTGAACGCGACGCAGGGATACAACGCAACCGCCTCAGGCGAGGGCTCCGACACCTACCAGTTTTACATCATCAGCCTCTTTCTCTCCTGCCTCTACACCATCTTCCTCTTCCCCATCGGCTTCATCGGGAATATCCTCATCCTGGTGGTGAACCTCAACCACAGGGAAAAGATGACCATCCCGGACCTGTACTTCGTCAACCTGGCGGTGGCGGACCTCATCCTGGTGGCCGACTCGCTTATCGAGGTCTTCAACCTGAACGAGAAGTACTACGACATCGCCATCCTATGCACCTTCATGTCGCTGTTCCTGCAGGTCAACATGTACAGCAGCATCTTCTTCTTGACCTGGATGAGCTTCGACCGCTATGTGGCCCTGGCCAACACCGTGAGCAGCAGCCCCCTGCGCACCATGCAGCACGCCAAGCTCAGCTGCAGCCTCATCTGGATGGCATCCATCTTGGCCACGCTGCTTCCGTTCACCATCGTCCAGACGCAGCACAGGGGTGAGGTGCACTTCTGCTTCGCAAATGTCTTTGAGATCCAGTGGCTGGAGGTGACCATCGGGTTCCTGGTGCCCTTCTCGGTCATCGGCTTGTTCTACTCGCTGATCGTTCGCATCCTCATGAGGGCGCAGAAGCACCGGGGCCTGTGGCCTCGCCGGCAGAAAGCCCTGCGCATGATTGTGGTGGTGGTGCTCGTCTTCTTCATCTGCTGGCTGCCCGAGAACGTCTTCATCAGCATCCAGCTGCTGCAGGGGACGGCTGACCCCTCGCAGCGGAGCGCCACCACCCTGTGGCACGACTACCCGCTCACCGGCCACATTGTCAACCTTGCGGCTTTCTCCAACAGCTGCCTCAACCCCATCATCTACAGCTTCCTGGGGGAGACCTTCAGGGACAAACTGCGGCTCTTCATCAAGCAGAAGGCCAGCTGGTCGGTGGTCTACCGCTTCTGCCATCACACCCTGGATTTGCACATCCCTGTGAGGAACGCCGATGTGTCCGAGGTTTAATCGTCTTAAGCCGATAATGGAAACTCGCCTCCCGCCAGAAACTGTGGTCAGATTTAATTGGGGCTTCTGAGATCCCTCAAGGCTTCCCGAGATCAGCTCTGCTTGGTAGCATGAACTCAAGAGTAGATGCAAAGAAGAAGAAGCCTGAGACTTGATATGAAGCAGGAACACGTTCTGCAACTCAGCAGGGATTATTCAGGGACACAAAGTGGACAAGAAAAGGGACCTGAACGATACTGTGGTCAAACCACAGGTGCCATCGAGACAATCTCCTCAAACCTATGGTTTGTCCCCAAACACACAAAAACAAACCAAAAATAACAATAAAGGGACTTTTTTGTGGTGATTTCCACACAGCTTTGACTAAAGCCTGTTGTCATTATTTTTGCGCTGGCACTGTCCTTACCTGTACATTCCTGTCGGTGGTTGTTTTGTGAGGTCATCCATACATTAAAATAGTCCAAAATAGAGCTTTATTTAAAAAAAATAAAGTTTAATATTTTGTAGTACATTTACATTGCAGTAAACTCTGTAGCAACCTTCAATCCCCCACGTCATTATGTGATGTTGCTGAGGTTCTCTGTTCAGCCAGAAACATTCCGGAATTTCAGCCAAATCTTATTTATTTATTTATTTATTTATGGTTGGGGTTTTTTTTTTTTTTTTTTTTTTTTTTGGTGGGGGGGTCCAGGTGGCAAGCGGAGGAGATGACAGGGTGTAAACACATTATTCACCTCTGCCGTGTCCATCACTGCTGTTTACCCAATTCTGCTTTGAGCTCTCTCTCTCTCGCTCTCTCTCGCTCTCTCTCTCTCTCTTTCTCTCTCTCTGCACCTCCGAATTATATTTAAGTGGAGCCGCAGAACATAGCGCCTTCATAAATGTATTTACTCTGAGCTGAATGTTCAATGTGGCCGTGTGACATAAGGAGCGCAGCGATTTATTTTACATGGTTTTACACCAGACTGAAATTTTACACCCGCTCCACCCTCTTCCTCCCTCTTCTCCTCCAGCGTTCATTAAGAGATCAGTCTGAGTGTGAATCAGAGAATATGTAGTTTATAAAGTACAGACTGCATTCAAGTGATTTCTAGTGCAACACAGAAAACACAAATCTTGACTCTTGCAGAGTTTTTGCTTTGAAAGCTTTTGCTTTGAAATTGGACATTTTTGAAATGGGGAATTTCATAGGGGCAGATTCCCATGAGCCTCTTCTCCTGGGTATTTGTTTCTGTTTATAAAGCCATTAAGGTGAACAGCTTGCAGTGTTATTGCACTGTCTGTTAATCTGACATTCATGAATATTATTAGGGCCATGCCGTGGAGGACGAACCCTCTAATTAACAGGCCCTTGTACGTCCACGGAAACCACCAGATAATAGAGACCTCAGGTCTGGCTGTTGCCCATGATGTTTTAAAGGCCATACAGATTCCCACAGGGTCCTTTACAAGTTCAAATAAACCAACGTCTATTAGGGGTCTGCTGGGACTGCCGAGATGGCTCCTGTATGCGGGCAACACAAATTCCCATATGTAGCTCAAGGGTGTTTTTATAATGCATAATGTATTTAATATCAATAACTCTGAATGCCTTGTTTTTACTGTAATTCGTCTCAGACAATCGGACCCTCTGCTCCTAGGAAGAGTTGTGCAGCAGAAGACGTAGCCGCTGGTTAAAGCGCATGGACGGGGAGTTCAGCAAGCGCCAAACACCGCTACCTGGAAATGTACAGTTCAGCGGCAAGCTAACAAAGGACACGAGGAGAGTGAATAATCAATTTCGAACCCGCATGATGCCCCCGGCAACGTTAATGTACGATCCGACCTTAAAACTGTGGGTGGTGATCTGTAACACAGGCCTCCCTGCGTTCGGAGAAAAACCCTCTGGTGTCCTCGGCTTTATATAACACTCACCACTCTCTCTCTCTCTCTCTCTCTCTCTCTCTCTAGAGAGAGAGAGAGAGAGAGAGAGAGTAACAACACATGGGGCTCAAGACAAAAGCTAAACTGCTTACCATACCACAGTACCAGAAAGTGCAGGTTGTCATGAACAAATGTCCTTCTTATCAGGCCTATTAGCTGTGCTCAGTGGTCCCAAACCTGATCTCCTGAATGCTGCCTTGTGTAGACACAGTCTACAGGTGTGCAGGCTGTTATTGTTACTTTAGCGGGTTCCCATTCGCTCGCCCTTTGCGGTGAGACTGTAGGATCCTTGCTGGTGGCGTATAGGGAGCGGAAACCTGATGAGAGTCTGGACTGTGCTCTCTCAGCGCAGCGCTATGAGTAAGCCTGGGACCCGTCCGCCTGTAAAAAGTCAAATGCGTCTTCACGATTTCCATGAATTAATAGATTAAACAGAAAAAAAAAAAAACGAAATCTTTCATGGCATTTGTACTCGTCCCATTTTAAACTCTGTTCATTACAACATGATTAAAGAGCGTGCCTTGGGTGACATAAATATTAACACGCCAGCAAAGGTAGTTCTCTCCGCTGTTGCTGTAAGGCTGCATTCTTTCTACGGACCGCCGAACACCCGTGAATTAGACAGCGCGTCGCTTCAGCAGTCGTATTAGCAGCCTTATCGCACCGCGGTTGTCGCTTTTAATGAAACCGTTCCAGGAAGCCTCTTACACGAGCCAGCAATAATTGGGCAGGCCGAAGTGGACCTGGCCATGACGGTTGCCGTCTGGCTGCTGTTTGGACCGGGCCGTGTTGGTGTCGGGTGCAGCGCGGCCTGGGAAGAACAGGAGCCCGGAGCATCGGCTGTTTTCCCAGCTGCGGCCGTCCAGCCTGGGAAATACCCTCTGAGAATTATTGAAATACCGTGAGGAGAAATAGGTGAAGATGTCAACTTTTGGAATAAACACGCACAAATGTGACCATGCATATTCATGTCTGGGAAGAAATGATGCGTCGCCGGGTTTGGAAATGGGTTGTGCGCCCTTGTGGCTGAAATGTAAAAGTAATAAAATGGGAATACGCTGGGAACAGCCCGGGGAGCTGACACCAAGTGACACCAACACGCAGGGGGGGACAAACGGAAGATGCCCAAGCGGTAGCGCAACGAGGACCAACAGTCCATTAAAAAACAGTTCCGAGCGGCTCCCACCCCCCCACGACGAACCCCCAGAGATGGGCCAGACAGGACCCGGGCTCCGTCTGGGCACAGAGACATGGAGACATAAACACACAATAGGTTGCCCAACCGGGGACAGAGCAGCTGGGAGCCCCGAAGACGGGTTCAGGGTTGGGAGCGGCTGACGTCATGAGGACGGGGATGTTCTGTTTTTCTGTGCCTGACCTGCCGGATTCTGGCCCTATGATGTGGTGCAGTCAAACAAACTGTCCTGCTGCTACCGCCAAGGCCCAAGACAGACCACGCATACCTCAGCCTTAGCAAATTGTCATCTCTCAAGACAAATATCCACTGCAGTAACTTCAAAGCATACTGATTTTGTAATAAACTATGTTTTGTGAAACGTAGACCAATATCTATGATCACATCATATCTATGTAAATGAATAAAGTAATGAAGCGACTGGTTATGTTCTTCAGGGGTGTAACTTTCCCACTATGCCACCCATGATGTTCTCACATTGCACTTCCATAACCAGTCTGTTATATATACAAGTACCTGCATGTGTTGGAGATGACATTAAACGCAGATTATGACACAGATTAATTTAGGCATGTATAAAAGGTAACATGGCGAGGAGACAGAGGACAAGGAAAGCCACCGAAGGCAGCTTTTAAATAGCCATGTGAGACCGCCGCCATGCCGGGAGTAATTAAAAGAGGTGAGGCTGAGTTAATGCATAATCTCAACATCGTCCATGCAGATGGGGGAAGTGCTGGAATAATGGATATCGTCCAGTAATTACATTTGCATATTAAAATGTACTGTGGAAAAAAGGAGGGTTTAGCTTCTGGGCATGTTACAATTTGAAATGTACTGAAAAAACATGTATTGTCATTTGACCTGGCAATTATAGGATTAAAATTTTGATTCAGTTGCGATCAGTAGTTTATTAAATCCATCACCATAGTAACCGTTATAATTCTTTATTGAGTTTTGTTGAGTTAACAAAAACATTTAGAAAAGAAGAAAATAAGTTAAAAGCTGAACATCAGACACTGAGCTCGAAAAGAGGATAAGCAGTCTGATTTCTCCTGTGTGGTTGTTAAAAAGGGGCAGAGGACCGAAGAGAAAATGAAACTGGCACAAAAATTGTCAAGAGCGCGGAGGTGTGCTTAGGTGTATGTCCCAGACATTGCCATTAAGCCAGATTAAATAAGAATTTAAATGTTTTTTTTTTTGTATGTGTTGTTTTTGTAACATTTTTTTTTATTCCATGACAAAGATGAGCATTTGTGATTGGAAGGGCAAAAAAAATGGGAAGTAGTTCCAAGAGAGACTAATTAAAATTCTGCATAATTTCTAGGTCATAAATCAAACAAGGTCATGCTGACCATGACCAAACTCCTTTGATCCAAATGTTGGATTTCCAAGTATTCCGCAGTAACACCCCAACATGCTTTATTCTGCATGAGATGTTGAAGAGCATGCTGCTCAAGTGCACGGTCACCGAAGAGAAGAAACCACTTCGGAACTTTTTCTGTAGAAATGTCTGTTCCAGCGCATGTGAAGTCCTTCACAAAGTCAACATGGAGCAACAGGTCAGGTAAAGAACTCTTCTTTTGGACTAACGTGGCTTTTTCAGGTAACCCAGGAACAGCATCCAGGTTCTTACAGTGGTTTTAGCCATTTGCTCTCTCGCTTTTTTGATAATGTAATATTTACTCTCTAATGAAGTGTAATAAACACTTTTACTAAACTAAGACTACACTATTTGTCATATATATGGACACACACACAAACATTTTTCATATGTTTTAATCACACCACTGATCATTTTACAAATGGCAGAAAAGACAGCAAGTTATTTTACTAATATACTCTAGTGGCATCTAGTGGCAAAACAAGATAGACAAACATTTTTCAAAATACAGACGGGTCATGCAAGGTTATATATTTTTTCCACCCCGAATTAAAAGATGTAGTGCCAACAATGATTAAAAAAAAATTAAAAAATCTTGCAGCATGCAAACAAATGTCCATTATGAAAAAATGACTTGTATACCTCAAACATTTATATGTAATATATAAAAACCTGAGCGTTGGAGGAACATCCACAAAACGCACCAAACAACGTAAAACCAACGACTAGAGTCCACTACCGATACAAAAAAAAAAAAAAAACATGTTACAATAAACAATTAGAAATGGTTAAGCACGTTCCCCGCGGATTCGTCTCGCAAGCTGAATATCTTTGGGCATGATGGTGACTCTCTTGGCGTGGATAGCACACAGGTTGGTGTCCTCAAACAGACCCACAAGGTAAGCCTCACTGGCTTCCTGTAAATTAAAACATCAAGTCAACATCAGGCTCCCTTAATAACAACAGCACGAGTGCTTCAGATTTCAGATGCATCTCGACAAACCTGTTGAAGAGAAGATATTTCCTGCATAGCTGCGAATGGTTCATTTTAGTTCACTGCACAATGCAGAGTGGCTTAAAGGAGACAGACGCCAAGTGAAAAGTAACTGAGAGTAATGTTTTTGCAGGCATGAAGATTACATAGCTATGCTAGCTGGGCATATAAAATTAGGAAAAACAAAGCAGGGGTAAAAAAAAAAAAAAAAAAAAAAAATCAAAAGAGCTGCAACCCACCTGTAGGGCACCAATGGCGGCGCTCTGAAAGCGCAGGTCAGTTTTGAAGTCTTGCGCGATCTCTCTGACCAGGCGTTGGAAAGGCAGCTTTCGAATCAGCAGCTCGGTTGATTTCTGGTAACGGCGGATCTCTCTCAGGGCAACGGTTCCAGGCCTGCGCGTGGGGAAAAAAATGCAGGAAAATCAAAACAGGGAGACTCAGAACCTTTATTGTAGAATTTTAACTGTCCGCGAACTGCTTTCAGTGTGCGTATCATCCCATTTCAAATAAAAAGGAGGAGCTCCACATCATCTAGGGAAGCTTCAGCAACCCTTTATATTTACTGGGGTGTGTTGGAAAGGATCTCACAATACGATACACATCACAATACGATTAGATCATGATAGTGTACATACAAGATGCTGTGAATGAGAATCACATCAACAATTCAGCCAAAACAACATAACTCGGAACCCAATTTTAACAGTATTGTCTTCGCATTTTAACACACTGAACTAGTGGACGGCAATAAAAATGAAAATGCACAAGATTGAAAAGCATATATTTAAGTGCCCATGTCAGATATCTAAGGCCGGTTTGTAGAGGACAGCCAAAATACCGGTATTTGATTTCCCAGTATCGATACAATATCACCACGTAAAATATCGATGTGTCAGCTGGTTCATCTTGTGCCACTAAAACACCTGTCTTACTTAGCTCATGCGACTTCTGAATATTCACTGAATATTCAAACTTAAAATAAAATAAAAAAAAACAATAAATAAAAGGCTGCGGTGGTGACCTGTATCTGTGCGGCTTCTTCACGCCGCCGGTGGAGGGCGCGCTTTTCCTGGCCGCTTTGGTCGCCAGCTGCTTCCTGGGCGCTTTCCCTCCAGTGGACTTGCGAGCGGTCTGCTTGGTACGAGCCATTTTTTTTTAAACTCAGTTCCTAAGCATTTCAAAAGAGAAGGGGACAAAAAAAAAATAAAAATAAAATTAAGAAACACCGAAGGCCGTCGGAGCACACAACGCAGCGAGCTACGGCGCCGAGATCAAACAAAAAGTCCACAGAAGCAGGAATGTTCACTGCGTTGGGAGTACTTAAGTTATACACGTCAACCAAAAAACGCAGCGAATTCAGGGTAACAAAAGAATGTTTTAATGGAGACCAGGGCGCCAGTAAAGCCCGCGTAACTTTGAAACACGTCCGTCCTGGAACCGCCGCCGCCGAGCGGACACCTCAAAATGGCGGCAAACAGCAACTTGCCGACTTTCGAGGTTACGAACAGACGCATTTCAAAAGGTTACCACAAAACACGCTGTTACTACTGATTCCTCGCTGCTACGTTGTGCAAATAAAGTCTTTTTTGCGTCATACGAGTCAAATCGCTGAACGCGTGTATGTTGTTGTTGTTTTTTCCGCCATTTAGCCTGGTCTGCTACATTCGGCTGGCTAATACTGCATCACACCGCGACTTAAGATCGCTTCTGCATTCGGAAACGACGACAACAGCAGCAGCAAACGTGACTGAAACAAAAAGAATACGATCTAGTTTCATGGCGCAAATGTCCAAAAAAGCATACTTGCCTGGCGCCGGACAAGCTACGCGGGTGGAATCAGCACAGACGCGGCGGTACTGGGGGATAAAACGCACTTTTCTCCTCTTCTGCGCTGCTGCTTCGGCGCGGGACGGTAGGCCACGCCCACAAACACAGGCGTTGTTGCCAGGTCCGTCTTTTTACTGCACTGGCATAGTATTGTGAGTTGAGGGTTGGTTTATATTTTTGTATAGTTTTAATGAAATGTTGCGTTACAAAAGACACGTTCAATGTTAACAATAACAACACAGACATTACCACACACATTTTACTAGCAGAGTGCAAACACAAATGTAACAACCACAACAGAACAGTGTTTTTATGTATCAAATCGAAGGAGTGTAAATATTTTTTGTAGTTTGTGAATTTAATGAAATTTTGCGTTACAAAAGACACGTTCAATGTTAACAATAACAACTAAAAAATTACCAAACATATTTTACTAGCAGAGTGCAAACACAATTTTAACAACCACAACAGAGCAGGGTTTTTATGTATCAAATAGAAGGACTGTAAATATTTTTTATGAACTTTGTGCATTTAATGTGAATTTAATGAAATGTTGCGTTGGAAAAGACATATTAAATGTAAACAATAACAACAAAATGTACCACACACATTAAATACAAATTTAACAACTACAACAGAGCAGTGTTTTATGTATCAAAAATAGAAGGAGTTTTTATGAAGTTAATGACATTAAATTACCACGTACATTTTACTAGCATAGTGCAAACACAAATTTAACAGCCACGACAGAGCGGTGTTTTTTATGTGTAAAATAGAAGGAGTGTAAATCATTTGGCGGACCATATTTGGAGGTCTGATTTTTTTTGTTGGTTTTTATTGGCCATTGACAACAGACCTGGCAACAACAGGTCGGGGTCTCTCGAATTTGACGCTCCGCTTCGTACCGACATAGAAAGCTTGCGTCGCATGTCGTGCCCGATGTAAGTTGTGCGCTGCGCCTCCGACGCTCCCCCCGCCTTCCCCAGACATGTGCACGGTCCCCCTGAACGCGTAGTCGTCGCGGCGTTTGTTTGTCCCGCCAGTGGCCCTGTCGTGGCGCACGAGAGTAGCGCGGCGCCGAGCGGGCTCTCGCGCAGGCGCTCTTCATTGTTTTGACTGAAAATGCCGTCGGTTTCGAAAACGGCGGCGAGCGCTTCTCCTCAAACCGAGAAACCAACCCACTATACGTGAGTAAAGCCCGCGTCGGGCGGACGTGGGGGCGCCGTGGCGTGGAGCCGTGTCGTTCGTCCGTGCGCAGATATGTAATGGCGGCTTTATTTGTGCAGCTATCTTCATCCCCTGTAGGTTTTAAAATGGTGCTTTTCCTTTTGTAAATTCTTCCCGGCGCGCGCCGCTCTTATCTCTTTAAAAAAAAAACAACAAAAAAAAAAACATTTATTCTGCACTCGCTTTGTTGCCCGCACGCACATTGAAATCGAAAAAGTTTCAAAGTGTGCGTGTGCGTGTAGGCTGTATCGTAGCCAATTGTGTCGCTAGTTTGTAGCGCTCGGCGCTAAGCAGCTAACGCCAGTGCCGCGCACCGTTCGGTTAGCCCGCGGATGCTAAACCAGCGTTTTCCTTCCCAGAGCGCGGCCTGATTTGTGGGCTTTTTTACGCCGCCAACTTGACGTACGCCGCGGCAGGCGCGCCGCGTCGAACGCGCGAAAAGGCGCGCAGGCCGTTCCCAGAATACCAAACTTCTCGGCTAGCGTGCGGACGCGGCTAGCCCGCCCGCCGTGGAAAGTTAGCCGGCCGCGGCGTTCTCGGCTGAGGGCGGTAGTTGGCGCGTCGGCTCCGCGCTGCCATTCCACAGACCTTGCGGCGTCTGCGCCGAGGGAAAGTTAAACCAAAATGTAGCCGGTGCACGTCCGCACTTGCTCGAAGCAATTCGGTAGTTTCCCTCGCGGTGTTCCGCGTTTTTTTTTTTTAAATTTATTTATTTTTATTTGTTGCGTTCCGTCACGTCTGTCTGTGTTGATCAGTTTTGCGATGCGTTTTGTAGGTATTTGAAGGAGTTCAGGACCGAGCAGTGCCCGCTGTTTTTGCAACACAAGTGTACCCAGCACAGACCCTTTACGTGCTTTCACTGGCACTTCTTAAACCAGCGGAGAAGACGCCCGATCCGGAGGAGAGACGGGACTTTTAACTACAGCCCCGATGTCTACTGCACGAAGTACGACGAAACGACGGGCATTTGCCCAGACGGAGACGAGTAAGTGTCTTTTTTTTTTTAGCCATTAATAATGTACACGATGCAGATGATTTGTAAAATAAGAAATAGAAGCTGCATTATTTTCTCTGCGGCGGAACGCCGCGTCGGGGACGCGAGCACGCACACACCCCCCTGTTTCCTGGCTTGTGATTGAACCGCCAGCGCACGTAGTCGCCTCTGATTGGCCGAGGCGGGAGACGCTCGTCCCCGCGCTACGTGCCGTACGCTGCGGACGCGCTTCTTGCTGTGAATTCTGCCCAAACGCACGTTTGGCGTGTCGCTAAGTTTGCATGAAAAAAAAAAATGGATATTTGTTACATGTTCATATACACATTCATATATAATCCTAAATGTAAAAATCTTTAAAGGCTAATGTATTGATTTTCTATCAGATACTTTGATTTATAAGAATGCATTGAGCATGTGTACCCTTTGCCAGTATGGTTATCTCAGGATTGTGCTTCATCTCAGGGTGTGTGCAATAATGGATAGAATGCATCTTAACTGAGTAATTTTATCTGTATGAGTCTGCAGTAACAGACTGTGAGCTTGTCTGCGAGATGTACAGGCCCCATCTGCAGTGAGGTGCGGAATGAGTGTGATGAGATTCTCGGTGGGAGTGTGAACAGAGATCAAAGGCTGAATAAATACATAGATTAGTTTGGCTCGCGTGTGCCCAAAATAAAGCCCTGTCTTGTTGAGAAAGTCATGATTGTTACTTGATGCAAATTTGGATGCACTAATAAAATGTTATCTTCTTGCTTTATAGAATATCTGAGTGGCCACATGTGGCTTTATGCACCTACGGGACTACATGCGTGCACACATATCATATAGTCTATATTGATTGTCTTTCTCCAGGATATTCACAGTGATAGCTGTCCTAAAGTGACATCACTGCTGTTTCCATAGTAACTGTTGCTATCAGAATTGAGATGCAGTTGCTATATTTGAAAGGATTATTGGTTATGGAGCATTTTCTAGCCTCCATCTTTGCAGTGCAGCTTTTTGCCTGTAAAATAAATATAATTTGTAATATTTTTATGTCATACGTGACTTTTAGGTTGGTTTGGTTTCTGACAGATTTCCACGTTTATTTCCTTTTGCAGACAAGTGTGAAAGAGCTTTTTGTGGATGGTGCAGAATTTCATTTAGATTTAAACAGTGCATATATATTGAAACCTATTGTACATGAATGAATTTAATGTATTATTTTATATATCTGTGTCTGTCATCTTGAGTGATTGATTATTCAGGGTTAGATGTCATTTGGAACCCTTATTACATCTGTCACATGACCATATTAGGATTTCCACATGCAAAATAGACATGGGTCATTGAGCCTATTTAGTATAAGAAACATATATATTGCATGTTAGTTAATAGGTTGTTTTTTGCTAACATTTAAAAATAAATTAAATGAGCAGTTTTTACTAATTTCTTTTTCTCGCTGTCCACTCCTGAAACTTATTATATGCATGGATGATTGAAGCCATATGATGCCAGTCAATGATTGCGTCTATGTCTGTGAGCTTCTGCAATGCTGCTCTTTCTCATCATAAAGAATCTCATGGTCATATCAGTAATTCATTGTATCAGATTATGCTCTTTTGGGACCATGAATTTGAGGGAATTGGGCCAGGAAAGACCTTGATTATTCTTATTCTTGATTTATTCTTCTACATCTCCTATGTGTTTTAGTTTTGACAGTTTTCACAAATATTTTACAAAACCACAAATAAATCTGATGTGATTTAAATCACACACACAAGAAAACCATAACCACATTTCAATGGTTTTCTCTCCATTATGCCACCTTTTCTCTCTCTAGCTGCCCGTACTTACACCGGACCACAGGCGACACTGAGCGTAAGTACCATCTACGCTACTACAAGACTGGCACCTGCATCCACGAGACAGACGCCCGGGGTCACTGTGTAAAGAACGGCCTGCACTGCGCCTTCGCCCATGGCCCACATGACCTGCGGCCACCGGTCTATGACATCAGGTAAAGTCCCTGCGGCTTAAGTATTTATTTTGGTGGATTGCAGTTGTGGCCAAGACCTGATAGGGGAAGTTGTGGAAGGTCGAAACTGTGAAATTCCTCTTCTGGTGGAGGCTGGGGAATTCTGCAACTGCTGTACTCCGCCCCCAACAAATGCAAGTGTTCTGCATGCATAAGTAATGCGGACTAAAATTGGACTTTGTTTTGGAATGGCATGCATGAAAAGGCTCTCCCTGGATTTGTTCATGCATTTCTAATTTGTGATCAGCGTTAATCATGTAATTGTCATTACTATATTGGCAGCACATCAGAATACCATTCTACGAAGTTTAGATATAGATTAATCTTGCTCGGCACAGTTAAAAGGTCATTATGATTCCTCTCTGTGTTTGCATTGAAAATGTACATTGGTTAATTTGCCTTTAAGAAACAGGCACACTTGTACACAATGAATCCTTCCTTTGCTTTAAAGGAGAGTGCATGTACAGAATGTGTTTTGAGCTGATTCACTGCTTCTTGAGTGCTGAAACAAGCAATATGTTTTGGGACATTTGCAAACTAATTTGTAACAGAATGCAGAACACAAATTATATTTGTTCCTGTTCATCAGAGTGCCTCATTTTGAGTGCAATGAGACAAAATTCATTCCACTATATTCTATATGAAACTAAAATGCTGAATGCTCAGTTCTTGCAACAGGCACTTAAAGGATTATATTTTCATATAATCCGTAGGAGTTATAGCCCTGCTTTGTCAGCCAGAGGCCCATTAAAATGATTCTGAGATACAACTGCTTCTTCCAAAAGGCACCTTGTATGTAAATCTCCATATTTTGTGATCAGTTAGAAAAGAATAAAAGTGTTGTGTGAGTTATGTTGATAGAGTACTCTTGTCATCCTTACAATATCCTCCTTCTTGTGGAATACACCTTTTCATTACTGTGATCTGCCAGGGTGAAGTAATAACAATAATATGAAATGTACGGCTAATGGAGGCTCACTCTGTGGTTGCCTAGCAACTGGAATGCTCTTGTACCTTGTAAGATGAAACACGTTTGGGTGGTTTCTGTGTGTGTGTGTATGCTTATTGTATCCACTGATGCATTTCACTTTCTGTCTATTTTCACAGAGAGATCCAAGCACAAGAGGCCCTGCAGAACGGGCAACTGGGGTCCGGAGAGGGCATCCCAGACCTGCAGCCAGGGGTCTTGGCCAGCCAAGCCATGATCGAGAAGACTCTGAGTGAAGACCCTCGTTGGCAGGGTGAGGGGGGGCTTGCCGTACTGCGCGTCCTTTCACCGCTAAATACAGAGTTGGAAAAACTGGTCCTACCAGCCCGTTTTATTCTGCGGCCATGCAGTAGTTTACGAGGATAGCCAGTGGTGTGTGTTTTAGCGCTGAATGAATATGAATATGTAGAACTTTAGGAGAATCGATAATATGAATTTGGGTTTATCTTTCATTTGATCTATTGAATTTGTAATTAGCATGTGTAGCACAAAAACAAAAAGGTTGCCAGTTTGATGAAATCGGCCAACGCTTCCTCAATTCCTCTCATGTCTCAGTTTGGCTTAAAATGAAAGTTCCCTATTTCTTTACCCTCTTCTTCTTTTCCCAGAGACCACATTTGTTTTGGCCAACTACAAAACAGAGCAGTGCACAAAACCGCCACGTCTGTGCAGACAAGGCTATGCCTGCCCGCACTATCACAACAGCAGAGACAGGCGGAGAAATCCACGCAAGTTTAAATACCGGTGAGAGGTCGTTTGGCATAAGCCCCTCCTTTTGAACACCAGGTTGTGTAATATATAAGCTAAAGTGTATGTGTTACGACAGGTCGACGCCATGCCCCAGTGTCAAGCACGGAGACGAATGGGGGGAGCCTTCAAAGTGTGAGAGTGGTGACAGCTGCCAGTATTGCCACTCTCGCACAGAGCAGCAGTTCCATCCTGAGGTGAGGGAGTTCGTCCGTTACCCTGTCCTCACATGTACACCTTTGGGTAATAGCCATTGTTTCCTAGTCATGACTTAAAAAGTAGGAGGTTTTAAATAAAGCTGCCATATTAATATAGCGTTTTATAATGATCAGATTTATTGTGTTTACTTTTTAATATCACAATACATATACTTCCCTAGGTTTAGGTGAAAACTGGTCTTAATCAATATGAGTTTATTTCTTTTCAATCAGTTCTGGATGCCTTGACCTTGTCATTCTATAACACGTTGCTTTCAGATCTACAAGTCTACAAAATGCAATGACATGAGGCAAACTGGATATTGTCCTAGGGGACCGTTCTGTGCCTTTGCACATGTGGAAAGTGAGTTTGCTTCAGTCTAGTTGTATAATTTGCTCCATTCGCTTTTTGATGTCTTATTGGTAACAGTGTAAATATAATCTGCACTCTCAGGAATTCCTTCGACAGAAGAGACAATGAATTCCCTGCTCACGGTGATGCAGTCGGGCTCACAGTCAAAGCTGGGCTCCCAGCAGAACCTGGAGTGTCCCGTCAGCGAGTGGGGTGGCAGTGCAAACGCCGTCACGGCCATCTCTAGCAACAACGGTCAGACTGGAACTGTAGGTGTCCCTTTGAACTCTGGTTCACCCCATAGAATGCAGCAAACACCCACAATCAAGCTTTCACTGCACCTCTGTGGTTAATGAGACCCTTTCACCTTCAGTTATGTAGCATTCAGTTCCCTTTCTTTCTGTTATGTTGCCTTGGTTCATTTGCATTTTTCTTCATGGCTGTATGTGTTGTAATGGAAATGGTCAATGTTTAGAATTTGTTGATACGGACTAGATGCAGATACTCCCATTTACGCAAATCTGAGTGTAAAGCTCATGATCGGTAGGTAGCAGCAGTGGAGCAGGGCTCTGTTGACAAGACAGATGTTAAATACACACAACTGGATCCTCCTCTGCGGCTCAGAAGCCCTGTCATTGAGACCCCTGTACTTTTCTCCTTTAGGTGTTGTGTTCTAATAGTCCAACTGTAACACCAAGCTCACGAAGCAACAGTTCATTGTCCCCAATTGGACCCGTCGGCAGGCCCAAATGCTTTACTAATGGTAGCTTATGTTCAGAGCCCTCCACGTCCAGTGTTTCCTCTCCAACGTCTAACTATCCCAAAGCTCCGGGCTCTGAACGTGAGGATCAGGTACTACGACTGTTTTATCTCTCCCTCAACCAGGGCAGCTGACTGACACAATCCTGTCCATGTTACACATGACTTATTGCTTCGCTCATCTTTCTTTTCTTTTCTCTTCAAATCATTTAAGTCATCTTTTTTTGACTCTGCTACTTCCTTAGGGTACATAACTGAAATGTTACTTCACATGTATATCTGAATAACATTAATTTCCCCTTTGTTTTGCAAGAGCTCCAGAGCAAATATTAATCTCCAATACCTTCTCCTTGGATTAAGCACACTTAATCAGGCGCCTTACCACATTTAAACTTTGTGTTTGTTATTGTAGGCAAAGAACTTGAAAGGCCAGTCTGTGGAAGGTAATCTAAAGTTAATGGACCAAGACAAACAGGTAGAGTAAAAGCACTTAAAAAAAGCATTATGGAACTCAAAATATTGGTATGTTGCAAGTATTAAAACAGCTTTCTTTCAGCTTCATGGGGGTGTGTTCTCTGTGGTGAACCCACTGGCATCCAGCATAACTTCCAGCATAACATCCAGCCTGGCCTCCAGTATTGGTTCTGACAGCTCGTCACCCACCACCTTATCAACGATGAATGCAAAAGCCACCCCCTTCTACCCTGGGAGCAATACTGTGGAATCAGTCATTGGTACGTATGCTTCGAAATAGACCAGAGCATGGAGCACACCATTCGGAGGTTCTGCATGTCTACATTAACAGACCTCTTCCAGTCATATTAAAGTGGTGCAATTAATTTCTTTATCCTTACAATGACTGATTTAAAACATTGGAACAAAAACCCTGTGGTTATTAGGCCTGGGAGAATATGGAGAATAATAATCAGTAAATAAATAGTAATAAAAGAAGTAATATTTTGAAAACATCAACAGTAGAGATAACGATAGATTATTTTATAGATAATCACTGCCTGGTCTGTTTATATTTCCGATTTTCTGGTTTTAATGCTCATTCCTGCACGAGTCAGTGTTTCTGTTATGATCTTCTGTTCTTTTCCCCCGTTCATATTCAGGTTCAGCACTTGATCTGAACTTTAGTGACATCAATGTTGCATCTCTTGAGAGAGAACTTGAGGAGCAAGAGAATAATGGCCTTGGTATAACAAGTAAGAAATATTTAGAATCTCCATATAGATCATTAGAAGCACATTATATACTGCCTTCTTTCATTCATTTATGCACACTGCTTTGATTATTATAATTAAATGTTCAGCTAAAACTGGTCTTCACTTACACAAGGGAACTGATGTAATTCCATGCTTTGGCAATATATTATAACAGCATCACAATTCATCTTGAGCAGCATAGTTACAGAACTAGTTTTTCAGCTGTGGTCACAAAGACACAATTCAAATTTTGGGCGTGGCTGCTATTTAATATTTTTTACCTTGCAATCAGCAGATGTTATTTATTGATGTTAGTAGGTTAATATTTCTGGAACTTTTGATTAAAAATGTTGTTTCAAATCTGATTTTGTACAAAAGCACCAAACAGATTTAGATAATGATACAACAATATTATGCAGAAGTCAGATGGAACCTGATTTATACATCAGTGTCATTTTCCTGCAGATCAAAGGATGTTAGGAGGTTCTGCTCCAGTCAACATTCCCGGCTCTCTGGCTCGCTCTTCCTCTCTGCATTCCTCCTCATCACTGTCAGCCTCCCCTCTCAGCTCCCTCTCCCAGTCCCTCTCCCAGTGTCTACTGAACACCATGGGCCCACCGCAGAGCCAACCACAGGCCCCGGCTGTCAAAACTGAGCATGGCCTTCTAGGGACTCCAACCTCCACACAAAACTCTCTAGGTGAGTCAGGGTTGCAGGAGCTTTACACTAGCTTCCTGTAATGGGTCACCAGGGGGCACTCTTTCCTCAGGCAAAAATATTTCAACGGTGTGAGGACCTTCTATTATTTCCTGCCACCCCCAACCAATCCCACCTTGCTTTTAAAGAGGCTAATCAGCCTCTCACCTCTACGCTGTGTGATTAGCTTCTAGGACCTCATGACTCGCATCAGTCAGGTTGGAGTTGCACATTGTTGCTGGAGGGGGTTCGTCAGCTAGACTCGCGGAGGAATGTCTGATATGTCTGTGGTTGATTGGTTGGTCCTCTGCTCCCAGCAGGTTTGAATGGCGGCGCCGGGAGCATATGGGACTTCGTCAGCGGCAGCTTCTCTCCCAGTCCGTCACCCGTGTTTAGCAGCCTCAGCTCCAGCAGCGCTGACATGGGTCGCCTGCTGCGAGAGCTGGATGAAGCCAAACGCAAGATCAAGCAGTGGGAGGACGCCTGGCATCAGGTTAAACAGGTCGGAGTCAAATGAGATTCATTATTCATGCTTTTTAAAAATGACAAGTTATTACTTAGAACATTCCATCTATTTTCTGAAGAGAATAATACAGATGGCTGAAACCTAGGAGCTAGACAATAATGGCAATAATGGCTTCTGGATTTTATTTTACCACTTTATGAGTGGAAATTAGGATTACTGATGATCACAAATATAAAAACACTAATTAGATGCTTTTTCTCCACTCGTAGTTGGTCTAGCTGCCTTTTGAAAGTGAAGTGATTGTCATTGTGAAACACTTCAGCACAGCACATGGTGACAATGAAATGTGTCCTCTGCATTTAACCATCACCCTTGTTGAGCAGCAAGCAGCCATGACAGCCGCCCGCCAGTGTGTGGGGATGGTTAGGGCTGCAACTAACGATTATTTTAATAATCGATTAATCTGTCGATTTTTTTTTTTGTTTGTTTTAATCGTAGAATCGGATTAAAAAAAAAAAAGAAAAGCATTCATTTCCAACTCTTTATTCAAAAGCAGAACCAAAGTCTTTAGAAAGTGCACAAACATGTTGCTCCTTGAGCTGTTATAATAATAATAATAAAATAAAAATTGACTAACACAAAAACATACACATGTATGCTTTACATCTGCCAAATATAGACTTTTTTAAAAATAAAGTGCCACCTGAGCTGCCAGAATGATAAATAATTTATAAAAAAAATAAAGAACAACACAAATCAGAAAATGTCAGAACTTGTTCTCTACACTACACTCCAGATGCACACACTCGCAGACTCACACTCACAAACTCTCACACTGACACACACACACTTTTCTAACTTAGTAGTTTTGTCCTGATTTCAGTCCAAATCTCTAAAAAATCTTAAATCAAGATACATTTACTAGACACATGAAACAGCATAAGAAATGATGTCTTGTTTTCTGATAAAACATCTCAAAATTAAGTGATTGTTTAAAACAAGCAAAATTATCTACCAATGGGGTAAGAAAACTAATCTTAATGAGATATAATCTCAAACAGAAGTTTTAAGCATCACTTAATTTTCTCATGGCATTTTTCTTGTCTAGTAATCTTGATTTTAAGATTTTTTTAGATATTTGGACTGGAAACGAGACAAAATTACTAGTTAATAAAAGCTTTTTTTTTTTGCAGTGACAACAGATTGAAAAATGAATGGTCCAAAAAAGTGAATAAAAACATGTCCTTAGTCTTTTAATGCAAAGTAACTATAGCACCCCTGCTTTACTACTGTTATTAACGCGCTAATGCTAACTTGTCATGCCTGTCAAGCTGGATGAGGGGTAAACATTTACATTTACAGCATTTATCAGACGCCCTTATCCAGAGCAACTTAGAATCAGTAGTTATTGTATCAACTTAGGGTTAAGTGTCTTACTCAGGGACACAATAGGCGAGTCGTCCATGCGGAGATGCCGAGAACAGTCCGAACGCTGTTTCATCCCCCCTCCACACCTGTAGGTGGCGCTGTAAGTTCCCGTCTAGTTCTCCTCCGCGGCGAGTTAAACACCAGCACCAGGGACATTACGTTCCTCACTTCAAAACGGAACAAAAGTAGGATTCTGTAGCGACTTCCCCTGCTGCTGAACTCCCTTCCTCCTCATCAAACACGCGTTTCAGGTGCTGGATCATTGCCGTGGTGCTCCCGTGCCGTGACATGTCGCTTTTCCATATTTTCGCGCAGATTTCTCTGCCTCTGCCATGTATCTGTCCTTTTTTTTTTTGCTCCGCGCTGTCTATGAGGCGCTAAATTCAGCTAGCATCTGTGCGTGTGTTCACTCCGCGCCACGCTCAAATAAAGTTTTTTTTTTTTTTTTTTTTTTTTTTTTAAGAATAATCAAACGTCTCCGTGTCGCGCGACATAACGAATCGATTAGGAAATTCGTTGCCAACTCTTTTAGTAATCGATTTTTATCGATTCAATCGATTCGTTGTTGCAGCCCTAGGGACAGTTCTTTGCTCAGTGGCACCTGCCCCACATGCACTGCCTAATGGACCTCAGATCTTCAACCCATTTTCTCCAGTGCATTGTCAACCTTTCCACTTTTCCGATTAACCTGCTTTAACCTTCTACATTTTATAAATGTCCATTGTACTTAGACTGGTTCTCGTGTGATTTCTTGGTTATTGTTTTTTTAAATAGCTACAGGTAAGACAGGTCTGACTTTCAGCTACTGATTGTGTCCATCTTCAATGTATAATGTATTCAAAATCGTATTTTTTCGGATTTTGATTGTTGTGTTGTTGTTTCAGGCATGTGAGGCCTGGCAGAAGGATGCCCATGAAGCGAAAGAACAGGCCAAGTTGGCGGAGTCAGAGCGACAGCTCGCCGAGCAGAAGCGCAAGGACACCGAGCGCAAGCTGAAGGAGCTGCAGGCGGATTTCGACGCGCTGTGCCGCTCGCCCAGCACGCCGGTGCTGCGCAGCTACGGAGAGCTGGAGCAGCTGCCACTGCCCAAGCTGCACTCCCTCCAGAGCCAGCTGCGCACAGACCTAGACCTTATAGACGGGGTAAGAAAGACCAGGTCCCGCCACGTCCGGCTCTAACGCCACCCTGTACACACGCTGTAGCTAACAAGTGCATTAAAATACACCCACCCTCGCACGCATTTACACTGCAGGCTCAGCATGCATATCTGCATGGAACGAGTTCTTTTTTTTTTTTTTTTTTTTTTTTTTCTTTTCCCCCTTCATTTCCTGAAGTATCCACTGGTTTGTGATGTAACTGATGTCCACTCTTCTCTTTTCAATGCAGGTTATATATCAGCTTCAGTCAAAGAAATGTATAGTTTGCCAAAAGCATGATCGTTGCATTGTCCTGCAGCCTTGCCAACATTATGTCCTGTGTGAAAACTGTGCACCCAGTAAAACCGAATGTCCATATTGTAAGATGAAAATACTGAAGTGGTGATAAACAATTTTTTAGGTACTCTTTAGATTTAGCCTTTGAAGAACTACTAATTCATATTATGCTTACAAATTCTAAATAGCATTTTTCTTGCTTTTTTTTCCCCATCCTCCAGTGTTTCATATAGTGATTAAATTGATAGTTTTTATTAGGGTATAATAAATGGTGTTTGACTGATTTTATAAAATCAGATGCTTACATGCAATATTTGTACTCAATCTGAGCATAAAATCACAAGACTCCCCTCACCAGACCTCGTGAAAGTCTGGTATTTATAATTCATCACCCCTGATTTGACTGTTAATCACTAAAACGTCAGTCAGACATCATTATATGAAGATGATTGATTTTTTTTCTTGTTAAGAGCACTTTGTTGACTAGAAAATTGTTGAAAGAATATTTTAGAAATTTGCTTTAAGCTGCTTTGTAGTTTTTTATTATCATCATTGTTTTTGTTTTTTTAGATGTATATATATTTTTTCAAAATATGCTAATGTATGAAGCTTTGGTGTGTACTGTGAAACATAATAGAATTTCATATTTCTTACTATTAAATCCTGTTATAGTGTGTATATATATATATATATATATAGTTAGTTTTCATATTAAAAAAATGTACTAAATTATAGTTACTACTTTCGTTGTTACTTACATTTTTCAATCAAGTAAGTGCAGAATTTGAATACATTTAGGTATAACCAGCAGTTGTAATATCAATAAGGCACATACTGTATGTTAAAGCATTTAGGAAAATCGATTGATCTGTTTTGTCGCGTGTCAAAACGTTAGCTGTGCTCTATGTAGTTACAAGAGGAACAGACGTCCTCTCTGCTGGCCGGTTTCGCTCAACTCCCAGCCAATCGGACGTATCGATTAGAACATATCTGAGACTTGGCCACTAGCTCTCAAAGTGCCTTGTGTTAGAGGAGGAGCAGGAAGGAGAAGTCTTGTCCTGTACTCGTCCGCGAGGCAGGTAGGATTGTAGTACCAACAGGCGCAGGGTGTCCAACACCCCTGCTCAGTCGAAGTGTACTCCTTTTCCCGAACATATACTTGCCCAGCTGTATGTGTGTGAACACGTATACATAAATCAAATAAGTATTGCCCGAGGTAAATCATATGACGAGGCGGAGCCTCAGTGCCCCTCCCTCCCTTTTTGCGCCGACGTCCAGCTTAAAGCTCTTCTCCCCCATTCCTTGTGTCTCCACATGCAATGGTGCTTTTTGGGGTGCAGCTTCAGTGTGTGTGATTTGTAGAAACTGTCCATCTTTGTTTTTTTTGTTTGTTTTTTTTGCTCGTTTAGGAATATACAAATCAGGAAACCAATATTTGTATTTCTTCAACAACCAGACATAACTGTCTCTTTTTTTGTGTTTTAGAAAAGATTTGTGTATTTAAAACAAAACAAAAAAAATCTGTATTGTTTACAGAAATAAGCAGTGGTGTTGACTATGTAAGGTTGTTTATTATTAGTATTGTTAATATTTTTCTCTGAAAATTCGACAGTGTAATGTGCTTAGCTTAATCTAATTCAAATGACCTACTACTGTGTTAGCAACTATTTCTTTATTTTGTCATTATACTGATTATTATTATTATTATTTTGTTTTTCATGTTCAATCTGTCTTGGTCCTTTAATATTTGCAGCAATGTGGAAAGAGCAGTGGAAAAAAGGTTCACGCTTCTCACAGGGGATTGGGATTGAGGTGTTTGACCATTTAAAATGGTGAATTATGATCTGCTTTCCTAGCTGAACAACTGACATTCATTTTAGGTTCATGAAGTACAGGAATCGCCCCCCCCTTTAAGGTTTTTATGTAGCTTCTCGTTTGTAATGACTTATATGTATCAGCAAACAGTTTGTTATAGCATGTCTTTCCATATGAGTCGTGTAAACCAGCTAAATGTTAAACCACACTGCCAGATATAGGATATATGCTTATCGTACACCTATGTAGTGAGGCATTGTAGTCCCATATATTTTGGAAGTATTATTGGCCATACAGCAGAGACCGTGCTTGAAATACAATTATGCATTCACAGTTCAGGCATGAAACACACTGTATATAAATCAATAAATGTATATGAGACATAATAAGACTGCATAGAGTGTTAGGCTGTTTCAGTCACCTTGTTGGAGTCCTGTTAAAATTTCTTGGCCATAGAAACATTTCCATTGTAAATTTAGCTTAAATCCCATGGGCTGATTTTTTTTTTTTTTGGTCATGTGCCGTGATGTTTAGTCTAGGTTTAAAATCACTAATGTGAACTTTACTTAAATGAACCAAAGTGGTGTTTAGTAGTAGTTTCTTCTTCTCATTGCAAGTGCATATGAAGATCTAAGTTACAGTTTACTATGATGTTCTCTTCGACGTTGAGTGCTACGCAGGAGAGACCTATGCCAACTGCTTTTGCTGACAATATTAATGGACGTTATGCCCATTTTGTAGTTTTACCAAAGACCTTTACTGTTATCAATAATTTTTTATAACTGTTTTTGTTCTAGTATTCTTTCTAAACAGGTGGTTAGAAATCCAAGCTGAGAAATGACCAAATCTAGAACGTTATTTCTATTTTAATTTATTTCTGAAACCTAACAGCATTGCAGTCCTATTTCAACCCGGCAATTGTAGTTTGTGTTAATAAAACAATAAATAAATAATTAAAATAAAAACCAAATTGGCTTTAATCTACAGTGAAGGAATGTCAGATACATGAATGAATTTCAAGTGGCCATATTAATTCATATTTAATTGCAACATTTTGTAAAATTGTAATTTTTTTTTTATTCTGAGAGCACTTATTGGTAGAACAATTTTTTTGTGATTGTGCACTACTTTTTGGTATACTGTTGGGAGACGGGAACACACAAAATTTGGATTGTAAGGTGCTTTCTTAGATTTTCAGTGGCCTAGTGTTGCTCTTGATCAACATTTACGAAATCATGGGTTTAAATTTTGATCTTAAAAATATCTTTCTATTGGTCATACAGCATTCAAAGGTTAATCATTGGGAGGGTTATAGGCAAGTTTTCACATATCTACAAGATTGACATCCACTCTGTCTTACCTTGCTACCAGTATCTTAAATGGGGAATGCTCAAAGGCTTTAGAAAGAGCATTCTTTAGGCCAAAACAGCCTGAATGTCAGTCACGTTGGATTTGCATATGTGAAAATGTTCTATAAACGTGATGTAAATGTGTGCCTTCTTGATATAAACTCCAAATTTTTTTTTTGACAAACGGATTATTTGGTTGTGTGAAATTTTAACGTAAAAAATAGCCAAATTCTAGTGCCTTGACATTTTTTCTTAGTATTCTTCCTGGGCAGACAAACATCCTGCAGCACAGATTTATATATTCATCTGGATGTATTATTATTATTAGTTAGTTCTGATGTAAAAAGACTGCTGTGAACCATTTTGAAAGTGTTACAGATGGAGCATTCTACCAAAATAAGTATGAAGTATGAATGCTTATTGATATTATGCAATGGTCTTTGTCTTCAGAGAAAACAGAAAATCACATCCAGTGTGATATTGGACTTTTAAAATTTATTCAGAAACGGGATTGATGTACTTATGACATTCCTCAAAAGATTGTGAGTGAGGACATGTGGATGCTTTTTTTTTTAACGTGACAAGTGATAATATTAATTATAATATTAATCCTTGCCTAAAACCCTCACAATCTGTAGATTTCCCCCAACTCACTTCATTCAAGAACAACCGGGCAACTTCTGTTAAAGAAAAGCACCATGTAGGAAATCTTTTGTTAGTAATGTGTAAAATATCTGTAATTGAGATGTACCTTTTTCCTTTTTCTTTTGAAACCTGAGGATTTTATGCAATCCTGTACATACATTCATTCAAATGTTGTATGAACTTATTCAATTTGGAAAGAAAATCCAGGGAAGTTAAATGCCTACTGCAGCATAATTATTATTATTATTATTATTATTACTATTATTATTATAAAAAGGGGAAACAGGAGAAAAAAAGGTCTGAATTGGAACCACTGTTCCTTCTAATACTTTCAATGAAAATGTAATAAAAGCCCTGAAATACTGAATGTACTGTTCTAAATTAGATTTTAAATGGTTCACTGGAAGAGCAGTTAATCTATTATGATGTAGCATTAGTTTTGTGAATTGCTATACATTACAAATAAATTTATAAGAAAACAAATGCAGTTTTCAAGTTTCTGTATTTATGATTATAATGATACTATGGGAAAAATCTCAGGGTTTTACAGTGTAACTGTAGAATAAAGAAAAGTCCAATTTTCAATTTAAAGTACAGAACATAGATTTATTCAACTTAAAATTCTGTCAATTTAGACATTTTGTCACATTTTGGTACCTTAGGCATTGATTATGAATAGAGCATCTTATATTCTAATTATCCTTCAGATACTAGACATTTTACTGTCAGTATAAAAAATGTGTATGTGATGTCAACACCAGACCTTAAAATACATTTACTGGGATTTTTTGTGTTTTTAATTTATGGAAGATTCTTAATGGAATAGCTGAGTGTTTTGATCAAAGACGCGACCTGAATGGATTTCCTTCTTTAAAATATTGCATAGATGGTATTATTTAATCTTTTACTCATAGTGTATCATTAAAATTGTTAACACTTGTTTTACACTACAGCAGTTATGCAATGGTTTACAGAATTCATGGAATTATTTTTATCATCTTGGGAATTAAAAAATAATTTTTGATCTTAAATGTGTCTGGCTTGTTTGTCCTGATTAAACTTATTTATTGACCGCTATTTTTATAAAAGATTGCATTGATCAATTTAATCTCTTCATACAAGGACATTCATTCTAATACATTGCTAACACAATTCTAGCATTTCAGAATTTAGAGATGTTATATTTCATTAGATTTGCTATATAACAGCGTGGGACAAGCAAGGACATAAGTGAATACGTAACATTGAGTAGAAAAAAATTGGTCTGCATAATTAAATCAGCAAATTGAATCATGACTATATAAACATCAGAAAGATAATACATTCATCACAGCCTATTCACTGCTGTAGTTTGCTTTTCTTGTACGAATGCACAGGGACACCCATGTGCTTTCCAAGCTCCAATTTTATCTGCCATTGAGCAGAAAAGATTCATGTAGGAGACACAACACCCCATGAGGCTGGACAAGAATCAACATGGACAGCCTCCCTGTCACTAGGTGGCAGCCTCTCCTCAGCAGATCCAAGACCAAGTTGATACCAGAATAATGTATAGTCTTTGAGTACACAAGCCAACTTAAAAGAGCCCTGTCGCACATTTTGTCACCAATTTCCAGGGCACTGTCCCTGTTTACAGTAGGTCCAGCAACCTTCCTTACCACATTGACTCTGGAGTTAGAGAGCAGATTTGACGCTGGTACTGTTTGAGTGAATAATGATTTTCTAGAGTAGTAACAATTTCTTAATCTGTTGGACCCCACTGAGAATTTTACCCAGACAGTGACTCCATGATCTAGGCACAAAGACAGTCAGTGTCCCTTCCTACTTCTTCTTCTGCTTTTGGTTGCTCTTTGCATTGTTGGTGGCCTAGAGTGAAGTGAAGTGATTGTCACATGTGATACACAGCAGCACAGCACACGGTGCACACAGTGAAATTTGTCCTCTGCATTTAACCCATCAATTTGCAACAGTTTGGCAAGGATGTGTGCATGATAGTCTTCCACGTATCGGCGGCATGGATGAAGGGAGGGAATGTTTGAGGGTTGCAACAAGGCATGAAGAGCACACATGTACACTGAAATAGGCTTTGGAATTTTTTTTTTTTTAAACGGGGCAGTGGGATGCACCAGTGAGGTGAGAATGCCACAAGAGCTGCAAGGTACACACCTCAAAACGACCTCAGCTGGCTTGCCTGTGGCAGCAACAGCGCAGACGTCTCCAAAGATCCTGGCCTGCTGGGAAAATGAGGGGGGAAAAAAGCCCGGAAAAATTTGCAGGTCATGTTACAAGCGAGAGCAGGTCTTTTTGTATGATAAGGTGAGTCCAGTACCATCTGTGAGGACTGAGGACATCCCACGGACCAAGATCTTGTGACCAGCCACTCTGAGCAACAGCACCTGCTTCATGTCTGCGCTAGAAGGACACATGTGCCCGGCAGGAGCACAACAAGAAAGCCCTTTTTGCAAAAATATGACTGAACTACACATGTGGCTACCCACCCCTCCACCCACCCAAGTGCATCAAGGTGATTCAGGGACCCCTTTGTGTCGACAGCCATCACCACCTGACCCACCAACTAAAACCCAGACTCCCACCAATACTCCATTAGTGCCTCTTGAAAGAAGGGCTTCTATATACAGTACAGGCCAAAAGTTTGGACACACCTTCTCATTCAATGTGTTTTCCTTATTTTCATGACCATTTATGTTGGTAGATTCTCACTGAAGGCATCAAAACTGAACACGTGGAGTTATGTACTAAACAGAAATTGAATGAGAAGATGTGTCCAAACTTTTGGCCTGTACTGTATATATAACCAAATTATTATTATTATTAATAATAATTATTGTCCTTTTTTTTTTTACAGATTTCTTTGATGAGTATGTAAACATTGGATATATTAACTTTAACTAGTTTAACTTTAGAAATATACTTTGCCTGTCCTTCAACATGAACAAAGACATTTTTTGTGAAATTATTATGAAACACAGAAGAATACATCCCTGAGGTTCTTGGGTGCACCTGTGATATTAGGTAGGAATAAATCATATATAATCAAATAAGGCCTTGCGGCATGTAACACAAGCAAGTGTGAGTGTGGTGAAGGTCTTCGGATACTCGGGTCCTCTTCTTCCTTCCTCTTGGTACACAGCAGGACATGTAACAGGAGTGCATTGTAGTATACGTATGTTCTCCTTAATGACATCCCATTACATGGACCTCAGACATCAATACTTAACTCCACCAGACTTCTTCTGCTTCAACCCACTGCGCTCAGCCTCCGTGTTGAACTGTTAGAAACACTGAGCATCTGCCTCATCTGATCAAATGTAAATGGGGTTTATGAGATTAGTGCAGTTTAACATAACACTAATAAAATCTGTTTTTATTAACTGAAAAATATCACAGATATGCCTATGCATAACCTGGACATGCTCATTTATGCTGTTATATCCAGAACGGTTCTCACAGACACCAAAAGAACCAAAGGAACTGCTAGCAGGTACCCCAACTGGAACAGCTTTTAGAAATGATATACATTTTTAAAGCACTGTAATATTCACTGATGCCTCTGGATAACAGGGCAGCCAGTCATTTTGTAAATATCTCATTTATTCATTTGATGTTATTTCTCTTTTGTTTTCTGCATAATTTTTGCTTTATTGTTTCGTCCAGTATTTCTTTTTCCACATTTGAATTGCCCGTGTGTATAGAGTATGGTACATTAATGAACTTGCATGTATAGGTCTTTTGGAAGTGTCTTGAAGTTGAGCTTTATTGTCATTTCTATATATACATGCTATATACATGTTAGACAGAACATAGTAAAATGAAATAACGTTTCTCCCGAACCTGGTGCTACATGTTACATTTGAACGATTAGACAAAGTTACAAATTGACATAAAGTGCATGTGTGTGACAGACAAACTGGCCTACAGTGCAGTGCAAAAAATATGTAGACACCAACGAGACAGTCAGCGCTAAACAGGTGAAATGAATAATAAATGTGCGAAGTAAAATAGTGTAAATAGTACTGCTTTCACAGATAATATCACTCAGTATAACAGAGGTAGTGTGTATGTGTCAGTCCAGAGTGGAAAGTTCCTGGCAGTGAGGGCCTAAATGCTTCGGTACCATTTTCAGGATGGGAAGAGTGCATGTGAGGGAGGTGTAGAGTTCTTCACAATGCTGGTGGCTTTCCGGATGCAGCGTGTGTGGTAAATGTCCATTTTGGAGGGAAGAGAGACTCCCGTGATCTTCTCAGCTGTCCTCACTATCTGCTGTAGGGTCTTGCGGTCCAATACGGTGCAGTTCCCAAACCAGACAGTGATGCAGCTGGTCAGAAAGCTCTCAATGATCTCAAGACACTGTTGGGCTTTCTTGCCAGTTGAGCTGGTGTTGAGAGCTCAGGAGACGTTCTCCTCTAGATGAACACCGAGGAACTTAGTGTTCTTGAGATCCATTGATGGGTGGTAGGGCTACTAGGGTGGTAGTAGCCTAGTGGGTAACACACTCGCCTATGAACCAGAAGACCCGGGTTCGAATCCCACTTACTACCATTGTGTCCCTGAGCAAGACACTTAACCCTAAAAATTGCTCCAGGGAGACTGTCCCTGTAACTACTGATTGTAAGTCGCTCTGGATAAGGGCGTCTGATAAATGCTGTAAATGTAAATGATGTTCAGTGGAGAGTGGTCCCTCTGTTGTCTTCTGAAGTCACCAATGATCTCCTTCGTTTTGTCCACATTCATAAACAAGTTGTTGACCTTGCACAAGTCTGTCAGTTGGTGTACCCCCTCTCTGTACCCCCTCGCTGGATTCCCGATCCGCCATGGGGCCACTGAGGTGCCACTGAACAAAGCACCGTCACCACACACTGCTCCCCGGGCGCTTGTCATGGCTGCCCACTGCTCACTCAGGGTGATGGGTTAAATGCAGAGGACAAATTTCACTGTGTGCATCGTGTGCTGTGCTGCTGTGTATCACATGTGACAATCACTTCACTTAACTTTACAAATTTGCCTTGCCTCCCCTGGAGCTGCTTTTGCAGCTTCTGATGGTACAATAAGACATTCTGTAGCAGTACAACACAACCACTGCACATTTATAAACCCAGCAGCTTTTTTCAACTTCTCAAATGACCAGAAGCCTCTTTTTGCCGATGCACAGGTGCAGAGGTAGACATGCTGTCCTCCCCTGTGCTCTGAGTCCACTCCTTGCTCACAGTGACTTTGCGCTGAACAAGCAAGAGGATGTGGGTCTATAAATTGGACAGATGTGCTAGATGTTCCAGACATAAGAAAAAAATGCACATACTTTTTTGGAATATGTCATCAATACATTATCATCAGGCTATAAAAAAAAGGATACTACAGGTAAACCTTAGTTTGTAGTACTACTAATTTTACCCGCTTAACCCAAACCCAGTCTAATACTGGTTCCACTAAGATTTGGTCTGACAGGAGGCTGGGCAAAATATGAAGCATATGTTCAGCATACCAGTTGTGCAGTGTAACCTTTAAAAGTGGCATTTTAAATATAATTAGTTGCATTACTGCTGGTTTGCTCTGTGCCGTGGCTGGATATGGAGCAGTGGTCTGCTGCACATTCAGACCTGTAGCATGTCACGCACACACAAAGTGGCATCCACATGTTTCGGCCACGATAGGATAGAAAATGATCATGATAAATAAATATATGTGGTATTCTATTTCATCGTTTATCGTCCCTTGCTCCCCATGTTAGACATATGCAAACAAATGAACACGTCACCAAGGGTTCTACGGGGGGCCACTGTTCACACTGCAGTATGTGTGTGGCCAATGTAGCGTAATGACTCAGACACAAACCACCCAAATTTCACTTGTCATGAGCTACTTTGGACCCTGCTGCTGAGCTGAATCAGTCTTTTGTGTCCAGGCTCTATTGAAAGTCCATTGACAGACTGTTTGTGGTTTTGGACTAATCTATGCAATGAATGTGATGACTTTTCAGTGGTTGAGATTTGCAGTGGTGTGTATTTTGTGTGTATTACGTACCTGAAAACACTGCAGAAATTTACTAGAAGAACTATAAAACAATCCCTTCAATTTTATCTGTACTTTATTTAAACTTTTGGAATGAAAAATGAAATCAGTTTTTTGGCAAGTTTATCATGTCCCCTCATGTTTGATGAGCGGAGGCTGCATCTGTTTACACACGGTGTGGGCTAGCTCCATTTCTGCATGCACACATTGTCCTCTCATTCGCCCGACTATTTATTCAGAGGCAAAAACAAACAGGTTTATTTATCCCCGCAGGTTTGTTCCTGATGTTAGATTAATAACCGCCCACAGGAAAGCGCGCTACCAATATTCAGCACCGCAACCCGCCCTGAGCTTCTAGCGTCAACCGAACAAACTAGGAACTAGAAACTCTTACATTACAACCTACTCTTACAGTACTCTATCACAGTCCATCAAGGTGCTGTCCGAATAATCAGTAAAGCAATTATCCGTAAGTCATGGTGGTAACTTGTGAAGAAGCCTAGAACCTCTTTTAATTCACATTATTTTTTATTTCATTGTCCATTTCCAACATCAATGAGACCTTAATCGTAAATAACAGATGATTTCCCCTGTTTTTTTTTTTTTTTGGTTCTATTAACTTCGAACACTTTGACATGCTAGTGTTACCCAGTACATCCTTCAGCTGTAAATATGGTTCCAGGAATTGACGTTTTTTGGTAGATCCCTGCTTTTGGAGAGAACTGTTTGTTTTGGCTGTCATGGCAGTCCCTACATGAAAACAAGGCCATGAATGGTTGCTGAAATCAAATTTCTGTAGGAAAGTGAAGGCAGTTCGCTTGTAGTTACGTCACTGTGTCAGTGAAACCAGGAAGTCATCAGGCGTACGACTTGATGGCTCCGAACTCAGCAGTTTTTGAAATGCGTGCTGTCAACGTCCCTCAGATCCTGACCCGCCAGACTTGTGGGGCTGCTGCACGTGATGTTGTTATACACCGTGACCACGGTGTGCGGCTCGTCTCCCTCGGCCAGAGTCTCCACTTGGCGGGGACAGGCCTGTGGCTTCCGAATGCAGTATTCCCTCAGGGCCCGGGCGCTGCAGTCACACTTCCAGCGGTTTCCTGACAGCCAGAGCTTGTCCATGTGATCTGGAATGGCGGCCGGAAGGCTGCTCAGCATGTTGTCCTTCAGGTTGAGGTACCGCAGCCTCGACAGCAGCTGCATGGTTCCATTCAGCAGGTACTCCAGACGGTTGGTGGAGAGGTCCAGCCAGGAAAGGCGCTGTAACGGTAACAGGGCATCAGAAGGAAGTTGTCGGAGCTGATTGTTCGACAGAAGCAGATAGTCCAAGTTCTTCAGGCCGTAAAAGGTATTGGAACATAGGGTAGAGATCTTGTTGAACCTCAGGTCGAGCTGCTGCAGGCCTTGGAGATCTGAGAAACTCTGACGCTCCACCACAGAAATGTTGTTGTCCTGAAGGAAAAGTCGGCGCAGCCCTGAAAGACCAGTGAAGGCTTGGGTGGTTATTTTTGTCAAGCACCCTTTGTCCAAGTGGAGACTGTGCAGCTTCGACAGGCCCCTAAAGACATGGTCTGGCAGGCTGAGGAAACAGCTCCTCGACAGGTTGATCACGGCGACATGTGAGAGGCCGGAGAAGGTGCCCATACGTGCCGAGTGAACCTGGTTGTGGTCCAGCTCCAGCATCTCCAGGTGACCCAGACCATCAAAGATCCACTCTCCCAGGACTGCTATTTTGTTGTGACTTAGTCGTAGCTCCTCAAGGTTCTGCAGATCCCGGAAGGTTCCTGCCCTGAGGCTGGCGATGGAGTTGTTGGAAAGACGTAGCACGTGTAGACTATGAAGGCCCAGAAATGTCTCCTCGTGGATCACAGACAACCGATTGTTGGTGAGATCAAGCCATCGCAAGGACTTCATGCCAAAAAATGCCCTTGGCACCATAGTCGTGATCTGGTTCTGTGCTAAATAAAGCTTCTGTAGCTTTGAAAGTTTCAGGAACACATTGGCCTTAATGACCTTCAAGACGTTCCCTGTTAGGTCAAGTTCCTTCAGCTCGGTCAGGCCCTGGAACAACTGTGGCTGCAGGTAGGCAAGGCGATTCCCCGCCAGCACTAGTTCTCGAAGGCCATGCAAATCCTGAAAAAGCGCATCAGGCAGCACAGAGAGAGAATTCCAGCCCAGATTGAGAAGCCACATGTTGGAGAGGCCAGCAAACAGCCTCTCCTCAATCCGCGCCAGTTGGTTGTTGTGGAGACTCAGCGATGCGAGGTTCGGCGTGTTTTGGAAGACGGCTGCCGGTAAGGTCCGAATGCTGTTACGTTCCAAATGGAGGTGCGCAAGAGCGCGCAGCCCACGGAAAACCTGGGCATCCAACACGCAAAGCGGGCCACGCTGCAGGTTCAGGAAGTGTAGACTGCTCAGGTGACTGAAGGCACCAGCCGGGAGCGACGGGAACAGATTCCCGTCCAGCCACAGTGAATGCGTGGACGAGGGGATGTCCGAGGGAACCTGGGTGAGGTTGCGCGAACTGCAGTAAACACCGAGGTCTATGCTGTAGTACTCGGTCAGACAGGTGCAGCCGTTGGAGCAGGGAACGGGCTCCTCTGTGGGCTTCTCGGCGGAGGTGGCTGGGTCTGCTGCGATCAGTGATGTCCCCAGCGCCCACAGGATCAGCAGCACGGGGGCGTCCATCTCGGCTGAATTCAAATGAAGACACATGGTGATGAGGACAGACACAGGGTAATGAGCACATTCACATTTACCGCATTTATCAGACGCCCTTATCCAGAGCGACTTACAATCAGTAGTTACAGGGACAGTCCCCCCCTGGAGACACTCAGGGTTAAGTGTCTTACTCGGGATCACAATGGTAGTAAGCGGGGGGACGTTGTGGTCTTCTGGTCGTAGGTATGTTACCCACTAGGCTACTACAACCCCCCCATTAAGATGGGTGCTAGTGGCTTCAGTCTTGATGCTACTAGTTAGTCCATAAAGCTTTTGCCGTGAACCTTATTTTATCCATTTTATTAAGCGACATGCTTAACCCTACGTTGCTGAACAGTGAACATTTTACTAAAAAAAGCAAAATAATCCACGATTAGCTGAACAGCTAAACAAAAAAAAAAAGTCAAATATTAACCCTCTTCTTTTATTTTATTATTTGGGCCATTGTTTCGTGATTCCTATTGGTTGCAGTATGGTCTTACCTTTTGTGACAGCAGGCTCTGAGGATTCGGTCAGTCAGAGAATGAGTGGCATGTGTGTGTCCGTGTGTGTGTGTGTGTGTGAGGGTTAACATGCTTTTACCTTCCATGTCATGGCAAAAAAAAAAAGAAGAAGCCAGACCCACAGCACTGTCACCCAGTTAACCTCTTCATTCCTGAAAGTTATCCTGCAATCACACTTTTTCCCTCCAAAAAGTTATTCTTATCAAATTGAACACAGCAATGTTTTCCCATCTTAAATAATTAACATTCCAATGTATGAAGTGAATGATATTCCACAACGCGTGAATTTTCGTAGCTTATTTATGCAATGCATGACAAAACAGGCCTGCTGAAAAGATATTTGAGTATAGTTTTGTGGGGTTTTAGTTGGGGTGAATGGTGAGCGAATCTTTCTGAATCAACGTTCCGCTGACTTTCATGAATGCTCTGCGCAGCGTGCAGTGTTTACCAAAGCAGGGTCCTGTTTACTTTACAGTAGATTCCTACAGTTGCCCCACGCACTGTAGATTTCTTTTAGAAAAAGTGGAAAGACACGGCTTTCACCCCTTTGTGCATAATTTTAGCACGATCGTTTGAGAGCCGACAGCATTGTGGAGCCTACTTTTTGTTCGAGTGGAGTTAATTATGCAACAACACTTGTAATCAAGGTGCAGTTGCATTCAAGGAGATAATCTGGCACCAGCAACAAAAAAAGCCTTGGCAATAATTTAGCAAACATTTACAAGAACTGATGTGCAAAAACAGACCTGAACTTTCGCTTCACTTAAACTCACTTTCGACCAAAGGCAGGATCACACACACACACACACACACACACACACACACACACACACACACACACACAGCTGGAACAGTTCCAAAACACAGCCAAACACGGAGAGCCCCGCTGTCCGTCCGTGTCATTGATGAGAGTGCATATTCAGCACGGCTAACCTTTGGAATTTCATCCATGGGGGTGAAGACGTGAGCTAACACACATTAACGTGTTGCAAGACCGGTGAACTAATCATGGAGGTCTGCCTACAGGCAAACACTGTCCGGCGAGAAACCGGATCTGAAGAGTCGGCAAACATGCGCTGAACCTGAAGTTTAAATTGTGCGTATATGTACAGACAGGGGAGTAATATGCACTGTGACAGCGTATTACATTTACAGCATTTACCAGACGCCCTTATCCAGAGCGACTTACAATCAGTAGTTACAGGGACAGTCCCCCCCTGGAGACACTCAGGGTTAAGTGTCTTGCTCAGGGACACAATGGTAGTAAGCGGGGTTTGAATCTAGGTCTTCTGGTTCATAGGCGAGTGTGTTACCCACTAGGCTACTACCACCCCGCGTATTATGCCGCGCCTCCATGTTTGATCATCGTCTGTGACACTAGTTCTTTTCATATATATCACAGCGATGACATTTACTGAGTCAGAAAGGTCATTCCAGCACAAATTCAGTATATTTAAGTGTCGTGTTCTCGGTGGGTCGGCCACATGTCCCTCAAAACATCAACAGACCACGTTCCACCGCAGAGCAATAGGGGGCAGTGCAGCTTTACAAAATGAAGGGAGTCCTGCCATTAATGATAACCGTATTACGGCCTCACTCTCATTTACAGACCTTCTACATTTATTTTTGCAGGATACATTTGTTGGTGTGGGTTGTTTTGCATGTTAAACTGTAATGGCCATTTGGAGTCATTAAGGCTGTCTGCTCTCTTAAATGTTGCTCGTGAGTTGGAGTCGGAACAGATGCCAGGCAGATTTTTTTTTTTAAAGCATCTCAGTGCATCTAGAAGAGTGGAAAGCATTTCAGAAAACCTCCATCTGCTCTCCGGTTCTTTACAGCTTTCTGACGGAACTTGCCAGGCTATCCAGCTGAGCCTGTCTTCATTGATTTTCATTTAATTGATTAAGGGACGGATTAACAAGGCTGATGATGTCTCGCATGTCAGTAATCTCTAGACCATTTGTTCACGTCGCCTTTAAGGAGGTGGCTGACTTTGACTTACTGTTGAATACCAAGCTCAGCCGGTAAATTGGCCCAGCAAAGCTGCTAAATTGGCGCCGTGTGTCATGATGCTAGGTGAGGATTGTCAGGATCCTCTTCATTAGAAAAAAAAAAGCTGCTGTTTTTATTTCTCCATCGTTTAAAAAGTGAAATGGAGATGGAAAAGGCTGAAGTTGGGAATGCTGGAGGCTCATCTGCCACAGGGCCTGTAATGATCGCCGCCGCCGCCGCTCCCGTGACAAACAGCTCTAATTGGCTCATTCCCCCGTACTCAGCGGTACTTGGAGGTTTTGCTGGCTGGCAGGCGCGTGAGTCGGCTTCACGGGAGGCCCGGGCGGCGCCGGAAAAGTTTGCCGCTCGCTGAGCAGAGGAGGGGAGTCGCTCGACCTGAAGGGCAGCCGGGTGTCAGTCCACCGTTCATGTGCTGAGGGAGGCTCCGTTATGTAGATTACCGCATAGTGACCGTAAAAGCAAGGACATTTAAAGCTGAAAGGTCTGTTTCACGCATCTCGTCCTCTGACAGCTAATTCTACATTGAAGGCGCCATGTTGGGCAGGAATTTTATGTGAATTTGGTAACTCATACTGCCAGGCCATATGGAATGCCACAGCATGCATGTGTCCTGAGGGAAGGTGTAGAAATTGCAGGTTTTTTTTTTTTTTTTATGTGAAGTGATTGTCACATGTGATACACAGCAGCACAGCACACAGTGCACACAGTGAAATTTGTCCTCTGCATTTAACCCATCACCCTGAGTGAGCAGTGGGCAGCCATGATTATGAGACCGCTTCCTTAACCGTTAGGCCACCACTGCCCCAGCAGGGATGGTCGATAGTGGACGGAGTGATGAAGGGTGTTTTGGGGAGCTGTTGAGGGGTCTCCCTCGGTTTGATAGGTAGGCTGTTCCTGACGCCAAGGTGAAAGTAAAAGAACATCTGCACTGTCCTACTTGGAATACGACGAGAACAGCCATTAACCTTGAGGGTGTCTAGATAGCAGTGAAACTGTATCATTTAATTATCTTTCCACATGTTTACAACTCCCAGCCTTCGCCCTGCATCCCTGCATCCGTCTCTTGCCGGCTTGCGTGCAGGCGAAAATAAATGATGTTGGATGATGCTGGAACACTCGGAGCCAATGGGACGGGGATAATTAAAACCTGAGCTGGTGCTGTCGTTTCAGCGATCATGAATCATGGCCATACAAGCAAAATATTTCGGTGTAATTATCAAACTGCCTTGTTTATGTTGTTTTGCATTTGAATGACTGAATTGGTAATGATCTTTGTGATGACTAATGTAATAAAAAAAATTCCTTCAGGGTATCATCATTTTACATCATTTCTTTTTCTGACACCAGCATTGATTCATAATGATGAGTTGTGAAATTTATAGCATGTGACCAGATAAAACTTTTGGAAACCAAAATGAATCATCAACACCTTTGCACACTGAGGGAATTAGTTTCAAACTGCCGTTATGCACCAAGCTTTGGATTTCTTTGCCCTTGCAATGTAAGGCATTCTCTGGAATCTATATATTGAGGAAGACTATGCCTTTTCTTGCTGCGTAATTATTTCTGTCTTTCGTGAGGTGCCATGATTGACAGCTCTCATTCACAATACTTCCTCACTCTGGATGATTTAAATGTTCAGTGGTCAATACCTCAGCTTTCTTGTTTTAGCTTTTCCTTTATATAACTCCTGAGGACCTGACATCAGTAAACAGGCCTCATGCAGAGCACATAGCGGCAGTTAGAAAATGAGAGTAAGTCAGTTTAGTCCTGCCAGTTGCTGTACCACCCCGCAGCGTGATGTGAATCAGAAGCAGATGGATTGGGTCAAATTGGACCGCCAATTTTACTCAGGTCTGCCTTCCGGAGGTACCTGCTGGGAACAAAGTGGCCATGCCTCCCCGTGGCCATTCTCCTTCTCCGGGGTTGTGCACGAAGTTACTTGCTGCAGGTACTGGGGACTGAGGGGAGAAAAGGTCCATGGACGCATTCTCCAGTGCTGATTCTGGTCGAAATGGTGAATCAGACGTCCATTTAACCACAGAGGCGGGAGACAGGAAACCTTTTAAGCGCCTTCCTTTCCTTCAGTAGAACCTTGTGGCCATATAATGTGTGCAGCAGTGAAAAGCAGTGCTAAAGAACTTACATTCAGTGTGTTATTATGTCCCTGTAAAGTGGTCGTTGAAATCATGCTCTTCATAAAAAGCCAAATGAAATGGTGCAAAAAACGATTGCCTGGAAATCACATCTGCTGGGTTGCTATTTGCTAAATGGGTGACAGTTATTTATGGGTTTAATTTTGCATCTAGTAGTATAAACAGAATCCACCTGCAGTTGTGGCTATTACTTTCATTTGGATATTTTATTAAAAAATAGATGATTTCTTGCCTAAGAATGTCCTAAATACTAATTGACTTGTATATGTGCTTATATGTCCAGATAAGTCACACATAATCATGGGTGGTAGTAGCCTAGTGGGTAAGACACTTGCCTATGAACCAGAAGACCCAGGTTCAAACCCCACTTACTTCCATTGTGTCCCTGAGCAAGACACTTAACCCTGTCTCCAGGGGGACTGTCCCTGTAACTACTGATTGTAAGTTGCTCTGGATAAGGGCGCCCGATAAATGCTGTAAATGTAAAATAATCATCTTTTCGAATGCACTAGCAATCATTTTTATGTAACCACTGAGACATGAAGGTTGACAGTAGCATATTTTATATTAACATTAGATGAAAAGCAAGTGCTTTCACATCTTTGCCATGCATTAGCAGCTTCACACCGATTAAGAGTTTTAGAATTCTCAATTCTAAATTCTCAATATGAGATTGGTGTTAACATGTAACTAATATTTAGAATTTGATATCTAAATATCCTATAGATATTTGTCATAAAATGACAAACATTTGTCACATTGTTTCCTTTTCATTGTTAACCACGCAACATACACAATATTCAGAGTCAGATGGCTTTCACTGTTCAAAAAGTGATGCATCCTTAAATCAAGGCAATGTTTGACAACCTATAGAAATTGTGGAAATGATGTAGGACTGCACGATTTGGGAAAAAAGTCATGTTGCAATTATTGAGATCAATATTCCAATATGCAATTGCGATAATGGCACTTCCTTGCCTAGCAATAAAAACTCATATAAAATGACAAATTACTAAATCTTTACATCACTGCAAAGGTTATTTTTACAATACTGCAGCTTAATAAAAAATACACAATAAACACATAAATAAGAATTTCTAATAATTAAATAATACATTAATTTTAAGAAAGATGTACTACATATAGTAATATAAAAGAACTGCTGGATATAAATAGGATAATTAGGCCTGTACAAATTTGCCGTGTTGCCTCATGTTGTAGCATTTGTAAAAAGATTTGTAAAATGTGCAGGGTGCTTTAAGAAAGCTGTGTTGTTGTACGGAGTGGGTGTGGCTTTGAATGGTTAAAAATGGAGTATGGACTGAGATGTGATAGATGTGTTAGCACCAGTTGTAACGTTATATACGTTGTAAATGCAGGATTCCGGACTGCAGCCTTTAGCCTCACCAGCATTATAGATGAAATTTGCCATTAAAACTAACCCAAGTCCAACGTGACAAGTACTGCATTTTAAAAGTCTGTCTTTCTTTGCAGGATAATTAAAATCACGTGATGAAGTTAAAATCACGTGATCAACTTAACATTTCAATAAAAAACAACAGTTAATAAAACTAATTTACAAAATACAAAACACTTTACCTATCACAAAACAAATATACAAGCAGCAAATTATACGGAAAGAGAGGTACTATAGACCAGATGTTCATGTTTGCAGACTGATCAACCTGATCGTACCAAGATTTACAGCCCCGACTCCAATCCAGAACACGACAGGAATAGTTAACAAAATAAACGTAAAGTGATTGTCACGGTGATACACTGTACTTTCATGCCATTTAGCAGACGCTCTTATCCAGAGCGACTTACAATCAGTAGTTACAGACACAGCCCCCCCCTTAGGGTTAAGTGTCTTGCTCAGGGACACAATGGTAGTAAGTGGGATTTGAACCTGGATCTTCTGATTCATTGGCGAGTGTGTTACCCATTAGGCTCCAACCCACGCAGCACAGCAACAGGGTGCACACAACAAAAAGTGTCCTCTGCTTTTAACCCATCACAATTAGTGGCCAGTGGGCAGCCATGAAAGGCGTCCGCAGTGTGTGGGGATGGTACTTTGTTCAGTGGCACCTTGGTGGTTCTGGATTAAAACCAGCAACCTTCTGATTACAGGTCCACTTCCTTACATCACCCAGTAGACCAGGGGCACTATGGCATTACACCCACTTAAAGGAACAACTCCAGGGTGCCAGGCAGGTTCACCAGAGATCTCCTTTCCTGTAGAGAGACAGGGTGAGGAAGGATGGAGAGAGACAGGCGTAAAGAGAAAGTTGGAGGATCTTCCATCACTGGACTAGGGAGCATCTTATGAAGGAAATTCAAAATATGCTGGAACAAATGTGAGGGGAATCAGGAAGACAGGATAAAGACATGCTGCCACCTGGTGGGCCAGGGACGCCATGGCATGATAGCATGCTTTCTATGCCCACACATTGTGTGCCCTTAATTGGGTTGGTGGTGGGGGGAAAAGTGAAAGAAAACAGCCAAGGTGGATATTAAAATTGCTCTTTAATAAGCAGGCCCTGATTAAAACGTTCATTATTGCGGAGGAGTGCGGCTGATTGGATCTGCGAGCCTCGTTCGCTTGCGAATTCTCCCGGACCTCAGCGTCACCCCCCCACCCCTCCTCTCCATGAGCACATCCATAATGACTGTTTAATAAAGATCCTTCTCTACTCCAGGCCCAGTGAAACACACACCATGAGATGTGCTGGTGGAGATAAATGTGAAGCGCTGTGCTGATTTCCGCAGCCTCTCTCCCATGGCCAGATTGTAAAATAATAACCGCAGCGCGTGCTTTAAATAAGTCTGTAGTGTGCATGTGTTATTGCTTCTCTATGCCGTTTGATGAAGGCTTTTTCTGGGACTGGGGCTCACGGGTGCCGAGGAGGAGATTATGATATTTAGAAACGAAACTCATTAGTTCAAACCGACAAAAAAATCCTGCTTCTTGAGCCATGTTTCTATAATTTTAATGAACCAGCCAATATTGGCAATGGAGAAGAAGCCTGTTGTAATCTGTGTGTTTCCAGGTCCTTTGGTCTTCCAGTTACCTCTGAAATTTCCAATATTCCTGTCACTGCACCTTTGAGTTTTGTGTTGTTAGACAGTTGTGCACATTATTTGTCTGCAATAATTTGACTGTCATTAATTTCTACTCTGATGCAGGCTGTCAGTGGAAGGTGACAGTGTATGTGTTTAGTGCACAAGGTGTACATTGGTTACAATGCTAACTTCATCTACTGTCCAGCCCAGTGGATGCTGCTGCATTAATGTGGACAAGACTTGAATCTTACGTGTTTTTTTTGCTGTTTTGTTCCTGTCATTTCAGGTTGGTCTTTGTTTATCCCTTGTTCCCCTGTTTTCTTGTTTTTTGGTGATTATTAAAATCCCCTCTGCTCCTCATTCCCCATCTCACCCGGTGTCGCGACAAACATAAAAATTATTCACACATATTGTCACAATATCAACATTGATTAAATTTTATTTAGCTGTGATCATGCTCAGCTGGGTTGATATGATCTGGGATAAAATCAAATGATCGTTTTTGGTTGCAAATCGTGTACTGGGGGAGATTATAATTGGGTGTGGCAAAACCTTTAAATTCCCTCCCAGAATGTATCTGAAGACTACAGGATACGTTGCTACCAGACATAGCACAGCTAGTGGGAATTCCAGTCTACAGTTGTGTTCAGCTTTTATGCAGGGCAGACAGTGTTGACAAGTAACTTTACAGCAAATGTCATCATTATGCAAATGTTCTAAAAACATTTTAGACAAATGTCCTGTCAACTGTGCTGGTCTTTTTTGAAAACTAAATCGTATATATTGCTTTATTCCAGACATGGTTCAACAAAATATTCTGCAATACCATAGATTCACACGCTTTTATAGTTATTCATTAAATAATTTCTTTGAAGGTAAGTCTTGTTTAGGCGTAATTTAACGTTACACCTCTCACATGCTCCATAGGGGAGATCTTCCCATGTATGGCTCTCCACGAACAGGCTTTTAATGGATCAGAATCAGATCTCTGCATCACATGTCCAGGAGGCAGACATAGTTTCTTCTTCTAACCTATCTATCCCTCATGAAGTAATGAGATTTCTCCATTCCTGAAGCTCTGTTTTGTTGCTACATCATTATGACCGTGAGGGTCTGGGAGGCAGTCCCTTGCGTCTGGTGTATAAGATTTTGGTGTATAAGCCAGAAATTTGATTACCCTCTTATTGTACTCTGTTATCCTGTCTCTTTTCTGGGAAAAAGCGTGGATGCCTGTAGAATGGTCACACTGGGAAGCTGAAGGCTGAAGTCATCTTGTGTGTGCTTCTTCAGTCAAGTTGTTTGACAAATCTCTATTCCTGCCTTCTGCCCAAAACTTTCTGCAAGTCTCCAGACCTAGAAGGGTGTTTCTATTTTTTTCATCCTTTTTTTTCAATTTAGCAATTTTGATAATTATGATTAATAATTATAAGAGTACCAAAGCATTCATGGGTGTGGTTAATTTATAAATATTTTTATTGCTTTTTGTTTGCGTCATGTTTGATCTATGAGATGGATACTACATTCACTAAAGCCAGAAACAGAACCTAAATAAACATGAAAAAGAACAGTGAAGAAATTTTAGGTCCAATTTATAAGACATCTTTTGTGCTTGAACTTAGATATACTCAGAAATAATTGTGAGTAATCACAATTAACTGCAATTAAATCATTAACCAGCTAACATTCCACAAAAAAATAACACATTTATTTGCATTGTGATAATATTTATAACTGTTTTTCAATGATTCTGAAAGTTTAAAAGACAAAAATTTACAGTATATCATGACATGAAAAAATGAATCATGATCGTACAGATACATGATCGTACAGATATATTTACCTATATCCCAAAATCTACATTTCAGGGCACCTGTCGATGAGGAGCAGCACAGGATCTGTCAGATATCACAAGTCCCCAGGAGCATTCGGACAGGAAGTGGTGACAGAACTTGCTGATGGAGAAGGGGTGTCTTCCCAAGGCTGCTGAATTTTTGAGGAGGGGGCGAGGGGGGTGAGATGGAGGAGGTGAGCTTACTTATGAAGAGCCTAGAAGCGTAGAACAAAAAAAAACACCCATGGACAGCTCAGCATTTGTGAAGTGTAATTAAGGCCTCAGTGGATTGTCTGCAATGCCACACTTAATGAGCTCAGACCTTTCACTGGGACCGTGTCAGGCAGTTACGTAAAGTGTGTTATTCCCACTTCTGAGGAATAAAATGCGGTTTGATCAGTGTGTAATAAATCCTCAAAGAGCGTTTACACTGTTTTATCTGATCCTGAAGTGGGAAAATGGCATTAAGCATTCACATAATGCCCTAACAGCACACTGTAAACTTTGCAACATGGCGAAACACTTTCAAGAAAGCTGAGATGTGTTCTGCCAGTAGTAACTTTGATCTGGCAGGGGTTTTATGCTGAGTTTTTGACAGTGAGTCAAACACTGAGTGTTGAACAGCACCACTAATACTTTTTGCTTTGCATAAGCTGGTAGTAGCCTAGTTGGTTTTACACTCACCTGTGAACCGGAAGGCCACAATGTCACAGGCTTACCATTGTGTCCCTGAGCAAGACATTTAAACCTCCAAGGGGACTCCCTATACTGATATACACTACCTATTACTGATTGTAAGTCATTCTGGGTAAGGGTGTCTGCTAAAATGCCACAAATGTAAAACACTGTTTTCACACTTCTGGCTTTCACGTAACAGAAATTGACATAAAAGGGAGTAAAAAATGGGTCTTTGAAAACACAGATCAGCTCCAATGTTCTGCATTTGTCAAACTAAAATGGTTTCTTCAGTTCTGAGGTAGCCCTGCTAGGAAACTAGGCAGAACTGATTTTGTAGCACTTGTCAAGCTTTGTTAAGTATGTAATGAAAAGGAAATATGGCATATGTACCAACTCTGATGAGTTTGAATTCCGAGCTGCCAAGGAGCCACTGATGCACTTGCTCTTGAGCCACACCACACACTGCTCCCCGGGTGCCTTTTATAGCTGCCCACTGCTTACAAAGGGTGATGGTTAAATGCAGAGGGCACATTCTGTTGTGTGTATCACAATGACAAATGTCAATCACTTTTTTCACTTCACTAATGGGGTGGGCACACATTTACCTGGAGTTTAATTCTGTACTGTAATGCTCTGTACACATCTGAGTAAATCCTCTCTTTCTACAGCTGGTGTCGAAATGCAACGACCACAAATAAACCACCAATATACCCACAAGTGGACCTCATGTCCTCACAAGCACAACTTAAGAAAAAATGAATCATTTACAACACCCAAAACCATGCTTAATTAGCTCACAGCGGTCAGGAGTGACCTCTACCAAGAGGCAGGCCTGTACGATCGAACATTTCCACAACACAGAGGCTGTAGATAATGATTCAGTTCTGCTCAGGAGGCTTCTGACCTGACTGTTTCTTTTTCTGGGTCGCATGTTGAGGTGCCCACAGTCTCCTTTACTGCCAAAGCATCCTTTAGCCAAGTTGTTCAGCCTTGCAGCTATATTTAGTCCTTCTCAGCCCACAGCCACACCAGATAGCCTGTGAGGGAGAGAGTTGCTCGAAGCCTTTGTCTCGACATCTGCAAGCCGCCGGAACTGAGCCACCGTGGTGATCATTGTGAACAGAGCTAGTTAAAGCAGCTGATGACCCAATTAAGAGAAGATCCGCCAATTAGCCGCGGGGGAAGGAGGACAGTCTGCTTTGTTGGTTCACAGGAATATTTCTGAACTCAAGAGTATACTCTAAGTTTTCTATGCATATCCCATTTCCTCATCTGGATGGAAAAGACCCTCTTTGGTGTTGCTGCAGTTTAATTATAATGATGCAGGCTGACTTCATCACAGCCTGTGATACACTGTCATTAAAAAAAAATTAAAATTTCCCTGGTCCCAGACAGCACATATGGTAACCAGCTGGCTTGTATGATTTAAAACATTAATCGTGTTAAAATGAATAGGAAAAATAACTAAAAACAAAGCCTAACTCTCAGTTTCTGTTGTCTAATGAGGAAGTGCCAGAGCTGCCTGACAGAAATGTTTTTGTGATAGATATCTGGCAAAAAAGTGTAGCGATTTTGAAGGGAATCCTATCTGATTTTATTAATAAATCACACTGTATGTGTGGAGATATTTAACATCATATCCATATTGGCAAATTAGGACATCCGTTGAAATAATCAAACTCAGTGCTGCACTCTTGTCACTGCTGTTATGTTATCAACAAAAAAGCTAGTGACCAAATATTATGACCCAAGAAAAAGGTATGTGTGTATGCATGTATTATTATTATTATTATTATTCTGTATTTATTTAACAAATGAACAAGATCAAGATGAAGATCATCTGCTATGTTCACATGTAATGCTCTAGGGCCACATGACCCCAGCAAACATCAGATCAAGCCAATGTATTATTACATTATTATCTTGAATGAATAACTTGTTGGTTTTCTTTGTTCATTTGCTAAAGTAATAGCATGCTATGAACAGCCCTTGTTTAATACTTATTGTCAAGACATCAAGGCGGAACAGCGAAGTAAGCGCATGTAGGATGAGATGAAGAGTTTTAAGAGATTCGATGTGGCATGTGGACACTCCTTGTCTAGCTCTACCAGGCCACTTCTGAGACTCAAAAACAGTGTACGTGTTCTGTCTAAATAATCTTATTTAGTTTAGGCAGCATCAGGTGATGAAGACAGTCAGTTTGTGATTCCTGGACTCCATATATCCCTCTATTGGTCTTGAAAGCCATTATTCCACTGCATGAAAAATCTACTGATTTAATAAGAAAGACCAAATATGCAATCATTTGTGTGTAGTACAAAGCATATCATTATGCTCCATTACTTGAATCCTTAATTTCCTGGGCGATTGCTACCTTAATGTGACTTTCTTCAGTTCACCTACATCAGCCTTGATAGGAACAGCTTTGTGCATTTCCTCGCCGATTGTTAGCTTGTCTTTCCTCCCCAAATTAGACTTTAAAGCATCAAAGACAGTCATTAGTCGCCAAATGTTGCTGTGATAATTGATTTGACCTTTTTGGTCCCCAGTTTATCCAGCTACATCGCTTGACATGGATTTCCGAAGCTGCATTAATTCATGTCAACTCCAGATCCTTTTCCGTATGGTCAGGAGGATTTATTTTCCATTAAGACCGTTAATCAAGCGGCCGAGCCCATTTGCATTTATTTACAATGACAGCTCATTAGAATGTGCTCAGTGTCGGGGGAATCTGTGTAAAGAGACCGCTGTCTGGCTAAAAGTAAATGATAGGATGATCTAACAGCAGCCTGCAAGGCGGACATAAATGAAACACTCTTTCTGATGTTCTGCATTCACACTCCGACAAACACAAGACTGGCAGCACCAGGCAGCGCAGTGCATTGCGACCCCTAAAATGACCCTGCTGGCAAGCGGCCGCTGATTGTTCACAATATTGTCAGAGTGCAGATTGATAGCGTGCACATTAATCTGGGAGGAAATGAAAAAAAAAAAAGACCAGCGCTTTCTCATTTGTAGTGAGAATCTGAGATGCACCATTTTTTGTCATGACATGACAAATCGCACAGCGTAATGTGTTTTGATGTAAAAGTCTGATGTGCGTTGTGCCACGGCGGAGGACTGACATTGCTATTTACCGTCTTGTTCCAACCCCCTCACACCTTTTCTCCCGTTCTGAGAAGGGTGAGTCGCTTGCATGATGCCCAAGGTTTCACATCAAACAAAGGAAACAAGTTTAAGATAAAAACTCATCCTGAAATGCCTTCAGGCTTTTTTAAAATTATGCAGGCTCAAAGGAACAATTTGACATTGCGCATTTACACAGTGTACTGGGGTGTGGAGTGGGGTGCAGAAACTCCCCTGAGGGGGAAAAAAAAAAGAATGCAATTTGGTCACAGCTAAAGTAACTCTGGAGGGTCTACTGTGATGCAGTTATTTGCAGCGTGGTTTCAGTAATTATAGTCTCTGGCTCTTTTAGAGTGTGTCATCACTGTCACGACCTCAGGTCTGGCGGTCGCATCGACCTGAGACTGCTGCTCTGAATTCAATCCCGACCTGTCAAAACCATCCGGTGGCTGTTCCAAATGCGAATGCTAAAGATCCCGAGTAAAAATCTAATGGGGTGATTTGTGCGATCGTGCCGTTTCTCCCAGAATCCCCCTGAGATGCATCTCATTGAAGCTGGCGTGTCAGTGGCACCTGGCCCCGTGGACGGCTGTTGAACGAGGTCGCTTCCAGAGTTAATGAGTCACCGTTTGTACACGCACATTATATAATCTCTTCTCTTTTCTCCATAGAGACCCGCTCAGGTCGAATTTTTTTTTTTTAATTTCTTTTATAATTTTATTTATTTATTTACTGCCATAAGTGGAAACTGTTTACACCAGGCCTTTCCATCTGATTAGATAACATTGCCCAATAATGTTTATGGCATTAAGTGCAGCTTGGCTTGCTTTTATTTTTAATTGACAGCTGGGTTGGAGTTTTGGAGTCTTATTATTATGTATTTTTTCAAGTCTTTCACGTACGCACATTTATTTTGGGTAAAAACAGTCACAGCTGCCACTTTAGAGCAAGTGGAGGGATTACTCATCATGGTTCCACTATTCATAATTACCTTCTACTTCCTGCCATGCATTCCTACTGTATTGCTTTGTATTATGGCACAGGTTCTGTTGAAACTGGCAAAATGGCTGGATCTCAGATAAGGGCCTGGTGGAATATTCAACAAAATTTGAGGTCTGTGATAATTGCTTGAGTTTGCTTCATAATTGCTTCAAAAATTTCCTGCTATATTTGCTGAAACACCTTCTCTTAATCATGAATTGGTTGTGCACAATAATTACCAATAATGGCACTGGCATGACAATGCATTGCTAAGTTTGAGCTAAAAACAGTTAAATATGCAGAGTGGCATCCAGGAATGCTTGTGGCATGTCATTTTGGCTAATCTGAAAAGCTTTTTGGTGTAGAAAAAAAGCAAAAACAGTGGCCACTGCCTAGGTGCTCAGATCAGACCAGGTACAGATGGAAACTAATGATAGGCCTGGTTCTATCGCCAGTCTCCCTTGCGCACAGAGAAGACACCTTTTAATCTCAGTATATTTTGTACAGTCTGCATTCTTTACTTGTTTAACAAATACTATACGGTCACGATGGCTGGACATGGCAAGGAAGGAGGACGCATACGCATGACGTTACGAGAAAGGGGTTTCATACCTAGTAGACAGGACAGGGGAAACATCACCAAACAATGACCCGACGGCGAACAGACACGAGCAGGATAGCTTTATACACTCCGTTTTTACATGTCTTTGGCGAATGGCATTGCATCAGTTGCCAGCCCTACCCCGAGCTAAACATGTGAGGGCTGGCCGTCGGGACCGCCTACTCTCTTTGTCTTCCCCAGACGGGAGGCACCGGGGGCATGACGTCAGAAACAACAGGTTCTGATTGGTCTGTGACAGCTTCCTGTAGGCCAGGTGTATAAAGATCTTTTCACACGTGGGGAGGGGTCTTTCTCTTTCTTTCTCAGCTTTTTCCATCGAAAGCCTTCCGGTTTTCGAGTCTTTTCTCTCCTCCCATTTTTCTCCTGGATCAGGGGATGTCTCTGAAACTTGGTTTAGGCTGTGCTGTCCTTTTCTATCTTTTCTCCTGTCTTTCATTTTGGTTTTCTCTGTAACATTGGTACCTTTTTTACATACAATATTCACATGTAACTGCAATAATAATTTACAGGTGCTAATAAATTAGAAACTGTTCATCTTTTAACCTCTATTGTGCCATGCCTCTTTCTGCCAGGTAACATCAAGTTAGAGTGGTTTGAATACAGTGCTTTGTGTGTAGAGAGAGAGTTTTTACTCCACTCTCCCCAGTTTTTACATACGCATTGTATGCCCCAAAATTGATTATTAAAATTCAAAATTGAATGAAAATTACATTTGTTCACAAAATGCTCTTGGTCAATGACTTTCTGGAGAAAATTCGATTTTACCGCTGAATAAATGCATTTTGTCAAGACAATAATTTTCTGTCCATCATGCAATACAGATACACTGTCACGCCCGAGTTTTGTGGGAGAAGAATGATGGATGCTGAGGGTGAAGAAGGATCTGTTCAAGTTGCTTGTGTTATCAGTCTGTTCGACACCACTGCACTTGGCTCAGTGTCCACCAAGTCCTATGCCTTGTGTGGTGATGCCACCGGTTTCAGGAAGTCCATATGCTTCCTGTATGACACATATACAAGTGACTGCACAACACTTCCACAGCACCTACTAGCCTTGGGAGGTGTTTGACATGGATCACAGGGAAATCTTGGGGTTCATGTTGGAGAACAGCTCTGTAGACACAGTTTTTGTAGGGGAGCGGATGTGACACAACAAGTCGCACCTGATACTTGTTACACCGGTCCAAATTCAAATTCAAATTTTATTTGTCACATACATAATCATACACGGTCTGATATGCAGTGAAATGCTTTAGCGACTGCTACAGACTACCATTTTGCAAATATTGCAAGTATACAATGAACCAATATGCAAATATTGTAAACATAACTAAATATTACACTTTCATGTTTTTAACATAAAACATAGAATATGTGTAACAGGTAGGGTGAAGGAGTGCAAATGAGTAAAGTGAAAGTAAAAAGTGCAAGGATTCTGGGGGATTGAGTCCAGAAGTGACTGAAAGTGAAAGTGCTGGAGTGTATTAGTGTTATGTCCTATGTAGTGCTGTTGTTGAGAGCTTGTATAGCGAGGATCCCTATCCATGCCGAAGGGACCTGGGAAAGGAACGTGTGAAGGCACCCACAACCCGGAGGTGCAAGAAAGGTAACGCCAGTCTATGGGATTAGGATTTACCAGGGCGCCCGTGGCTACCAGTGACATAACACACAGACACTAAACACAGACTCTAGGGGGGAGTGAGAGCGTGTTGTGGGGGGCGGAGTCAGCGCAGACATGACATACACTCAACTTTCTGTCCACAAAATGACAGGTGCTGATGCCAGTTCGGTGCACAAAATAAATTGATGACATCCTGCTCTTGTGGACAAAGTGCAACAAGGTGTAAAATGAATTTGTCATTACAAATTGTATTTGCAGCATGTATTTTGTGCACAGAAATAAGAACGTGACACCTGGTGCTTCTCCCTGAATATCAATCATAATATATGTGCTTGTCCTGTTATGTGTAGTTCCATTTAGAATCATTTAAATTGATCATGTTTAAATGTATTTTTAAGTCCAATTTTTTGAGACTAACACAATAATTAAATTTTCCTTAACATCACATAATCAAAGTGACAGTCACTGCTATGTTTTAATTTGACACGAATAAAATGTTTTTTTTTAGCATTCTGCCACCAAACAGAATCTCTTTTGTGATTTTTTTTCTCTTGCAACTGCATCCATCATCCTTGTGTATTGCTACATTTATACAATAATGCCAGAGCAATGGTACTGATTCTCTGATTTCATGCCACATTGTGTTATTCTCTGGTCTTTCTTTAGCAAATAAAAAAAGTACCATTTAGTGTCCCAATGGAAAACCATAATGCAGCCAAGTAGAGTGAGTACAGTCAAGTTCATTGCATTGGCATTTTTATTCCAGCAATGATCTGCTTTAATCCACTGCCAGCATTTTAGATGAAGTGATTCAGATTTGTTTTTATCTTTCAGTCATTGAAAGGTTTACATTTAGGCACATCATCACGAAGGCCTTCCTATCGACAGATGTGTGCCAACAGAAGTTTTCCTCAAGCTGCAGTTGTTACCATCCCAAAGTATGCAGCAGTGCACCAGGTGAGACACGCAGCAGTCTCTGCATGACATTGAAAAATGTGTTATTTGCAGACTTGGCAGAGGCTCAGGGATGGATGTGCACAACCGCGATGAATATCTCAGGAAATTCCCTCCGGAGATAAAATGCGAGGCAGGCAGACGCTCAATACCCACAGTACACAGTCTCTATCTTACCATTACAGATGCACACTGCCGCTTATTTATGTGCAGGGAGACAAGGCCTCCTTGTCCTTTGGCTGCTGTAACCCCCATCATGAGCTGTGCTCATCATGGCACTGTATCTATCAGTCTGCTGATGACCTAGAAGCATTGTCCAGGACCTAATTTATGTCTCAGGTCTACGCACTTAAACGTATTGCAAGTTCCAAAAGAACTGATGGTTGTTTGTCTGTTCCCTTTACCACCCTCACTTTTCACACTCTGTTTATAGCCAGTTAGGCAGAAGGAATGTTCTGGAGTGTTGTCCAGGTGTCCTAATTACAGAACATCTGAAGCTTACTTGTCCCCATATGGAAATTGGCTGTAATGAGACATGCTGACAGTTGGGTAATTGTCCTTGGTGTGACTCTGGCTTTAAACCAAAATTGATGGGTGGCACAAAATGATGAGGGGTTTTGTGAGACAGGGTCATCTGGTCCCTGTCACAAACATTTATTCCTCACAACGTTCTGCCCTGCTGATCCCCCATGAAAAAAGAAGTCTATAAAAAGAGCTCAGTGAGGAGCAAATGATACTGATACACTTTTGTATAAAGATTATTTCTGAATGTATCTACTACTAAATGCTGCTTAATAAGTATTTAATAATACAGTGTTTTTTTTTTCATATTCCGCAATTTTTTTGCAGATGAATTAAGCATGTGGCTTGTTTGCTAGAAGTAGATAAAATTGATTTTAAAAATGTTAAAAAAGGAACTAACTAATCTGTGTAATTATTTCACCTAGAATAGGATCTTTAATTATATTTCTATACACTGAGTATAAAATGGGAGGAACCTGATGATTGACAGTTCTCATTTATGTTGTGCAAACACAATTAAAGAGTGTTTCATTGATTTATTTATGTAAATCCCAAGTATGCTTTTGACCTTAAATTCAACAAAAATGTGAACAAACACATACTTAGCACTATGCTTTGTGTTAGTCTGAAAAAAAAAAAACGCCTATGGTTGGTAATTTTGCTGTAGAGAATGATGTAGGAAACAATAATTACAAGCTGTTGCTCATAACTGACCTATACCCTCCCAGGTGGGTAAAATGAAAAGTTTTCTCGGTGAGCACTGAACAGCAGCACCAGGGGAAAATGTAATGTTTGTATGCCCTTCAATATCCCCAAAGCCGACACAGTCATCTTATCACATGATGATATTTTTAAACCCACAGACGCACACAGCCAGCGTGGCACAGGTCATTATAATCTTACAGAATAATTTGGAAAACCAATAACCACAACATTTCTCCCTGAAATGTGGACACTAAGAGGATTCGAATGTTATTTAAATTGGCCTTTTGAACTGTTTCCTTTCATGTGTTGGTTCATGGCAGAATAATTCTTAGCATTTGACCTAAAAAAAATAGCTCCATTCTTTTTGACTGATGTGAGATAATTTGTATTTTTTTTTTTTTTTACAATAATATTTAAATATTTTTGTGTGTCTTATTAGAGCTTGAGTAGGCTTGTGTCCGAAGACCCTCAGGACCAAAAGCCATAAAACAGAATTTTAGGAAAATACATACTGTAGTGTTTCCAGAGATGTTTATGAACATTCGGAAATTCTTTACTTTACAATAAGGCAATATTGTATCATCTTAAGAGTTATTGCATCCTGTTAAGCCATTTATCAGATGCTCTTCTCCAGAGTGACTTACAGGGACAGTCCCCCTGGAGCAACTCGGGGTTAAGTGTCTTGCTCAGGGGCACAATGGTAAAAGTGTGATTTGAACCTGGGTCTTCTGGTTCATATGCAAGTGTGTTAACCACTAGGCTACTACCACCCTTGCGAGTGTACTGCTTATTTAAATTTAGTGGAAAACATGTTAGCTGATGTGTCGTGTTGTGCTGGCATGCTCCTCGTTTTAGTAATATCATCAAAAAGGTCAGGTCTGTGAATTGAGACCTACCCAGTACCTGTGTGGTAAAAATGCAAAAAGAAAATGAAGTGAAGTGATTGTGATACACAGCACATGGTGACACAACCTCTGCTTTTAACCATCACCCTTGGTGAGCAGTGGGCAGCCATGACAGGCGCCCAGGGAGCAGTGTGTGGTGACGGTGCTTTGCTCAGTGGCACCTCAGTGGATCGGGATTTGAACCGGCAACCGTCTGATTACGGGGCCGCTTCCTATACCACTAGGCCACCAAAATGAAGGTCTGGCCTTCATGGACCACATTGTTTGGAGACCTCAAGCAAGTTGTTAATTGAGATGGTCAAATCACTTGATAATTACAGCTGCCCTGTAACATTTTGTCAGTGCACATTACAGTTACAATACAGCATAAAAAGATGTTTCTTTACCCGTAAAACAAAGGGCTCATCTGAAGGAGCAGCATCATCAGGCTACTCATGTCACATCCAGTGGTCAAATGCATCCTCCAAAGAACCCAGCCACCCTGTGCTATTGGCTGGTCTTTCTTAGAAAACATAGTTTAGCCTGAATTTGCAGCACCTTTACCTCTCAGGGTCTTTGTACTTTGTTTCTGTGAAAACAGGCCTTTCAGGTTCTGCGACTACAGGAAATGTAATTATGAGTCCGGCCACAGCATTATTTAGGGGCTGTCTCCGTGGCTGCAGGGATTGACTGGTGATTCTTGGCACAGACCTCTCAGAGGCTTACAGGCTAATCGCTATAGATCTGCAATCTTCTTCTACAGGGGGCCATATAACATATTACGATTTACAGAAGGGCCATTTCTCTCTATTTCTCTTTTGCTCTCTGTTTGCTGCCAACCAAATAGCGGCTATAAAACCTTGTTTTCAAGGATTTATGAGAGTCAAAACCTGTCCAACAAACCACTGTCGTTTCCTGACGTGGTAATAAGTTTTACAATTGACGTTGCGTATAACAAGGCCGGCACGGCCTCACTGAATGTATAGGAGCATGGCAGGGCAGGGCCTGGCACCGGCGCACCGCTCCACCATGTTGGAGAGACTGAGGCCAGGTGGAGGCGGGGAAGGGAGCAAGTCTGAGCCCAGAACAGACCAGCAATGTGGGCCATGTAGCCTTGAGGGAACTGCTATTGCACAGCCTCCTGCCTTTGATCTCTTAGCTTATTAGCATGCTGGCGCACGAGGTGCAATGCGGAGCCACGGTTTCTTGCTAGCCATGGCTAGCACTTCTGGCTGCGCTGTACTATTTTCCTTGCTTTCCTAAAACAGCACCAGAGAACACCAGAAAAGAAAGTAAAGTAGGGTATTGATTCCAACTTTTCCCAGATTTAACATTTCATTTATTGCTCTGTGTACGTCCGTAAACAAGCTGATTTTCTCAGAAATCCGTTCCAACAAAAACTAATTACACCAACATGTTTGATGAAAAATGCACGTCTTTGTTGTTTCGCTCGATGTGATTTAGGGCACACAGGGGTTAATGGGCCTGCAGGAGGTTTCCTCTCCCTCTCCAGTGGACACCATCCTGCCATCAGACCTGATGCAGCCTGTTGTTGCTGGCAGCCAAACGGAGGGATCTGGCAGGCTCTTGTGCAAAGAATATGGTGGCTTGGAGAGGTCCTCGCTTGAATAATCTGTAAGGGCTGAAATGAACGCCTTACCGAGCTGGAAAATTGTCAATGTTCTTTGCCTGGGGTCATATGTGAATAAATAAAAACAGAGTTTTACCATCAGTTTTACCATTTGCCGCTTAACCTGGCACCATTGGTGTTAAGCTTTTGACAAACTGCAGTGCGAGTTGGAATTATTACAAGGTGGATGTTACAGTGGTGCACAGAACTAGCAAGGAAGTAAGTACAATTTATGTAGCTGTCCAAAAGTGCTGAAACTAAATTATAATTATAGTAAATTAAAGAATAGCAATAGCCATCTCTTTTATTAACGACTTATTGTATTAAGTTGCTACCTCAGCATGGGTCGGAACTTTATAAACAACATAATAATTTGAGACCATCACTGTTTGGGGGCAGTGGTGGCCTAGCAGTTAAGGAAGTGCCTCCGGTGCCACTGACGTGCCACTGACCAAAGCACCGTCCCCACACGCTGCTCCCTGGGCGCCTGTCATGGCTGCCCACTGCTCACCAAGGGCGATTGTTAAAAGCAGAGGACACTGGACAAAGAAAACTCGGCACTGCATCCCTCTCACTACAAAAACGAAATGAATTTTAATTCTCTGTTTATTATAGATAAACAGTTTATTATGGATCTTATCAGGATAATCAGAAGTAATATTAGTAGTAGCAGTGGCAGAGCTGCTGATAAGGTAGTATTACTGCATGCACAAAAAAAAAATCTTTTACATGATTTATTTACAGTGATTGTTTTTCGAATCAATTGAATGACATCTGATAAATAAAATTGAAAAAATACGCGTGTGGGGATAGAGTGCATTGAATAGGCTACTTCTCACTCACTCATGATACATCGTCCCCCTCCTCGCCCAGCTGTAATTGTCCTCAGCAGTATGTTAATGCAATTACGACGCCGGAGATTCGCTTTCATGGTGGAGGGACTGGCAGGCTAAATAGATAATAGCATCGCTCTCTGCCACCTTATGTAACAGCCGAGTTCTTATCATAGGTCCAATTAATGGCAAATACACAGAATTCCGTGCTTCTTCACTTTCAGCCTTGTTCGCTCTATAAAACTCTATCATCCCCAGCTGCCAGCTTGTGACCATGCAAAGTGATGTTCCCAAATAGGCCTGGAAGGATGTTCTACCAGGCGACTCTGCCAATCTTGCCCTGCCTAATTACATTCTGAGAGTTATGCTTACCATAACACAAGTAACCCCAGGAATTTATGCCAGCTTCGCATTAATAGTAAAAATAAATAAAGACTCCTGAGGTGCAGTGCGCAAGGCCCAGTCTGTCAGTGTTGTCCAGGGAAAAGAAGTAAGTGGGGAATATCACAGCAAGAAAAGTCAGCCTGTCTTTTTTTGGAAGCCTGAGGTTTTTTTTTTGCAGGACAGATAAAACCACAGCTGTTGTGCATGACACTAAAAAGGTGTAAATTCTTTTTATTAACTTCACCAGAAATGCACTGAAGGCACGGCATACAGAGACCAAAAGCCCCACTTGCATATTTTTATTTTTTTTTGTTTCTTTTGTTTTGACTTAATGCAAAGTCTTATGTCAGCACTGCAGCGAAGTGTGCTGTAGTATTTGATCATGAAATATTGAGGCGCATTTAAGAATTCATGCGCCTCAGGGAGGGAGCAGTTGGAATAATGTAAGTGACAAGATTTTTGGGGGATGCCGTTTTTTTCCACCGAATGGGAACGCTGCCTATCTGCCATAATGTGGGTTGGGAGGTGTGAGGTTGACAAAAATTGCTGGGTTCTTTCTTTGGTGTTTAACATAAACCCAAATGTGTGCATGAATGAGTGTGTCTACATGAGTGTCTGACCTCTTTAATTAAATTAAATTCCAGAATATTGTGATTCACTGCATGACAACGGCACAAGATTTCACACACCTATCGGTCACTTGTTCTGCTCATGGCCGACCTGTGGCTTGGGCAATATAGGCAAATGCTAAGGCCACCATCCATCCAGGGGGCGCAACAAACGGAGGAAGTAAAGTAGTGTTTCTTTAAACTAGTCAGTATTAATGTGTCTTAATATGAAAATAACAAGCCCACATGAATTAACCTGCGTAGCAACGCCTACAGTAGTAGTATTAATAATAATGATACTTAACTTTCCTATGAGGCCACAGCAATGCACTGATTCATAGCATCTTGGTCCGAACAAATGCAGCACAACATGCTTGTCAATATCGGGACAAATGAGTCAATGATGAGGGTTTACGTGGTGCTGGAGTTCGGGCTGCGCAATCCACTTCCCAAGAGGAATAAAACAAAAGAGAGGGTTGTGTTGGCGGCTTAACTGAGGACACTTTACAGATGCCAATCTATCTTCTCGAAATCGCTTGTCACGATGAGGGCTGGCCAGCCAGAAGCCGCGCAGCAGTGCGTTGCGGGACGTTTGTGTAAGAATCTATAAACCCCCCCCAGCCCAGCACCAAGATGTGCCTGTGTTGCCCACTGAGGCATAGAGCCGACGGATGCGCTGCAAACCTAAATCAGATACTGCGCACAGTCCAAACAGCTGCCCGATTACTGATGCTTTCGCTCTGAGAATTAATTAGATTCTTTCATGCTTGTGATTACTAATTAGAATAATAGATTTTGAGCTCTGTGTCCTAACATCAACAGTACCTAATAAATGACAGGGTAAAAGCTGTGTGACTTTGTTCTTATGGATTTACAGTGCAGGCCAAAAGTTTGGACACACCTTCTCATTCATTTTCATGACCATTTAAACTGGTAGATTCTCACTGAAGGCATCGAAACTATGAACATGTGGAGTTATGTACTTAACAAAAAAAGGTGAAATAAAGAAAGATATAAAGAAATAAAGAAAAGAAAATGACAATGAGAAGGTGTCCAAACTAAAATAATAAATAAATTTAATTGGAAAGGCATCAGTATTGCCACTGAGCTGTCATCAGAGCAGGCTGTGCCAAAAACGTCCGTCACGTTCTATAAAATTCATAAATTTTTTCTAACATTCTTTATTCTGCAGTTCTCCGTGCATATTTTAAGGGAAATACAGTGAACTCCAGTGCCCTTGTTCACCTTCCTTCCTCCCAGCCACATTTGTATTCTCCACCTTGCAGAGGTGTGTTAGATTTTGCCTCACAGGAGCCATGAAGCACTGGAACTACATATAAATTAATTTGAGCAGGGGTGTGTATTTCACTTTCGTTTCTGGGTCAACAGCTTCCTGGAGGTTGATAATCAAAATTCAAGCTCTTGAGGGTGACTGTGCTGGAAGTCAGAGCTGATAGTACGTATAATATTTAAATAAATAAGCAAATAAACACATTAGTGTAAAGGCACTCCAGACAGTATTACATACTGACCTGTGCATTCAATTAACCAGATTAAATCGTCACAATGAATAATTTTGTATGATTATTGTCCTGATGTAAATCAAGCCATTGTATGAACATTACTGTTTAGCATAATTCACAATAGTCATAGTTCAGGGTGAACTTTTGCATATGCTCTAAGTGGCCTCTTTAACGCAGGGGCTGATGGGAGTATAGGGAGACACACAGCCAAGTTGTGGGAGGTGTTGTATTGAAGTAAATTCTTTTTCTTGTGGAGTAAGAAGTACAAACGAGAAAACTGTCTTGTCAGTTTGTACGATTTCCACACCTTAAATATATAAACGCTTCATGTTGTGCAGTTTTTGATAAGCACATACAATCCAAGAAATCACATTGCATGATTTTTAAAGGGTTTATTTGTATTCCTGTGATGCCCCGGAGCCATGAGGATGCCACAGCAGGTGCCCACATGCCTAATTATGGAGTCCTGATCCATCCACTCCATAAAACCCATGAAGACATCGCTGCTGCATTGATGTGTTCTGGACACTTACTGCATGTGGGGTTTTTTTTTCAGTTCTGGCAAACGCTTCATGCTTGCGGATTTGTTTTTGTTCTTTCCCTGTTTTCCCTGGTTTTTGGCCCTCGTGCTGTTTCTTTTCTTGTTTCTTTAATTAATCCCCTTATTCCCAATGTCCCGTCTCTGCACTTCCTTCCCCACTGGCCCTCTGTACTCTTTACAGATGAAAGCAGGTTCACACTGAGCACGTGACAGACGTGATTGAGTCTGGAGATGCAGAACGTTCTGCTGCCTGCAACACCCTCCAGCATGACTATTTTGGCAGCTGGTCAGTAATGGTGTGGGGTGGCCTTTCTTTGGGGGACCGCACAGCCCTCCATGTTCTCGCCAGAGGTAGCCTGACTGCCCTTAGTTACCAAGACAAGATCCTCAGACCCCTTGTGAGACCATATGCTGGTGCGGTTGGCCCTGGGTTCCTCCTAATGTAAGACAATGCTAGACCTCATGTGGCTGGAGTTGAGCAGAGTTCTGATTACAGTACTGTTAAAACTGTGTTTTTATATGCATTTGAACTGGTGCCTGAAGCATACAGTCAAAAATTCCGTCGACTGCGGAAAATAGAAAGAATTACGTATGCTGAATTCGCACATGAGAAGGAGAACCTGTTTGACCACCGGTATACAACCCGTGAACAGTTGCGAGAATTAATCCTGTTGGAGTATGATCAGACACACTCAGTTCGCATGCCACCGTCCAGCCCATAACAGACCTGGAGGAAATCCCGGCTTGACCGTAAATCTCCACCCCCCCAAAGATCCTTGCAAGGGGTTTTTATTGGCATGATATAGGTCATTTAATTGCTGCATGTCCTCGGTTACAGAAAATGAATCTAGCATCATCAAAATCGTTCCCAAAGAAAGTTGGGCTGGTGCACACTTTGACTTCGGAGAACATTCGCGAACATTAAATTGATCCTGGTTATGAGCCGTTTATTTTAAATGGAGTGGTGTCGCTTACTGGCCGTGTGGAAGATGACGTGGCTATTAAAATTCTGCGCGATACTGGTGCTGCACAATCTAGATTCAGTTCTCCCTGATCTCTCTGGAGAGTTGCTGTGATTCCGACGTGCTCGTGCCGGGAATTGAAATGGGGTCCGCCAGAGTCCCTTTGCACAATATGCACTTAAAAAGCAAGTTGGTCTCTGGTGTTTTCAGGGTTGTGGTCTGTTCTCAGCTTCCGGTGAAAGGGGTTTCCTTTCATTTGGGGAGTGATGTTGCTAGAGGAAAAGTACTTCCGGTTCCGGAAGTCATAGAGATCCCGATGCCGGTTACGGATGTGGACTAAAGTTTGGCTTCAAAGGGCATGACCATGACTTTGCAGGTCATTTGGGTGTAAAATAAGACATACCACCGTATTTTCACCTTGTCTTCCTCACCAGAATGAAAAACGCCAATCACCGTCTAATGGTCCTCTACAAGGGTTTAATCTGGAGATCAGGTACCAAAGGGGTTCTGATAATGTTTTGGCGGATCCCTTGTCACGATCCTACCAGTGAATGTAAATGTTGATTTTTGTTGGTGGGGGTGTTACGTCCTGGTTTTTGTGGTGTGTTTCTGTTCTATGTTTGCAGGATGCCTTTTCCTGCTGTGGACAGCCAGAATCAAATTTTCGGGGCTGCGCTTGCATGCCATCCACCCCGCCTGCCTCCCATTTGCTGATTGCATCACTTCCGGTTTCCCCTACACTTCCCCTGCGCTTCCCCTAGGAGGCGACGCAGCTTAATGTCTGCCTGCTTGTTGGTATTTGTTTGTTTTTGTCTTTTTTCCCCGTTTAGTTTGTTGTTTCGTATGTATTTCTTCTTTATTTACTTACTTATTTATCTATCTATCTATTTATTTTTTTATTTATTTAAAAAAAATATTCTCAGTTTCCTGCTAGTAGGTTTTGTCTGCAGACCTGAGCACATCTGGGACATCATGTCTTGCTCCACCAACACCATGTTGCACCATTGATTGACTCTAAATCCAGACCTACATGGGTACATTTTTGTGGGATTTGGTTGTCACCACATTCAACTGTAAAGATCAAGGTATTTAATAAAAATATTTCATTCATTCAGATCTAGGATGTCCAGGCCCATCTAAATTTACCAGAGACAATCTTGATGATCCAGAGGAGGACTGAGAGAATGTCATGTGGTCAGATGAGACCAAAACAGAACTAGTATTTCGGGGGGAGAGTTGCAGCCCAAGAACCCCATGCGTACTGTGAAGCAAGGGGGTGGAAACATTATGCTTCTGGGCTGCTTTTCTGCAAAGGGGGCAGGATGACTGATACATACTAAGGAAAGGATGAATGGGACCATCGTGAGATTTGGGGCAAAAACTTCCGTCCATCAGTGAGAGCACTGAAGATGAAATGTGGCTGGATCTTCTAACATGACAATCATCGAATACACACTGCCCGGGCATCGAAGCAGTGGCTACGTAAAAATCATTACAGGGTTCTGGAAAGGCCTAGCCAGACTACAGACCTCAGTCCAATAGAGAATCTGTGGCCAGCAACAGCCCCAAAACATCACACTCTTCAGAAGATCTGCTTTGAAGAATGAGCCAAATTACCAGCTACAGTGTGTGCAAATCTTGTGAAGACCTGCAAGAAATGTTTGACCTATGTCATTGCCAACCAAGGTTACATTACAAAGTATTGAGGTGAACTTTTCATATTAAACAAATACTTATTTACTTATTGCACCAATATACAAATAAAGTCTTTAACAATCATACAATGGGATTTACTGAAGCTTTTTTACATTCTGTCACTCACAGTTAAATTGTACCTAGGATGAAAACTATAAATGCTGTAAATGCTGTAAAAATTACAGACACCTCTCATCTTTTTAAGTTGGACAACTTGAACAAGTTGAACACAGAATTATTTTTTGTGGATTCACTTCTTTGCATTCCTCCTAATTTAAAACAATGAGGTTAAATTGCAGGGATAGCAGCAGGTTTACCACACCAACTCATGTACTTTCATTATTTATATGGAACGTTTACAGGGGAAATATGAGTCAGGGAATACTGAACATTCTATTCATCACCGTGACCTTCCTCACGGTATTGGACTCCCTTTAAAGTCACTTGCACTGGTGCAGTTAATAAACTACAGTTAACTCCATCTGGTAGTTAACTACATCATAAGTATAATTTATATGGATGAATCAGAGTGCACAGTTACATTTCTAAATTGTTAACATGCCTCGTGATGCATCCAGTTTGTCACACATGCACAGAACTGTTCATTTGTCTAATGTCATTGTCATATTGCGCATGCAAAACAGACTACTGAAGATCATTACAGCAACCCCTACTCCTCCAACTCCACTCCTACAGTTTCAACACTGCAGTCATGAATATTCATGTCACACAGTCACCAATGGCTAGAGAAGTAAGTATCACAGATAAGGGTCTACCTTGTTGTGATAAATATGCATAAGCACCTGTCTGTCATATCCAGGGTGCTGAAAAAGCAACAAAGATAACAAATCCTGCCGCTCGTTGCACAGTTCAGTGTGAAATAAGGGTCTTCCGCAGTCGCTTATCCCCTTTCATGTCTGACCCGCTTCCTGTCACACAAACAGATGAAAAGGCCAAGTGCGGCGCTTCTTATTCTGTTGACAATTCGGGGGAAACTGGCCTGTGTTGTTTGAGGTTTCGAATCAGCTGAGCCGGGTTTTATTCAAGGTTAGCGGTGATTACCTGTCTCCTTCGTTAATGAGCTGTTTTGGTTAATTGGACTCAGTTTTTTTTTTTGCATATTTCTATTTGTTTTTTGCCAACGTTCAGATACAGGATCATTTCCCTGTGGGTTGAGGGTTTTATTTACCTCAAGCATCTTTGTGACAGAGTTTCCAAAAGCTTACCTTCAAACATCTGGTTGCTACTGCTGTCCAAAAATATGCATATATTGCGATAAGACAGCAAGCATGCAACATAACAGGCACCCTCCTCATTTCCATGGGCTTAGCGTAGGGACTAGATTAGGGGCAAGATCGTTTCGGAGGCATTGACTGAGGAAATCAGTGAAATGAAGCTCTGGGAGCTTCGGCAGAGTGCTAATCAAAGGCCTCCTCATATTTCTGATGTAATGATTAAGTCTGTAAGTCTGGAGAACAAAAGGAATGGATCCCACGTGTACTGTCGACTTGGGGACACTGGCAACATTCTATTATTTACAGTGAATCGCAGGCAACATTTTGACGCTCCAGATATTTTCAGTCGTTATTATTCTGTTTTTACATTTGTATTTGTAATGCTGTGAAAGCACAAAAATATGACCTTCTAGTGTGCATACATTTAGGTGACAGAAGGAATCCGGAGAACCCTAACTTGGGGAGAGCAAACTGTATAGATTCAACCGTACAACGTTGCATTTGTGAGTCGACAATGCAAACAGCTGCATTACTGCAGGCATTCAAGATCCAGTTAAGCCCTTTCATCGTTGTAAAGACTGTGCCAAATATCGACTTCACAGGGTTTTTTTTTGCTTCCCTTAAACAGTCATTTTTTCACAAGTTTAAATGTCTTTAGAATTTGTGTAGCAATAGCTGTTCATATTGGCATTATGTTAAACAGAATTACTTTGATGCTTGCAATCCATTTTGTGAACTCAGAAATGAACAGCATACTCTGATCTGCTAATAGTTAAGTTGCATACCTTCCAACTTATTTCTTATTATTTTCTATTTCTTTTGACATTATCTACAATCAGAAGACCCTGCAGCCGCCTCTTCATTCACATTCAGAGAATCTGATATTCTACATGAGTAGAAAAGTGAGAAATGTAATTAGGGAAATGGTATGACTGACATTTCAAAACTGTAAAAATGTCAAACTGACAATGATTTCAGCATCTTGTCTGCAGTATTTCAAAGACATTTCACAGCTTTACCTGACTTATTCAACACTTCTCTTTTTCTTTCTCATTGTAGAGATCTAAAGCCCTCTGGTGATCTACAGCACCAGTACTCATCGTCCTGGCTGCTGCAATATTTCCATGATTTTTTTTTTTACTTTGGTAACTGTAGTATAAAAATGCAGTGTGAACCAATATTTAGTGACAAATAGCCAGAATGGTTGGTTCCTTGCTGAGCTTGCAGACGATTGTGATTTCACCTGCCATTTACCTCTCCCAGCTCCGCTTGGGCTTTCCCTAATAAATGTATTTACAGCACTTGTAAATACCATTCTCTTCAATTATCAAAGTCATTTCCCCAAATGGACCCTTAATTTCCCAAATCTTTTGCCCTAATGTGGTCTGCGCAGAATGGGGTCTCCGTTCCTCCAGCTATTAGATTAATAGCTTCCAGGTAATGTTTTTGTGTAAAAGGCATTTGCACGTGTGAGCGGAATAGAATCTCTCCAACAGGTAAAGTTCAAGGGCATCTGTTATTACACCGGCAAATTAGCTAGAAATGCGCGCATCAATCTTTTTCATATTGTTTCCAGACCGTAAAAAAAAGAGCTCTCCACTCAAGCCATTAGGGCACGAAGCAATTTGGCTCCAAATATTCTCCTGTCACATGTGTGCAGAATGCGCACTGATGTCCCATCGGGCTCACTTGAAACACATGACTGTCCCAGTGGGACATATTGCCACTCGTGTGGCGGTGGGCGGGGTGGCAGTGCTATATGCGTCAGCAGGCGTCAGCTCTCTGGTGGCAGGGGGCTGTTGACGGCAGACTTTACACGCGTGAAGTGTCGACCGCGGCCAAAGCAGATGCCCACTGTTTTTGCTTTTGTGCATGTATCTGGGTGGTTTGTGATGCTAAATCCCTACCGAAAAATTTAATCCATGCTGTGTATTCCCCTTCAGGTTGTAATGCAATGTTATAATGGAATGTAGGAAAAATATCTATTACAATAATGTTAAAAAAACAGAGTACTCAAACCCCATTGTAAAAATGTTATGATACTAGGTCTTAAGTACAGTATTTAAGACACTATCGACCATTAAGATGTTAACTATGAATGAACACATGTGGAGTTATGTACTTAACAAAAAAGGTGAACTAACTGAAAACATGTTTTATATTCTAGTTTCTTTGCTCTGATTACTGCTTTGCACACTCTTGTCATTCTCTCGATGAGCTTCAAGAGGTCGTCATCTGAAATGCTTTTCCAACAGTCTTGAAGGAGTTCCCAGAGTTCCCTTTACCTCCACTCTGCGGTCCAGCTCACCCCAAACCATCTCGATCTGGTTCAGGTCCAGTGACTGTGGTCTCCACAGGTCTCCAGGTCTCCACTTTTTGTTAAGTCCATAACTCCACATGTGTTCATTCATAGTTTTGATGCCTTCAGTGAGAATCTACCAATGTAAATGGTCATGAAAATAAAGAAAATACATTGAATGAGAAGGTGTGTCCAAACTTTTGGCCTGTATTTTACATATTTAATACTTTTGTTGTAGATGTTCCAATCTTTAGGAACAGGTAGGAGAATTAGGTAAAACATTTGATAGTTGAGTCAAAGTCCTGACTGTGCATTTAATGCTGTAACTAATTGTAAAGGGTGCTGGGAGAACTCATGTGCTGCTGTGTGTTTGTATGAAATTATATGTACTTGGTGTAAGTAGGTCTCTATGAGGTTGTTTTTATTACTGCCGCAAAATTATTTTGGTTTCAAACCCTCATTGGTGCTTAAAGTTATTTTTGGATTCTTTGCATCATTGTAATTAAAATGCAGGCACAACACTATCAGGCAACAAACAAGTTAATGTAATGTTAATGTAAATGCCTCATATGGCTGAAAAACATTAGAGGCCCAATTCTGATATAAACTGGCTGTACTTACGTAACAGCAAAGCTGACAAACACAACCAGCGACCAATCAAAACCAATTAATACAATTTTTAGTACTTTGGTTTAAAAACATCCTCTCACTACAGTGTGAAGCTGCTAAATTAAAAAACAATCACCCCTGTATGCAATTGTAAAAATTTCACGACCAACAGTTTTTGACTGTGACCTCTAAGGAGCCAAATCCAGATGATTTCCAATTATATTCACAAAGTTCAAATCAAAGAAAGGGTCAAATTACAGTGGGTCACACTGAAACTTGATTTAACTAAATAATAACTAATTGAAACTAACAGTTTTTTTTTAATATGATGAAAATATGATGAAAAATTATGGAGGAAGTAAATATTTTCTCCACTTTTTCCATTTTATTCTCATTGCTTAGAACTCTGTCATGATAGGACCCAGAATAATTCCACCTCCAGACCCCCTGTGGTGGCAGAATGGAAAGCGGACTTCTCCTGACACTGCTCCTGTTCTCTGAGGGGGTGAGAGCAGATCGTCCTGTATACGTGCTGCTTGTGATGCCCAACCGACTCATCTGCGTCTGAGGGTAAAGAGGCCCAGCAGGACGCCCATGATTTCATTCCAGCGCTGTGATGAGCCACCATTGGCTCTTTGCCTATAGCCCCGCTACTTGTTGCCTCATGGCTCCCTGGGTTCTCAAGCAGTGTGTAATGCCTGTGGCTATGGCTAATAAGGACATGTTCGCCCAAGCCTCTGTACGTTTTTCTGGCAATAGCGCACCAAGAGCCTTGTTCAGTATATTGCAAAATGGTTTAATAAAAGGTCATTTTTAGCCTAGAAATTGGAACTGTTCCAATGCAAAATACTGTTACGTTATGAAATAAGCCTCTGTCTGAAAATTCAGAAACTCTAGATTCTACATGCATGAACATCATGACATCCTGCAGCCATAATGACATGTAACTAGTTCGATTAGTTTGAAAACAACTTTCCCCAGTCACTTTCATTTGACACGCTTTTCAGTAATAGAAACTAGAGAACAAGAATATATGGGGAATTTATGGGAGGATGTTTTGTATCTATAAATTACTCCAATATGGTCAAATTCAGAACTCAATTCTAAATACACATACTGTGAAGGTCTCAGTTCAGGGTGGGAATTGTGACCATTGGCAGTGTCTGCGGTCAGCTGCGAGTGCCAGTAGGGAGGCAGGTGTCATGCTTTAGTGGCAGCGCCAAACATGGCCTGCACCCCTCAGCATCCATCTGTTTGGGAAAGAGCTCAGAGGAACTGGGTTACCAGCACAGATGAAGAACTGGGTCAGAGTGTCTAAAAAGAGCAGCAGCACATGTCTCTACCCACCCCCCCCCCCCCCCACAGTTACTGTACGCCCAGCCTGGTGGTTTTTTTTAGATTATGTAAACATAAGTGAAAAATATATATATATAGTATTACATTTAGATTTTGTCATTTATTGCTATTTTCTTTTTATTCCAAAAATGTAGAAATTTTTATAAAAGGTTGTGTGTTGCTCGCTTGAACTCTTGTTGGAATCCGCAAACAAGATGGCGCCGGTGAGGTCGGCTGCCGTCGCGACTGCCCTGACCGAGTTTAGTTTGTTTTTGTGTTTTAAACTTTTTTTCAAAAATGCTACACCGGCAAATCCACCACCATGGTGCACATTAAATACAGTAGGGACACTCTTGTTTCTTTTAGTATGCAATGCACTTACAATACAAAGACTTTAACTGCTTTTCCGGATCCCAGCTGGAGTGAAATCCTGAGGAAGAACAAAGGACGCGAAGCGGCGGCCCCGGGGGAAACGAGCCGGCGTCAGGAACAGGCTGAGGGCCCGTGCACACAGCATACCTCTGCCTAGTATCCTGCTCGCCAACGTCCAGTCACTGGAGAACAAGCTCTATGACCTCAGGGCCAGGGTAAAGTTCCAGAGAGACATCCGGGACTGCAACCTCCTCTGCTTCACCGAGAGACGGCTGAACCCAGCTGTGCCGGACCACGCCATCCAGCCGGCCGAGTTCTTCTCGGTCCACCGCATGGACAGGACACGCGACTCGGGGAAGACACGGGGAGGCGGAGTGTGTTTGATGGTAAATAACAACTGGTGCAATTCCATTGTCCCCCTCACACACTCGTACTCACCAAATCTGGAACTATTGTCCATCAAGTGTCATCCCTTTTACCATCCTCGGGAGTTCACATTGGTCATCATCAGCGCCGCTTACATCCCACCGAAAGCGGACACGGACACTGTCTTATGCGAACTGCAGGAGGCGCTCACACAGCACCAAACACAGCACCGGGACGCTGCGCTTATTGTGGCAGGAGATTTTAATAATGCCAGCCTCAAACGAGCAGCGCCAAACTTTCATCAGCACGTCACCTGCCCCACCAGGGGCGAAAGGACACTGGACCATTGCTACACGACAATAAAGGACGGATACAGGGCACAATCTTGTCCACCATTTGGAAAATCCGACCACACTGCCATCTTCCTCATGCCTAAATACAAAGGCTTAAACAGGAAGTTCCGGTTCAGAAGGACAATACAAGGCTGCGTCGTACAGCATCAGGAAAGCGGTGAAGGAGGCGAAGCAGCGCTACGGGAAGAAACTGAACTCGAACAGAGTGACTCTAGGAGACTGTGACGGGGACTGAGGACAATAATGGATTATAAAGCACCAACATCCGGTACGACGAACGCGGACGTGTCTCTGGCAGACGAACTAAATACATTCTATGCTCGCTTCAAGGCTGCAGCTAAAGGTGCTAGCGATGCAACGGCTAGCGGCTCCAACAGCTGCAGACAGGAGGACACTGCCAGCACCGAGAACGCGTTCGTCATCACCGAGCATGACGTGAGGAGAGCCTTCAAGAGAGTGAACACCAGGAAGGCAGCAGGACCAGGCGGCATCTCGGGAAGAATCCTCAGAGCCTGCGCGGACCAGCTAGCACCTGTGTTCACAGAGATATTCAACCTCTCTCTATCTTAGTCGGTGATCCCCACATGCTTCAAGGAGTCCATCATTGTTCCGGTCCCCAAGAAAACCCATCCTTCCTCCCTCAACGACTACCGCCCTGTAGCCCTCAGCTCAGTAGTGATGAAGATCTTTGAACGGCTGGTCAGAGACTTCATCATTTCTTCATTATCAGACACACTCGACCCACTACAGTTTGCTTACCATCCCAACCGATCTCCTCCACGTCACTCACCCACCTGGACACTCGGAAGGGAAATTATGTTAAAATGCTTTTCATTGACTACAGTTCAGCATTTAACACAATAATCCCTTCCACACTCACCACCAAGCTGGAGCACCTGGGACTCAGCTCATCTCTCTGTTAGTGCATCTCCAACTTCCTAACCAGGAGACCACAGGCAGTAAGGATGGGTGGACATGTCTCAGCCTCCATCACCCTCAGCACTGGAGCCCCCCAGGGCTGTGTTTTGAGCCCCCTGCTGTACTCCCTGTACACATATGACTGTACAGCCACTACTAACTCCACCACCATCATCATGTTTGCTGACGACACTGTCGTGGTGGGCCTGATCTCTGACAACGACGAGACGGCCTACCTGGAGGAGGTTGGAAATCTGGCGAACTGGTGCCAGAGGAACAATCTCCACCTGAACGTCAGCAAGACAAAGGAGTTAATAGTGGACTTCAGTACCAAGCAGGAGAGGATCTACCAGACCCCTGTCATCAACAGGAACCCAGTGGAGAGAGTGGACAGCTTCCGTTACCTCGGTGTTAACATCACGCAGGACCTGTCATGGTCCTGTCACATCAACACCGTGGTGAAAAAGGCCCGGCAGCATCTCTACCACCTCAGACACCTGAGAGACTTCAGACTGCCCTCCAAGGTGCTCAGGAACTTCTGCTCCTGCACAATAGAGAGCATCCTGACGGGAAATATCTCAACCTGGTTCGGGAACAGAACCATGAAGGACAGGCGAGCCCTACAAAGGGTGGTTCGATCAGCCGAACGAATCATCTGTACCAAGCTCCCTGACCTTCAATCTATCTACAGCAAATGGTGCTGTACCAGGGCCAGGAAGATAGTGAAGGACCTCAGCCACCCCAACAATGGACTCTTCTCTCTGCTGCGCTTTCGCTCCCTGAAGTCCAACACAGAGAGAATGAGGAGGAGCTTCTTCCCACAGGCTACCCGAGCTCTCAACAACAACACTACATCAGACAGAACTCTAATACACTCAAGCACTTTCACTTTCAATCACTCTGGACTCTGCACAAAATCACTTTGCACAAAATCTTTGCGCTCTTTACTGTACTGCTCTTTTTTTTTTTTTTTTAATACATTGTCTTTCACTCATTTGCACACCTTCACCCTACCTGTTACACATAATTTATGTTAAAGATGTAAAAGTGTAATATTTGGTTATGTTTGCAATATTTGCATATTGGTTCATTGTATACTTGCATCATTTGCAATACTGTGGTCTGTAGCAGTCGCAAAAAGCATTTCACTAAATATCATACCGTGTATGACTATGTATGTGACAAATAAAATTTGAATTTGATTTGAGATTGTCATGGTGAGAAGACACCTGCATATATTTGATGAATAGTGCAAAGCAAAGTGGAAAAAAATATATTAGATTGGTAAAAAAAAAAAGCCCTTAAAATAGTAGCCTGTGACACTGTCAAAAGCACATTAATGATAATTCACTCAATCATAAATCACTGAGTAGCTCCTCCTTTTGACACCAAAGTGGCCCTGACCTCTGGAGATAATGTAAGGTCGGAAATTCTAGCTACCCCCCCCCACTTTATCTCTAAACTGTGGCTTTCTGCTCACAAATGCATCACCAGGGTGCCAAAAGGTCAACTGAGGTGCCATGGTAGTAGCCTAGTGGGTAACACACTCGTCTATGAACCAGAAGACCCAGGTTCAAATCCCACTAACTACCATTGTGTCCCTGAGCAAGACACTTAACCCTACGTTGCTCCAGGGGGACTGTCCCCTGTAACTACTGATTGTAAGTCGCTCTGGATAAGAGCGTCTGATAAATGCTGTAAATGTAAATGACCTTGTGGGAAAGTCTTGTGCGAGGCTGGATGACCACTGTATTCCTGTTTCAGGAGTTCTGCTTGGACAAGGCAGAAACATCAAAAGACAATCTGATTGGCGTGTGGCAACCTTTTTGGGAGTCAAATGGCCAGTATAAAAGAGGTTCTCTTTCACGGTTAATGTCTCTTCTTTTCCTCCTCCATCGGAAGGCTCGTATCCCACTCAGATGCTGGTGTTCTCCCCCAGCTTCTATGCCTTTCTCTCTCCCCCCCTAATTCTGCAGGCTCCTTCTCTTGAGCTTTGCCCCTTCTTCCTCTATCTTTTCCTCTTATCTTTTAATTAGGGGCTTTCTGTAACATACATTTTACATACAATATTTACTGTAATATTAAAATTAACTGTAATTGTAATCTACCCATGTTAATATATTTGAATCTGTTAATTCCTGTAACTTCTATTGTGCCATGAATCTGTATGTCCAAGTAACATCAGATAAGTTAAATACATTATTAATTCGACTCCATTAATTATTAGCATGGTCCACACAATTCTGTGATGTATATCCATTGGAGTTCTCCCTTTTCCGAACTTTTTTACAATAATATGATTCAGCCATCCAATCATCACAATTTCCATCACAATGGTCTTTGTTAAAGTCGCTCAAATCCTTTCCTATTTTTTTCCTACTTTCAGTACATCAAAATGTTATTTTGCTGCCTAATACAGTATATCCCACATACTACCACGTGCGACAAAATCTATTTTTTTCACTTTCACATCAGTGGTCAGTTATACGATTTTGCTGCAAAATCTGAGGTTGCTTCCTTTGTTCTGACAATGTTACACAATGTTAATTATTCATAATAAACCTCCAGGCATTGATACTTGGTAGCATCAGAACAATTATCTTCAGCATCTAAGAAATTCCGCCTCTTCTTCTAATGTTGTACTCACTGCCCATTTGTGCATTTGTGCAGCCCCCCAATATACACATACACACACTTCAAACCATGAACTGAATTCTCACATTATTTCTAGTGTTGACTTTGATGTTGGAACAGTTTTCTCTCTTTAAACTAAGATTAGTCTGTGTTTACGCCTCAGAACATCACAGTGTGCTGCAATTTTCCACAAGTGATATATTTTTCCCTACCTGTATTGTCTGTGCGCCGCAATTACTTTAGAAAATCAATAACCTCAGCCACTGTGGCTTTCCTTTCCTATCCTGCTTTGTCATGCAGAATCATTATTGTACGAATAGACTTTCTCTTTTTTTCACATTGTTGTGAGTGACCAAGTCTATGAAAGGGTTCAGCTGTTAATATTTTAATGTATTTAATGTAGGGGGTTAGTGTAGCATTGTGTGTCTATGAAGGGAGAAGGTCTGTATACAACTTTCATTGATCTACTGCTTTTTCATTAACACTTTTCAAGCAGAGTACATCTCATATGCCAGAAAATTCCATTTGTGAGCTCCTTGTCTACTGTGAATAAAGGTGAAAATCACCCTTCCTTACACTGCTTCACTTGCTAATTATCTTGATCTCCTGAGGCACACTGATGGGCCCTAGTTGTCGCAACAGGTTAAAAATTGCCTCAAGGTTCCTTAGAGGTGGTTACTGCATGTAAACATGGAACAGGGGTTGTCATTTTAACTTCCCTGAGAAAAATGAATGATTCAACAGTGATGGCAAGTCCATTATTGCAGCAGGGAGCTTGTCCGCAATCTCCATGATCTCCTTATCTGTGAAGGTTCTCAGTCTTCCATGTCATGGTTATCTCAAAAAAGGTTATTTCACTGGCTACTGGACTTGTTATGGATCCTTGACAACGTTTCGCCCTTCCATTCCAGAGGTCTTTCTCAAATCTGACTGACTGGTCGAAGAAGCAGGTTTATAAACCTTGTGGAATCCTGAATGTGGTAATTGGTGGTCACCTGTGGGTTGTCCTTCTCCCCATCTTTCATGTATGTTAATGAGACCACCTGAGCCTCCTTTGAAGACAATGAGTTTAGAATTTTGGACTGGGAAGCTGATTGGTTCAAAAGAGGCGTGAGAGAAGCATGACCTTCTCTTTGATTGAATGACCCTCATTAAACAGAGGAGTGGCCTTAGTGGCCTTAGACATAATCTATCACCCATTTACAATGCACTTCTTTCAACTGTACCCAGGCGGTTTCAAAGTCGTCTACACTCTGGCTCCGGTGGTCTCATTAATATACATGAAAGCCAGGGAGAAGTTGAAGTTGAGCTAATTTTAGCTATATACACGTTAGACCGCAGATAGTGAAACGAAATAACGTTTCTTCGAAACCTGGTGCTACAAGTTACACTTGAACAATTAAACAAAGTTACGTACTGACATAAAGTGCACGTGTGTGACACAGACAAACTGGGCTACATAAGGTGCAAACAGGGGACACATGCAGTGCAAGAGTAACATTAACAAAAACCATGTAGACAACGATGTGTGGAAAAATAAAGTAAAATTGTGCAAATATTGCTGTGCAAAATGGAACAGTGCATAAATAGATGATATTACAGATACATAATCAAAATGGAATGGTGCATTAATAGATCATATACAGATAGATAATCATACAGTAAAACAGAGGTAGTGTGTGTCAGTCCAGAGTGGAAAGTTCCTCAGTGTTCAGGTGTCTGATGGTCTGTGGGATGAAGCTGTTGCAGAGTCTGGTGTTGAGCTGGTGTTGAGATTCCAGGAGAGCTTCCCTTTTAAATGAACACCAAGGAACTTTGTGTTCTTGATGATCTCCACACAAGAACCATCAATGTTCAGTGGAGAGTGTGCGTATGTGTCCTTATTGTATGTGGGGCAGTGGTGGCCTAGCGGTTAAGGAAGCGGCCCCATAATCAGAAGGTTGCCGGTTCGAATCCCGAGCCGCCAAGGTGCCACTGAGGTGCCACTGAGCAAAGCACTGTCCCCACACACTGCTCCCCGGGCGCTTGTCATGGCTGCCCACTGCTCACTCAGGGTGATGGGTTAAATGCAGAGGACAAATTTCACTGTGTGCACCGTGTGCTGTGCTGCTGTGTATCACATGTGACAATCACTTTACTTTATTGTCCAGGTGGGTGAGGGTCAGATGCAACTTAGAGATATCTAACTGAGGAATTTCGAGTGAAATTGTCACGTCTACGGACTTACGGGGGAAGGAAGCACAGAGGTCTGACATGCTGTTTTTTTTTTATTATTAAATAAACAATAAACACAAATAAAGACTGGCGCGGTGGCCAAAAACGATTTAACTTAAATGAAGAACGTAAACAAACCCGCAGGCGTGTGGCGATTGCCAGAACTCAAAACACACAACAGTGCACTAACGTCCACAAAAATGCCGTCCCTTGTGAAAGGGCGGAAAAGTCCGGCCTTTATGCGCCATCAGGATTGGCCACCGGTGATAAGCACAGCTGCAGTCAATCCTTACAGAAATGCACCTTTGCTGTATGACAGATGCTCTTTCACCCCCTCACTTGAGGTTTCATGGTAAAACAGAAGCTCTGTGATTTTTTTTTATTATATTCGTTTATTTACACACAGCCCCTGAAAAATGCAACCTGCACATGATATCAGCATTGTGTATGAAACATATGGGACTTACGCAGCATCACAGGTCAGAGACCACTGGCATTTTTCAGGGCTCTTCCCTTGCTCATTACCCACAAATACGACTAATGTGCTCTCAGATGGTTAACGGTCTCCAGGGACACTGCGTCCACCCCACTACCCTTTTCATTCGTGGCTTTGATCAAACTCAGCCTAGCAAGTTCTTCCAGGGTCTTAATGCTGCCAGTGCAACTCTATTTGTTTCACATCCAAAAGCTGAAATAATTATCAGTGTGTCACGTCTTGCACCTAAAGCAAAATTTATGTTTGCCTTTTTCTGAACATCCCTTGACTTAAAAGTGCATTCTTAAAAAGCAAGGTTATGAATGTGGAACTCACCATTGAATTGAAGCTTTTTCTTGCAAATTGCAATGTGAAGGAGCCCTAAAAGAGCTTCCCGTGAAATTTCATGCCCCTCTGTTCCTGTGCAAAATAAAATAGAGGCTTTTAGCCTTTCTGACAACTGGCTGGCTTTCGGGCTGTGGAAAATGAGAGGTAATGGGAGAGATTGATCTGGTTAGGAGATCTCAGGAAAGACTTGGTTTCTAAAAAAGAAGCTTCTGGTACTCTGACACACAGGGTGCCTACATAACAAGGCCTCCCGCTGCTCCTCTCCACAAGCCCCGAAGTGGGAGTGTGAAACCCTCCCATGTAGCAAAAGCCCAGCAATCTGCCCTGCCTTAGGCAGGAAGACAACTTTGTGTACGTCACAAATCGCATATGCAATCGCCACCTCCACATAACCTTATACACAGGGTTGGAATGGAATACATGTAACATTTAAATCACTATTATCATGGCCAGCTAAGTATCACTTACCAGCAAGAATCAGCATGTGGCAAATTTCTCTGAAATATGTAATCTGTGAGAATGAATATGTATGCATTATTCCCAGTTGTGAATATATATATCTATTAAAATACACATATTGTGACTTTTTTTGCCCACTATATACAGTATACAGCCTTGACGGTCTAGAGACAATTCCTTTGACGTCAGGTTTGTACTCTGACATGAACGGTCAACTGTGGGACCTTATATTGACTGGTATGTGTCTTTCCAAATCAGGTCCAATGGACTGTTTTTTCCACAGATGGACTCCAATTAAGATGCAGAAACATCTCAAGGATGACAGGGGAATCAGGAGGCACCTGAGCTCAATTTTCAGCTTCATGGCAACGACTGTGAATACTCATGTACATGCACTCTCTCAGTTTTTTATGTTTAATTTGCCAAAACCTCAAATGTCCCAATGTGGAACAAAAAAACTGATGCACTGTGAATGCACTGTATATCTTTATAAATACACACACAGTGTGTGTGTGTGTGTGTGTGTGTGTGTGTGCGTGTATATATTACACAGCATTCCAAAAGTTCACTGTTGGATTGAATTCTGCTGACTGTAGACCACTGGAGTACAGGGAACCTATTATGTTGAAGCAAGTCTGAAGCAAGAGTGCAAGATTTTAGCTTTGTGACATGGTGCAGTATACTGCTGGACATAGCAATCAGAAAATGGGCACAGTGGTCATAAAGTGTCAGCAACAACATGATCAGCAGGCTGTGTGGTTAAACAATGCCCAGTTGGAACTAATGGACCTGAAGTGTGCCAAGAAAAAAAAATCATGCTGTCATGTTGTTTACGCTGACCTACAGCCCACTTTTTGTGTTGTAGCTTCTGTTTCCAGTTCTTAGTTGACAAAAGTGGCATCCAGTGTTGTCTTCTGCTGCTTCAGTCCATCTGCTTTAAGGTTTGTTGGGATCTGCATTCAGAAATTGTATTCTGCATACATTGGTTGTAACCAGTAGTTATTTGAGCAACTGGCTTCCTATCATTTGAAAGCAGTCTGCCCATTCTTCTCTGACCTCTGACATCAACAAGGCTTTGTTTCTGCACAATTGCTGCTCACAGGATATGGAAGTCGTAGAAAGTCAATCACTTCATCCCTTCAACAGGAGTTTGTTAAAAACACAGATTTTTTTTTTGGTCTGATTTGGTCTGATTACAAGATTTTGGCCTTAATTCTAAGCGGTATGTGTGGAGGAAACCAGGCACTGCTCATCACCTGTCCAGTACAGTCCCAACAGTGAAGCATGGTGGTAACAGCATCATGCTGTGGGGTGTTTTGCAGCTGCAGGGACAGGATGACTGGTTGCAATTGAGGGAAAGATGAATGTGGCCAAGTACAGGGATATCCTGGACGAAAACTTTCTTCAGAGAGCTAAGCACTTTGGACTGGGCCAAAGGTTTACCTTCCAACAAGACAATGACTCTAAGCACACAGCTAAAATAATGAAGGAGTGGCTTCACAACAACTCCGTAACTGTTCTTGAATGGCCCAACCAGTGCCCTGACTTAAACCCAAGTAAGCATCTCTGGAGAGACCTGAAAATGGCTGCCCACCAATGTTTACCATCCAACCTGCCAGAACTAGAGAGGATCTGCAAAGAGGAATGGCAGAGGATCCCCAAATCCAGATGTGAAATGCTTGTTGCATCGTTCACCGAAAAGGTCTCATGGATATGAGACAGTCCCCCTGGAGCAACTTAGGGTTAAGTGACTTGCTCAGGGACACAATGGTAGTAAGTGGGGTTTGAACCTGGGTCTTCTGGTTCATAGGTGACTGTGTTACCCACTAGGCTACTACCACTCAGTCAGATCACATAGGTTAGCCATACAGGCCACTATGATAACTATGAGAATCCCACATATTAGACAAGGCAGCGCCATGCTGAGAGAGGGTTCCTCTTCTAATACCCCCCCCCCCCCCCCCCCCCCCCCCCCCCCCCGTTAGAATGTGCTTACAAGCAGAACCCACTTATGGACCAAAGGACTCTCCAAAGGACTCTAAAAAGATCCTAACTCATTCCACCCTCGTCAGCATTAATACCTCAGATTTGATTAATATGCCATCATGTTCTATTGAAGTGTATTACTGTAAAATGTATATTATGCTATGTTGAAATACTAAGTAGGTAATGTTTGGTATCTTTCTCTTTAGAATTGTGTGATGAATGTGTCTGAATGAGAAGAAATATATTTTTGACGGCATGGTGTTTGCTGACAACTTTGTGCATAAAGAAAGTCCAACAGGGTCACAAAAAGACCCTGGAGGGTGTACCGAGTCTGTTTCCTAAAACTCCACTTATTGGTCCACACCATTTCTAAGGCGGGGATCAATAGTGAGTATAAGAAGTGCTGACCTTTCAAGTTGTCTTTTGTGGTCTGTTGCCTGGTTCGTCTTTTGTTGGCCCGTCCTTCGCCTGCTGGTCTTTCGCCTGCCCGTCTTTCCGCGGCTAAACTTCGGCTCGACTCGTCACTCACCGTACGACTTCGTACCTATCAGCGACCACCAGGCGAGGTATCATCAACCACCGGCAAAAGGCCCGAGCAAGAAGCAGACATCGCAACCCGCTGCCAGCTGATGTCACAGCCTGCCTGAGCGTAGGAGCACACACACACTCACACACACACACACGCACACACACCAAGCCACTGGTATGTTACTAATGGGGTAGGCACTCGTTTGCATCTCGACTGTCATCTTAAACAAGGGTCTGCCTACATAGCGCAAAGTTATATGCAACACTATTCTGCTCATACAAGTTTTCACCTCGTAACTTGTTAAATGAGAGCTACCATCTTATCATTATGCTGGTATCATGATTAGGTTTGAATGTGTGGCTGAATGAAACCTTGTCATATATGTTTCTATACTCTTTTGTTTGATGTGGTTCATTGTATCAATAGATCTGTCCGTTTAATAAAACCCATAAAATACATTTCTGGAGGGTGTACCGAGTTTTCCTGTGTTAAAATATTAGGTCACTACACCTAAAGATCACACCAGCTCTATATTAAGATCTTTTGTCCGTAATCGTGAATAACCCTTGGGACGCTGGTTTTATTCACACATTACTAAGATCAGTATATTATTGAATTTTATCACAAGACTCTCTCTGCGGACGAGGCATGTGGAATTATAAATAAATGGCTGAACATGCTTATGAATTAATTTGTGTAATTAATTAATAACCACACATTTGGGCTTAATTTTCCCTACATTTACATTTACATTTACATTTACGGCATTTATCAGACGCCCTTATCCAGAGCGACTTACAATCAGTAGTTACAGGGACAGTCCCCCTGGAGCAACTTAGGGTTAAGTGTCTTGCTCAGGGACACAATGGTAGTAAGCGGGACTTGAACCCGGGTCTTCTGGCTCATAGGCAAGTGTGTTACCCCTAGGCCACTACCCTACACTATATTAGATTAAAATATTAGATTAAAAAGGTGCTTCTACTACATACTGAGCAAAGGTTCTGAATACTTACGAATACTTAGGACCTTGTGATATTTGATGTTTTTCTTTGTTAATAAATCTGCAAAAATTTCAACAATTTTGTGTTTTTCTGTCAATATGGGGTGCTGCGTGTACATTAATGAGGAAAAAAAATAACTTAAATGATTTTAGCAAATGGCTGCAATATAACAACAAAAGTAAAAAAAAGTGTAAGGGGGTCTGAATACTTTCCGTACCTACTGTAGATGCATTGAGTTGTTACCATTTGATTGGCTGGTTAGTTATTTTTTAGTTATTAGTTATTTTAGTAGCTGGACATAATAAAGTGACCGATGATGACATATTAGAATAAATTACAAAATAAGAATAAATTAAATACATGCAATTTTTTTCAATTGTTCAAATGTGCGTCAACAGTCTTAACCCAATGGATACAACTCTGATATCTACCCAGCCCTGGTTGTGTTTACTGCGTTTGCATGTTAGCTGACAGACAATTGAAGAAAACTGTGCTGTGCAATTTAGCAATTTAGTGGGGTGTGTTTTCCTTCATGGCGGTATGCTGCTCCTTCCCAAGTTGCAGTTTTTCAGCTTTGATAAACCACTAAACTGTCAAAACTTATTACGTGTCTCCAGATAGGAATGCAGATACTCCCTTCTTGCCTGTTGGCCTTAACTGGAGCGCTGAAGGAGCAGTATTTTACACGAAAGTTGTGCAGTACAGTACACGCTACCTACACTTTTGTCAGAACGGTCAGTAATAATTGTGAAGATATTTGCTTGCTTTTTTTGCTCCCCCCTCCACTTCTTCCTGACAGGCACCCGGGGCTCTTTTGTCTTGCACGGCAGCGCTGCCTGATGTCATTTAAAGATGTCGGATTGTGGCTCGGCATAGACACCGGGCCACATATATGCCACCTGCTTCTCCTGGCAGTCATGTCAGCAGTGCGTCTGAAGCAGCTACGCTCCGACAGAAAAAAAAAAAGAACCCAGCGTCAACATTTCTCTACAGCTGACACACTTCTCGCTCTGCGTTATTAACAGGCGCCCGGGCCGCTCGGATATGGGCTGGACTTTTTTTGGGGAGGCCGCGGACCATTCTGAATGTGTTGAGGCAAGATGGGCTTTTGAAAAAGAGGGGGTTATAAATAAACACCCGCCTGTTAGACACTGCCGCGCCTTCTCTGGGGCGGCGAGGCACAGCGGACTGATGGGGCCGCTGCCTTTGACTGTCCGGGACAACAGGGCACAAAAAAAAAAAAAAGAAAAAGGATTCAGGGGACATAAAAAGAACAGAGCTGCTGAACATAATCTGCATTCATGTCACTTTTCTTAGGGGGACAGTTAAGACACAGGAAATTGTCGTCTTTGCTCCCTTTTCAGCTCCATTAGAGGGGGAAGCAGAGTGACAGTTTCTGACAGCAGCAGGGTCACTTCCGTAACTGGTGGGCTAATAAAGAGCCGGTGCAGACGTGCTCAGGTATGGGCCCCGCCCTTCTGAAGGATGCTCGTTTCATGCCCGTCTTCTTCAGATTCCTCCCTTCTCCTTTCAACTCACTAATCTAATTTGCCGCTGGCGGTGCTTTTTTTTTTTTTTATCTGAGATGTTGAAATGTATTTGGCTACCTGCATCGTGACTTCACCTTCAAAGCAAAGTTTTTTAGAGCATGAAAGTGATCTGCCTTGGATGGAAAGGGCATGTCTTACTTGGTGTTTGTGTCTTACTCGAGGTGTGTAAGACACAATGTTAGAAATGATAGACAACGTCTACCTTGTGGGGCCATTTTCTTTTCCTGTCTCCATAGAGGAAAATATTTAGCACAGAATACAAAAAAATAAACAAGCAAGACAAATCTTTTATTTAGTAAGGTTAATTATTTGTTTTCATTTTTTTATTAATTTGTATTAATTTTTACAACCCTACAATGATCAGCAAAGACCATCATGCATTGTGATCTGTCTAGTACAGAAGAAGTTGAGCTGCAATGTGGTACCATCACCCTGCATTAGATGCTCAATGAGCGACTCTGTGAACCTGTGAACATATTCTGCTAGAGTATAAGTATAACTTGGTTTCAGAGTTGGTTCAGTATCTATAAAGGAGAGACCAGTGAAAAACAAGTCCTAATGACATTGTTTTCTATGCACAATATACAGTAGTTCATCAGTCATAACTATTACAAATCAGTATCTGTATTTTCTTGCCTTGCATTTTTTTTTCCAATTTTTGTTCTGTTCTCTTTTCATCTTTTCTCATGAAGGCCAAGCAAAGCCGAACAAAGCTGGTTCATTACTGGATGGCAGCTTAATAACCGACCTCAACAACTCACAATAGGGGTGCTATTTTTACTTTGGGGTCAATTTGTGTAGGCCGTGTCTTGACAAGTCTTCACAAGTTTCTTTTTTTTGTTCTTGTAACCACCTCCTGTATTTACTATCTTTTTGCTCAGTATCAGTATAATGAGGACTTTTCTCTTGTTTGAAATCAATTCATCTTTTAGCTCAAGGTATTATCTATGGTCTCCAGAGCAATAATTTGTATAATCAGGATTAGCCTTTATTTCATGATCCAAATGCAGGAAACATGGTATCAAACCATTTTTTTAAAGTACGAAGCTGGGCAGTAATACATGCCAATGAAAAAATGTTCAGCATTTCCCTCAAGTCAGAGGCTGTCTTGCTCTGCCACTACAGTTTGGATAGTATATTAAATATAGAAACTGGCAATTCACTAGTTTTTATGGTGACTTGTGAATAAATAAATCCCTTGGAAATTGGACCTCTAAGGTATACGAGTAAGAAGCATGTGGGATATTTGTCTGTATAAACGCCCTGTACATGATGCATTTTCAGTTGCTTTTTACAGTTGAGTCAGATCCAAAACATTTATCAATGCATCCTTCAGATGATTCATCTCTAAATTCAAGAGAATTTAACATCCAATTTGATATACTATGAACAAATGAAAAACATGGTGAAAATTTAAGGATAACTAACAAAAAGGGCACAATGGCAAAAACAGAAGAGATATACTCTTATGTAATGTCCAAAATTAATTAGAAACGCAGAGAGGTACAAAAGTATATATACATATATATGCAACATAAGACAAGTGACTATGAAGACAGGAAATGCAGGGTCTTGAATAAGAAAATAAATTAGGATAATTAGCAACAGGAGATAATTAGGACTGACAAAATTACTCTACCTGGTAAGCCAAGGCATTTAATGGCAACATAAATACAGGTTTTAATACTGGAACCTGTATTAATACTGTTTTCGAAGAATTATAGCTCAAATATGCTCAAAGATCCAAACTGTTTATCACACTAGGGGTAATGAAGGGGACATTTCACTTCAGCCAGTCAACTTGACATTAAACTTGTAATTTTTTTTTTTACAGTTCATGCTTTAATTCAGCACTTATAGAACAATATTTATTATAGTTGTCCAATTGGGTCCTGACGTAGTTAGCATCATAATAACTATATAATACCTCCATGATTTGAATATATTTCTCAACATTAGCTTGCGTGGGTAGGATAATGAGTGTAAAATAAAAAAAAATTAAAAAAACCTTTCCTGCTCTCTCCTGACGTCTCTCACAGATCAGGAATTCCCGTCGCCTTTAAGGTATGAATACAGAAGTCAGGCTTGAGGAGCACTGAAGTGAGAAAGAAGTGTGAGCTCTGGCCTATATAAAGCTCCTTGAATCGCACCTTCAAGAATGCTGGATTCCTAACCAGGCCATGAGTCAGACGTGAGGATCGAACATGATGCGGCCGTGTGAACCCCTCCGTGCTGCCTCCATCACAGCGTGCTCATGCCCATAAATAACTAAAAGCCCTGCAGATATAGTCGGCGTCGCTGTGCGTCTCCAAACATCTCAGTTAGCAGTGGTCATTAGCCAGAGTCAGATGCTACTGTAAGTGAAATTAAATGAACCCAGGACACTAATGGTATGTGCTGCAGCGCACAAAAAAGTTTAGGCGAAACTTTGTCATGTAAATGAATTTAACTTGAGGGTATGTCTCCCTCTTTTTTCCACTACTTGTTTCACCCACAGACATGCACAGTCATCTAGATCCATGGAGGGAGGACTTTCTCAAGTTGTGAGAAGCACTGCAGGTTTGATGAAAATGTTTTTTCATATATAAAATCTTTGGGCCCGCTGAGATTCTCTTGTCATGTCATGTTTAATCCTGGTGACAGGTTCCTTTTTCTCAGTCTTTGCTTCCTTCAAGCTCGTAGTAGGAGCCTTGAAATGATTGCATTTTCCCCTCAGGTGAGAACATCAGTAAGAAGGGGCAGTGGTGGCCTAGTGGAATAGGAAACAGGTAAGAAAACTGACTCATAATCAGAAGGTTGCTGGTTCGAATGCCAAACCACCAAGGTGCTACTGAGGTGTCACTGAATAAAGCACCGTCCCCAAACACTGCTCCCAGTCCCCTTGGCAAAAGTAACTTCTGATGGTAAAATGACCCTCAGCACTAGGATGCCCATGCATCTGCAAGACAATGCAAAATCATACACACACTTTTAAGACACAACTGTGGAAGAATGTATTGTGGCATATTTTGAAATGCAACGTGTGACATTATAAGAGTTGTCAATTGTTTGAAAGACAGCTGAAAATCATAATATTGTGTCTTCAGTACCTTCTTTTAAATGTGTGAAAGGAAATGGCAGCATTGTAGTAATTTTTTTGAGAGAATCCCTACATAAAGGTGGAGACAGGCAGTATATAGGTTTTAGGGCTGATTCATATGATGCATCTTTTACATGCACTTTTAGATTATTTTTTTAAATGGACATACAGAGCTGGTGAGGCATTAAAAAAAAAACAAATGCATTGTAACAAGCTTTAAGAATGTCAAAATTAATTGCGATTAAATGGGCTATATAGAGTTTACAATTAAATTGAAGCTGATCAGACAAAACATTTACATTTACATTTACAGCATTTATCAGACACCCTTATCCAGAGCGACTTACAACCAGTAGTTACAGGGACAGTCTCCCTGGAGCAACTTAGGGTTAAGTGTCTTGCTCAGGGACACAATGGTAGTAAGTGGGATTTGAACCTGGGTCTCCTGGTTCACAGGCGAGTGTCTAACCCACTAGGCTACTACCACCAAAACATGAAACATCATGTTCATACAGTCGCTTTGGATATTCAGACTATTTTAACACATAATTAGCATCTTACACACAGTGCATCCAGAAAGTATTCACAGTAACAACTTAATCACAGTAATCACAAAAGTAATCTGTTACGGTACCAGCGCAGCACCGGAACGTGAACGCACGTTGGAAGAAATGAGAAACCCCGTTGTGATTGGACACAAAGAGGCAGGTAAGTTTCCTCCGGTTTAATCAACGAATGTGTGTCGCCGTTAGCCGCAACACGCCACTGATGTTGACGTTCGCATTAGGGCAGGATTTGGGAAGGGACAGGATCATAAGGATAAGGTGATTGGAGACAAAACATGAGAGATCTTACTTGGGATGAGGTGATTGAGAGCCAAGTCGAACTGACAAAAGCCAATCAATGACTGAGCAGCTGGCAGTGGCCATTTTGCCAATTTATGGGAGTCACGTTATCTCATCTCCGTGTTGCTCCCGGTCACGTGGATGGAGTCATGTGACGTAATCACTTTTTCTACATATTGTAATGTTACAGCCTTATATAAAAATTGATTAAATTCCTTTTTTCTACACATAACACCCCATAATGACAACATGAAAAAGTTTACCTGAGGTTTTGGCAAATTTATTGATTTTAAAAATCTGACAAATCACATGTACATAAGTATTATAGGGAACGAGCTTGATGATGGGGAGGGAAGAGACGATGACACAGTTGAGTAGCTCTAAGAAGCATTTTATTAGCCAGAACCTTTAGCACCAGGATCAGGAACATCAATAAAACAGCAGCAGGGCAACAGGGGAGGCATTCACCTGCTCATCTGCCTGCTCTCCATAACCCCAACTTCCAGGCAACCACCCATTTTATCAACTAACCCTCACTCTAATGGTGGGTAGGCCCCATGCAAATGAGCGCCTTTTTTGCTCAATACTTACTCCACTCAATACACTTTTGGCAGCAATTACAGCCTCAAGTCTTTTTGAATACGAAGCTTGGCACACGTATCCTTGGCAAGTTTCTCCCATTCCTCTTTGCAGCACCTGTCAAGCTCCATCAGGTTGAATGAGAAGCATCGGTGCACAGGATTTTAAAATCTCTCCAGAGATGTTCAATCGGATTCAAGTCTGGCCTCTGGCTGGGCCACTCAAGGACATTAACAGAATCATCCTGAAGCCACTCCTTTGATATCTTAACCTTGTAGTTAGAGGTTTTGTCCTGCTGAAAGATGATACGTTGCCCCAGTTTGAGTTTAAGAGCGCTCTGGAGCAGGTTTTCATCCAGGCTGTCTCAGTACATTGCAGCGGTCATCTTTTGCCCTCTATCCTGACTAGTCTCCCAGTTCTTGCAGCTGAAAACATCTCAAGGATGATCAGGAGAAACAGAACCTGAGCTCAATTTTGAGCTTTTGTCTTGGGGTAGAGAGAATGAGGCACAGAAGCAATACATCTTTGGAAGGGGATTTATTGTAAACAGAAACAAAACAGGCTTGATGGCCACAAAGGAAACACAAAAGGAACAAAAACTAACCCGAAGGCATGTGACGCACTGTCAGGAGTTGAAACAAACAAAAGGTGAGTTGAGTCCACATTAATGCAGCCGAGCTGCCTGGGTGCCAACTGACTGCACTCATGGAGTCCTGATCAATTCTGCCTGATTGGTTTCAGCTTGGATTACTCCATAGTCAGGTGCATTGACGCCAGCTGTGTGTCTTGGTGTCACATTTTCATGGTTAAGGCTATGAATACTTATATATTATGTGCTTTCTCAGTTTTTTATCCTTAATAATTTTGCCAAAGTAAACCTTTTTCACTTTGTCATTACAGTGTGTTGTCTTTAGGAAAAATTAAATTGAATCCATTTTTGTAATAAGACTGTAACATGTTATGTGCTGTGAATACTTTTTTTTAATCAGCATTTATCAGATGCCCTTATCCAGAGCGACTTAGAATCAGTAGTTGCAGGGACAGTCACCCCCTGGAGCAACTTAGGGTTAAGTGTCTTGCTCAGGTAGTTAGTGGGATTTGAACCTGGGTCCTCTGGTTCATAGGCGAGTGTGTTACCCACTAGGCTACTACCACCCTTTCACTAGGCTACTACCACACTTTCCAGATGCACGGTAGACACACTTATTTTTTCTGATTTGGGGATGCATATAAAATTAGACCTACAGTGTTGGCACTGACCAAAGACCAAATGTGTTATACATACAGATATATAGATTTTTTCTCATATTTCAACCAGATCCAATTCAAGTCCACAGGAAGTCCCAACCAAAATTGATTCCTGTCCCTCTACCATTCATTGCCATTCTACTGCTGTAGCAATTAGCCACTAAGAACCTCTATCCTGATTGTTTAAAAAATTCTGCTCTACAGATCTTGTGCGTGGATTGAATATTTATAACATGCCAATGGCTTTCATCAGCCGGGAGCTGCTTCCACCCAGAGTGAAGAGGCATTTATGAAATGTGGGTGTGTGTTTAGTTTTTTGACGTTCAGCCTTTGTGAGCATCCATCTGATGTGGCGCACAATGACTCACTGCACTTTTTGAGCAAGCGACCAAACATCACATGCATCATGGCCCTTGTCTAATCTTTTATCTTAATAAATGTGAAGCAGCTGCTGTGGGGCACAATCAATGAAAATGAAAATAATAGGTGGGGCCGAACTTTGATGTGCATCACAAGCAGAGTGTGACTTTTAAACAAGTTCAAAGTAGCTCCTGATGACACACGTGTGTCCTAGTTTTGGAATGCCCACAAAAAGAAGTTAATACCTGTGCATGACTGATGTCAGTGTGGCATGACATAATATGGATGCCTCCAGCTTTGCTGTGTGATAATTTTGTGTAATTAAGGCATTATGTGTAGGTGCTGTTCACAGTGACAACTATATATTATGAAAATTTCAATGTGTGATTTAAAATGATTTAAGATAATTTATTTAGATTCTAATTGTGAGATTATTTAACATTAGTACTAGTGAGCAGGGAACGTGAGTGGCCTCAGTTGCCCATGGAGAGAGCCGGGCAAAAAGCATGTTGTAGGGGTGGGTGGTTGGTGCCGCTTACGTACACGTCATGGTGGTAGGGTGGTAGTAGCCTACTGGGTAACACACTCGCCTATGAACCTGGCTATTCATAGTCCTCATCATTGGTGAAAGGAAAGCACAAAGTCATTGATGTTTCTTGAGCCCGGACAGTATGTCAACGGTTCCCCTAGGGGGAGCCCCATAGATCGTGGAGGTGGGGGAGGCGCAGAATTGTGATTTGCAATTTTAATTATTGCGAGAGAGATGCAAAAATGGATGCTGACAAGGTGAAAAGGAGGCAAGCCGCACATTTCCTTTCCCTAGTCTAGTGCTTGTAGCGTGCACAAAGAAAGCCAGGCATTTAAAAACCTGTATACTGCAAGAGCTCACAGGATCATGGTTGTATGGAAATGGTGCAGTGAAACATTGACTCTGTGACTTTCATTTATTTAAATGCAACAGACAGCATAACAGTCGGCATGGGTTGGGCTCAGACTGAATTCAGATGCTCTTTTCTTAGGACTTTTTTTCTTTTCTTGGACAAATCATCACAAACCCTCCACTGACACCAATTACAGGCTCACTCTACCCTGGAAGGGGGTCCCTCTCTGTATCACTCCTTCCTAGGGTTTCTTCCTTTCTGTTTTTCCTCCTAGAGTTTTTTTGTGTGGAGTTTTTCCTTGTGTGCAGAAGGGTCAAGCGTGGGGGGTGTCATCTGTAGGACTTGTCAAAGCCCATTCTGTATGTGATTATGGGCTATATAAGAAATACATGTTGTTGTTGATGTTTTTACAACATAATAAGTAATATGTGATTGATGACATTTACGGCATTTATCAGACGCCCTTATCCAGAGCTACTTATAATCAGTACTTACAGGGACAATTACTGATGAAACCTTGAAAATACTGGCATTCCCAGGCACTTGTATTGACTGGAAGCTGTACTGAAGGTTTTCCACTGGTCACTTTCCTGAATCCTCGCCAGGTTGTAAATCTGAGCTGAAATCTGAAACTGTGAGCTGCTGTAGAGCTGCTGTGGCAGATGTGGCAAAGGAACTGGGTATTAGTTCTTGATAGTGAGCCCATTCAGTCCTCTGTAGTCAACGACAAAGGCTACCTTCCTTTTTCCACACAAAGAAAATGCTTGCAGACGCAGGTGAAGTGGGCTGTCCGTTGTATCCCATAGACTTGATTTCTGCAACAGACAAGGGGTTTGCGAGGGGGCGTGGCTCCCAGGAGGAGGTCTCTGCAAAAACCCCACGGCCAAGGAAGAGGAAGGCATGTGGCTTGCTTTTTTACTAAAAGCAAGCTAAAGGTATTTGTGTGATGGGGACATCCATAGTGACTTTCTATTAATATGGAGTGGATGGTCAGGGTCTGACATGTATGTTGACAGGATGCAGCCCAGGAGTGAATGATCCAGTCTATATGAGGGCTGTATTTTCTGAGCAAGAGCAACCCCAATGCCAGTGTTGATATGAGGTGGTGATATATGACAATATTTTTCTGGTGTGTTCAAGTTGAATGGTGAGAGTGAGAGGCCATGTAGTATGTGTGATGGCCTCTTTGTCCACCGGGTGTCCATCAAGAGCCTGGACCAGAATGTGACATTTTAATACCATGTATATATGTCGGACCAGGGACTCAGATATTAAATGTCCTGCGGATCCAGAGTCAGATAGGTATGAAAAGGTGACAGATATTATAATTTTTTTTATTATTATATTAAATTGATAATAATGGTAAAATGGTTAAGGTGGAGATATGCTGGGAGACAGCGTGGACTCACTTCTGACTAATCACAGCATTTCTTTCACCTTGTGATAGCTGAGTTCAGGCCATAGGCTCTTCTCCTGGGTCGGGGTCTGAAGTTTCAGGTTGGTCATGAGGTAATGCACAGTGATGAAGATGGTGATCTAAATTGATAAACCATTAATAAAAATGAAGTAATGTAATGTGTGTGCATGAACAGCCACTTTGACTTGTACGTCTGCTCTGAGGCCCCGGTGATACATGATGAATAGTGCCACCTCTTTCCAGATGCTAGAGGTGGTAACAGTGTGGAACTCCAAGGCAATTTGTGTCTTCCTCTCTCGGTGTTGGATGGTCAAACATAAAGCAGAACACAATGAAAAAACAGGTTTCACAGGTCGTCAAGCTTATTTTTTGTTGCAATCAGACACTGAATTATGTGCAAAATATAAGTTCATTAGTAAAAAAAAAAAAGCTACTGCACCCATCAAGGGTGCTGTTGTAATTTTCAGGCAATTTTGCCAGCGATGAAAGGGCTCTGCAGGACACAAAGTTCAAACCCCAGGCTGAAGCAGGAGTCAAGCAGGCTGAAGAGGAATCAAACAGAATCAGTCGATGCGATGGTGGAGGACTTGGATTATCAAAGGAAAAAACTGAAGCAATGTTGTGGATGGAGCGGGGGTCAGAGGTCATCAGGTTCAAACTGGAGCAGGTCCTGGGAGAGGATAAGACAGGTCAGAGTCAAACAGTCAGATCAGTAATCAGATCAGGTAAGGCTTAGAGCAACGTGGAAAATATTGACCTTGCTAACGTGGCTGCAGTGTTTTTTATACACACTGTTGACCTGGGTTCATTCTTCTAAGGGGTCGACAGGTTTGGGTGTGCGCCCCCTGGGGCCCTGGTGGTGGAACGGCAGCCATGACAAAAGGTAAATCTTGAAGTTCTGGAGGACGAGCTGGGAGCGCAGGGCAATTTGCTACGAGTGAAAAAAGAAAATACTGAAATATGGATGCATTGTCAGGCTATTTTGAAGCGTGTGCAGTTGAACTCAATTGAATTAGAAAAGCTATAATTTTACTGTTTACCATATTGAGTTTGAGGATATGATGTGACAAGCACAAGCTAGTGTTTCTAGAGTTACAGAAATTCAGAGTTCCCTGTCTGAGACAAGATCATAATTCAATTTTACAAGACTGTCACTTCAATAAAAATGTGCTAGCAGTAAGGATGGAGTGACCACTATTTACAGATGATAGACATATTATTCATATCTGCCGACCACTAAAATAAAAATGCAGCAGAAATAAACAAGTTGGTCTCCTTTTACTGAGGATGAAAATTATTTTCAGAGAGGGAAGTTACACCATCAACACCAGGAAATGTGAACTAGGACTAGAACTAGGACTTGTACAAGAAACAATGTAATATTATTACAATTTTGTTGATCTGTTTTGCTGTATTTAAAAAAAATTATATATTTCTAAATATTTTTTTTTGACTGAAACAACAGGCATACTAGGACCAGTCCACACATCTACCACAGATCAATGTGGTATCCATTTGCCACTGCTGAACAAAGTACAAAAAACTATGAACTTGAGTTAAAGTACAGATGCCAGTTATTGTCTCAGTAAAAAACTCCACTTGAGTAAAAGCACAAAGGCATTTACCTTTAAATGTACTTATGTGTTAAAAGTTAAACAAGCTTAAAACTCACTCGACACAATTATTTAGTGTGACGCTGATGAAAGAAATGAAATGCAACAGGGAATTAATGTACTAAATGAAATAAACAGAGGTAAAACACAAATGAGTTTTAGTTTTCTATATTTTATTTCATCTGCATAAAAATGAACTGGTCAAATCAAATATTACTCCAACAAGAACTTGTGTGCATTCATTAAAAAAACAAAACATGCCAATCATATATCTTTTTCACCTTACCGGTTTCACTTGGGTTTCATGCGCTTTACTGCTGAAGGTAAAACTTTTAAATGTGATTCAGGACTGACATCATGGTGGGCTGCCGGCTTCCATTGCTGCAGTTTATTTTAATAAAAGCAATAAAACACTTTCTGTATTCAAGACTCAAAATTTATGTTGGTTATTGTATTCAATTGCTCTGAGAAAGTATTCAGGGTGACCTTTTTATTTTTTACTGAATGCTGGTTCTGACATTTTTTTGTACCTTGAGAGTGTAAAAAGCAGAAATGGAATCCAGCAATGAAGCGAGTTATGGACATTATTAAAGGAATTAATAATTAAATTAAAGGAAACAAAATATGTCAATCTTATTATAACTTACGCTTACTTCATGCACAGAACAGGCTCAACCATAGTTCAGATCAGCGTTGTTTTTATGCCCTCTCTGACAGTAGTTTCGAAGGGTTTACTGAGACAGCATTTGCTCTTGTTAACTGTAGAGTGAGATTTGGAAGGAACTGTGCATCTCTACTGATATACTGTCCCATAACTGATCCAGTGTAAATTCACCAGGTGTCAAAATCATACACATTGCAACTTCTAGGTGTGAGCAGTGAAAAAGTTGAACAATGTCCTACAGATTATCTATAATTCACATCCATCATTGTCACAGCAGGACAGTTCAGAACATTATACGGTGTCCCCACTGAGGATGACTTTGATATTTGGGTAGCCTGGACACCATACTTTCTTACACACTGACCTGCTCAGAACCTCTGTGAATCCTTGGCAGCGCTTGTGGAATCAGCCTGTCATAGCAGTGTTTCATTTTATTCAGGTCAGATGCACTTTCCTCCTATTTCTCTCTCAGTATGCCGCAAAATGTGCAGGACTGAAAGCTTTTTGTACAGAACTCTGACAGTTTTTTCTATCCAGATGACCTTTCACCTGAAAAATTATTGTATTTTGACGGCATCTTTCATTTAATGCCTATTTAAAATCCAAAAACTATGTTACATTGCAAGATAATTGTCAATAATAATTCAGTGTGAGGCCAAAATGCAATTTAATGCAAAAGAGGTGAGATTCTAAAGTAAATCAGTTTCCAGAGCGCAGAAATGGAATTTCAAGTGGAGGAAAGCACATTTCAGCACCCCGCTGCAGACAGAATTCAAAAGTACTTTTTTCCACCCGAATTATTTGTAATAACTTTTTTTTCTGTGATTTATGTCTGTGACCTACAAAAAAGTTGAAATGAGGAGAAACCCCCAGCAGTGTTAGTGTAAAAAAATAAATCATCGGGCCTAAGTGCATTTCGACGGTGAATAAACAGATAAAAACGGGCGGGGAAATGAGAGTTATGAAAGTGGGTGTGTTATTACTCCATAGCCGTGGGCCCCGGTTGCAGAGAATGAATGCTGGGTAGAGGCTGCAGCTAATAAGAGAGCAGAATTCGGCTTCAGGGATGAGTGCTGGGTAATAGTCCCTTTATCCTGGTCAGGCTTTTCATTTTGGGCAGACACTGTGTCCTTGTTCCGCTGAGATCACCAAGCACCAAGGTCTTGGCTGCAATACTCCTGGTTTTTATTTATTTCTTTTTTTAAATTAGAATTTCCCTTTGCTTGAGCAGTGATTGGCTGTGTGAATGGTAACATATTTCAATGGACTGTTTCTTAAAATGTTGGCAGTGGGTAGCATATGAAGAAGCTGCACACCCACAAAATCATTTTATTATTTAACTGCCATGATAGAACAATGCCGTGTTACTGCAGAATTTAAATATGACTAAGAGAACCCCCACATGGCCATTATCAAGCAAGCTGAACAGTGGAACTCTGCAGAATCTGGGGGCTTGCCTGTAGGTATGGAGACAGTAATGGAGCTCGTCAACATTATGGGAAAAGCGGGCGTGTCATGAATAATTCACCTGTGCTGCATGCTGTAATAAGATGTTCACTATGCAATCAAAAAGTACCCACTATGCATTAATACGATTTGTGCATTTTGCGCGTTGGCCATGTCAAAACGCATAATGTTTCCAGTGTGTGAACAGAGTCGCTGGTGTTTCCGGTAAATATAAATATTTGGCTGCCACTATGATCTTTCCTAAAATGCAGTCCATTCTACCACTCTTAATATATGTATACTTTTATTTTGTAATTTTTTTTACAGCTTGCCATAATGCAAATTTAAAACTATGACAGAGACAAGGTTAGGAATGAGTCTGGGGAGTGACAGGAAGATGATCTGGCCTTTTTATTTTTTTTTATTATACCTACACCCTTTAGGTTCAGCCTGATTTCCACTTTCTGTGCAAGTTTCCATTCTGTTCCAGATTTATACTGATTCCAGATATATTACTTTTTCTCTTTCAGGTTCTAGTAAACTGAACTTGGTGAAAAATGTACCAAGGGGAAAGAACTGGAGAGGCATAGATGACATTTCAGGTGAGACTAAAAAAAACACAGATATCAAAGCCCTTGAGCTATTGCAGAATAAATTCAAATCATGAAATTCTGACAACCTAAAATAGTTTAGTACTTTAAAAATCGAAATGGGTAAAATGTCCAGTCTTTCTCCTATTGCTCCGTTGTCTGAAACAATGTCTGCTTTTTTACCTGTTTGTTTATCTGTGGATATTTTTGTGGGTGGGTGTGGGACTTTTTCTTGACTGATGTCTGCTGGGTTCAGTTCCAGCTTCCACACAAGCTACAAAAGGATGGTTTTTTGTTCATGTTATTTTTTTCACTGCATAACATTAATTTCCTGCCATTGATGTGTTAACCATTTTCAAAATCAAATGTTTTTATAATTTTAATATGTTCAGACATCTGTAATATAAGAAAGTAATATAATGTATATATTTGGTATTTATTCTTTGACAAAGCATGTCTTAACACTTATTTTAACAGATTAAGACTAGCAATAAAACACAAGTAACACAAGTGATTGACATTGTGATACACAGCACAGCTCACTGGGACCTCAGTGGCACCTTGGTGGGTCAGGATTCGAAGCTTCTGATTACGGGACCTGTTCCTTAACCGCTAGGCCACCACTGCCCAAGGTGAAAAATAGATTTTTGGAGGCATGTATATATATTTATTTGTTTGTGTTCTGCATGCAGTAGTTTGGATTAGATTGCTCCCCTCTGCCAGTGAGGTTAATACATTTGTCAGGAACAGAGTTTGGGCTGCAGCTTGTGAGATAGACTTGTTAGTAGCAATGAGGAGGGTAAAGGAAGGCAATTCAATCTCACACTGGGTTTAAAGAAAACCCTATTAAACCAGGTCTTGCTGCTGGTGCTCGCTAAATTACTCCAGCCCCCACTAGCTGACCATGTTGAAACAGCAGAAAAAGGAAAATCCAATGATCATTTTTTTCCCCGAGATATGTTTAACCTATGAATGTGTGCTAATATCCAATCAGGGGAAGTTTGATTGAAAATTTCAACAGATATTTTTCTGATGAATCACTTTTGACACATTGCTTCATATTGTAACACAGCTGTACACTGAAGTAAAATGAAATGATGGGCCATTTGAACCCAGATATCTGATGATTATAATAAGGTTTTTGTTCTAAAACTGTATGCATTGTACACAGGCTGCCTCTAGTGGTAAACCAGGACACTTTTATTGCTAATATTCACAGTGGCTGTGTGTGGTTGCAACATTTATAATGGTTGACAGTCAAAAATAAATAATATTCATTAACAGTAAAATTGCCTCATATGTAAACTAGTTCAATAGCCCCTGTGGAGTCAGCCTTGTTTGGGGTTTCCTTTGCGTGTGAGAGTGTATGCATGTGGCGTAGGACAGGAAGCAACGTTGTTCATACACGCACATTCACTGTCAAGAATTCACTTAGTGTGTATGCCTTTGGATGATGGGAGAACCAGAGAACCCGGATAAAAACCCATGCCAGAAGTCACAAAGAGAAACTTGGGTTTGGTGTTGTTAAGTGTGGGGATGCTGTTAAGTGTGGGGATGCTTTGCTCAGTGGAACCTCAGTGGCACCTTGGCACCGGCAACCTTCTGATTACGGGTCCGCTTCCTTAAACGCTAGGCCAGATCCCACAAGTGCAGCTTTTGTGGGGAATAATTTCTATGGGGCAATCGTTATTCATGCTTTTTAGAAATTCACTGGAGGATTTGTTTTAAATAATTCTACATGTGTATGTGTGTGTGTTTTATTTATTTATTTCACTTATCATGGTTCATTAAAAATTGTAGAAGAGTGTGCACTTGATGAAAATATCCAGTGAAGCAGCTATGCAAATCTGCCTTGACACCTTTACATAATATGAAATTATTCATTAAACTTCAAAAGAATCAAAGGAGAAAATTCTTATTGTTGTTGACAATGGATATGGACTATGGTTCATGTAATCCATTTTTCCATTAAACTGTAAATAGCAGGGTGATGAAAGATTAAGGATTTTCTTTTCAAATAAAAAAAAAAGTTTTTGTCAGTGACTCTTCCTGCTTAGCCTGAGGTTATTTTAACGTTGGTAGGAAATGGACAAAAGTTGGGCTTGTGGGGCAGAGATTTCAAGATTAGTGGTTTGTCTACAGAGAAGGTCCCTGGATTTAAGTCTTGTCTGAGGCACCACAAGCTGGCCCTCAGACCTCAGGGCGTGTGCCGGTGTATGTAGTTGGATGAGATCTGTGATGTACTGAGGGACCAGTCCATTCAAACAATCAATAAAATCTTAACATCAATTCTAAAACGCACTGGAAGCAAGTGTAAAAACAATACAATTGGGGTGACGTAATCACGATTTTTGCTCCCATTTAAAGGGCACGCTGCAGAGTTTTGAACTAACTGTAAGTGGGAAAGTGAATAGTGATTAATTGTTATATTAGGTGCATTACAGTAGTCTAGCCACGAAATATATAAAACACTTGCTTGTCAAATTTAAACTCACTGTCCACAATGATTCCGTGGTTCATGACCGAGGGATTCAGTGATTATCAAAAGGACCTAAATCCATTTCTGGGTCTCTGGTAACAAAGATGATGACCTCAGTTTTTCACTCACTAAGACATAGAAAGTTGTGGGCCAACCAAGCCTTGGCATCACTGAGACAGCCTAAGAGCGGTGTCACGGGGCTAGATGAATGTTTCTGGAGTGGTCGGTAAATCTGACAGTCATCTGCATGGAGATAACATTGTATGCAATGCTTCTTAAAGATAAGGCTAATTGAGAGAAGTTACAGCGCAAAAAGAACAGGTGCCAGAATTGAACCCTGAGGGACTCCACAGTGGAGAGGCGCAGAGGAAGAGGTGGGGCCCCCAGCCTCACAGAGCATGACCTTCCCCAAGGTAGAACCTGAACCATTCTAACACCAACACAGATTTCCAAGCGGTTTTGCATGGTCCACTGTCTCAGCAGTCTTGTCTAGAAGTCTAAAATGGCAGAATCGCCAGAATCTATGGCTAAAAACCTTTAAAAGGGCAGCCTCAGTGCTGTGAAAAGCTTTATAGCCTGATTGGAAGAAATCAAAAGTTGACTGTGTTTCTAAAAATAACGCCATTAGCGGAAGCTAATCCTTTTTCAATAAAGGTTCAATTATACAATTTCCTGAACAGTAGGGCCTATGGCTGTCCAAACCTAAACTAAAGTTAAATTTATATCAGAAAGATATTCAAAAGATGGCTTAAAGTTGCTAAAAGTAAAGGAGCAGCCGATATCAAGGAATGAATTGGACATGGGAATACCTTATCTTGGCAGCTTTTTCCATAAAAAATAAAATAATAGAATCACAGGCCCCAGAGGACAATTTTACCTCAGATTGAACCTAAGATTGAGTACAAAGCCTATGACCTTTAAAAGAACACAGGTATTACAAACAATTTTAGACGCCTAATTTTTTAGACACAAACTCACAACAGACATGAAACACTTGTGAATGGTGTGTGTGTGCACGCTGTGGGGGGATGGCACCCTGCCCTGCTGCCAGTGTCTTGGGATAGGCGCAACCCATAGAAAGTGAGTGAGTGAGAGGACATTATTGAATGGAAGAATACAAAACATTGTATTTTCATTTAAACTGGGTACTGAATTCTAGCAGATGTGTGAGCTGTAAAGTGCACACAGAAAGCCTAGTCTGGAACTCCAGGGTTCTAATAATAGGCAAGATCCCTATTATGCTTTTCTCATTTTAAATCTGCTTGCCACATGACAATGCAGTAATAATACAGTATTGTGCTCTTATATCTACTTTATGCAAACTGTATTCTCATTGTATTTTAGGTAATCCTTATGGTAGAGGCAGTGACCTCATAAAGAGAATAGGCATTGTAAAGGTATTCTGTCCCTAGTCTCCACTAATAAAATCACTTTTTTTAAAATAAGAACTGGACCTGTATCAAATATTCATCACCTTGACTTGAATTATTAATTCCCATTTGCACCAGAATAGAACATGTTGCTGTTCTAACAAATCACCCAACCTTATGAACTTGCTGGACACGTATGAAAATACATGAGTGGCACTGACAGGAACCTTGAGAGAAGCCACGAATCATCCTTGGATCTTTATGCAGCGATGCCACCATGGGACAGCTGCAGCATTGAGACAGTTGTAATAGATCCCAGAGTATTATACAGAATTAAAATACAGCACACCATGACAGAGTATGCAGTTATTAAGCCATGAAAGACCATGTAGATTTATCATTGATCTATAATGATCAATGATAAATTGATCTATAATCTAAATTGATCTATAATTGATCTATAATCTATAATGTGATTAATAGCACATTAAACAATAATAGTCTTATTTGTTGTTTTTATTATTTTATTAATATATAGCCATTTAATGCATCTTCCATATGCTGCTTAACAACATATTATTTGAAGCAACATAAGAGCAACTCTTTGCTGAATGAAATTAATGTCACTTGCAGTCAGAGGTATATGGTATATGGATTTTATCACAGCTCTCAAAATGAGATTTTACAACTGGATTTAAATGTGTTAAAATTAAAACATGTCACAGGCGTCTTTAAGACTGGTTAATCCTGCCTCCCTTTCAAGGCATATATAAAAAGTTACAAAATAATTCAGCTTTTCGCAAAAGGATTTCTTTCAATATTCCATATTATGGAATGCTATGTTGTACATTTTTTATGTATTATTTTTTAAGTCCTTTGTACAATGTACTTTGTTTATATGACAATAAAGCCTTAAATGTGAATTAATATACATTATGTCTAATAACTTGTCAGGATTGGCGTCAGCTGGAGACATCACCTGGGGCCAATCAAAACAGAAGTTAAAAGGCGGCATGCAGCCGCCGATTGGGAGCGGCGGCATTTTCGTGAACTCTTTTGTAAACTTGACCTTTTTTTTTTTGGACCTGGCAACCGTTTGATGTGTTTTGAGTTCTGGCAATCACCACACACCTGCGGGTTTGTGTTTTTCTTCTTTTGTTTCCCCCGTTTTCGGCCATTGCGCCATTTTGATTTCTGTTATAAATAAATCCTTATTAATATTATGTCCCGTCTCTGCGCTTAGTTACCTCATCACCTCGCCAACGTGACATAACTATACAAAGTGTTTTATACATGAAGACATAAATGTGTTTTATTTTAGTTAGTTTAAGTACAAATGCATTATATCAACTGGCTGCTGTTATCTGTTTTCAAAGTCCAACCAGGCTGTTTCATTCTTCATGTTCCAAGCCCCACACCCCCTATGTCAGCTCTGTGAGGACTGAGGCTCAGGTGGAGGCTGAGGAGATGGCCGTGGGGGCATCAGCTTCTTACTCACCCGTACTTGAAGAGCCATGGAACGGCGGGGGATGCAGAACAAGCATGAGAGAAGATCAGATAAAACAAGCCTGATTTAAGTGCGTCCAGTTCATCATAAAAACTTCAGTTTAATCTGTGGAGTCTGAAGCAATATGACATTTATGTTTATTATGTCTTGGGGGTGATCGGCGGGGGTCTTCTTGGTGAGACGGTGACAGTGGTACGCGTCAGTGATCTGTGGCAACATCACAGGAGTTCACAATTCCCTTCGGGCAAAGAGGAGTTTGCAGCAGTGCACAGGGACAGAAATCTTGTTAGAGTATGAAAAAAAAAAGTGTTTACTTTCTGACACTAACAAATCTCTTGTTTTATTTATTAAATTATTTGTACATATATGAAACTTTCCCTGAACTTGTGATTTTAATCAATTGCATGCACACACACACAAACAGTGTGAGGACATGGTAAACACTAGTTAAAACTACATCATGACTAGATTTATTTTAAGGTTTTGTCCCTACACCAGTGTGTTTATGTCTTTGCGAGGACATTAGAGAATGAGTGCACACATTTTCCGAGGACCTTGTGTCGGCTCCGCCCCCCACGACACGATCCCCCTCCCCTGAGTATTAGGGTCAGTGTCTACGTGTCATGTTGTTGGTAGCCGCGGGCGCCCTGGTGAGTTCCAATCCATTAATGTGCACTTAGCGTCGCCTCTCTGGCTCTTCTGGGTGGTGGTTGCCTCATCACATTCCCTCCCCAGGTATTTTCGGCACGGATAGGGATCAGCACTGGTGTGATGAGCATCAGGTGCGGATTGTTGTGTCTCATTGTCTCACGTGATCTGGAGTCTTCGGAGCTCAGACCCGAGGTTTCCACCTGCCCTAAGGGTTCGTCCCCCATACTGATTTCTGCTGTGCTCTTTTGGTGAAGATGACATATTTGTGTGTATCGTACAGGATTTTGCATTGTCACATGGCCTGCTTGAGCCGGAAGGTCATTAGTCAAGGAATTATACTTGATGGACATTGAACCACTGACAGAAGTCAGATTAGCACCTCCTCCAATGATGCATTTCAACCCTGATAAACTCTTTTTTTCAACCTCGTCGTTTCTTTTTTGTTCAATAAAATGGATTTATTAAATATAAATAAAACAGGCACGAGGGCTAAAAAAAAGGGAAACAGAAACAAATATGAGGCATGTGTCTTCAAATGGCAGGAACATAGGAAACACGGTAATGTTTGTCCACATTAATGCAGCCGCCCCTATTGGGCGCTGACTTATTGGTCTTATGGAGTCCTGACAAATCCAGTGTAATTGGTTTCAGCTTCAATTGATCAGGACTCCATAATCAGGTGCCATGGCACCAGCTGTGTGTGCCCAGCTGCTCCTGGGTGTCACATGTTGTGCTTTTTTCGGTTAATTGATATGTTTTAAAAAATGATAAACTGTCTTTCTATTGCATTGCCTTGATGAATGCAATTACTTTGTATTAGAAATGTGTAACTACCAGAATTTAACAAGATATGCCTAAACATAACCCTTACCTCTGTAAGCAAAACAGCAAAGTTCAATGTAATAATATCACTAATACACTGCCCAAGAGAAATTTCACATTGATGAGAAGTGTACACACAATTTTAGCTATCATTAAGAATGTAATTGTCAAAAGTTGGAAAAACAAAACACAATCCCACAATTAAGGGTGATGAAAGATGGACACCAGAGATTGTTTTGACTTTGTTAATCTGACTGCATCGATTATTAGCAATGCATCTGAACTCATCTGATGTGACTTGGAAATACAGAGACTTCGCACAATAAAAGTTACAGAAATTAACATTTTCTAATTTATTAACACAGGTAGATTATTGTTGCAGTAACATGGAAATATTGTATGTAAAATAGTACAAGTGTGTGAGAAAGACCCAAATTAGAGAAATGGAAAGATAGATATAAAGGGGAAAATAGAGAAATAATAGAGTCTGGACCTCAGCTAAGAAAAAAGAGAAAAGAGAGGGAAGAGCTCAGAGGCTAGGGCACAAGTGCTCTTCCTTGAATGAGGTCTGGAAACCTTCTTTTTGGGGTCCAAAAAAGTTGCTTCAGACCAATCAGGCCATGTGCCATCACGTCCTTAGTGGCCCACAGGCGGCCAATAACATGGGCTGTGATTTGGTGTTGCTTTTCCTCACATTTTCCATTGGTTTAAATTCCTTTCCTTCTTGTGTTCCATCACCCTTTTGTGTATATGTCTTTGTATGACCTGCTCTGAACCTCCCCGGGTGCCTTTCATGGCTGCCCACTGCTCACTAAGGATGATGGGTTAGATGCGGAGGACACATTTCCTTGTGCTTGCTGCGTATCACTATAACAAAAACAATCACTGTCTTTGTTGGAGTCATGCTGTTACATATTGGGAAAAGTTGGTTTTCCCCCTCAGGCACCTCCCCCAGGCTGATTAGTACTGACAACTCCTGCACCCCATCAGGAGATCGTCTGCAGCTCAGAAAGCTGACCCAGAGTGATTCTGCTGACAGGTCTGTCTCTGACTTAAGGAGAAGCTCGCTGTGCTGTGGGCGTGGTAGCACTTTGATGTTTATTCGGGCTCTATATCTCTTTCGATTACGGTTTACGCTGATCACAATGCAGCACTTCGATGTTTATGTGTGTTCTAGCTCTCTTACGATTGTTGTGCACACGGATCATAATGCCTTGGTGTTTTTATCCCGCATGTTCAACCACAACCATCAGTTACTGTGGTGGGCTTTGATGGCTGAAAATTACCTTCTGAAAAGTGAAACAAAGTGAAGTGATTGTCATTGTGAACTACTGCAGCACAGCACATGGTTGACAAAATGAAATGTGTCCTCTGTATTTAACCATCACCTTTGGTGAGCAGTGGGCAGCCATGACAGGCACCCGGGGAGCAGTGTGTGGGGACGGTGCTTTGCTCAGTGACACCTCAGCCCAATCTGGACATTATCTGCAGGTAGAGCAGAGCAGAGTTTTAATGCTCTGAAGCTGAAGGAATGGGCTGGATGGCATTCATGCTGTCAACCTCAGTGCGGTGACTTGTGGCAACAGCGCCTTAGCTGTGTTTTGTCAGATATTGTGTGCAGTATTTTTCTGTGTGTATCCATGTCCCTTTGTGATCTCATCATCATCTAGTGATCTGATCATTTATTATTATTATTATTATTATTATTTTTGTTATATACCTCTGCTTTAAGTGTTCTCATTGTTAGTCATAAGTGTTACTAGCACTTTCTGGTGGCGAACACCCTGGCTTTCCACCACCATGGACTTTGTGGGAAAAAGAGTAATATGTGCACACCTACACATCAGCCATAGGTAAATCTTTGTTAGGCACACTAGGAGCAGAAAGCAGGTACCAACTCTTGTAAGTTTTGTAGGGTCAGGTAGTCACCCAGGGTGTAAAAGAAATTGATTTTCTAGGGCTAGAAAAAAAAAAAGGATTTTCATGGAACACTGTCCATGTTCCCCATCGCAGTGATTACATATACCACGAATTCCAGCCTATAGGCTGCACCTTCTAATTGTTAAAAGAAATAAGCCGAACTTGTCTATAAGCCACTGGAATCCCCTTTGAAACTTAAAGTATTAATGCAGCAAGATGTTAAAGGAAAGATTTTTTCAAACTTTTAATTAAATAATTGCCGGCACAACTACATATATATACCGCAAATACTTTTTTCAGAACAGTGCTTTTAAGAGAACTAAAGTTGTCTTCATTATCGGAATAGAACAGCCTGAAGGTATGCAATTACTTTGTCACATGCTTTCTCCGTGAAAATACAGGATCCTACCCGTAAAACTAATTGATCACTATTGCGATCATCCTCCGCTGCACTCGAGCTTACGTGTACCTCCTCTATCCATAAAAAATAAATTAGCCACATCGTTGTAAAAACCCAGGGTTCTCTTAAGCTTGTGAGTGTCTTATATGCCGGAATTTACGGTGCATGTTGTATATATTAATGTACGCAATTATTTGTCGCAACAGCACCCACATCTCCAGCACCCTTGTTCCTCCTGACTCTAGACAATGGGGTAGTTTGTAACTGCCATGTTTGCATTGTTAATTCACAAATGCGTTCATCCATTCAACTTTGTGCAGCGTGACACTCACATTAGCAGACCTGAGTTCTTCTTAAAGTTTCCTGCTGATGGTTTCATCACTGAAGGATTATCGGCCCCTCCTCTCCTCTCCTCTCCTCTCCTCCGGGGGAAACACAGCCACTTATATTCTCTCTGACTGTCAGACTCCAGAGATCTGCCCCTTGCTTCTGGAAGCCCCGTCTCCTCAGTGAAAGACTAATGAGAAGGACTGGGGTTTCCTGCACCAGCCATCCCCGCATGTGTTTCGGCAGCCCGCATCCTCCCTGCACCGTCCTGTCACAGCTAAGCAGCCACGAGGCTGTTCGAGTGGGAGCGCTTTGCACCTTCATCCCAGCTAAAAATACAGAGCTGTTCCCTTCCGTAAGTCCTTTTTTCATCCTGACCCTTCATTACACATGTGCCTGCCTCAACATCTGAGGAACCTGTAGACAGAGGCGAGGTGCTTAAAGCCCCCTCCACTGCGACCCACCCTGCATTATCGAGCCACGATTTACAGTGTGCATTTGTTCCCAGCAGCAGCCCTCTAATGGCACTCGTCTAAGCTGTGGGGGTTTCTGAAGATAAGGGTCTCGGGCCGACCCCTCCCCCCACTCCCGTTGAAGCCAGGCTCTTGCACCACAGGCCGGGGTTACACAGAGCCATTTTCAAGTTTCATCCATAGATGATCTGCAGTCCAGTATGACAACCGGCCTCCCTCCTGCCAGGCCTGTTATATATAATTACGCCACTGGAGACTCGCTCACACTCCAAAGTGCAGCAGACGTTGCAGAGCAAACACATCCTTTATTGAAAGAAATTAGCCAACAAATCATCCAATTAGACCCACCTTTCAATTTTTTTTTGTCTCTTTTCCACACTGTTCCAGAGAAGATGTGGAGAAAGTTGTGTTTGTGTGTTTGAATCTGTCTCAGAGGAACACTGGTTGGTGAAGCATGGCGTAATACAGGGTCATCTAAATGCAATTGCAATAAAGCAGGTTGCCATTGAACTGGTAGGACACTGGCAGCAAAGAAGCCCCAGAGATGTTTACTGATACACCACGACCCAAACCGTATTTGCATTCATACACACAGGGCAGCAAGAGGGAATTCAGTTCGCTGTCAGAATGCCCCAAAAACGTAAACACCAGGCGCCTCTAATCCAGGATTTAGCAAAATTCTATAACATAGATTTAAAGTTAAAGTGAAGTGATTGTCACTGTGCAACACTGCAGCACAGCACATGGTGACACAACGAAATGTGTCCTCTGCTTTTAACCAACACCCTTGGTGAGCAGTGGGCAGCCGTGACAGGCGCTAGGCCACCACTATCCAGACAATCTTCCAGTATAAAATTTCATTGACTTATGTTGTATGTTAAAGGGATAATGATAAATTACACCAGACAGCAAACAATAATTGGACTTGGGTGGTAGTAGCCTAGTGGGTAACACACTCGCCTATGAACCAGAAGACCCAGGTTCGAATCCCACTTAGTTCCATTGTGTCCCTGAGCAAGACACTTAACCCTGAGTGTCTCCAGGGGGGGACTGTCCCTGTAACTACTGATTGTAAGTCGCTCTGGATAAGGGCGTCTGATAAATGATGTAAATGTAAATGTGTATAAGCTAGAAAACTGCTTACAGAGGATTCCAAGGTGCAAAAACAAATTACTGACTACAAACTCAGATCAGGTCTCGTGCATGTAGTGAGATAGATCAGGCGGCATTTTCTGACTCCCCGCATAATTTCTGTGCTAGTAGTTTAGTCCAGTTTTTGTTCACAAGGTGTTTGTTACATTTACATTATTTATCAGACGCCCTTATCCAGAGCGACTTACAATCAGTAGTTACAGGGACAGTCCCCCTGGAGCAATTTAAGGTTAAGTGTCTTGCTCAGGGACACAATGGTAGTAAGTGGGATTCGAACCTGGGTCTTCTGGTTCATAGGCGAGTGTGTTACCCACTAGGCTACTACCACCCTACTCTTGATTTACAAAAGTGCATGTAAAACCGGTCCAGTATTCTTTCCACATACCTCTTCTTTGACATTTTCACACATTCATTGTTCTGTTCAAAATCGATAGAACAATATAAGTCTTTCATCTTGAATTTTTCAGTCAACATCTCCTTTACAATTTTAAATGCATCTTCATCACTGGCTGCAATGATCAAGTCATCTAACCACACATTCATGATCACCTTTTCATTTTGTGTTTCCTTTGTGTAAACACAATGATCTGCAGGATTTTTATTGAGGAGCTCATGCAGCATCCTGCTCCTACCTGATGTTTAAAAAGCCATACAATAACTTATTCAGTTTATACACTCAAAACCCTCGGGTTGTTCCATGTAAAATCTCGCTATCTGTTGGTGCATGGAGGGAGGATACTTTAATACTTATCTGAGGCTGTCACGATGGGGTGCAGCTGGAGACGTGCCTAGCGCCAATCTGCCTGACAGCAGGGTGGTTATAAGGGACTTCTGAGCAGCCATTCGGGGCTGCGACATTTTATGTGGACCGTACGACTACAGTTGTGTACAGATGTTTCCAGTTCTGGCAATCGCCACACGCCTGCGGGTTAGTTTGTGTTTTGCCCCTTTTGATACCCGTTTTCGGCCCTTGTGCCGTTTTATTTATGTTCAATAAACCATTGTTTCCCAGTATGTCCCGTCTCTGCGCTTCATTCGCTTGGGATCATGGTCGGTTTCACCTCACTGTGTTTGGCTATCTGGTTCAATTGTAACGTATCCGTCACAGCGCTCCCTATCAGATATTAGTTTTGTACAACAAAAATAAACCACATATGAAGCAAATAACAATCAATAAAGAGCATATATCAACATATTTCATATGTCAACAACCCATCCCCTTTGAGGACTATACGAGGTTGGATTTGCTGTTTGCTTTTTATTTTTGTATTGCAGATATAGTACTGGCCCATGGTAGTGGGTAACTGCACATTCAAGAGCCACACAGAGACTCTCTGGATTTGTTTTTACCAGCAACCAATCACATAGGTGTAATGCAAATTTGGCATTACACCATTGTAAAATAATAATAATAAAAGATGTGCAGTTTGTTAAAGAGCAGCAGCTGTCTGAGTGCTTTTCAGCTGCTTCCCTCCAACATGTAATGCAAATTTTGGCAGCTAATTGATCCAAACACTACTGGCCATGAAGTGTCTTTTTGTTAACAATTTATTTTTTCCTCATGCCTCTACAGCAGGACAACACTGATAAGAAATGGATATTAATATCCACACTAAACACAGAATTTACTTTCAAACTGCAGTATTTTGCCCCACTGCCAGCAACAGCACAGTCTGTTTGCTAGTTATTAATGTTATTTCATTCTCAGTAAGCCAAGTGAAGTTCAGAGGTCAAAAGTAGGCTAAAACATCTTCCTTGCTATGTAGGCCAGTGTCTTTGTGTCCCAGATCTTAGCAACAGTTTGGGAGCGTCTGATGACATTTATAGAGCAGTTTGCTTGTACTGTGGGGTCTGCGTTTCTGAGAAATGTGACAAGATTAAAATAATGTTCAGCCATTATTGGATGCTGTCAGGCCTGTAATCAGCATTTCCATGCATTTAACAGCTGGGGGGGAAGACAGCATGATGGGAAAAAAATAGCAAATGAAAAGGCATTCTTCTATTTAGCTTAGCTCGTCCACATTGAAATAGAGCTGTGTATCCCCCTAGACTACTCTTTACAAGGCTCAGATTTAGGGTGTCAACAAATTTGACTGTGAAAAATAAATGTGCTGGCAGTAGGCATAATGTTGCTGAGTCCAGTGAAAAGAACAGGCAATAGCTCACCAATTTATTAACAGATCTATACAAGGAACGAGAGTGTAAAAACACCTTTCCTTGCATGTAGAAGGGGGAAAAGCAATAAATAATCACTTTGTTTGAATTTCTTTGCATTTGCATGCATTACATGCAACCAAGACTCAAAGAAATGCTTTATTCTTTTTTCATTTGGAGAAAAAAATCCGCAGGTTCAGATGCATGTATTTATTTAATGTGGAAGCTGGCCTGCATCTTTCCATGTATTAGCAGATGAATTGCTTTCATTGTTCCAGTGTAAGATGACTCGAGCCCCACTCTTCAGTGCCTGGCCATTTTCAGTCTACCCATGCATGCCCACAGATAATGGGTCAAATTGATATGCTTTTCACCACTTCATGGCTTTTCCGGGCCATATGAACGGCCCCAGAACAGACCACTAGACATAAGTTTTCGATTGCAAAATGGAGGACTGACATAACAGCCAACATGTGAGAGAGAGCAATTTCACTGACAAAAGGACTATGTGAATTCCTCACAGAGCTGCAGATTGAATTACAAATATTTGAAATAAATAAATGTTATATATATATTTAATATGTATATGTGTATATATATATATATACACACACACACACACACATACATACATACAGTACGTACATACATGTATATATATATATATATATATATGTATATTATTTTGATTACACTTTAAAGCTTTGACATCTGTGGCATTATAACATACGTAGTGTGGACATGTTTATTAGCATCACATCAAGGAATAAACTACTAACCCCCTAACCACACACTGTCCCACACACACAAGGGGGGAATGGAATGGAAACAATGGACATCGAGGGTATCGAAGGAACACAGTTTATTGGGAACACAAAAGGAAAGGGCTAAAGCAAATCACCATGCCTCGCACTGAAAACAATCCCCTCTGGTTCTGCTCTGTGTGGCTTGGAACTGCTGCCAGCTTGTCCACTGTCACAAGTCCAATGCCTTATACACAACCACGAGAACCCTCCAGCTCTCCTGCAAGCCAGCAGTCCTGGATACACACACACTCCTGTATGTTGCACAAGCACAGACAAACGGCACAAAGCACGAACCAGGCAGAGGGAGACAAGGGGGACGGGGAACCCTCAGGCAGCATGTTGCAGATATGCTCTATCCCATCCATGGCGCAGCATGGTGATATGGAGTCCCAATCACACTAATGGTAGTCAGATCAGGGCTTGCTCCTCAGGTGCACCTGCACCCCCTGTGGCATCCAGGGGAAGCTGAACGTCTCACACACACTTATGCAACAAAGTTAGGACAAAAGAACTGTGTGGTCTAAATAAATAAATACATTTCTGTCAGATTCAGGTCCTGCTGGATAAGATTCATGTCCTGATGTTTAGTCACCCGCTACGTTTTTTTTGTGTTTGTTTTTGGCCATTGTGCCAGTTTCTTTTCTGTTTAATAAAGAGCTCTTTACCTACAAACGGTAAAGCATCTGCGCCTCAATCCCATTCATCCCAGGCTGAGTGACACGTTCCTATTCTTAACACAAAATATCATTAAATAATTATGACAACTTTGGACAAAAGTTGTGACCGTGAGTTTATTGAAACAAAGTTGATCCAAAAATGTATTAGAGTAAAAGGTAAAGTAATTTAATACAAATGACTGAAATAAAGCTAATAGCCATAATTGTGTCATTATAACTATTTTTTTCTCAGCACCATAACCTCAAAGTGACCTTGACTTTTTTGAGGGAGACTTTCTGTAACTTTGCCCACCTCATCCCACCAGCTTTTCTTGAGCTGTCTTCCCCTAACCATAACATTCATATTTTATCACCAGCGCATCCGCAGGGTCTGTATTGCACATCTGTTCGGCATTATTCAATCTGGGCTGACCTCAACATGGCAATTCTGATAACCCTGGCAGTCACAGGAGAGGTGCTGGGTAATGGAGCTACCTGTCAGTGCTGTTTTCCGGCCACTTTGCAAGATGAGATCCCCGGCGATGTGTGACTGGGAGCTCCGGCACCGGAATTTTATGAGCCCACCCTATCCCCAAAAGTGCCCCCTGCACACTTCGCTCTTAATAATTTATGAACAAGTGACAGCATTGCTTCAGCCTGATCGAGTGGCAAACCTGTAGATCAGCCCCATGGGGGACACTGCTTAAGTGTTTGAGGGAAGGAGTCCTTCCTGCATTAGACCCCTGCTGATGTCCCTCCGCCTCTCAGGGTCAGCGGTAAAGCAGCGAGACTGAGGACCCTTTCCACCGAGCTTCCTAAAACTCCAGCAGGCAGCCTAATTTGAAATTTAATCACGTCAGGCTCCAGATGATGGTGGAATAATAAAAAAAAAAAAAAAAAAAACAATAAAATTGTTTTGTGACATGTCCTGTCAACATATGGCCATTCAATATAGACCCATAAGCAGAATTATGTTCCAAATAACCCCCCCCCAGAGGCCTCAGCACACTTTCACACATAAAGCACATGCCGGAACACGCTGCTGCCAAACAGTTAAACAAATTTCACACCTTGCCTCATTAGATCTTTCTGTAAAATGGAACGGAAGTTAAGAAAAAAGCGCAGGTCTGATCACAGTTTAACAGTTCCTGCGCTGTGCCCAGGCGCCTGTAAGTGGATAAATTGTTTCAAAGACCTTCTAGAAAGCTGACTGTCCACAGAGACGTCGGAAACTCGTTTTGGAGCTGAATAAACAAAAAAGCAGGGCCTTTCAGGTTGCTGCTCTCAGCAGCAAAAGCACTGAGGCAATATGTCCAGATCCAGGTTAATGGTGTACGGGGGGATTGGGAGTGGGTCAAATGCTCTGGACTGCTCAAAGGATCCCAGCACCATGCTGAGCAGACTGACCCAAAAAAAGAAAAAGCAGAGTGTGAGTTTTGGGCAAGATATATAATATCAGCATGCACAAGCACAGTTGGAACAATTTGGACAAAAGCTGGTCCTTTGTTTCTGTTGTGCTTCTGTAGCCATCAGTCTCAGAAGGACTTTCCAAGCCTGCAGTTCCAGTTCATCTAAACCAGCACTCCAAACAAAAGAAACAGATGCACTGTGCCTAAATGTGGCTAAATCCGAGTAAGACTGGAACCTTGGAAGCAGCGGCAGCACTGTAACTGGGGACAGGAGCGGGATGTAACAAGGCGTATGGCAGGAGACTGGCAGGGCAATTAATTTTCCCATGCAGAGCAAAATTCCCATGATGGATGAGCTTCAGACATCAGAAATAGGAACATCTCCATATGCTGAGGGGTATTCGTCTTGCAAGTACTTTGTGTGACCTTGAGCCGAGCTGCTCTGAAGTCCTTTTGGCAGTTTTTCAGACTTGCATATAGACCACATTTTAAACTAGAACATGGATGTACACATAGGGGCTGGGTTATTAAGGCAGATCAAAACTGGGGTATTTCCTGGTGGTTTAATGATGGTTTTGGCTTATTTTGTGATCGTGATTGATCATAATATTCATCTGACACACGCTCACCAAAAGCTTAATCAGCCAGTCCTCTGGCAGCAACTCAATGCATTTGGGCATCTAGGTGTGGTGATGACAACTTGTGTGTGAAGATGAAAACAAGCACCAGAATCTGAAAGAATGGAATGAAAGTAGAGTGAAATACAGGTTCCAGGGTGTTCAGTACTGGGCTCTTTGTTATTTTTATTGTTCATGCTGCAACTCAGTTAATCCATAGACATAAGGTTTTAATGTATACGACACCCAAGTGTACATGTCCGCAAAGCCGAAGGAAGTTCACCACCTTCTTAAACTAGAAAATTGTCTGAAGGACATCAGAGACTGGATGACCCGCAATTTACTCATGCTCAACATCGGTCCCAAAGTGATGAGATATAGATTGGAGTATGCTGTTCTTAATACATCTGTGAAGAATTTTGGTGTGACTTTTGATGCTGATTTGTCATTTGATTGTCACATTCAAATATATGGGACAACATACTTCCCACTATTTCAGAACATTGATAGAGTTAGGAAGTTCAAGCATTCATAACATCTAGATTGTTTTACTGTAATTCTTTGTTTTCTGGTTGCTCTGCTGCTTCATTAAATAAACATCATCTCGTCCAAAACTCTGCAGCCAGGGTTCTTACAAGCAATAGACCGTATGATCACATGACGCCTGTATTGTCTTCTTTGCATTGGCTTCCAGTAAAGTTCAATAGTGACTTCAATATTGCACTGACTTTTTCTTGTAAATCAATGACTTTTTCTTGTAAATATGTTCATACTTATTTTCCATCTCCTGCACATCTCCTCATTTTATGTATATACATAACTTATTTTACCGGTATCCTGCACTTGCTGCTTATTGCACTTCTGGTTAGACCTAAACTACATTTCGTTGCCGTGTACTTGTACATGTGTAATGACAATAAAGTTGAATCTAATCTAATCTAACAGATTCTGCTTATCACCAATAAGGCTTTGCAACGACTTGCTCCAGTTTATTTTAGTAACAAACTAGGTTCTATAACCCACCACGCGCCCTTTGTTGTCTGAGAGAAGGCTTGCTGGTTGTCGCCCATGCGCGCAAAGTCACTGCTGGAAAAAGAGCATTTGTTTACAGAGCCCCAAATCTTTTGAACAATTTTACAAAGAATGTACGGGATTCGGACACAGTATCATTATTTGAATCCAGCCTTTATCAACACTCCCGTGAGAGCAGCACAGCACATGGTTGGTTTTAACCAATACCCTTAGTGAGCAGTGGGCAGCCATGAAAGGACCTCAATGGCACCTTGGCAGATCGGGATTTGAACCCACAACCTTCTGATTATGGGGGCCACTTCCTTAAATCCTTAAATCCTGCCTGGGGAGTTCCCTGGTTCAGACTGATTACTTGACATTGTCGACCTATATGGACTGCCCTCTGCTGACTCCATCTGATAGTCACCTGCTGTAACGCACTACCTGGATGCCACTTCATTGTAGACAAGTGGACTGCAGTAACCTTCATATGCCATCATTTTCTGGATGTATTTCATTGTAATCCAGTGCTAACCAGAGGATAATGTGCTCCCCTTGCTGACTGTAGCATCCTCTCAAGTTTTCCTCTTGTGAGAGGGAGTTTTTTCATTGCTACTGCTTGCTCACCTGGGGCTTTGAGCACTGTTCTATTTGTTAGGTGCTTTGTGACAATGTACATTGGGAAAAGCACCATATAAATAAATATTGATTGATTTATTGAATTTATGGTGACTGACTGTGTTGTGCTTGTTGGTGCCAGATGGACTGGACTGATATTTCTGAAAAAAAGGAGAGAGAAAATGCGAGCTGCATTTGTGTAGACAAAAATGGCATACTAACGTCAGGAGTCAGAGAAGAATTTGCCCACTGCCTTGACAACAGCTCATTTGGTGGGGGTGTAATGGTGTGGGGGATATGTTATTGGCACACTTTAGACCCATTAGTATCAACTGAGAATCGTTTATACTCAGCCTGCCTGAGTATTATTGCTGACCATGTCCATCCCTTTATGACCACAATGTACCCATCTTCTAATGGCTACTTCCAGCAGGCTCAAGACATCTCAATCTGGTTTTCTTGAACATGACAATGAGTTCACTGTCTTCCAATGACCTCAACAGTCACCAGATCACAATCCAATGGAACAGCTTTTCTCAATTTTATCTTTGCTGGGGGCCACTCGTGTCAGGCTTTGGGGCTGCAGGGCCCTACATAAATGACTGCCTCCAATGACAGACAGACAGATATGCCACAGGAAAATGAGGCAAAGCCAAATGGAGACAACTGCAGAACAATCACATTTAATAAGTAAACGCAAAAAGAACTAAATAACAATGAGGCAATGTTCAAAAACACGACTCAGTGTTTTATCCTGTAACACAGACTCTCACAGGGGGATGAACACTGGGCCAACGGGATATTTTCCACTTTTTTTCCTGACTGTATTTCACTTGTTCTTGTGTTAATAATTTGCTCCAGTGAGTAAACATTCACTTTTTTCCCCTTAAACAGTTTGTTACGCTTGTGACAGGAATCTGTTACGACTACAAGATCTTGCAATTCTTAGGAAATGCAATTAACTACAAGCACAGATGGCTATTTCACTATGTAATAGGAATTCAATACATTGTTACATACCTAGTCCCCATCAAACAAACTGATTTCCCAGAATTCATTTTTGCCATCAGCTATGTATTGATTTTGTGGTGGTTGGAAAAACAATACTGGTTTCCATTCAGTGCATCACACTGCCATGGTCTGTCCAATCAAGCTGGTAGAGAGGAAGATCATCTCAGCTGCTCTGAGCTGGGGCTTTATCCTCTCCTATGGAGGATTTGATTTGTGAGGTCCGTGGCCAAACCGCAGGATAGTGGTGGCTCTCTCAGCTGGTGACTGCCGGTGACTCGTAAAGTGTCTGGCATACATTGGCATACATTTCTTCTACTGTAACTGGACCTTATACATTGAGATTTTCGAGTGACCAAACAGGAGAAGAACATTCATTTTCTTTTTAATTGACATAATTATATAAATCTTGATTACACAGCAAAATGTTCCCTGTGACCACACCCAGATCCTGAGAACACCTTTGACACTAGCAAATTAGCAGCACACATAGTACATATTGCTGTGCTTAGCGCCAGTTCTAAAATAGTGCCCTGCAACATTAGTTGTGGGGATCTTACTGCATAAAGGGGTGTTTGAAATAGTTTTAACAGTGCAGGTATGCTGTATGCTGCTCATTTTTCTGTATCCCTGTACCCCAGTGTGTGTTTACGTCATGTCAAATGCCCCCTCTTCCGCAGCATGCTCTGACAGTTGTCCACTTGACTCGCCACGTCCCTGTACCCAAGTGCACGCTGTGTGAGGTGTCTGCTGCAGGAAAACGGCAAACGTCTCATCAAGGGAGCACCTTAACCTTGTCAAGGTGCAAAACCTGGGGTGACAGGAAGAGTCGGAGTACCTGATTCGACCGTGTGCAGCGTGAACTGCCTTTAGATTATTTCAAGTCCATTATGAACCCTGCTCCAGTGATGGGCATAAAAATGGAATTTACTCTTTCCCCCATAGTTATCCTCCAGCTTTTAATAGCCACTCAACATTTCCCTTTTCTAAAGCTATTTTAAAGAACATCTTAACTGCACACAGCTCCGATGCTGCTGTTGCCACAGCAACCTAAAATCCATAAACTCCCCTGCACAGTTTCCTAGCGCTGTAGCGCAATTTCCCCTCCCCTCCGCATAGCTCCTTTCCGACTCATCCGGCATGCATCGTGCTGTTTCTTTCTCAGCTGAGAAGTGTTTTTCCCCTGTTCTCTTTGTGACCTTTGGTGATTAATGTATAGATGCAGTTCTATATATGTCTGTCAAATTACAGCTTCCACCGCAGGCGTCAGTGAGTCGTGTAGGCAAGACTCCGAGTGGAAATTCACTCAAGAGGAAGTCCTCACCATTGTGAACTTCAGACCTGCGCTCAATCACACATGTTTGAGTGCTAATTAGAGAGCAGCATATTCAAGTAAAATCAAGTAGGGCTGTCAAAACGAAGGTATTAATTCATTTTTAATACGTGACATAGCTGTGTTTTTGTTTACTTTCTGTGTGGGTCTGACACATGTATCACATGTATGCAAAATTCATCCCAGCCAGAATCAATATTTTAAGTCATTTTAGGACTGATTCAAATGACTCATCTTTGACATATCTGGACATGTCTTCTGCTCAGGCACGTAGAAGGCACCTGATGAAAATATTAAATTGCCCTCAGTATCATTACATGCATTCTTGGGTGCATAATCTAAATCAGTCCTTTAGGCAGGAATAAAAATAAGAAAAAGTTGCTCAACTGGATTATTGAGAAAACCAAAGGAAGTAGTCTTTTGATACACTGCCAGGGTGTTTCAATAAAAAAAAAGATCAAATCTGCTCCCCATCACTTTTTAGATATGCATTATAGAAAACATTTGTCAAAGGAATGAGTTATTATATGATGGATTGACAGTCCTAAATTCAAGATTTGCATATGTTGATTGAGTCTCTTTATGAGACCATGAAGTCCAAAGGAAAAAAATTCCCACCCCAACATAAACGAAACATTTTGTTTGTCTGTGATGTGTCGCTGGCATGACAGAAGCCTGGAGATGTGCCGGGAAGCTGACCTGAACATGAGCGTGTCACAGAAGGGAGCAGACAATTAATCCTCTCCTCCAGCAAGCAATGACATACATCACACCTCTCAGCACACAGGGCCACAGGGAGGGCTTAGCCTCCAGAACTGATCCCTATCCATCTAATCTGCCTGCTCTCATTCCATTAAACGCAACTTTTGAGATGCTTAACCACTTAATCCTTCAAAAGGTGCTGTGATGCGCCAATAGAACTTCCATCTGGCTCTGTCTGCCCCAGGGGGATTAGTTCACGCCGAAACCCGCAGATTTGTTCTCGCTCTCCTCCTCAAGGTTTCGGGCCACTTAATCCATCAGGGTTGATAGGAGTGCTGAAAGTCTTTTTGTGAGGAGACACTGGCCCGGGTGAGAACCTTCTCGAGCTGAAAGAGTGGTCCACAGCCTTCCATTCACTTTCGGCACGTTTTCATTTCACACTTCCCACCACAGCTCCTGCAGCATGTTTAACCTTTACCATTTCTTATTGTCTCTAAATCTCATGGCATCTCATCCCACTGCATTATAATATCCTGGTGTGACACTGTGGTTTTTCAAAATAATTTTAGAGTCAGCTATGTGGCATCAGCAATGGTCTGGGATGCACGGATGCTCGAAATTTTTACATTTACTTTCTGTTTTTGTGTTTAGTTCTTTGGCTGTTTCTGCACTCATCCTTCTGCTGTTTTGATAGGAGACTTTACCTGGACAGTCATACATTATCTATCAGACGCCCTTATCCAGAGCGACGTACAATCAGGGACACAATGGTAGTACGTGGGATTTGAACCTGGGTCTCCTGGTTCACAGGCGAGTGTCTTGCTCACTAGGCTACTACCACCCTGTCATGGCAGTCATACCTGAGAACCTGAACGACAGGAAACAGGAGTTGAGTGTGAAACTTTTTCACCATCTCCATCTTGGCTACGTAGCAGAAGGAGAGGGAACACTGATAGTTAAGTTTCATGTTGTTTCCACATGGGTTGCATTGTAGCCTCACATCTCGAATCCATGTCCCAGCTTTGGTTCTCTGGTTTCATCATTAGGAAAACGTGGGGTAAATGAAGCAAATAGTCAAATGTGGCAAATGTAAGAAGACAGCTTTCTGCGTTTAATACATGGTACAGACAGTAAGAAACGGAAACATTCAAACAAAAGTAGGCAATATTAGAAGTGAGCTATTGGTTTTTAGTTACACCTCTGCTTTAGCTTGTATGAAGCTCACACACTATCAGCTTTATCCTTTTTATTGTATTTTCTTTTTCCATCAGCACAGCCTTTACAAGGCCTGAGCTATCTATCTTGTATTTGGTGTATTCCTTTTTGGGTCTATTCTATTCTGTTATTATAATAATATCATACGGTCTTTAGTTTATCCTTGTGCTTGTGACCTCGGTTTTCTGGCAGGCATACCCACAACTCACCTGGAGATATTGGGCATGTCCCAGCAGTCATTTACAGGGTCACAGCTGGGAGAAAAATGAAGAAGAAAATATACATTTGGTTGGTGAGACTTTGCCAGTTTCTACTGGTCCACTGTGGTTCTTCATGGCTGCAGTTAAAATCTCGTGCTCTGGAAGCCTTTTATTATGCGGAACAAAGGGCACTCTGATTTTCCGGATGAAGTGAGACAAATGAAATGATTGTGGCCGAGTTTGCACACTTAATTCAAATGCACGTGTCCTATTTATTTATTTATCCACTGATTGACGTGTTCAAGTGCTATTACCGAAAGAGACCTTAATTACACAGCAGGTAAACTGAAGTACCCTCTGACAGGAAGGAAAGATTCTTAATTGTATTTTTCAATCAAGTCATATGTCTGCAATTTTGAGCATTCGAACTCTCCCTTCACCATCTATCTTCTTCGCTTGAGCTCCAGAAAAATACAGATGCTAATGGGGGTGTATAAATATGCACAGGCTCAATGTGTCACATTACACATTCAGAACATAATTGCATTACGTTCTTTAAGGCTCTGGGAATTGAAATGTTTGAAATTATACATTTCACCGGCACTGTGTCATGGGTAGCAACCTCACTGGTTTACCAGATTAGCTTCAAAACGACAAGTTCAAATCCTACTTTACAAGCACTGTATCCCTAAGCAAGATTTTTCACTCTGTGTTGCTCAAGGAACGGCAAGTCTATAATTAGCATCTTTTTTTGTGAAAGTGATAGTAAATAAATACACTGCAGCACAGCACATGGTGCACACAATGATACTTGACCTCTGCTCTTAACTCATCACCTTAGTGGGCAGCCATGAACGGCGCCTGGGGAGCAGTGTGTAGGGACGGTTCTTTGCTCAGTGGTGCCCTGGGAGAAAACCCCCTCTTGTACCAACAACAAAAAAGACAAAGAACACACACAAAGACACAGACACACACAGTAACATAAAACATATTAAGAATGATGTATTAACACATATTATTGTAAAATCATGCTGAATTTATCCAGATAAACAAATGCAAAACTTTGACCTTTTCTTGTCCAATCCTCCATTTGTGTTAATTTTGCACTTCAATATCAACACACATCCTCCAACCCAACCCTTAATGTAAATGAAAAGACATTTTAGTGTGCAGATTGGGTTCGTATTTTTTTCTGCGATCTCGCACAACCCAAGAATGATTAATTGTGACATAATGAGTTTGGATTGACAGCCCAGCAGCAGCACACAGGACCTCAGGCTCACTTCTCGCATATATGGGTGTAATAGAATTTAAAGTACTCAACAACGCTGAAGTTAGCTCCTTATTCACCACTCCATATTCAAATAGTCTTTTCCACCTTAAATACTGCTCAGCAGGCGCCAATACTATTTATTTTATCATCATCATTCAATTCTACAGTGAAAAATCTAAGTTATAAGCTGATACTATTGCTACACATCCTATTTTACCGTTAACTAGTGCATTTTCAGTAGCCCAGAGCATTTAAACTGTAGGTTTTTGCTGTAAAAGAATGCCATTCATTAATACAATGCACTGTTCCCATGAGAAATTTTCAGTGAAAACAGTGATGGGCCAGACAGGTAACACTTAATACCATTTCTTCTAGTTCAGAATTTTGAGTAGGCACAGGGACCATATACAGATTTAAAATGTTCTTTATTTCTGAATAAAGAACTTTCCTGGCTGTAATTCCCCATACAGATACAATATGGGTGTTGCAGCCTGCAAAGCAGTATTTAAGGTAGAACAGACATTTCGAATATTGAGCTACTTCAGCATTTTGTTTAACTTTGTGAGCTGGTTATTAGATGCCAGTCCAGGCAGTCAGAGAATCTGCTGCTGCCCCCTGAAGCAGCTGGCGCACCTCACAAAAAAGAGGTCACCCTTACTCTCCGCAAACGGGGAATAGAAAACTGATCGGTGGCCATGCCATTTTTTTTTAGGGCAGCATGGGCACTGGCGCAAAAAAAATTAATAAAAATTGCAGATGCGCCCCCACCACAATGCCGCCCTGGGAAAACACCCATGTCACCCATAACGAAAACCGGCACTGCTCAGTGGCACCTTGGCAGCTTGGGATTACAATCATGGGTCTGCTTCCTTATGAGGCTAGGCCACCACTACCCCATCTCAAGGACGATCAGGGGAAGCAGGATGCACCTGAGCTCACCTTGAGCTTCATGGCAAATGCTACATACATGTGTTTCTTCAGTTTTTCATTTTTAATAAACTTGCCAAAACCTCAAGTTTGTAGAATTCTGAGGGAAAAAATAATGTAATTCATTTTGGAATAAGGCTGTAACATAACCAAAAAGTATATACTTTCCGATGCACCATAGTGTTGCTATACACGGCCCAGAGAGAGACAGATGAGAACACAGGAAACTAAATACTGTGGTAAACATGGCATATGTGACTTTCTTAGTTCAATTGCCTGAGAGAACAGTGATGTTGAGACTTTTAATTTAATTAGCTTGAAATTCGCTGTCACACATTGATTACACAGTCATACCTTAGTTTTTTATTGGATGGGTCACAAAATGTCCCCATTTACAAATATACACAGATGCTCTAGGTATTCAAATGTGACTTACAACTTGAATATAACCAACATGTAACCAACATATAACCCTAGTAAAGTAGTAATTGGTGTTCTACTGCAAGAACATGAATGTGTTTTAAAAGGGAGGAGAGCATATGTGTGATCAGCTCTCATGCACCCTACTTCCTTAATCTGGAGGATTGAGCCATCCTCATTTTAAGTGGCTCAGTGGGCATCAACAAATCTACATATATATCAGGGTGGCAGATGCTATTAAATCTGTATCTTAGAGTTGTCTTAGAGACTGTGACACTGGCAATCATGCCCACTGCAAACACCAGGAAAAAATGGCTCAGGGGCATAAATTAAGAGCTTATATAGAGAACTAACATTGTCCATTAAATTTCCTGCCTGTGTTCTGGACATAATGCTGCTCGACATGAACGGATTTTCCACCACAGGTGCAGCCTATTGTTTGTGACTGAAAGCCACGAATTGAACTGAGGTGATTTCTTGAAAATTTTCCTCGGCCATCTGTCCTACTAAACACACCACCCCCACATACACACCCCGTCAAATCATTTTACACTCTCAAGTCACATCTGCTGGCTTGTTGGTCATGCCTTAGGTGTGAATCACATCTACCTGCTGCGTTTCAATCCAGCTCTCAGCTTTATCAGTGTTTCCACATGCCACTTTCTCATTTGCTCCCTGGCTTTTTCCTGCCATCCCCAAAATATGAATGGGAGGCTGTAGGTTTGTTCAGGGTCTGATCGTGTCAGCTCATAGTCATTGCTGCCTCAGTGATAAAACCCCAATCCCCTGGATAAAAAAGCTATGCTTTTTATTGAATGTATTGAGCGTCCGACGTGAATCCCTGCATTGTGGTGTTGTAATGTCTAGAAACCGCACCTACACGGCCGCTGTGGCAGTCCTCATGCCATCGGACTCATGCGCTTGGAGCTGTGAATGATGAAGTGGAAGATGAATTCCGCTGAGCTGCCACAGCTGGAGGCAGATAAGAGTAAAACTAGTAGGCCTACATGGGCAGTGCTCAGCTACTTTGATTTTTGGTCTCTTGTTTTTGAGGAGCTTCCTCAGAGCTGTGGCAGGAAGTAAGCGAGCTTATGTGAAATGAAAGGTGTCACTCAGGGATCCCAATTACATGGGAGTGGGTTCTCAGCATATATGTGAAATGGAGCAGAACATTCATCTTGGTCTGAATCAGATGATGGACCTGCATGAGTACACAGCATCTGGGGCAATCAGCCGTGTGGAGTCTGGGGAAGGATGGAACCACTGGGTCTCCTGCCTCATTCGTCTTCCATCTGGCCAAGTGTCTGTGTGTGTGTGAGAGACAGATAAAGACAGATGTCAGTTACCTGTAGATTTAAAACATTCAAATGATATAGGTAGAAAATCATGTTTAATCTAAAACATCTGTTGCACACACAATATCTCTCTGTAGTATATATAGTGCATCCAGAAAGTATTCACTTTTTTGACATTTATGTTACAGCCTTATTCCAAAATTTATTAAATGCATTTTTTCTCCAGAATTCTACACACAACACCCCCTAATGACAATGTGAAAAAAAAGTTTACTTGAGGTTTTGTCAAAAAAAAAAAAAAAAACTGACAAAGCACATGTACATAAATGTATGCAGCCTTTGCCATGAAGCTCAAAATTGAGGTCAGGTGAACAACAGAACAAAATGCTGTGAATAATTTCCAGATGCACTGTCCTTCCCAAGTACTAAGGATACTGACAGACTTGCATTGCAACTCCAGATGTATTGTTCCTGACAGCCAGGGAATAAATTATTTGAGCCCCTGCTGATTTAGCAAGTTTGCCCCCACCAACAAAGAAATGATCTGTTTGCCAGAACATCCATGGCCTTATTTTTTACTTTCACTTTCAAATGCTTTTTGTGCCTGCCTCAGCCCCATTTGATTTTGTCTCGCAAGAATTCACCATCTAATCTTAGGAAACAGGTAGAGGTTCAAATTAGTTCTGATGGAAATTTCACTACTCAACAAAGTTAGCTAGACAAGTTAGGAAAATGCTGCTACCCATTATGGCAGTAGCAGGCTAAAGCTATTCTATCAATTTCAACTCGATGTCTAGTGTTAGTCGTTTCTGTTTATTTCATATTATGCTATGTTTTCAGAGTTGCCAGACCCTAAAAGTATAGTGCCAGCAGCTGAAAATGAACGTATTTTGAGAAAAATGATCGTACATATGCAATTTCCATTCAGACGTTGCTCAGAAAATCTGCTTTAATAGCACATATTATCATAGCCTGAATATTAAAGTGTTAAATGCAACTTTTACCTACAGAACGGATCTCATTCGGCAAGCCAACTGGAGCACTGAATTATTGGATCTGTAGTTTGTGTGTTATCAGCACTTCATATCGCCGGGCTGATCTCACGGTCTGGCTGTAATTGTACCCTGGGCTGTTTTTCAGCAATAAATGTTATAAAAGTGTTAACAATAAAAGTGTTCAACTTCATCTTATCATGCACAATTACTTTTAGGGGACAGTGTTGGCCTAGCGATTAAGGAAGCGACCTTGTAATCAGAAGGTTGCGGTATGAATCCCGATCCACCAAGGTCCCACTGAGGTGCCACTGAGCAAAGCACCGTCCCCACACACTGCTCCCGGGCGCCTGTCATATCTGCCCACTGCTCGCTCAGGGGGATGGTTAAAAGCAGAGGACACATTTCACTGGGTGCACCTTGTGCTGTGCCTGCTGTGTATCATAATGACAAACACTTCACTTTCACAATTTTATGCAATTGTGAAATTGTGCTTGTACCCAGCACCAGCAGACCAAACATGCAGACAACTTAACAGTTAGTTTTCAAAAATCTGTCCATCTTTTCTCATTTCGCCTTGTGAAACGTACAGTAGTAGATAAAAAACGAAATATTTCTTAAGTTCACTAAGGGTGATGGGACACATTTCAATGTGTGCACTGTGTGCTCTGCTGCTGTGTATCACAATGACAATCACTTCACTTTGATCCTTCTGATGTGCGGAGAGAGAGGTTCTGATTTCTCTGGTCTGCCTGTCTACACCAAGCCGGCTGAGGATGACCCCAGCTGTGCCAGCCTCACCACCGCTTCGGGTGACTATTCTGTGTTGTCTACTCTGACACTTAGTGCACTTTGTCTCCTTATCACTGATTAATTACAGTCCAATGTGTTTCCAATTTAAAATAAGCTCATCCACTTCCTCCTGGTCCCTACATGACCATACATGTCCCTACATGTATTATCCAAGAGTGTTTTATTTTTATTTACTCCCTGTTTTGTGCTTTCATCATGTTGTGTTAGGGTGTTGTAGGGTGTAGGGTGTTAGTAGCCTAGTGGGTAACACACTCGCCTATGAACCAGAAGACCCGGGTTCGAATCCCACTTACTACCATTGTGTCCCTGAGCAAGACACTTAACCCTAAGTTGCTCCAGGGAGACTGTCCCTGTAACTACTGATTGTAAGTCGCTCTGGATAAGGGCGTCTAATAAATGCTGTAAATGTAAATGTAAATGTTGTGTAATATAACTTCACTCAGACGTGACCATAATATCCATAAGTCTCCTCCAACAGCTGGCCTCTTATAACTGCAAAGTATTATAGCTTATTCAGTGAAATAAACACAGCTTCTTGATAATACTATTTATTCTGTTTCCATGACTACAGTGACTCCACACTAACAAGAATTAGGGAATATAATTGCCTTCTCATTAACTGCCCATGAGGCATGGTGCGACAAAGAAAATTTGATGTCAAATTCAAGCTAGACACAATTAATTGCTGGGCTGCGTGTCCTTATGAGATGATAATGTTAGTATCTGCTATTGTTTCCCTTAAATCAGAATAAAGCCATACTGATCTTGGTCTATTATAAACACAACAGCTCCAACCATTCATAATCTGCTGTAAACAAGAAAGCCTGAAAGCAGTGACCTTAAAAAGCAGAGTCACATGGAATAGTCTCGGACAGAGTTTGGTACAGAGGGAGACAATCACTGCAGGGGACTTAGGCTGCAATTAGGCCAGGCACAGGCGCGTGTTGGAACACAGGAAGGCACTCACAGGTCGGGGGTTTAGGCAGAGGTGGTTGAAGAAACGGGTGAGGGGGGTAAATCCAGGAGAAACAAGGCAACAGAAGCTCAAAAATGCAGAAGAGAACATCTGCAGCACGGGAGCTCATGTAGGGTGCGGGTCAATGAGATCCGCCTGGTACAGGCTGTTGATGAAGACAGGTGCACGGTGCTTTTGTGGTTGACCAAGCCTTCTGGGCAGAGCTGCCAGGGGAGCTCTGGCAGTTTTAATTATTGGGGAAGATTAAAAGTGGGTGACTGATCACGATTACACATTCCAGAAGGACAGGCACAGCCTCATTAGTGTACAGGTAATTTTTCTCATTTTCTTGCTGTCTTTCTACCATCCGTCTGACGCTGACCACATAAAATGAAAATATGCTGATGGGCAGTGTTGCTGTCACTTTAAATTGACCTGCAGGAAAACAATTGTTCAATGGAGCTCCCAAAACCACATTCTCTAAAAATGAAGTGTGCTGAGTTTTTCCATCCGGCACACAGGCCCCCTGGCCTTCAGCGGCTGTGTAAACTTCACTAATCATAATTTCCTTTCTTCTCTCCTGCTGCCTGATTCCCCAGGGAGTAGGATCTTCCTAACTCCAATCCTTTTTGAGTCCTGCATATCGCTTTCTGCTAATCATATGCGCTGCTTGCATTTTTTTTTTTGTTCTTCTCCTCTTTTTTCTTACTTACCGTGTGCTCTGCAACTTCATAATCCTATGTTTTGAAGGTGAGACACAATCACGTGGACTTAGAGTCTTTCTTTGCACTTACCATTTGAAGGTAAAAATGTCTCAGAATATAAAGTTAGAATATTTAGGCAGTTGTATATTGAAAAATGTATGCTCATTGTGAACCAGAGCAGAGCTTGCAGATCTATAAAGTGCTGAGAAGGAACCTGTTTTCTGTTACCATGAGCAGGTAATCTAGTACAAGATAACCAGCAGTGGTGAAGATAAGCATTCTGTGAACATCTAAGTTATGTCATTTAATACTTAGCGACTTGACGAGTGCATTGTTGGCCAGTTTAGCCCATAGAAGAACACAGAGACGATCAAAATAATCACCTTGATCCCATTGCTGTCTGTAATTTTTGATATCACTCCCTGATTTCTGTGGAGGACCATTTCCTGTACAATCACACAACCTGAATTAAATGTCTTCTGATGGTCAGCATTAAACATGCTGCTAATCATCTTCCATGTGGCAGCTTGTACAAGCAGACGGTATTTGATGTTGATTTGTGCTGACCTTAATTCATACTGCCTTCTGGGCGTACTTGACGTGCCCATTTTACCCTCCACCCTATTACTTGCATCTTTTCGCTTTGAAACAGGATCTGATTGCTGATTGCTGTCCACACTCAGAATGATCAGAAACAGTCTCCTATACATAAAATTTGCTCTGATTGTTGGTCGAGTGCCTAATTAGTTCTTTTAAGAAAACATCTGGTACCTTCTGCTTGGCAGAACCTTTTCCAGGTTACTGTCAGCATTTCAACAATTCTCACTAACACAGGATTATTGAATAAAAAAAATACACTCTGTACAGTGCATCCGGTGCAATTCAGTGCAATTCTACACTCAACACCCCATAATGTCAGCATGAAAAACTTACTTGAGGTTTTAAAGAAAGGGGGTTTCTGAAAGGGGCCAAAGGGCTGATGAGTTAAGCACTGCTCTGATTATATTATCTTCTACCCAGTAAGTCCTCTGCAGGATTGTTGGCGCCACGTACTTTTACAAAAAGGTGCTATTTACAGTTTTTTAGGAACTTCGATGCACTATTTCACAGGTGACAGAGCTACAGGAGCTGCCATACAAGCCGGGCAAAACACTTCAGCTGCCTGGAGAACGCCAAGTGCATCAGCAGGGTGGCGGACAAGTTTCAGCTTTCTTCAGTTTCTGTCTGGTGCTTTGTATCTGTGTGCATGTATGTGTTTTTTTCAATTGTGTTTCAATTTCACATCAAATTTACCATCAAAGCAAGTCAGAGAGGTAGTGCTTGTATGTCGGTTTTAAAGACTGAATATGAGTCTCTTTTTGATCCATGTGAGCCTGTTAATATCTTTATGTTTGTTTGGTAATTTGAACACGAGGCCATTTCTCATGGCCTGTAGAACACGGAACACCTGCAGCAATGCCCGGAGCAGGTCATGGGGTCAGAGGTCATGTTGAACGCGTCTGTAATAGCTGTCAGAATCTGCTGGATGGGAGGATAATGTGACACAGCTCGGCTTTCCAGAGGTGCTCACTGAGCAGCTGTGGACCTGTGGGTAAAGTTACTGAGGTTATTACTCCGTAGATGTGTTTCTGATGTAGGCTTGCGCTCAGTGTGTCAGCATCAGAAAATATGGATTTTAAAATGTATGTGGTTCATGTTTAATATGGAAACGTCTGCATCACAAATCAGCTGATACGATTGAAACAGACTTGTTTTGTTTACTTTTTAATAATAACAATTTTCTGTTAAAGCCCACCACTCTAGATTTTATTATGTGTTTGATATTTGCCATTGGTATTGTTTGTGATAAGAACATTAGACACACTATCTATCTCTGGAAATGGCCAGACATCTTTGGAAGCAGACTCACAAGCAGGAGGTCACAGGTTCAAATCCACCCACTGTCAAATTGCCACAGAGAAACCCTGTCTAGTGTGCACTTCCATTTTAAAATTTGTCTTTTTGAACTGCTAAAAAATATATTCATAGAAACACTCAAATAAAATAGCCACTAAACTGTTAAAAAATGAACTGTTTAGAGGGGAGTTGTCCATGGGACTAATTCCTGGTGTGTTGAAAGGTACGTAGCAGCGACTTTTAAAATAAATTCTGAACAATATCAGTTAAAAGTCATCACTGCTGGCTTGTTCAGGGGAGCTCTGGGTTGAGACTGATTGGTTGAATACATTTTGATTTGTTGATGAAAAATTAAACGGCCAGTTGGCTCAAGGGGAATCGTTTGTCTAGTTTTCTAGCTTCACAGGATACTGTAATTTTGTGAAAAAGAAAGCAATTTGGAGAATTATTGAAAATTATCTAATCAAAACATTGCTAGACATGATTGTTTCAGTATTTCTAATGAAGGATGAGTGTAGCTGATGCATATTCTGTGATGCATATTTTGAGCAGGCTGTGTGTTTCTTTGCAGCTAGTATTCTGTTTTGTTACTGTGAAATCTGAAATCTGTAAATGTAATCTAATTGTGTGTGTGTATGTGTGTGTGTGTGTTTGATTTTCTATAAATCTCTAAGTATTTTCTGCAGTTAAGAATGAAATATTACACATTTGTTTGAACACAGACTCACACTGTAATATAACATATTAATATTAGTGGTGTTTGACACATTTGTAAAACAGACCATTCATTACCACCTGAATGCATTTGCAGAGAGATGAGCCCTTTTGTGTATTATGCTGTGTTGCAAGAGTGCAAATTCACTGTAATCATGGTTCATTTCTTTATCAAAGATCTTTTTCTGAAGAGGATATGTACGGTGTGCATACATTTAAATGGTAATATGCGGATGTGTGCACACTCATGGGGTGGAACAAAATTCCCTGGAGGGAAAGATAGTGTGTGTGATTAAATCACGTTCTACTGGGGGAAGGCTGTGTGGCAGATCAAAAGGAAAATGAACATGCAAAAAAAAAAAAAAAAAAAAAGAGAGAGAGAGAGATTAGGCATTATTTATGCAATGGGTTCATTATAGTCCAGTATACTTCAGATTTTGGCCTATTTTCTGAATTTCTAATGTTATTTAATGACTTTCATTAAAGATACTTCTGGATTCTTAAGAGGTTACACTATGCACTATGTTCAGGAGATACACTAAGAGGAACAGGTTTAACTTTGGAGAGTGTTGTCCTCACATACTAACAAAATGGACAGGATTTAACGGTTAAATTTAATAAATGGTTAATTTAATCAAACTAATAAAATTTCATAAAAAAGGAGCAATTTTATTCTCATCTAAAATACAGATAATGCAACAGGTCAACTGTCATTTGATAGCCAATCGGCTGCTTAAGTTTTATTTTTTGATCCCAGGCTCATGTCAGGCTCGGCTCCGGAAGGGGCTACACCGGACCAGAGTATCATGCTCGTCCTGTGTTACTAAATGTCCCGATTGTTTTCACCTGTAAATCTGCATATATAGCATCAACCTAAACTAAAACTCATCTAGACTGGTCTGTTAGCATGCAAACGCTAAAATCAGCATCGGTAAAAATAGGTGAAATTTTGGTTAATTTGGGAGAGGGCAGCATATTAGCACGCTAATGCTGATATGCTAATGCTGACATGTTAGCATACACAGCAGTGTATGCCGTTTCAAATCCCAAACTACCGAGGTGCCACTGAGGACAGCATAGTCCCCACACTTCTCCTTGCCTATCAAGGCTGAACACTGCACACCAACTTGATGGGCTAAAAGCAGAGGTCACGTTTTGGGCAGTGGTGGCCCTAGGCAGTGGTGGCCTAGTGTGTAATCAGTAGGTTGCCAGTTACAATCCTGAGCAAAGCAGTCCCCACACACTGTTCCCCGGGCTCCTTCCATGACTGCCCACTGATCACCAATGGTGAGGGTGTCACATCCACGGGCTGAAAGGTGGAAGGAAGTGCAAGCGAAGGACATTTTGGAACAAAAAGGGATTTATCAAACACAAAATGGGAAAACAAACAGGGGAAACAAAGGAAGACCAAAAGCAATCATGCAGGCATGTGGTAATTGCCAGGAAAAGTCAAAAGGTAAGGGTCCACGTTAATGTATCCGCCTCCTCCAGTGGCGTCTCTTCTCTTTTTATGGAGCACTGACTGATCAGGCCGGATGATGCTCAGCTGTGATCAGTCAGGGCTCGCCAACCAGGTTCCTGCCGTCCCGCTGTGACAATCCCATGGCCTTGGGGCATTACAGATGGGTCAAAAGCAGCAGACACATTTTGTTGTGTGCACCGTGTTTCACAATGACAATCACTTCACTGAAACTTTAACGGCTACTGACCAATAATGGTGAAATTTTGAAGATTTGTTTGTTTTTTAAATGGTTCACTTGAATCATTTGATACTGATTCACCTTGAAACAGTGGAAACTCTTATGGACAGTGGTTTTCCTGGGCAAGTTATTGAACTTCTTTATAAACGTATGTATACAAAGGTCAAAGGCTTACCAATGGGCCTGAACACAAATGTTACACAAATTGAGTTCTGAGAGTTGCATCAGATGATGATTAATATTGGAGGGAAAATGTGGAAAATTGGTTCAGACTGGTTGAGATTTGAAACTCTCCAGAAGGGCTTTCACATTCTTTCAATCCAAGACAGCCTGTTTACATGTTCTGGTTATTACATTGTAGAAGCAGATGGTATGGGCTGGAATCTGAAACTTGACAGGGCTTGCTCTGGGAGCAACCCAATAACCTGTTTGTGGAGTTCAATGAGGAGCAATGTCATCAAACTGAAGCCCTTCCAGGAGTGGTTTATGCGACAGAATTTTGAACTCTGCAAACAGAATAGGGAATGACATAGAAGCTCTCCCAAAGATTGCAGGCAGGAAACACATCATGCAGATTGGAAGTTGGCTAAAGTGCCTGCAATATGCCAACTGGCCACCATCTTTTAGACCTCATATTTTCTGGTATGTGCTGGAGCAATTTTCAATTTCAGCTACTTAGGGAGAAATTCAGGACCTTTTTCACAAAAATGTCCTAGTCACAAAAGGGATTTTCACGTTGAATATTTATACTTTATAATATTTATAATATATTTTGAGTACTGGAACCGCTTAAAAGTATGCAATCTTTGTTTTTTTACTCTTATATTTGTAAGATGGGACATTCTGCAGGACCACGAGAGTTCTTTTGTCTTGTGGAGAGGCCATCACCTCTTTGTTCTCCATATCTTTGTCAAACGTCATTATAGCATTTAGCAGCCTTCCCCCAAACAAAAGGTGTGAAGCACACCCATGTGTTTTGAGATCCCCCGTTCTCTTTGTCTGCCCCAGACAGGAGACACCGGGGGCATGACAGGACAGAAACAACAAATTCTGATTGGTCTGTGACTACTTCCTGTGAGTCAAAAGTATAAAAGAATGTTCACTTGTGGTCTCTGGACTTCCATTTTCTTTTCCATTGGGAGCTGAGGGGAATCTTCCCATCGGCCCCTGAGTCTTTTCTATTTACCTATGGCTGGCTTTTCTCTCTCTTTTTCTATCTTTTCTCCTTCCTTTTAATTTTCGTTTTCTCTGTAACATTGGTACCTTTACATACAATATTGTAAATACAATAATAATTTACTGGTGTTAATAAATTAGAAAGTGTTTATCCTTTTAATCTCTATTGTGCCATGCCTCTTTCTGCTAGGTAACATCAAGTTGGAATGGTTTTAATACAGTGCTTTTGTGTTTTGATACTATTCTCCACGGTTTACATATTGAAAGTGTGTGTTTTGCTGCCAGTCCCAAGCCCAGGTAAATGTTAGGTTGTGTCAGGGCAAACGTCTGCCATGTTGATTGTGCAGTCAGACCAGTTGATTTACTGTGGTGACCCCTAGCAGGGACAGCTAAAGGAGAGAGAAGAAGAAGAGAGAGCCAGGTCATGAATACAACCATTAAACTTGGTGCTCTGCCGTCTGGTTCAGAATTTAGATCTAAAATTACAAAAAAATCAATTTTAGCCATGCATGGATGAATAGGTGGATGGGTGAATTTTTTGGGTTATATTTTCCTGGTGCTAATGATATGCCTGTCTGAATGGCTTGGTTGAAGCTATGGTCCTGAGATGACTAACGGAATACATTTCCCAACCCCCCCCACACCTTTTCCTCTTTAAAGATGTTTTTTTTGCTGTCAAGCATAATAAACACGGGAATGATGCATCAGCCAACTTCTAAATAGGAGGAAAGCAACATGTATGGCAGAATGCAGTGGTGGGGCAGTGGTGGCCTAGCGGTTAAGGAAGTGGCCCCGTAATCAGAAGGTTGCCGGTTCGAATCCTGATCCGCCAAGACGCCACTGAGGTGCCACTGAGCAAAGCACTGTCCCCACACACTGCTCCCCGGGCGCCTGTCATGGCTGCCCACTGCTTACCAAGGGTGATGGGTTAAATGCAGAGGACAAATTTCACTGTGTTTACCATGTGCTGTGCTGCTGTGTATCACATGTGACAATCACTTCACTTTACTTTACTTTTTGCTATTATGATTTATGAAAAAAACACCTGTGGCTTGACAACACAGACAGATTTCCAACACTTGGGTGTCTGTGAACTTTATGTACGTTATACATGCAATGTACATTATATAATGTGCCATTTTGTTTCGGTAATTTTGTCTCAATTTAAACAATGTCATATCAATGATTAAATTAAATAAGTAAATAAATGCTACCGCCAGGAAAGCTGATGTGTGCCACATTTTAATAGCAATCCATAACAATTTGTTGTGCACTCTTTGGTTTGTAATTAAGTCTTGAGGGCACACACACTAAATTAACTGCATTTGTTTGCCTCTAGACCAACACACCCATAAACAAAAGTCAGAGAGTGGAGATAAAGTGTTTAGTAATACTGCTGTGTATTTGTGTTCTCTGCTGCTCTGGAGGGGGAGGCTACACTTTTCATTTACTCCTGACTTAATTATGGATTTATTCTGATCTGAGTTTATGACTGGATAGGGTTTAAATCTCAAGCCAGTAAATATGTTTCTCAGAGCAGTCTCAAAAGTGTATCTTGAGCATATTACACATTGGCCTTGTTGGGTTGTATAACAAGATTAGACTGGAAATCACGTATAACCCACGAGTAAATCATAATTAAAAATAATTAAAAAATTAGGCTGAACATGTACAATCCCTCAAAACACTCTGTCTTTCTCTTTCTTTATTTCATTTTTTCTTTTATTGAGTTATTGAGTTATTTAGCTTTCATGAGCAGCAATGTCCCTCTCAAGTGTATTTTACCCAAACAATTGCTTTATGTCCTATTTACATACGTAGACAAGCATATGAATATGTAATCAGATAGTTATCAGACTGCCATTTTCCATATGGTAAGTAGACGAACCCTTACTCTCAGAGGCTTATCAGTCTCAGTGTATGTTGAGGCAACACCTGCCAGAATGAGTATAATTCTGCTGTGGACCTCAATCATTTCTGATAAATTACATCAAATCATGCTGCTAAAAATGGCTTTGCAATAATATCCTGCTCTGTTCATTTGCACAAAAGGAGAAAAACAGATTAGAATGGAATAAAATAAATCCAGCCAAGAATATATGGAAGAGAAGACATGATGCATTTCATCTTTGTGTTCAATTCAATTTCACATTGTTATTAAGCAGGTCAGCATGATGACACTGATCCAGCAACCCCTGAGCAGTGAAAAGTATGGAGTTCATGGAGTTCTAAACTTCTGAGCATATTTGTCCAAATGTATAAAAAATCGGTATAAAACATGTTAAAAAAATGGTATCTTGATAATTACATTTATCATATCAGTATCTCTTCATAAGACTGTTGCACATCTGCATGAGAAACCAGACAGTACTTATCCATTATCTTGAAAAGGTTTCTCAAATTTTCTTGTTTAATGGAAAAGCATGGAAATAATAAAAAAAAACGTTTGAACGGCAGTGTAGTGCAATAATGAAACCTAGAATGTGATTTTATTAATGTTTGTAGAGCCATAAAGAGATTTGCCCATCACTATTTCAACATTTTCTTTAGTGAAAAAGAACACAAGATTAATTTCAGTATTAAGCAGAAGTGATTTTTGGGGTTAGCCTGCCATTCAGGTGAGTCATTCAAGAGCCACTGGGTGCTTTAATTGGAGGACCATGGAAGGGTCACTGATGAAATGAGCTGTGCAGTAATAAAAGGACTAGAGGGGGTCAGCAGCTCCCAGAGGTAGTCAGTCAGTATTAAAGTCCCAGCAAGATCGTGCTGACCCCAGTCACTTTTGTTGCCTTCTTTACGTGACCCCATTAAGGGCCCATTATTGTAGATTATCCAGGGTCTTCCTCTGATATTCAGTGATTGAAACCTTTTTTCTTCAGCACGAATATGGAAATATTGGGTTAAATACAAATACATGCCATCACAGTCCCAGATAACCTTGCTGAAAGTTTCCCAACTTTTTCATCAGTGTTTTTTTCTATTTAAAAAATGTCACTTTTTTCTATACCATTCTATATATTTATTTTACTAATTCACTGATACACTTGCAGTATCTGTCGATAACAGGCTGGCAATAATCTCCAGAAGGCAGCAATTTGTGTCTATTTCTGGATGAATAATTTATCAGTAAAATGTATTAATGGAGAATAATATAAATAAAGTCTAATCAGCGAGTGTGCATTGTGAGATGCGCATCCCAGTTCCAGACCTGCTTTTTAGAAATTAGAAATAATTTATAACACTAATCCCTCATTTTTTATTTCCTGGTCCAAATTTTTGTGTCTGGATCTCTGGGGATCTGATTTGTACCCGAGGGTAGAATGGGCTCTAATGGTAAATGCTCTCTTTGCTATTTAGTTAGTTGGTTTTCTGAGTAACTGAAAATAGGCTTTAGCTACCTTTCCCCTTTTTTCCCCCTCACTACACTCCTTTGCACGTTCACAATCAGGCAGCTCCATCTGGTCTAGATTCTCTATCTGACGGACAGAGACATGCACACATGCTAAAATTAAGCGGACGGTAAGGCACTCAAGGTTGTCCAAAGCAATGTCCTCTGCTGTTTAACAAGCACTGTACATTTGTCAGTCATCAGCATGAGGCGTCTGTTTCTGTGTGGTCGAGCAATCAGTGGGCCTGATAAATGAACAGTTTTCACGCCGATGACTGCGCCATTATAGCCGTCTCCTGAGAGCCGAGGACTAAAAAACACTGGTCTTTGCTGGTGGCCTGCCACACTATCTAGCTCAGAGTGGCTCTCTAGGGAAGATGGATGAAAGTGTTGGGGGGGGGGATAAAAATTAAAAGAATAAAAGAGCTGCGAGTTGCATTATTTATAGCTGGTGACACACGGATGTGTCGTTAGTGGCTGCTAAAGGCTACGCTCAGAGCCCGGCTCGCTCAGCATATACTTGCCAGTAAATATGATACTCTTAATGTTCATTGATAATGATGTTCGGGTAATGAAATCACTCACTGCTGAAATCACTTATCACTTTAGGATTGTGAGAAGAGGGCCTGGGTATAAATCTCTCATAGGAGAAAAGTTCTGTCGCAAATTATTATACAGCCTTTATGGTTTTGTGTCCATTGTTTTCAAACTGGCTGCAAGCGTCGGACTTGTTTGTTACAACCAACCTCAAGACCTACGTTAATAGATTTTTTTTTAGATGTGATTTACTGACAGACACAGGTTTATAGTCAATATAGTGAGGAAAAGACTCATCTCCAACAACGATGAGTCTGCCTACGGAAAGGAGATAAAACATCTGGTGGATTGGTGCTCTGGTGGATTGCTCTGGTGGATTTCAATACATGTATACTGTGTATACAGTTGTACTGGCAATAAACCAGTCTTGAATCTTGAATCATACACAACGAGGGAGCAGCATTCATGTCAATCATCAGCCTCCCATTTGGAAATCATGTTCTGGAAGACGGAAATAAACACATAGACCTTGCATAAAGCTGCTCTTACCAGTTTGAAAAAGTTTAAAACAGACTGTAAGCTGTGGCAGGTTCACCAGAGCTCCAACCCATTGAACTGGCTCCCTCATCGCCGAGTTGGTCTACTTATGACACTACTGGATGCCAAAAGAGTGAAGGAGTCCAAAAAGTGCCTAGTCAACAAGTTCTGAAACTAAATGTAAACCTAACAAAACATGGCCAAAGGGCTCCCAGTTCATCTATAATTCATTTAACACATAGGCAGCAGCATGTCCTCCCACCTACTCATCTGCTTACTGGCTCAGGGCCCACTCCTCAGGGCAGCTGACAAGTCCAGGTCGGCACACAGGCAATGCGTGAAATTCCGATTTCAGCACTGGTCCGAGCTTGTTGCTGACATGCAGGAAAAAATGAAACAGCATCGTTGCACTTTGTGGAATTGGTGGATGCGTATTGCTGTAACTGTTCCTAACTGCCAGAAGTGAACTACGACTCTCAAACTGTGGCCCCTTCAACCCCACTTCTTTCATTATGAAAAATGCAAAAATAAACAAACAAGAAAGCAAAAATAGGAACAAGCTAAATGTTTTATAGACAGAGCAAAGTTAGAGAAATATAGTGAGGAAATGACACTTTAGACAAAGTTTGCATTGATTATTTCTCTTCAACATAAGAATCCAGTCAAGTCAGAACGTTTTTTTATCTCAAGGCTTTGTTTTAAACTGAATAATGTAGTATTATATTGAATAACATTTATTAACAGTATTATATAGTATAACAGTATCTCTTTACTGGAACAGTTACCAAAGTGAAAACCCAACCTTGCAAGTTATCATAACTAAAAACTGTGCGCAGATTATTGTAGATTATACTCAAGAATATCACACTGTGGTACACACACCAAAGAATTTCAAACTAGTCTGGTTTCTCCTGACTTCATCATTATTTAATGACTCCCTGGCATCTCTGCTCATCCAGCTCAATCCTCATATTGTACTGGCAACATTACTCACAGCTTCCATCAGGAGCCAACTATAAGTGACAATATTAATAACGGAATAATATTAATCAAGGAATGCAAGGTCATTTAACATAAATCAGATCAGTCCAAAAGCATTTGAGAATAAGTAAAAATAACAGATGGCTGTTGAAAATGTCTAGAGATGTTGGAGGAGAGCGAATTCCAGAGTGCCAGAGCAATGAAGGCCCTGTCACATAAGGATCAGTCTCTGGACCTTAGACTCTGAGATGGAGTGTAGGGAAGCCATAGGTCGGATGCTGATGGGCTATGGCATGGAGGCATTTGTAGGTTAGGAGAAGGATTTTGAAAGAGATTCAAAAGTGTTTAGTGACACTCATGACATCTCACCTAGACTGTCCTATATAGTGTACTGGGGCCATTGATACACTCGACATGTACACAGGTACATCATAACGACTGGGTTAAGCTTCTAACGCCAAACACCATGTCTCACACCTTCACAAGAAGAGTCAAGTGTGATGGGGTGTCAACTATAGGGCCTGTCAAAACACATACTGTATGTGATTTTGGGCTGTATAAGAAATAAATGTTGTTGTTGTCTTGACTACATTAGTGACAATACTTTTATGTGAATGGGCTACTTGCATTTTTTTATATATATAATATTTAAAGCCCTCAGGGGAAAAAAGGATTCTACTCTAATAACTCATGTCTCCCATGCTTCATTTGGCTTGTGGATGTTGGTTTATAATCCTGTTTATGATTTTTTTCCCCCTTGCTGAAGGATGGTGCAGATCTGAACCCTATCAGCCCCACTAAATGCTGTTTATTTTGTAATCCTCGAAGTTGTGCAAAATGGAAAGAATCACAATCTGGCTGCTGCACCACTTAACATTGGAAAATAGCATAAAAAAGGCTTAATCCTCTCTCCTCAGAGAGTTAGTGTTCAAGAATGGAATTATGTGAAGCTAACACAGCATACTGTCTGATTTCACACGCTGTACAGGAAATAAGCACTTGGCCAAATACTGTGAATAATGGCTGAGGAGCTGAAAAGAAAAAAGAAAAAACTTTCTAAACCACAGCCTGAATGTGAAGACACTTATTCAGCAAAACGAACAGTTCTCAACTAAAACAGCCCAGAAAGGGATAGGGTTTTAATTATGGATGAACAGGGTGGGGGGGTTCTTTTTAGCAGAAGGGAAGACTTGTAAATACACTCATACAAGCCATATGGTCACATCAGGATATAAACTGCCACCAAAAATAACCTCCCCTGCATGTTAGGGGGTAACCGATGGGCCATTTTTGCCCATTATATGTTGTCCCCCCATGAAAACCCCTTTTACTGACGACACAGACGCAAACATACCATGAGCGATGATGTTTGGAATTATATTTCATTTCTGAAAATAGCTTCCTGTAACCTTCTTCTCTCCCGGCCACAGCTACTTCTTTTCACAGCGGATGGCGTGTTGCTGTTTTCATTAGTCTGAATTTAGCTTTAATTGTGAATGCACAAAGGGAGTTGCAGGAAAAAATAACACAATGTGCATTCTAAGGCTTGAAAGTGGAGGTGGCCTACTTAAATCAATCTTCTTTACTCCTGATCAGCCTTCATGAGAAACGTCATAATCTACAGTTCCGATCCAGAAATTGCTTCTAATTTTACAGTTAAAAATGCTCCGTTCAAATTATATCATCCAAGACATTTGATTAATTACATGCAAATTGTTCAAAATATGTTGCATGATGCACTATGCAAAGCTGAAAAGTGACTGCAGTGACTGCTCATAAACTGTGGGTGGATCTGAGTAAAAAATATTGACATAAAGATGTGTATTTGTCTGTTTTACTGTGAGCAGGGTGCAAAATAGTCTGTGATAGTCCATTACAAAACAGTGAATATGAAGGTGTCTTTGTAATGCCCGCTGTTTCAGTCATTTCTTTCAGTGAATGACTCTGCCCCATTTAAAAGATCCATCCCGACATCATGTATTGGAACGACTATTTAAAATAGTAGGTGACCCAATTCTGATATAATAATCATAAGGATTGTCTCTGCTCTCTGTTGCTTCCTGGGATCTGCTTTCACATTTTGTGTATTACTCTTATCCAGAAGAAAATTTATCCTCCTAACTACAGTAAACTTACAAATATGAGCGATATTAAATATACCAACCTCCCTATATCCACATGTGATTATGCGATCGACTGCTAAAAATGAATATAACAAAGATACAGTTAAAACACATATGTAGTTAAAACACACATACACACACAAATGAGAATTTGGGGTCAGTAACATGCAAGTCTTTGGACTTTGAGAATGTACTGAGTAGCAAAGTGTTTGGCATCCAAAATTTCAGACTGAGGGCTGTGTGTGGGGTGTTTTTTTCCTCTCTGGACAATTTTCGGTCTCAGTTTTATGGCTTTGTCTCTGCCTCTGTGGCACTGATTTAGATGGTGGCCCTGATTTAAAAAGAACAGATGTCACAGACCTGTGGACCATGTGCTCATTATACCTAGAAACGTTGTCTTTGAGTTTCATTTTGCATGAATATTTCAAATTCCGACAGAAGTGTTCCATGAGTCACTGTGACACTTCCAAGGTCATGAGTTTGAATCTGGGCCACCGCTTTGTGTATGCAGAGTGTGCATGCTCTCCCTGTGTTAGTACAGGATTCATATGATTCCGTCCCACTGCCCGAAATTGTGACTAAATTTGCAAAAGATTTAATTGTGTGTGAATTGTGTATGCATCCAATGATAGATCATGTAAAGGTACAAGTTCTTTTTAAGTTGCATTTGCACATATGGCACATCACACAGAAGAATAGACAGCAGAAAAGCTGTTGGATTTTAGGACTGTGAAATATGCTTGCACTTGGGTCCTCTGCCCCTTCTTGACAGAATAATATGCTTTATATTGTTTTGTTTTTTTTGCCTCTGACCACCCACAGTCACCAGAAGACCAAGTGGATCCATCAAATCATGGAACAAATCATTGCCCCGCAGGTAGGCATAGCTTCAGCACTCCCCATGTCTCCACCGCCCTCGCTACTCCAGCAGGGCGATGGATTCCACCTGCATGCGAGGGTGAGCGGGCCGACACACCTTCCATGACTTTGCGGTGAGCACAGTGGGCCGGAGCACCGAGCTCAGTTCACCATCCTGGAACTGCTTAGCTGGCCCAACTCAGAGGATGAGGGACGTAAGTTTCCATGGCAGGACATGTGGAAGAAAGAAGAGTCACCACTAAATTTCAATTTGGGAGCAGCTTCTAGGTTCCATCAGAGACAATGAGACATACATGACAGATCACAGATCACATGTCAGTTCATATGAAGAGCTGACACATTAGGTCAGCCTTTGCTGGCTGAGTGGACATGAAGGTCCTGCTTCCGCACAGCCCAGGAAATCAAATGCTTTCTCACTTTCTCATGTATCTGTTTATTTCTGTAAATCCTTAAGAAAAAATTAATGTGACATTAGCAAACACTCACATTACACTCACATTGAAAAACACATTGTATAGTGCCATGAAAAGCCGCTTTGGGTGTCATGACACGAGGATGGACGCAGAAAAGAGACAATACAGAAGGGTTATGATCCAGTCACAGGTTCCAGGTTGTTTTCGTGTAGACATCCCAAGCACAGGGACATGATCAGATGTACAACATTCAGGGTCAGGTCAGTGGGTAGTTTGGACACAGGGAGTGGGAAAGGCAGACACGGTAACAGGGGCGAGATACAGGGGACATGTGAGAGACCAGACCCGGAACACTGGCGCAGGCATTCCTTTAAAGGAGGGAAAACATGTGTAGGGAATCGGGAGGGGGCATGGCAAGCACTCAGACCCCCAGGAGAACGTTGTTACACCTGGAAGGGAATCTGTATAAGAATGCATGTAAGTGGTTTCAATAGGGAACAAAATCTGTGATTTGTGGGGTTTATATTAGAGTGATAATAGTGTAAAACTCCCAAATGCACATAGCATCTTCACATTGCACATGGCAACCTATTTCTGTATAGAGAGTAAAACTACAGCCCCATAATGCATTTGATGATGACATTTCTGAACTTCAGACAAAGACAAATTTGAAACCGAAACTGAATTTGTACCTAAATCTAGAACAACTTCACAATAATATGTTTACATGTGCCCCTCACCTACAGGGCTTTCTTCCATTCTCAAGTTTTAGTAACCTTTATTGCCAGGAAAAACAGCAGCAGCTGTTCAAAACCAGACATCCGGGCTTTTTAAAGCAGCGTCAAATTGTGCTCCACTGGGGAGGCCTCTCCGCCGCCACAGTCGTGGTAAATTATCATCCTTTCCAAGCAGCCTCTTCCTGGCCTTAATTATTGGGGAGCTCTAATCAGCCTCCATAATGAGGTCAACCCCAAGGCAGGTGAGACAGCTACACCAACGCTTTCTGGTAGAAGTGGGTTTCTGTCATTGAAACCGGGGACGGGGGGGACTGGAAAAAAAAAAATTATAACCGGCTGTCACACTGTTGATATACAATTTTACCTTGGTTTCTAGGTTAAGACTCAAGTGTATGAAGCAAAAATAGTATTGCTTTGGGACAAAAAGTTTCTTTACTTATTAAAATTTGGAATGCATTTGTAGACATTCCATTCCTCATAGGGTGAGCAGACATCATTTGCATAAGGGGCAAGAGGGGTATCAGAATGATACGCAGGACTACCCATGACCGCGGGGTTCAAATACATTTCTGAAAAGATAACATGCACCATTATACACACCCATCAGCCACAATATTAAAACCACTGTCAATTCAAATCCAAGTGAGTTCTGGGCCCAGTTGTTCAAAAGTAACCAAATGGGATTTGGGATAACAAATTGGATTGAATCTTGAAAATAGTTCAAAGGGAAAAGAGTGATTCTAAAATCACCCAATCCAGATCACGTTTCTTTTCGTAGTTCCAAAGTTTTTGTTTGAATTTAGATACATTTGATCCCTAAAAACAGGATCATCCTGAACACAAAGGGGGATTCAGTGTGGATTTCTGGTGTAAGATGGGACGTCGCAGGGCCATGACTTTTCTGCACCTTTTTTTTGCTGAGAGGTTCAACACCTCCGTTTTACATATCTTTGTCAAATGGCAAGAGGTGTGAAATGCCAGCCACGGGTTTTTGCAATACCCCGGCCTGCCTTTGTCTGCCCCAGACGGGTGACACTGGGGGCGGGACAAGACAGAAACAACAATTCTTATTGGTCTGTGACAACTTCCTGTGGGTAAAATGTATAAAGGATGTTCACTTGTGGTAGCTAGGCATTTTTTTTCTCAGCTTCTTTTCCATGGGGAACTGGACCTTCCAGTTCCTGAGTCTTCTCTCTACCAATTTTTCTCCTGGATCAGGTCTCTGAAGCTTGGTTCAGGCTTTTCTGTCTTTTTTTCTATCTTTTCCTCTTGTCTTTCATTTTTGCTTTCTCTGTAACATTAGTACCTTTTTTAAATACAATATTTACATTTAACTGCAATAATAATCTACTGGTGTTAATAAATTAGAAACTGTTCATCCTTTTAACCTCTATTGCGCTGTTTCGGTGTCTGTAGCTTTAAACGCTAATTAGAAGGAGAGAGGTGGGACAAGGAGGAGAGCAGCCTGTAGAAGTGGGCAAGGGGGCACTCGCGGAAATTACGTCACCACCATTCACCAAACACAATGTTTGGTGTACACAGAAAGTCGTTTTTTTTTTTCGAAAAAAAAAAAAATCGAATTAACCCACTTCTGAGTCTCATTTGATGGAACAAATACATTTGCTCATTTTTACGTGCAATCACTGAGCAACTACAATGCTTTGCAAGTTTTCATGAAGTGACGGTTGAGTTCCTTTTTAGGGGAGGGTGGGAAATTCTCTGGGCGGACAAAGCATGAAAAATGGGAGGTAGCCATAAAGGGAAACATTCCAGATCTGACCGTCCAAGCTGCTGCTCTCTGAACGGTGAAGCAGAATGACCAAACACTCTTTACAGCTATTTCCATTTCAAGCCATGCAGGACCATAGACAGGGCAACTCGTATTAAATAATTTCACATAGTGATATTTTCGTAATAGGGGACCTTTAAGCCACTTGAAACTTGTCTTCTGGTGTTGCTGTGGCCTGCAAGACCTTTCTTGATCATTTTTCAGAAACATTTCCGTTTTTAAGTGTCATGGTCTTTCTCTTTTACATTGTTTCATTAACCTCCACTTCTGCAAAACGGCCTGTTTGTTTCCTAAAACCTTTGATTAGTAATGTCCTTACTCACATTAAAGGCAACAGACAGGAGACAGAGGATTTTACCTTGTTTCTTTTACATGTTTGTATTATATGTGATTAAGATATTTGAAACAGGGAAAGATTTCCTATTATGAAATATGTTGTGATTAGAAAAGCTCCGCCCAACTACCCTGCAGCTTGCTGTCACCATACAATATATATTTTTTTAAATCCAAATGTTATATTATACAATCTAACATTATTAAACAATTATTCTTTATATTAAATTATTGTTTATTATAAATTATTATTATATATTTTACACATATCTGAATATGACAACCCACGTGTGCTATTATTCTTGCATACACACATCTTCACAAACCCCATGTGGTGCTGGGTGCCAGCGGAGCATTGATGTTTATTACTTAATGAAGTCTGGTGCCTCTGGATTACTGAGCTCAGCTAAAGAGGAGAGGGGCGTGTGTTAGATCTGCAGTGTGTTGAGATTTGCAGCAGAGTCAGGTGATGTGGGGAAATTTGAGGCTGCAGTATTTTTACTTCTCTTTGAGCGGTTACCTTGACTGGACAAGTATAGAGCGACACTGGGGCTCAGCAGAGGTATATCTGCACTGAGGCCACTGTCAGCATGTCGATAGGTTAATCCGGCAGCATTATCAGTGAGCGGGACCCTTTACCAGTCACTAAGATGATAATGAATGCTGAGCCGCACTGGAATGATTGGAAAGGAATCTTCTATACAGCTGAGCTGACGCTTTTTTTTATGTCACTCCCAAATTTCAGCATGAGGAATTCAGCATTTCGGAGTGTCGGACTGATGCTTTTGACTATAACACAGACTGAGATGTTCAATATATTTGGACGTTTGGGTTCAGCAGTTTTTCAGCAGTTTAGGATTTGATTTTAAGGCATCCCAAGATGATGTTGGAAGCGGGAGTGACACGGAAGATGTATGACTTTCGCTTAATATGCGAAAAGCAGGACAGCTGTGCTCAGATTTCTATCTGGCTAATTGAGTCATGTTTGTGCTCTCTAGAAATGTATGCATATGAGACACACAAGATAGTAAATATAAATGGAGCATGAGTTTAATTTTTATTATAAACGCTGCATGATTTCATACCTAAATAGCAGATTGAACTGAGAGCATTAGTGGTTATAAAAGGTTGTTAATTATAAACCATTTGCAATTCAGATGTAATGGGCTGATGGTTTTCATTTCATCAGCAAGGAGGTTATATTTTTTGAGAGCAAATGGCTAGGAACATTTGCATAACTTTGCTGAGTACTTAATGCTGCTTCTAGTAATGGAGGACAATTTGTCTGATGTTGCCATATATCCAAGTTTTTTGGTAAAATTCTGAACTTTTTTTTTTTAACATGACATGACAACTAACAATTGATATTCTAAAATGCATTGCACAGTGTGTCCTGACCAAGAGGGGAGGAGTGCCGGTTCCTGGCCCACCAGGAGGCATCACTATTACTGATTGACTTGTCTGATTGTTTGGGGAAAATTTCCCTCTGTGGGTATATTAGCCCAGTCTTCCCTCATTTCCTTGTTATGCTTCTGACCCCTGTACTGTCTAGGTGATGTGAGTTTCCCACGTGTATGCATTAATCAGTTGCTCTTGAGTTTCTTCATATGAACCATGCCTTAGTTTAAACATTAGTTTTATGTGTTCGACCCCTCACCACTTTATTGTTTGTGTGTATCTTTTTGGTGCTATAAAAATGTGCCTTGTGTCCCCTTTCTGCTCCCTATTCAATTTCAGTATGCCAAAGAAGGAGACCAAAGACAAGACAACAATTGGCAATAAAGCAACAGGGTTTGTCATTAACATCTCATAAGCAGTGTATTCCACATATAAAGGGCTTGCCTTGCACACACCTGTGTCACTTTCTATTGATGGATTTTAACAATGATGGCTAATATATAGGTAGCCATTATAGCCAAAAGAAAAAAAATAGCTTAAATCTAGATGATCTAGGAGCTTGGCATCAGCTCCTCAACAACCTCTACCACTAAGTCGCCTGGAACCAACACCCAGCACATTTCTACCTTGTTCTTCTGAGGTGAGGTCTCCTGTGCTCCAGTGTCATGTGGCCATCATGCACCACGTGGCCCCCCTGAAGATGAAGTCGGCTGTTCCAATGCATTCCCCTGGTCAAGCCTGAGGGGGAAAATGGTGCTCAGAACAAGAGTTTTTGGGGGGCGCAGTACAAGTTAGGAGACCCAACCCTGATGCCTGATGAAGGAAGTGCGAATGTGTAGCCGATGGAATAGAGTATGGTGGAAGCAATGTCCTGTATCTTAGAGAAGGCAGAAGGGTGGTGCCATGGCCCAAGACAAGAGGAGGTCGGATCAGAGGAGCTGGGGAGCCAGCCTCTAGCTTGGACTGATGGAGGGTCAGTTCTCAGGTCAACCTCTGAGCACACAGCCAACAATAACCAATTGCCCAGAAGCAGAACTATGAAACTATTCTGAAACGCTCCCATTGTACCTCGCTACCTGCATTTCACACCCTTAAGCTGCCATCTTTCATTTCAAGCCGGCCACGGTACCGTACAAACTGCTTCAACCTCCTAATGCACACTCTGCTGCCCACTGGCCCACCATGGCTCCCAACTCCCTATTTTTGGTTAAAGTTAGGGTTAGTGGTTAGGTTTAGATTTAGAGTAAGGTGTGGGGGGTCACATGTTTCTGGCTACTTTGGAGCTCAACTCCTCACAGCGTCTGCAGCCAGACCCCCCACCCCATCTGCCCACACGCCGTGAACCCTCCTGTGACATTACTACTGCTGCTGTTCTTCCTCCTGCAACCATGTCTGCTCATAAATAATTATATTCATTATTATTATAAATGTACCCTTGCTGTGTCCCATCCTATGTTCCAAACACCGTTCATTATTATTATTACTATGTATATCTTATTATTTAAAATATTTATTTTTAAAGGTCAGCTACATCACCCATAAGTAAATGAGACATTGGACACACGAGAGGCACTTTCCCCGATGAATAAAGAAGACACCGGAGTTGCGTAATCATCCTTGAGACTGAGTGGACCGTCACCACAGGACTCTTGAGATTAACTGCAGGTGATCTTATTGACTCCCTGTGAGCACAGCCGGCCTGTCTGAATGAAGAGCCTTTAGGGCCAAAAGATATTTGGCAAAGGAGGTCAGCTGACTGCTTCTTACTTCTCCTTCTGATGTGTCCTAGTCCCGAGTGTTTGTCTTTGAGAAAGTGAGTGTCCCTTTAGCAACCACAATGTAAAATCCAGACCAATCAATCACACAAAGGCATTCTGAGAAGAAACAAATTTATTGTAAATAAGTATTCCGATGTGAACAATACAACAGTGCTTTGCACATAGAAACATGACAATTCATTATTATTATAATTTTTTTTACTTAAAAAAAAAACACACAAAAACTGTCATCCAACATTTTAACAATGAAACTGATCCAGGCAGTATATGGACTAGAGGGCTTTGTTGCACACAACCATTGGGACTCAAAAGCAGGGTGGGTGTAGCCTGCAAAAAATCCAGTACAGTGGGATCCCGTGGATGAGGGGTGGTCTACAGAGCACCATGTGCAGTATATGTTTTAAGAATATCATATGACATTGAATAGCAAGATCACCAGTGTACTTGCGTGTGTATTTCTGGTACAATGCTTTTTAATGGTCAAAGCTCAGTGTAACTGGCGTTACTGGTCATTATTTAAAATACATTATTCTATATAAGTCATTATGAACAGACAACTAAAGCATTACATTTTACATATTTCTATTTATTAAGAGTACCTAGTGGCATAATAGTGATGTTAAATTGTCTTATTGTTGTGAAGGCATGACATTTCAGTACCACATAAAGAAAAAATACTCTGATGTTCTCAAACGTATTCCACTGTCTCATTTACACAGAGTGGGAAAGTACATTTTGAAAAAAACATAATTCTTTTGGAGGGTAAACTGCGTAAAGGTGTTGGTATTGAAGTTGGAGTTAACAGTTTGATTAGTCTAAGTAGCCAGCGACCTGTATCAATTAGATGTCAGCTATAAAGGAATTTCTGTCACAATGAAACTGAAGTCATTAGAGAGCTAAGTTGATGGATGTTGGTGTAACATTAATGGATGCTATCAGTCTTTTTATTTTGATTTTTTTTCTCTATGGCCATCTTGGCACCCATGTTAAACTTTCCTGGATCGTGCCTGTCATGGTGAAATGTGCTAATGGAAGCAAACATTTCTGGTGAAAAAATGGTGCACAGTTTTTTTTCTTTGTCTGGTTTAATATTGGTGCCATTTAACTGCACATTGATTTGCTTGTTGTATTCCGAAGATTATTCAGCCCTTTTTTTGCACAACATAGTACACAGCATCTCATAAAGAAAATTGCATTGTTCATGGTCCTGTTCTAATTTCACATTTTCTCCAGAAAAAAAACATGCATGTATCTGTCAAGTTGGCCATGTCAGTCATGTCTGTGTAAGACATGACACACATTTATGTAACACAACTTGTTTATGTCACTCGCATAAACACAGTTAAGTGGTTTTCTACTTTCAAACAACACTGCCACTTAGAGAAGAAGACTTTTATGAAGAAACATTTAATCAGAAAGAATGGCATGAAGGCGATGACAAGCTATGAAAATACTGATGAATTCACCAATAAGACACTCAGTACGTTTACTTGGACAGAAATATTCTGTTCTTAACCAGAATAAGACACTACCATGTAAACAGAGATTTCCATTACATTGACCTAGACCAAGATTATAATTGGTATAAGCATTCATTAGAAGTCACTTTCAGAGGCACAGGTTCATGCATGATAACTTCCTCAGAACTCAGGACTTTGTCCATCATGGAATACGGCTTCATAAATGATATATGGGACGTTTTGATCTATGTGGACATGTTCCTACCATTGATTTTGGCATCAATAAATTACTTTAAAGCAACCCTCTCTATTGGTGTGCATAGCATTAAATATATTTATTTAATGCTATTTTGTATATATTAAAATATAAAATAGCACATATTCAAAAATACTGGAGGGAGAATCTTACGTAGGTGTCTAAGGAATCTACTGTGTACAATCCATTATACATCACTCAGACTATTCTCTCTCGAGCATGTAAACAAGAATATGATTGGGATACTCTACAAGCAACTTGTGTAAACACTTTTATGGAAATAGTGTCTGTCTCTCGGTAAAAAATTCAGAATATTGCTGTCCATGCAAACAGCTGTCTATCTGTGACATGTACCCCAGCTCTCACACAGAACCAGATGAGCATAGACCATGGTTCAGGTTTTTTTATAGAATAATGGGGGGAAAGCGTTAATGCCTGCCATTTCTTAGCCAACTGTGTCTCAAATTGTGTACTTCTGTACGTACACTTGCTATGTAGACAATAACGGCAACATGGTTGATTGTGCTACGTTACCATATTGTAGTAGCAGGTCTAGTGCATTGCTTCTTCAAATTTTCCAAAGAGGTACCAACACAGATTCATCTTCCAAGTATGACCAATATCAATGGCATTATAATATAGTATAGCCTGTTTAACTAGTTTACACTAAAGGTAGTTTTATTCCTAATATGAATGTTATTGTCCATCAGTACTGTCAATACTGCAGTTAGCAACACAGTGATGATATAAACTGTACCACTTTTAAGGATATTAAGAATAATAACTACACATTTAAACACAGCAGCTGTGAATAATAACAATAATCTCAGGGACTGGTGTACCTTTAGAGAGAGTCCAAGTACCACAAGCACACGTATCACAGTGTGAGAACCAAGGGTCTAGTGAGCAAATAAAATGGTCAGATAGAGAGTGGCAGCTCAATGTTGTGATCGTCAAGTGCAAATGCACACATTGCAGTGTACAATTTGAGAATCAACATTACCCTGTTGAAATTCACACTGCGCTAGCAAATGTGTAGTGCCCATAGATAAATGCAATTTGAGACACAGTGTGTTTTTCTCAATTACTTAACGAACATATTTGATTCTTTCAACACAATGGGACAAAGTGTAAAACTATTAATGCCACAACAAACATAAAAACTACTTTCTTATTGTACTTATTGTCAATGACACAATGTCAATCATCACTGGTAGACCCAATTTGGGCACCTGAGCAATGACAATATTCATTCTGCTCAGATTGCTCAGAAATAGAGCATTAACTAAACGTACTAATGCTGGCCACTGTTACATCAACTCTCCAAGTGAGGGCCAGTGCTGCAGTGCTATCACGATAAACCCTAAAGATCATGATCAAAATGAGACACAATTTGTTTACTGTCAAATGGGAGAAGAAAACAACAGTGGCCTTTGGGATAATAGGAGCAGATAAAGCTGTGAGTTAGCATTGTACCTTTGCTCCTGCCTGCCAGATGGTGACGGCTCATGGGTTTTACACACTGAACTTGAAAATGGACGGTTTTCATAATGCATTCGGCAGGTCCTTCCTGCTTACCTTGCATGTACCGACCTCTGGTAAAAAATGTATGGGGGCTTCAGTAAATATCCATGGCACACATACCACTGATTTTTTTTCTCTGAAAGTAATTATAAAGCGATATGTTGCAAATATTCAAACGGAAAGGTTCTAATACTAAACACTTCTGTAAGTGCCTTTCAATGGTTGACATTATGACTTCATCCTGCAAATAGATGTAAACTGTACATGACGGTCAGATACGTTGAGAATTATGCACGCAATTAGGAGGAAAATCAGGTGGATGTTGTTATTCATAATTTGACAGGACGCTGTGAATGTGACACACTTGACTTTATTATATGTGGATTGGTTGAGTGAGTGACTGATATTAGCTGAAGCACTGCTTTCTGCAGTTGTTATTGCCGTTTTTAAACTAAAACAGCCATGTGGAATTGATCGAGACATCTTGACAGTGGCTACTAGAGTAGGTTGTGTGAGTGTTATGTTGTTTTCTTGCCTCCCTTCTCCGTCTAGCATCATAGGATAGTATTTCAAAACTGGAAATTCAAACGCAGTGCTACACAATAAGCATGGGGCTTGTTCGGAAGCGTAAAATCAAAGGCGCCGTCAGGAGCTACATGAATAAATAGATAAGACATGAGAGAAGCACACAGTTTGTGCACGTGATGTTCTGACAGGCACAGGTTTAGTTTATCCAGACTGAGAATGTCGCAAGCCCCATGTTTAGTACACGGCACTGCGCTTTGTGCCAGTTTGAAAACTGTCCCATAGTATTCATCATCAGTGCATGAGGGACGTGTGTGTTTGCGTGGAGCCATGTGTATTGTTCACTCAGAGCTATTGTTCTCGGCCATTAATACATAGGCACTAGGCTTCCATCTTGAGACTTGGGGTGACGCAAATTGGCACATTTTCAGACCGACAGAAAGACTGCGGGGCGATTTAAATGTTTGTGTGAGTGCGTGGGAATGATTAAACACCAGAAGCCGACTGGGGTTCTGCATGATGGGATGGTTTTTCTTCTTTCGCATGGCATTTTCAAGACTGACACCTGACAGCGGTAGTCATACTCCCATGCAGAGAACAGTTCACTTATCTTAAATTACAAACACATAAAAGGACATAACCGAAGTGTTGGAGCTCTTAGGTATGAACAGTAACTGACCTTAGTAGAAGAAAAAAATGAAAAAGGCACAGCCCTAACAGTTTATCAGAGTAGAGTATGCAATGTCGCTACACAATGGGTTTTGGCATGGGGCTCCTGTCTCATGCTCCCAAAGACCACAGCAGAGGCGTCCCAATGGGGCATCAACAGTCTGCACATTGGATGGGTGTTTGCACTGGCCTCTGACATGGATATTCTTCCTTATGTACAGTTTTATTACGAGGAAAGCTTCCATCCTGAAGACAGCATAGAAGTCGAAGACATGCAGGTTTTTCTTCTTCTTCTTTTTTTTTTTACCTTTTGTGACTGTGCAGTTCCATTTTCAGATTTTTGCAAGTACTCCAGTCCCTGGAAGGCCGTTTGTGTTTAAGTATCTGAAATCAAATGTATAAATTGCATGAATATTGTCAGGCCATCAGTCACCATGGTGGATCTTGTGGTTCCCCTCCTGTCGAACACACAGTCTACGGCACATCCATCCCACGCTCAGTCACAAACAAGAATCTACACACACAGGAATCAAACGCCGCTGACTTGCACCCAGGTCGTGGTGTAGGCCATGAGGTCACTGGTCCCAGATTCATCCCATTCAGTCACCCTTTGTCTGGTGAGTCCTTTCTGGGTGATCCTTTCACACCGTCACCTCCGTCTTGCTGTTGGTGACAAAGTAGGGCTGCGGTGGCAGGTAGTGCTGGCTGTGGGCCGAGTGAAGCTCGGTCATGGGCTCCACTGGTGCATGTTTCTTGGGCCCGTACGTGTGCCGGCGGCCCATTGTCTCTGTGCCGTCCCAGCCCCGCATCATGCCTGGGTTGGCGATGGTGTTGGATCCATAGGCCAGGTGATGGGAGCTGTGCACCTTGGTGCTTTTGGACTTGTGTCCGTTCTGCTTCTGGGATGGCAACTCGGGGCTGTATGGGTTGCTGGGCTCCGGGTCCATCCTGTGGACAGGATGCAGTGGGAGGCTGCCTTTAGCTGCTAGTTCAACCATGTGCCTCCGGTTGGTGTAAAAGTTCTCATTTGCTTTTTCGGCTGGAGAAACAAAAAATAAAAAAATAAAAATTAAATGGTTACATATTTAATTGACTTTCACTTTGTTTCTAAATACATGTAGTCTTCGTCACGCCTTGAGTCACGTTTCACTCATTATTTAAGTGTTCATATCTACCAATGAAATCAAGCCAATGTGTACTTATCATACATGCCAAAATGTAATTTCAAAGAGAATTACACAGAATTAAACAAGGATGGACATAAAATGCCTATTATGTCCCGGGGAGCAGTGTGTGGGGACGGTTTTGCTAAGTGGCACCTTGGCGGATCGGGATTCGAACCAGCAACCGTCTGATTACAGGGCTGCTTCCTTAACCACTATGCCACCACTGCCCCTCCATTGTCACTGGGCCTCTGGGGTCTTATGAATGTGGGTATTAATGAATTTGGTGTGTGTGTGTGTGTGTGTGTGTGTGTGTGTGTGTGTGTGTGTGTGTGTGTGTGTGTGTGTGTGTGTGTGTGTGTGTGTGTGTGAAGTGGTCCTTGTGTGAGTCGACATTCCCTTTTCTCATTTCCAGTTCCATTTGTCCCAAGCAGAGCACTAGGTTTGTCCTTCTCATTTCTGTGACATGGCTGATGTACAGTAAAGACCGAAAGTTTGGACACGCCTTCTCATCAAATGTGTTCTCTTTATTCTCATGACCATTTACTTTGGTAGATTCTCACTGAAGGCGTCAAAACTATGAATGAACACATGTGGAGTTATGTACTTAACAAAAAAATGTGAAATAAGTGAAAGCATGTTTTATATTCTAGTTTCTTTAAAATGGCCACCCTTTGCTCTGATTACTGCTTTGCTCACTCTTGGCATTCTCTCGATGAGCTTCAAGAGGTCCTGAAATGCTTTTCCAACCGTCTTGAAGGAGTTCCCAGAGGTGTTTAGCACTTGTTGGCCCCTTTGCCTTCACCCCAAAACCATCTCGACTGGGTTCAGGTCCGGTGACTGTGGAGGCCAGGTCTCCACTTTTTGTTAAGTACATAACTCCACATGTGTTCATTCATAGTTTTGATGCCTTCAGTGAGAATCTACCAACGTAAATGGTCATGAAAATAAATAAAACACATTGAATGAGAAGGTGTTTCCAAACTTTTGGCCTGTACTGTATACAAGGATGTAAATAGGCTACTACACATAGTCTTCACTGCAAATTACACATCTTTGCAGACTTGGGTTAGAATTCAATAAAGTTGTTATTAAATAAAATCACAATATTATGGTTCAAATAATTTTTAATGAGGTTACAACAGTATTAAACGTGAAATGTACCTAATTTCACAGTGGTTTGAGTAATTAGGGCCAAAAACCAACCAAAAAAGCCTGCATCTGATGAGACTTGGTGGCGTTAATCCAGGAAATCAGTCATCGCACATCTGTTTCTTCACACTATTTTAATATCTGGGATAATCATTTTTTCTTTTTCACATCTTGGCTAATCTCTGCTTCAGATCAGGATGTGTGCATTTTCCAGTACAATTTCACTGTCAAATTTACTATGCTGGGTTCACTTAAACTATTAACCTGGATCATCTTAATATTGATTTTTTTTTTCTGTCCCTCTTTATTTGTAAAAACACGCCCTCTTGGAAAAAGTAGATAAAAAGCTTCCTGACTTAAATTGAAATTGAGGACCGATAATAACAAATCGGTACATTAAATTAATGTGTAAAAGGCACTTAACAGGTTTTAGGTATAAATATGTACTGAATAATTCATTTTGTGCCACTTAATGGGATTTGGATCAAACTAATTTCCAAATTTAAATTCACATTTAAATGTAAATTATTTTCTCCAGTAACTGCCAAGTGTCAACATACTATTAACTTTATGGCTAAAAAGTAAATAGACCCTCCAGCTGTCGTGCAATTTTTTTTTTCTTTACAGGTAGTTGAAATTCTAATTCACCCAAAAATGCAGCGGAAAAGTGATTTGCAGCTAATTGGGACGAATCACACTCGATATCATGTTGCCATGACATTTTAGACTTCTTAATTAAAGCCCCTTCAGGTGACCTTTTTCATCTGTCAGGAAGCCCCCTCGAGTACGGACACGACATGAGCAGGAGAGACGTCCGGCCAGGCCAACACGGATCGCGTGATAAATACATTCCCCAACAGATACAGATAAAACCTTTCAACTCCTCAGGTGCCGCTTTCATTCCCAGTCTGGAATTCGTTCTGGATTTATTCAGTGAACCAAGAAAAAAAATGTCAAAACCTGTCGGCAGTCTCTGATTTATCTATAGTCACAGACTTTCGGACCTTGGAATTTCGACAGTCTGGCTGTCATGCTGCGGCGAGGTGACGAGATGAGAGAGCGAATGTCAGAGGAGACGTGTCAACAGATTGTGAGACGACGCAAAGAGGTGGGTGAGTCTCCACCGTTTGATCTACGAGCATGTCTAGGCTTTCGCTGCAACACCAACGGATGTTGACGCTCACGCAATAAACACAACAGACTGGGAACATGGAGTCAGGAACAGAGAAGGCAGGTAAGAGGGATCGAGCTTACGAGATGAGAGGAGTCGTAGTCCATGGAACAACGACTGAGCACCGAACGGGTGTCAGGACACTGATTATAAAGGAACCTGGTTCCGCATTAGTACCGCCACGCGACCAAAGTCATGTGACACCGGCTCATGGTTTGATGCCTGATTCCACCAAAAGTGTGTTTTGTAAATGATGGCCGATGCTTTTACTCCCTCGGAAACTAGCTTGCTCGTGATCAATCAGATAATTAATCAGGGAAATTCTCTGATTAATCTTTTCTCCAAGTAGCTCTAGTAAAAAACTTTTTCTGACAACCATCAGAGATTTTTGCATTTTTGAGAAGAACAAGATCAGTGATGAAGACCACATGGTCTTTTTTTTTGGTATAATCAGCACCCACTTGGTTTTATGTTAAATTAAAAAAAAAATTCAATCTCACTAAAATGAACCTAATTTCAACTTTCACATATCATCAGAACGGGCCTTGATGTTCACTGGAATAATTCTGGCCTTTCCCGACATTGTCATTTCCAGCCCATAATTACAGCTTTTGGGAATGGGCATTAAAATAATTAGCACCATGTTTTTTTAAGATGAAGAGTTCACAAAAAAAAAAATTCTGGGCTGAATATGCCTCACCCCATACATTTCTTTATTAGTGAGCCTCTTCAGTTTGTCAATTTCTGGAAGAAATTCAATACGGTGACCTTACGGTAGCATTAGGGGACAGGAAAGAAAGGAATTGATTGCCAGGATTGTGGCCTATCGTCTCTCAGCCCCCGACTCTGGTCTCCTTGGGAATTTTGAGTAGAGGCAATTATAACATTTAAATAAATAACTTAAACTTTGTGTGTTGTGGAGGTCACGTTGTTCCAGTGGCTTCTGATACAGGCCCTGTAATTGTCTGAAATGTAGCATTTTTGCCAGAAAGCTGATTTCACACTTTAGTGGAATACAGAGGTCAGCTGTTGCTGAAGTGGTGAATTTCCCTTGTTCTCTGTGTTTTCCTACTTTATTAACTGAGTCAGTGGTAACCATATCGGCAAATAGGCAAGTTAATGCGTCCCCCATTTCTCACTCTGCAGCAGATCACTTCAAATCACTTCTCAGAAACAAAATGAACTGTCAACTAGTCCACAAGTGACAATCACTTCACTTTTATTATTATTTACAAGAACACAGGTCTGAAAGGGACATTTGTATGTTCTTAGTCTTCTCACATCAACAAAGTTGTTTCAAGTAAATCCATTCAAACAATAAATTTTTATGACATAAAAATAAAAGAAAATGTATAATTTTTATTGTCAATTTAAGATGTCATTGTAAGATGAACGTGAGAAGTGCAACAACTGTGATGACCCGCTGTCCCCCATTCACATGAGTATTGTGTCAATGTATTTCTTGGTAGAAGTGCAAAGCCTGGCTAAAGGTGGAGGGTTGCTCAAGGGCATAAAACTTTTGCCATGTCATATGTGCTGACAAGGAGACCAGTTGATTCGCTCTGACGACCCCTAATGGTAGCAGCCAAAGGAAAAATACTTTTTTTTTTTTTCTTTTTGTCTCCATGCAAAAGAGCCCATTGTTCATCTGGAAAGAGCTCATTTTGAATCCATTGTTTACTCGGCGTAAACACTCCGACGAGAGGCAAATTCTTTGAAGTGAATGTCCTCTTTCTCTAAGCAAACATCTATTTGCATGCTTCAAATAAATAAGAAAGTCCAGGGAGTAAAGGGTAAATGGTAAATGGTAATTACACCCAGATGAAAAGTTCTACCTCATGCAAGTCTGTGTGTGTGTGTTTTTCTTCGCAAATCTCAAAGAAACACATCTCAAAGATCTCTTAATTACCATACTTTTAATTGAGTAATTTTAGTGGGATCTGTACAGCTGTGATTACTCACTTCAGAAAGGTACTATCATTAATAAAGTGTTGATGATATGATTCGTTGCCTCTCGCTTGGTGAAGGCTTCATTCAGGCTGTCCTGGAAAGCTTTCTGGCTGATGTACAATGCCACTCAAATTTCCATTTAGGGCACTATTTTCAAGCTGGCCCTAAGCACAGCATTACGTGCTAAGTGTAGGCCATGTTTGCTAGTGTAAGTTCAAAGGCCTTATATAAATAAAGAGACAAAACAAGGAAGAAACTTTGAAAATCACGCCGGTGTCACAGAGCTGAGTAAATGTTTAAACCCAACTGCAGTAAGGCGCAAAAGAGTAGGTGAGTATCCACCTTTTTAATCTGTGATCGTAAACCAGCCGAAGCTACAACACACATCACAAGAGCGTGGTACGCGCTGAAACAAATAATAATGGGAGAGGAGATGAGAAGGGAAACTTTCTGAGGAGTGTTGTGGTTGTGATAAATATTAAAGGTTTAAATTATGCAGAATGAGGAAGTAGTGTGTTTGACAGCTGTCAGTCACACTGTTCCTAACCATTTGAATCTCTGTTTATGAAATTATGTTAGCAGAAGTTAAATTATGTTTATTAAAATTGTTAAAAGTGTTTAAAAAAAGTGTTCTGGGTGACAGAAATTATTATACACCAAGTTACAAAAAACATATGATGTAACTAATGAAACAAAACATGCGATTAATGCCACTTCCCTACATATTAAAGTTCCATAAAAAAAAGAAAAAATCACTTTCACTTTTCAGAGAGTCAAGTTGACACTCTGAAAAGTGAAAGTGATTGTTTTTGTCATTGTGATACACAGCAGGCACAGCACACGGTGACACAATGAAATGTGTCCTCTACATTTAACCATCACCCTTGGTGAGCAGCCATGACAGGCACCCGGGGAGCAGTGTGTGGGGATGGTAACTTGGTCAAGGTGAACCTCAATTGCCCCCGCAAACCTTTGATTATGAGTCCCTTTCCTTACTGCCCCACTAAAGGTGTGAATGGTCTGGATGAGTCAAGGAACCCTGGATCTCTACAGGAATCTGCATGCACATTCTGGTATTCTTACCCACGGCCTTGAGCGAGGCATACTTGTTGAGCTCCTTGCCAGGTTGTGGCTGATCGTAGCCATGGCTGACCTGTCCGAGTGCAGGATACGGGGACATGGCTGGCACCAGGGATGACCCGGGGCCCACGTTGTTCATCTGAGTTCCTTCTGTTATTCAGAGGAGAGAAGAGGCCGATGTTAGAGGGTTTTTCTTTATTTCATTTACTGCAGCCTTTTCAGACTTACAGGTCCTGGAGCTAAGGGTTAAGTGTTAAGGGTTAAGCTCATAGACACAATGGTAGGAAGTGGAGTTTAAAACTGGCACTTTGTGGTTGCCTGGTTTATAGGTGAGTGTCTTTACGTCTCCACCAGTCTATTCAAGAATTGATCCCCTTTTATTCGAAGCTATTCAGATACTCTTTAGTAAAAAATAAACACATGGCGTGTATAGACTCTCCTATCTTGTCTAAAGATAAGAGTATTTAAGCACCAACAGAAGGTGCACAGACACTTTATCCTCAACCTTTCCTTCCAAATTATTCCGTTCTTTGGCTGTGAGTCACTATGCCTCTATATCAGTCATGGCTTAACAACACTGCTGAGCTGAATACCTTTTTTTTCTTTCTTTCTTTGGTGAGGATCAGCCTATTTTGTCTCCCAGGATGCTAATCATTAACCACAGCTTGCTGAGATCTTTGTTCTCCCAACGTGGTGCTACTCCTCATCTAATCTAATGATTTTGATCTGCTCCTGTTGGCACATGTTAAAGCCAAAAGCAATCAATGCATAATTTAGCTGAAACACTCATACCCGTATATTTTTATATTTTCTACAAATAAATAAGTAATGCATAAACATTTTATGCAAGGATTAATTGTTGCGATTCTACAGAGTCTTCAGAGCATTCCCGTCGCAAGAGACACATTTGGAAAACATCAGGAACACTAGCGCAGGTCCAACAACAGACATCTGGTCAATTGTGGGGTGCACATCACCATGTAAAATTGACTGGCCCACTGCCTGCTGGCAGGAGACGCCAGCCAGATGTTCTGGCCATAATTTCCAAGTGCTGGGCTTAACCAGAGGGAGCTGGAAAAATTCAGCTTTGCAAGGTTCGTGTACCATCATGAGTACAGCAGTAAGGGAACATTCAGGCTCCATGTCACTAAGACCACTGCCTGAACCCTGTTCCTGGGGGTTACACTGCACAAAGTGTTGTTACCACGTGGATCATCAGTGCATCTTAGCAGATTGAGCTCCCTTTTGCTTTTAAAGCACACATGTAAGAATTAAGATGCAAAATTAAAGCCTTTATATTGGTGTCAGTGGACACATAAATATTTGTGAGAGAATGCAGAGGGAACACAAACCCAAGCTAAATCCGGAAATAAACTTCAGACAACGCCTTCTGATGAGAGTTCGGCATTAGCTCCTACATCACAGAGGCTGCCATGTCAGTCATCACGCATAATCAAAATCAATTACACAGCGGAGCTTTGAAATAGAGATTTAAGCTTTCAAGAAGGAGCAGAAATGGCATCATTTGATCTGGATAATCAATAGGTCTGAGCAATCACGGAGATTCATGATTTTGATTACTTCCTCTGCACAGAGATTTCATTTTGCTCCTTGTGTGTCTTTTTTTCAGACTCAAAATGAACCTACTCTTGACATTTCTTCTCTCTCTGGTTTTTTGTTAAGGTCTTCGTGACCTCATTCTCCCCTTGTCCTACTTCACTTAGTCCATTATACCTGCCTTTCTGTGACTTTTTGTTGCTGTTGCTCTCTTCCTCTTCCTAATGCCTTTTCTGGCCTGCAGCAGGTAATGGTTTTTTTTTTACTTCGCAAATCAAATAATGGCTTTGAAAATAAAGGCACACCAGTCAATAAATCTGAAATTAATTTCACAAATTGATTTTAATGGGTTGAAACAAAGCTGAAATTAAATAAACAAGCAGTCGGTAATCAATGTAGCACCTGCCATATCATTGTTCAGTTATGCCATGCTGGTATCATTCAGTGCAGCCTTGCATTGCCATGCAATCAACTAAAGATAATGACATGCACATACTTTTTACATTTAATCCAAATACTCAATTCCAACACTCAATTCAGAGTCCTGTTTTATACTGTATGTCTGACATGAAAACAATCCCACCAATGTAGTTTTTTTTTCCCCCTGAATCACCAAAAAACACGTCTCTGCCTACAAACCTCCAAACAGTCCCCACTGCAGACCAAACCAAAATAAAACTGTGAATACTGTTACGGCGAATACTGCCCGTCGCTGCATTTTCTGTACATCTTAGTACAAGGCACTCCAGGGAGATGAAGAGATGCTGTTGTGTTTGCATTTGTCAGTAGCCAAAGTCCCAGCTGCCCCATACGTTCTGAAAAGGCTGTAAAAATGAGGCTGTATTCAGCAGCCAGCATAGCTTGGTTACTGGTAGCACATGCAACCCAACTCCACTGGTGTTGAGTTGTACACCACAAGCTTGTTTTTGACTCGGGTACTGAAGGTCATTTCATATGATGTACTGTATGTCACTGTATGTGACTCTTCAATTAAGGCATCATGCTGGAAGGCATGATCCATTAGGATAGAAATGTTTGTTTTTAGGGTAAAGGTGACATCTCTGTTTTTCTTACATGTCACGTCTTACAGGGGCCCGTGGACGTTCGAGGGGACACTATCCTGGAAGTAGACACGGCCGGGGTCACATAATGTATCCCACATAAAAGATCGACGGCCATCTTACATTTACATTTCACATTTACAGCATTTATCAGATGCCATTATCCAGAGCGACTTACAAGTAGTTACAGGGACAGTCCCCCTCTGGAGCAACGTAGGGTTAAGTGTCTTGCTCAGGGACACAATGGTAGTAAGTGGGATTTGAACCTGGGTCTTCTGGTTCATAGGCAAGTGTGTTACCCACTAGGCTACTACCACCCGATCTTGGATGCTGCCCATTCGTTGTCATTTATTAACTGTGTTGCTCGCCTTCCTAAAATCCTTTTGACTGATCTTGCTCCACGGCAGTTCTCTTCAGATTACACTCGTCCGCTCTTTGTTCGCCATGGACGTTGCCCGACTACTCTACTGCCTCGTGCTCCAATGTCCCTCTTTGCTCCTCAATGACCCACGATGTCTGCCGCCTCTACAGCCCGCCACGTTCAAGTACAGCTACGCCACGGTAACGCCGTTACAGTTAACACAAGTTAAATGTTGGAGAAGCTATATGCTCTAAAACATTTGGTTTATTTGGTAGCAATTTGAGCTACAGTTGATCACAGAAATGTAAGAAATGTTCAGGGTTTGTTTTATCCCCTGTGTGCCTGTGCTGCCCTCAACAAGATTCCTTTCTGGGTGGCTGCCCAGATTGCTAATCCCTAATTACCCCAGTGTCCACGATCTTCTGCTAACAAATTTGTTAACTTAATCTTGCATGTGAAGCCAACACTGACTTCTGTGACAGTGAGTTATTGTTCTTCTGTGCATGTGACATACACATTCTTCCATGCACCCTGCATGCACAACAATGGGCGAGACTTTTTCAAACAAATTAACTGTCACCGCCCCCATTCTTCACATCCTTTGTGCGGGCATAGAGGGTAAGTCACATTTCCACTAGGGGCCGAGACAATTATGGCTACATATTCTTTGCTTCTGAAACCCAGGTGTGATAATACAGGTGATGCCCGACTCCTGAAACAGTGCTGTCATTTTTAAATGCCCTGACTGCATTAGCAACGCCACATGCCGCAATCCTTCAGTAAAATATATAAAGTGAACAGCATGCACAGCAGCACAGCACACGGTGCACACAGTAAAGCCCAGTAGGATGTGAACTGCTTAGCTTTGGTCCTATTCTGAAACCCTTGCTTAAGGAAAGTCTCACATCTGCATACGGCTCATCTCTGTACATTGTCCTCCAGTTTGTTAGAACTGCAGTTGCTAGAAGACTCTGCTTTTAAAGCAGTTATTTATCTGTCCAGTTCTGTGAAATTGTGAGGGGAATATGTTCCAGGGGACAAACACGATAACAGGCTTATACGTCCAACACCAAACAGAGCAAAATGTGTGTCATTTGTGACCAGCACAGGCAAGGCAGGCGTGGTTGGCACTTTTTCACAGAAGAGATGGCAGTCATGGGTAAAATGCCACCCAGACTTTTTGTTTTCCCAAAGCAATGGTTTTGATTGAATTTCGCTCTGTTTCTCCAGGCTGCCAGTTAATGAATATGCCAGTATAAGTTATGCCTTGTGGACGTCTTATCTCCAAAAAGAAAAAAAAAAAGGTTCTCAGGTTCATCACACTGAACAAAATGGCGAATGAAGACCTTCAGAATGAAGTTCTCAGACCTTTTATGCAGTTTTCCTGTTCCACCTGCACCTGCTCATGCAGGTATTCTGTACTGACCTGTACTGCCGGGGGGAAGCAGGCTGAGCTGAGAAGGGAGGGTGTGGAGGTGCATGCCTGTGAAACTGTGTAGTGGGAGGGGCTGCGATGATCGCTTCATCCATGTTCAAGACGCCTTGGTGACAAAAATGGGACAACGAGAGTAGTCCAGAAGGCAGGGGTCAAACCGTGAATCCGTGTCAGTCCAGGGGAAATCCAAAAGGTAGAAAATAGGGGCAAACGGGGTCAAACCATAATCTGTCAGTAAAGTCACCAGTAGCAGAGAGGCAGGATCTAACTATGAATGAGAGAGGATCAGCGTCCAGGCTGAGTATTTATTATTGTTGTCTTCTGAAGATGGGACCATGACAGTACCCCCTTCCCTAGGGCTAGCTCCAGACGGTCCGGCAATGTTTGAAAAAGCCTGGATGAGCGCCAGGTCATAAATGTCATGCACGGGTACTCAGGATCATTCCTCCGGGTCGCAGCTCTCAAAATCCACCGGGGATTCAAGCCCACGGCTCCGGTAACGAGTGGAGAAAGATGTGGAAGAGCAGGCTGACTTGCATGGTGCAGGAAATGGACATAAGGTAGGCAACCGGCCCCACAAAGCCGGGTCCCAATTATTTGGCATCCCATGGCATCAGAAGGCCTTAAGTGGACTGGGGGAGAGGCCAGTGGATTATGTGACCAGTTATCAGTGGTGTACTCTTTACTTTTACTCCGGTACATTTCAGTGTCAAAAATTATTTACTCCACTACTTTTTCAAAAGGCAGTCGTTCCTTTATTACATTTAAAAATCTAAACTTTAACCTGTTAGATAAAAAAGACAATGTGAATGTGATAACCACTACACCACAGAAACTTGAATTCTATGGCTGTAATAGTCATTTTAGTGTATTTTATAAAATGGTATGTTTTCAGTGTTGCTAGATCCTAAATGTTGAAATATCAAGCATCTTAAAATGACGTATTTTGAGAAAATGTATCATACACACACAATTTCCATTCTGATAAAAAAAATCTGCTTCAATCATAGACTTTGCATATTATGCACACGGTGACACAACAAAAAGTGTCCCCTGCTTTTGACCGTCACCCTTAGTGAGTAGTGGGCAGCCATGACAGGCGCCCGGGGGGCAGTGTGTGGGGACGGTACCTTGATCAGCGGCACCATGGCAATTTGGGATTCGAACCGTCAACCTTCCGATTACGGATCCGTTTCCTTAACCTGCTAGGCCAACCACTGCCCCATCTATTATCATACACAGTATGATACAATTGGAGTGGAGTTGTGCTTATACCCAGCTCCACACCCAGATTATTTAAGGTCTCCTAGTATGCATTTTTTTTTGCTTTTTCAATAGGTCCCCTAATACTGTACTCTGCAGACTTAATAAAGGGTAGTGTATGGGGCCACTAAAGTACCATGAACTGTGAAATACTTTACTCTAAATTCATTTAGATCTCTAAAAAAAACATACCTCATGAGGACTCTCCATCATGAGGACATTCATTTTGGAATGCCATTCAATGAAATTATTGCTGCCTTTGCACCCGAGATTCTAATCAGCCAGAATCATTTTCTGCACATAATGAAAGATATCAGGCTCAGCCGATGGAAGGAATTCACAAACTGAGGTTGTGTGTTATTGACTTCACCCAGGAACTATTACAAGGTCTAAAGAAAAAGCATGGTTATAGATCAAAACAAAGTACAGAGAAAATTGCCTTAAATCAATAGAAGAAGTTAGAATCATATAAGGCAAGATGGATTCTAAGGGGTCAGCTTTAGAAATATTGAAAAACTTGTGCCCACAGACTATGGTACAGATAATTGTTATATCCCAAGGTGCCACTGAGCAAAGCCCTGTCCCCACACTCACACTGCTCCCTGTCATGGCTGGTTGAAAGCAGAGGACACATTTCGTTGTGACACTGTGTGCTGTGCTGCAGTGTTGCACAATCACTTTCACTAAGTTGTGCAGACCTTCCAGTTCATGGTACTTAATGAGCTCTGTAGTAGTGAGCTAGCTGCTTGAAAAAATGTAAATATCTCCCCCTGAACAAATGACTGCACTATGCATGCATACACAACATTCTTTGTCAGATTTAGAAGTTTTCCTCATAGGTCCTCTAGCAGAGCTAGTCATTTTATTTTTCATGGTGCTTTCCCTTCAAATGCCTGGTGAATGCAGACATTGTCCCAGCTGTCTCCGTCAAAGTGGTTGGAACATAAAGACAGTCACAAATGGTAAATAGAAAACTGCGCGTGCGCAAAAAAAACCCCACTAAAAATAAATTCTTTTGCTGATGCCCATGATGCCACACTGAGCCATGGCCCATGTCAAAAACCAACTTTGTTGGAATATATGGACATTTTGCTGGCAGTGTCTATCGAGAAAATGTTGCAATGTAACGTTTTTAATAAAGATGCATCTGACCGGATGCGTTTGAAGTTAGGCTCATAAAAAATAATTATACTGTTCTGTGAGGATGCGCTATTTTCTCTTTTTTCCCTCATTCGATCGAGAGCGCAAGACAAGACCGAGACCAACTAGCATCGAGACCATGACCAAGACCAAGACCACAAAAATTGGTCTCAAGTGGGATTATTGTCATTTGGCAAATAATTTGTTATTATGGGCACCATTTCCAAACTGCTCCTGAGCACAGCACAGCATAATAAATATGGGTCTCATTCACTAGTTTAAAATCAAAGTCCTAAACTAGTTTCAGCTTCAAGTAAAAAAAAAAAAAACTTTTTGCACATTTCTCGTATTGATAGGTGTGGCTTTGTATCACGCCAGTAGCATGCATGAAAGCTATGGAAACAATTACATATAAAAAATCTAAAAACAAGATTTCAGATCATCATTAAAAACATGATTAACATACAATAAGTGAGTTACGCTATATTGTTAACGCTGTACTTGTGTGTGCAACAAATTCTTCAGTATCCCTTAGATACTGCTGTGTTAATTAATTAAATAATCGTTTATGCTACTAAGTCTTCGTTTCAACTGAGTTGTTACACTCCTAAAATGGATGGAGACGGAGTCATTTATCACCAACACTTGTCACAAATAACTGTGGCAGGATGGAGAATGGCAGGAAAAGTACGATGCCGGTGGGATGTAGAGCACAGAAAACGTGGCACCAGTCCCCAGGTGTTCTGCCTAAAGACGAACAGCAGCAAGTGGCAGGGGAGCAGCGTTTTCTGCACAGACCGAGTAAGGGTAGAGGGGGGTGGATAGGAGATCCAGACATGAATGACTTCATGAATAAATGATGATTTCAGAGTCCTTCCAACAGACATGGGGGGTTTAAAAGAAGAAAAAAGCCTGAGCGTGGACCTGCAGTGAATTTACCTTGAGAAATGGAGATGAATGCAGGTTTTTTTTAAATGCAGGTTTATCCCAGTGTTGGAGAAACGAATAACTCAGGTTTGTGAAACTGAATAGCAGACCAGGACAGAGGGAGGACGGCATAGGCACACATTGAGGTCAGGGTAAGGAGGACATGGGGAGAAAAAGACATGAAATAAAAGACCCTCGGGGAGCACTTCAAAAAGAAACTTTGGCTCAGTCCAACTTTTATCTACTGTTAGTTGTGGAGAGTCCAACTCTCCTTTGGTACTGCATCCTGATAAAAAAAAAAAAACAGATGATATTGAAAATTAGGCTAATTAAGACCTAATTTCCCACTGGTTAAAGCAAAACCGGTGCTGTGCTAATTACTTTGGACAGGTCTGCGAAATGATCTGCAGTGGGCGGTGAACAGACATAGCCCAATGAGAGACGCCAGGGCCGCTGTGCCTGGGTGGCCAGCGATGTTTGAATGCGGTTCATTTTACTTTACCCCGGGACCATTCCCTCACGTGTGAAGGAGCTTTAGGCCATTTTCATCTGTTTACAGTCAGTTTAATGGCCCTTTTAATGGTTTTAATAACAGGGAGGAATCCCCTAATATCAGCAGATCCTTCTTCAGCACCCCATGTTCCCCAGCCAAAATAAATACAGCAGTCTTAGATTCTTGGATGCTAGAAATTCTGCCCTATTGCAACATGCATCCCTGCTGCAGAATCATTCCACACTTATGTAAAGGTTAACAGGTTTGATCTCAGACAGGTCCTCCGTTTCTGTGTGCACAAGAATGTATATGTTGTGTCACATCTGGCAGGCCTCAAGATGATGTGCCGAATAATGTTTAAATTATAGTTTCATCTTTATATAAAAAAAATCAATTTTGCAATAATACATTCAGTAATTTATCAAAATTGAAAAGTGCATTTGTGAATGAGTCTTCGTGCATGTAAATGATTGCTCATTAAACTGATTGCAATTCAGAAAATCAGCAAAACAGTCAGCAGCAGCCACCATCAACAACAAGGAGAATGGAGGTGAAGTAGGTTATAAAAACTTCCAAGGCATCAATAGTGTCTCTAGTGTCTCAATAGACATCAAAATATACTCTATTTATAAACTAAAGAGAGCACCGCTAGATGAAAGTGGTCTAAGACTTTATTTGTTGTCCGGTTTGCCATCATCAGATGACCAAAACCAACAATATCTTGATAATAAACTAGTTTTGTTTAGGACTACTGCTGCCTGAATTATTTTCCAGATTGTCTCCTTTTCCTGTCTAAGCAAGGACAAGTTAAAGGGCTGCAACAGCATCTGTTCTCCAATCTGACTTGCTAAACTAAATAATAAAAAAAATTATTATTTTTTATTTTTTGGTTTGATAGAATGACCCAGGACCGTAGTCAGTCACGAGGTCAGCTGTTAGGTCAAAGGCTGAAAGGCTGCTGCAAGAAAATGAGCATGGGTCCAAAAAAGTCAACAATACAGACACTGATACCTCAACCCAGCTCATGAAAAATGCAAGAGAATATTTTTGGAGCTGGATGCCCGGGTGGAGTGGCACCATGAGAAGGGCACTCTCACTCTCAGGTTTTTCCTCAGTGCTTTTCTGATCAGATTTGACAAGCCTATGAACTGCACTCCCCTTTTTCCTGGAGTCTGCATACCACCAAAAGCCCCCGAAAGGGGTTTTAATAAAAAAAATATTGATGTCTGCTGATACTGGCCTTCCATTTTTGATGGCTGTGATTATCTCAAAGGGCAGGAAGGGAGGCTCGTGTTTCCATTCTTTTGCCTTATATAAATACAGCCTTCAACACTGTGCACTCTCTAATTGCTCAATGTTCTGCTTCCAGAAGTCTGCTTTAGATCTCTGTTCATCATAATGCAGCAGAATATGTTTCACCTGATCTAATAAATGGCAAATAACATTGTTATAAAAGCAAGTATTAATAGTATGAATAGTATGTTATTTATAATAACTTTTCCAAAAATAATTTTTTATGTTTGAAGATATAAGCTATATGTTCAGATAAAGATATACAGCATTTCAGTTTTGCCATTTTCTACTTTTCAACATTTAAAATGAGCACAACACACCCTCCAGATATTTATTGTAAACATTTTAGAACTAGTTGTATTTCTATTGGTTGTATTTGTGAATATATGTCAACACTAAATAAATATCAAGAGTGTGATGCCCAGGTGCCACTTGACTTGGCCAACTGGCACCTGTTGCCCTGATTACTGGCTCCTGATCACCCTTTATCAGTGTGCCTGCAAGACACACAAGTTGTCCTGCATTGTCAATGTTCGTGTTGACTGTGACAGGTTTCTGACTGTTTGTGGACAGCATGCTATTTTTTATTTTTTATTTTAATTATTAAAACGGATAAGTTCCTGCCTCCTCCTTTTTCACACAGTGGCATGACAGAACGCAGGACCCATTTTCAAGAGACACAGCCGACATTGGAGGAGTCATGGGATCAGGTCTGTCTGTAGCCTGCGGTGTTGAGGACCCATGGGAGTGGTATCATGCATGGTCAAAGTACAGGGAGGAAAAGCTGGAGCCAGATGACCGCAAAAAAGGAGGCTGACTGCTGGGAGGTTGTCGCAGAGACAACACTCCTCACTGTGCCCTCACAGGGGCTCTGTGAATCCTCCTAAGCACCTGTTGGATGAAGCCAATGGAGAGCGGGAGGACATCTGCAAAAAGTGGGAAGACTGCAACGAAGAGGAAACCTGGTGGAGGTATGCAGCTTGCCGGCCAGAATTGAATTTGCCACAAAACGTGCTGAGCAAGTCCACCTTGCTGTGCTTGGCATCATTAGGAAGTCCCCTCTGCCCGAGTGCTTCCCAGTGGGCATGCAAAGTGCCACCCGTGCCACCATCCATGCTCTCCAACTGGCGAGCAACTAAGACCAAGGGCCACTGCCGGGCCTTGAAAGTGTGCCTGAGGGTCCAGGTTTGCCTCTCCTCCTGACACGGCAAGGAAAGACACCAGAGTGTCCGGGTCCACCTCTCCTCCTGACGCGGTGAGGAAGGACACCTGAGTGTCCGGGTTCGTCTCTCGTCCGGACGCAACGAGAAAAAACACCTGAGTGTCCGGGTCCTCCTTTCCTCCTGACGTGGTGAGGATGGACACCTGAGTGTACTAAGGGTCCGGGTCCACCTCTCCTCCTGGGTCCACCTCTCCTCTTGATGCAGTGAGGGAAGACACCTGAGTTTCTGGGTCCACCTCTCCTCCAGACACGACAAGGAAAAACACCTAAGTGTCTGGGTTCACCTGTCCTCCTGACGTGGTGTCCTAATGGTCCAGGTCCACCTCTCCTCCTGGGTCCGCCTCGCCTCTTGATGCAGCAAGGTAAGTCACCTGAGTGTCCGGGTGCGCCTCTCCTCCTGATGCGGTGAGGAAGGACACCTGAGTGTCCGGGTCCTCCTTTCCTCCTGACTCGGTGACGATGGACACCTGAGTGTCCTAATGGTATGGTTTCCCCCCCCTTCTGGGTCCGCCTCTCCTCTTGATGCAGCGAGGTAAGTCACCTGAGTGTTTGGGTCCGCCTCTCCTCCTGACGTGACGAGGGAAGACACCTGAGGGTCCAAGTCCGCCTCTCCTCCTGGTTCCGCCTCTCTTCCTGACCCAGAAAGTGGGGGCTCTGTGATGCCAAGGTGCCACTGGGCTTACCCAGATGGCACCTGTTGCCCTGATTATGAGTCCTGGTCACTCACAGCTGCCAACCTTTTGTCTTCTGTTTGTGGCCATCATGCCCTTTTTTCATTTAATTTATTAAAAGAGATAAGTTGTCATGAGGTTGAGCATTTGCACCTCCGCTTTTTCACCCAGTGGCATGAAAAAAGAGAGAGAGATCACTTTCCATAGTAGCTAAATTATTTAGTAAAAATCCAGACTATGCATTTTTTGTGAGTAGGAAAAGATAAATGTCATTTTTGTAAAGCAGCCCCTCAACTTTGTGTTGACTTTCACTAATACGTATGCACTTCCAAGAGGTTCTAAATAGGGCAGAGATTCTCATCCTCTCTTTGTTAAATAGTAAATAAAGCTTATAATATTCTCATTAAACACAAACACATTAACATGCATGAGATACAAATATACAAGCACTGTGGCCTGGATAGATGCATCCATCCTATTTAACACCAAATGGTTCCATTAGGCCTGCTTAGAACAATATCTTAATTGTTGTCTAAGGACCAGTGGACCACAGCTCAGATGAGTTGTGTAGTTTGATTTGGAATCAAATGTAAGGATCTCGTTAGTGCAAATGGGTCACGTCCAACAATTTAATTGGTCTGCAGCAAGGGAATAATTTGCCTGATCGAAATTCTACAGGTCATTTTTGTGTGTGTGTGTGTGTGTGTGTGTGTGTGTGTTCATAGCTGCATATCAATTTTTGAATCAAACGAGGAGTCTAGGATGAAGGGGAAAAAAGCACATTACGGTACCACCACTTATCCAAGCTAAAAATCTGAATATCTGAAATTGGATATGTTCATGGTTATTCCGAAAGCCATGTTCAATAATCAGGCATTTATTTTATGGTCGCAGGTTAAGAACACATAAATGATATGAACACTAGAACACGTGTAGTAAATTTGAGTCACATCACCCCGTATTGGATGATTTCTACACACTTTGTGGCAAGTTCTCAAAATTGGATTGATGTAGCTTATTGCTAAAATGCCACACCCAATTAATGAAATAAATCTTACAAATAAATGAGTAGATTTTACAGATGATGCAAATTAACAAGGTAGTGTTGCTATTTTTGACTAGTAGTTTTTGAGACAAAGTTTCTCCTCTGTTTTTTCCTCCTGTCAATTAACTGTAACCACCAGAATTCAGATGCAAATGTTCACGGCTCTACCTGGACATATTCTACCCCCATGGCTACTGCTTCTCCCTGGTGGGGAAGGCCCGTACATCAGGTACCATCATGGCTGCAAAATGCTGAAAGGGCACCATTTTCACACGGTCAGCTCAGCTTTGAAGAACAATGCGTTGTGGTCCGGAAAACAAGACCAAGTTGACAGGAACTCATTAATAAATCACTATAGGTTTGGTTTGATGTTGGTATAAACTACAGATGCTCAGGTTGCAGAGCTCTACTGGTCTAATGAGATTCATCAAGATCTCAAAAGCCCTGATTTTCATCATTTTGTCTCATTACTGTCCAATATATTATGCCTGTCCAAGACAACATTCATCATCATTTAGCCTTAAATTCTTCTCAATTTGGTCAGTTAAATAAATTAAATTACCACTATGGTATTATTGCACCTCTGGTCATTTATAAATATTTAATAACCTTTGCCAGTCTCAAATGTAATAAATATTGATGGGATGAAATTCACGTGGTAATGTATAAAATCCAGGTCCCAAGTAATGTTCCTGTTGTACAGGCTGCCACATCCAAGAACATTTAACAAATGTGCCTAAAACGAGCAAACCCTCTACTACCAAGCCATTAAAACAGAAAAAACTGAAGAGAGCTGAACTTTTTGTGTGTCTATCCAACATTACCATGCCACATTTCTAATTAGAGAATAATGCAAATTTGTACTATAGTAATGAGAATTTTTGTGATTTATCATTTGCATGCAATTGTACATAATTTGGTATTATATATATGTATATATTAGATTTGGTTCATTGATATGGGCTATTGGTTGCTTTAGGCAAAAGTTTGATGCCACCTACATCAAGGTCTTCTTCTGCATAAACACTGTTAAACATTCTTCTGATTAATCTTAAAGCTGTTCTCACACTTGGTCTGTTTTGCTGGACCAAACTTGCAAACCCTGGTCCGTTTATGTGCGGTATTCATGCCAGACAGGAGCCTAAGAGGGCGGCCAGACAAGAAAGACACAGTTCAATTGAAATCATAGACATCACCAGGGTATGCATTTTTACTATGCCTCATTTGCATCCCACTGTCTGGGAGTGAGGCAAGTTGGTTTTGTCAAAGGACAGGCAGCAACGCAGATTGTCTTTCAGTTTTGCTTGCAGAGAGCACACATTTTGAGTCATTTTTAGATGTGTGAATTGTTATATAGTGAGACCACCAGGCAAATTATATGTGAAAAGAGGTTTTTTTTTAGATCAGCATTAAAGTTAATCTGACTTGTCGCCCAGGTATGCCATAACTCCTGTTCTTGTTTTGCAATTTGTATACACTTGTGTTGCACTGCACAAAAGACAAAGGGATTTTAGTCCCAACTCCCAACTTACAGTAGACCTTCTCTGGGTTCATACATTATCCATGAAGCACAACCCACATGCACCTCTCATAGTCCTATTATTAATCCAGTCAGGCTTGGCTCTGTTAACAAAAAGCTTGCATGAAATTAACATTTCATTAATGTTCTGCCTGCTCACAACATGCCATTTTCATGCATGTTTTTGCCTAAATTTCGCTGCTCTTCTCTGCTCTCTTCGCTGCTCAACATTTCTCAAATTTGCAGAGAAATGCTTTAAATGGAGGGAGCTGTGTTATTTATTACTTATTTATGATGAGTAATAATGCATTTGCTGCCCAGAAATGTAAATGTTGTGTGATAAGGTTCAGAGTAATAAGGATACAGTACATTTAAGCTTGTTAAGATCGATGCGATTCATGACTGCACGGGTGACTAAGTGCCCTCATCTTGCACAGCAGCTGCTTTCCATGGTGCAATTTGGAAGAGTGGGTCTCTCTGTACAGCCAAATGTGTCAACGAAGGTGACCGCGTTTTGTCACGCATTCTGGAACAAGGCTGGCTTTCCTTACGCACAATACCTAGCAACAGCCAATCAGCACACGAGCAGCGTGCACAAATCACGCATAAGTAAAAGGTTAATTGCGTGTGTTGTTGGAGTAAACACTGAGCACACCCTCTCCATGTTGCTTTGCGGTGATTTGTTTAAGAGCGATTTGCTTAAAGGAATGCTCTACACTGATTTGTCTCCTGATAAAGGTTATTCATTGATACTCAAGGTGAGTCACTGCTGCAAATTCTGCAAAAAATGTGATGGAATCTGGTGGGGTTTTACGTCCTTGTGCTTGTAAAAATCAGAAATGTGCGGCCTTTGAGAAAAGAATCACATCTTGATTTGTAATTAGCATCGGTGCAGTTCCATTTGCATTAATATCACCTCAAAACACTTCAAATGGACAAAGGAAATAAATTAAAGGCGGCCCACATGCACCCACCTACACATTTTCACCAGCCTCAAATCAATTCAAATTTGAGCTTCAAATCAACCATAAATGGAATCAACACCCCAACAAACCTGTGATCCCATGTCCTGTAATTAGATGGGGTTTGATGGATGAAAATACAATATCTTGCACAATTTGGCAGAAAAATAGATTTTTGCATAGGAACTGGTCATAAATCAAATGGAATGTCAATAAGTTGATTCTGCATTGGGTTCATCAAGGGAAGAAAAAACATGGTTCCAATGGCTTCATTCAAAATCCTCCACAATGCAGGAAATGTATCAAATTTAATCAAAGAATATAACTTAACTTCTCATGCTGGAAGTAGACACTGCAGATGAAAAAAAAATTGGAAGAAGAGAATACTTAGATGGAAAAAATTCGTTTATTTTTGACGGACTATGCCAAAATCTATGTCGGACTATGCCAACGGCAATGGCCTTGGGTCTTTCAGATGAGAAGACAGTAGCATGCTAAAATGGCAACCCTTGTTTAAACATCATCCTCGCAGATGGATGATGTTTTTTTTTTATCAAGAATGTCTTTCCAGCCACACACAACTTCAGTATTGGTGGTGGTGTATTTTGGGGTGACATGCAGTGTCTTTTGACTTTTTGTATTATAGCATCTAAAGAGAGCTGGGGGGTTTTGGGGGGTTTTCAGACTGAACACGTGTCCGGATTGACTTCTAATAACTGATGGATTTCACCTGGTGCCTTTCCATGCCTTTTTGCACCTTCCTTTCTTCATTTGTTCAATGTTTCATTCCATTTTATTGCACATAACTTAATTCCTAGAGAGCCGTGGTTTGATTTCATTGCCTGTGTGGACTGTATTGGTTGTTGCCAACATCTGAGGAACAGCATGTCAATAGCACTTTTAAAAATATATCTACTTGGTGTCGTGTTCAATACTTATTTCACCCGCTGTAAATGCAGTCAGTGTCAGAGGGTCCTTGAGGTGTTGATGTGTACTCTCGTCATTGCGGGATGGAAAGCTCAGCCTCAGACCAACAGTCAAAGGCCGTCACGGCACGTCATGGAGCACATCAAATTATGCCCACATAGTTTACAGACATGAACCTGTTCTCCCTTGAGTGCCGAGGGTGAGCAGCAGAATGTAATCCAGCACTACTGCCATTGCATCTCTTGACATAAATATGCGGAGTAATATGCCAGGCCTCCTGTGGAGACAACCTCGCCGCGATTTATATCACGGAATCCGTGGAGACATCCTGATGGCGCCAGAGGATTTCCACGTGGCCATGTTCCAGCGAGATGACTTTTTCTTCCGAGGTTTTGGGCTCTATCACAGTGAGCCAACAATGCAGCGATGAGCACGGTATTATTTGCTTTCATTCGTTTGTCGGGCCACTACCTCCCAGAGATTACTGCAAAGTCGGGGATTTTAACAAAAGCAATTAAAGCTATTTCCCAGCAGAACACATCGACTTGTTGAAGGATTTAAGGAGAGCAAAATCGAAATGTTTGCCAAACACTGTAACATTAAAGAAGTCAAAGACTCATTCCAGTGCACATGCCTGCAAGCGGGTGGGTAGGTGAGCTTGAACCGGGGCTTTTTCCGCCTGGTCCCGGCGAGAATCCCTGTAAGAGGAAATGGAGTTCTGCTCTCTCTGCTTGACCACCCCGAGAAAAGGAGGCCACGCTGTCCTAAGTGCTCTAACGGGGCAGAGCGGCCGGCGCCTCGGGGGCGCGGCGACGCGGGTGGCGACACCCGCCTTCTGCTGCTCGGTAAAGAGACAAGGCTTCCCGATTCCCGCGAACGCTCGGCACCTGCTGAAAAATTCATGCCCTTGCTGTACTGAACGTCACTCCGGATGAAAGTCTCGGCAACGGTGCATATGTTACAGTATCTCACGCATCTGTCAGCTGGCGGTGGGGGGGAACCCTCTGAGCGTGACACTGGGGGGCGGGACACAGGCTATGCTCTGCTAACGGATGACATGTTAGGTTGAGCGCTCCCTCTGGACCGGTGCCGGGAATGTTAAAAGTTCGCTCTGCCCCCACACGGTGCCCAGAGCTATCTCGGAATGACAACACCAGACACGAACCACCAGACACGGCATCAGCAGGGCCACACCGGGCTAAGCATCTCTTCAAAAGACCAGACAGGTCATAGAGCCACCGACACACCAGCGCGCACTTCACACTCCCAACCATGAAACATAATGGCTGTTATTCTGGGTCAGTCTGGACAAGATGTATGTTTTCTGTTTTCAGCAGATACTACATGGTGTTAAGAGTGGAAAGGTTGGTAAAATAGATCCAAAATGTTGGTCCCTGCTTCCTTTCTGGGCTAAATGTTTACAAGAAGAACAGCAGAGCTGCATAAAAAAAGCATAAACAAAAATGTCATTTCTGAAAGCATGAACGCTCTGGCAGCGTCTGGGCCCTATTTATGAATTTTAAATACAATTTTTGCTTTAACAAAAGTCTAATGAAGAGAAGTTCTAATAGTACGTACACCATGGGATATAATGGCGCACTGCTCCTTACTACTCCTAGAAGACATACCACCCGTTTATTTCATGTACTTGCCACATAAAATAATCAAGAGGTGGTGCTGATTCTGGTGCTGATTCCTGGAGTGGGGTTTACTCTTGTGTGGTGTTTGCGTCTGTGGGACCTATTTCAGTGTATACCAGTATGACAGATTTGATCAGAGCACAGACCTGCGGGTGGTGGTGGACGAGGCTGTTGTGCTGAAAAGAGGACAAGATGCATCGCTGAGATGGTAGAGACGCTACATGGGCTCCGTGGCTGGTAGTTGCACGCCCGGGGAGACAGAGAGTTCATAAGCTACCGTGGTGTAGGCGTGGTGGAAGATGGCTGGCTGGAAAAGTCGAGTACGGCTTGGGTCATTCACCTTGGCGGATCACAAGTCGGAGGGGAGGACGTTTCTACGCAGTGCGTAGAGAACAGATGAGGGTAATACATGAAGAGGAGTCGAGGGCCGGGCGGTTCTCCAAACAGTGAGCAGGTTATTCATGTGGGGTTTTGACCTCGACCCCTTCCAGCCGTGACAACCACAATAAAATGCAAATAATTATTAATGAATCCTGACATTCTTTGATCACACAATATGACACAATTTCAATGACTTTACACAATATGATCCCCCCCCCCAAAAAAAAAATGGGAACACCACACAAGGGTTCTGTGGACTTTTTCATAGGCAGTTGGCACAGTTTGGTGTCTCTACATGGCGCCGGTGGGAATTGCATTGCGAGGCGTGGCGATGGACAAAAGAGCTCTATTAAAAATACAAGAAGAACCTTCCCTTTGAAGCAAAAACGAGTCCCTGAGAAGATTAATATTACAGGACGCATGAGGAAGTCTGCATTCTGTCAGCTCTTTTTTTTTTGTCCTTGTACCCACTGCTGGTTGGGCCCGGCACATCTTGGTCGTTTGTTAGTGAGGGTCTGTTTACTAATTACCATGTCGAGCCAGGGAGAGATAACCCCGGCAAAACCGAGCGCGAGGGAACGTGGCCTTCCAGCGAGCCCCAGCCCCTCCGGCACCATCTATCTTCAGCGTTATCACCTGCCCGGAGGTGAGCCGATAATTATTCGTCACGGGGGCAGATAATAATAATAACAGGTCCATTTAATCAGGGATTTTACAGTCTGCTTGGTGCTTCATCAACACTTAAATTCATTACTGTGAGCATTAATCATTTTGGCCATATAGCGCTCGTCTGCTCAGGGGGAGCGGTGGGGAAGACGAACCTGACAGACGGGCTGCTAATTTCAGACGCGGGAAGGGGAGCGGCGTTCACGACTCACCCACAGCCCTGATTATTCATCTGCAGGACGCTCTGTACTGTACGTGCCGCATCCTCGTATTTACACTCACGCCGATCTCCACTCTGGCTCAGTTGAATAATTAAACCCTGTAGGTGATTTGCTCATTGCTCAGAAAATCCTAAGCTCACATCCTACACTGCCTCTGACTCCTAAAAGCGGGAACACAAAGATGTATTTCTGAGCTACGCAGACTTGCCGACAACCGTTTCTGTCGGGGACAATGACTGTACGACATAGTGGTACGAGGTTGAGTTTGGTGTCAAGGAGGAAAAGGGCAGTGGTCAGCACAATCTTTTATCACCATGGAAACAGTAGTCCACAGAACAAGCCACATAACATTCAGTGTAACTAATCTGCCAGCATATTCAAGGACTTTTGACACAATACGTAGACCGAAGGAGCACAGGAACCAGCGCATGATGCTCTCACCAGGACCACCCTATGGAACGAAACCACGGACGGAGGCAGGCTGTACGTCCACATTTATTTTTCCAGCGTAAGCTGCAGTCTACAGCGTGTCAAATATATGCAGATATGAAATTCCTTGTTGCCTCGGCACCACCTCAGGGATTGTCATCCTGTCAGATGAGATGGTAATAGGAGGCAACAGTGAAGGAACGGGTGTGCTGCATGCTGTAAACGTTCTGTGCTGTTGTGGCAATATCGCCTATGTCAAGAGCAGGTACCCAAACACATTTCTAAAGTGGGAATTCTAGGTTCCGTCGTAAGTGTGAATTTGAATGAATGACTAAATAAGTTCCAAGAAAGAGAAGCGTGCTATACGTAAACCGCGGCTTTGTTCGATTTTCTTCGGTGTACAGGTACAGGCGGTGGTGGCAACATCACGTTATCTTCATGATAACATCATGAAGACAGATGACGATAAATCCAGATAAACCCAAATACTGAAAGATTTTGGCACTAGACCCAGTACATTCTGTCAAAATGTAATCCCAGTAATCAGCACCATATGCAGTTCCCCAGCTACTGTTTAATATCGCCGCTGAGCAAACACTGAGCTTTGTGCACCGGAACATTGTTGCACTGTTAACAGCACATGACCAAAAAAGACATAAATCAAGTCACTCTTCTTTTCAACTGCAATATCTCCTTTTTTTCTCTGTTATAAGGTGACCAAGGTAATGAAAAAGGCCACACAAATAAGCACGGACAAATGGATATTGTCATTTAATCCATCTTTTCACCTCCAACTCAATTTCTTTTTCAGGTGCAATAAGGTTTCTGCCTCACCCTTTAATTTATATTCATTAAAATGTTGGATCATATATTGTACTATGTATGTATTATATTAGTATATGACTTCTTTTAACCTTTTACACACAGTATTTAAAATACCTCTCCGTCTCAGGGACTGCACTTCATTTGTAATTTGTTGTACTTAATACAATGGCAATACAGATATTCTGATTCTTCTGATTCTGAATCCAAGTGGATTGCATGCATTTTTAGAAACATTCCATTACATTATTATTATTATCCATCTTCACTTCATGCAACTTTCATAAAAAGAAGATGTGAGTGGTGGCTGGACCTTCCGTGCACGATTAAAGAAGCCTGCTAGATATATATTTAGATTACGTGTGACGACTGCAGCTCTGTGTGGGAGGTTTAAAGCCCTCTGTTGACACCCCACAGCAGCATAACCACTATTTACTGGAGACAGAAATGCAATTTTCAGATTGTTATGGTTCATTTTCAGCTGCCCTTTGATCAATGGGTGTTAATGCTAGATGGGTTTCCACCTCCTAATTAACATTTTACCATGTGAACTGTGTCCCAATTACCGTAGCGTGCCGGGTCTGGCCTTTACTTACATACTTCAATAATTTGGCTTGGTTCATCTGGCAAAACTATTGTTATTATAATTTCATTGAGCCATTACCACAGTTCCTCTCTATTTAATAGAAAATACATATTATTAATGCAGTAATTGCATGAGTGGGGTCCTATGAACGCTAAGGGGCTAATTGTCATTGCAATTTAAAACAAAACAGTCAGCATTTAGTATTAAGTTTTGTCTTTTGGGAGCTAACATTACATCTTCTACGCTTTACCTGGCAGGCAGAGTTTGCCTCTTGTGAAAATATATCAGTTCACATTTCCCTACTTGACGCATTTGTGAAACGTTATGATTTTTGTGCCATTTTGAAAGTAAAAGTGAAGTGATTGTCATTGTCAAACACTGCAGCACAGCACACGGTGACACAACAAAATGTGTCTTCTTTTAGCCATCACCCTGAGTGAGCAGTGGGCAGCCATGACAAGCGCCCGGGGAGCAGTGTGTGGGGACGGTGCTTTGCTCAGTGGCACCTCAGTGGCACGTTGGCGGATCAGGATTCGAACCGGCAACCTTCTGATTACGGGGCCCCTTCCTTAACCGCTAGGCCACCACTGTCCCAAGCCACAGCCACAAGCCACCAAATGACATGCATGTGGTGACACAGACATATAATGGAAAATAAACTGACAACGCCTGTGTTGTGAATCGGTTACACTGCCGCCGTCACCTTCCTTTGGAGAATGTCTGCACTTTCAGCTGCACACCTTCATCTGTAATGGTGACCGTGCTGTGTGGTCTGCTGCATGCCTTGTGCAATTTGCCCACTGCAAGTACCCATTTGCAGGCTCATTCTGTCAAATATCCACTTCAGTTGCTTGTTTGGTAATGATTTGCTCGTGTGGTAATGAGATTAACGCTATATATTATGTAACATAATATTTTATTATATCTTAAAGTACAAAAAGACAAGAATGTGAATTAGTTAAGTGAATGTGAATAAGTTGATTTTTACGTGAAACTGTATATTTATACGTTGTTTATACATACATTATACATCCTTTTTGATGAGGAAATGTGCTTTCTTTTTACATCCATATGTCCATTTCCACCAGTGTCCATCCACAGGTCATGAAAGAAACAGCTCTCACTGGTTTCGTCATTGCTGGGCTTGTGTAAAATATAACATGTTTCTTGAAGAATATATGGAACAAAGACATTTGAGTAAGACTCTTAGCCCTGAGTGTATCCAGGGGGACAATCTCTGTAAATACTGGTTCTTTAAAAAAAAAAAGTGAAGTGATTGTCACATGTGATACACAGCAGCACAGCACACGGTGCACACAGTGAAATTTGTCCTCTGCATTTAACCCATCACCCTGAGTGAGCAGTGGGCAGCCATGACAGGCGCCCGGGGAGCAGTGTGTGGGGATGGTGCTTTGCTCAGTGGCACCTCAGTGGCACCTTGGCGGATCGGGATTCGAACCGGCATCCTCCTGATTGCCCTAGCTGCCCTGGTTGTAAGTCACCCTGGATAAGGGTGTGTGTAAATTTTTTTAACTGTCATAAAAGAAAAATGCAACAACGTTACACTAACGCCAGTCACTGAGCAAGTTCGTTGCCATTATTGAATGATATGGTAGTTTAAGAGTTAAAATAGTTTGAAACATGCCTGTTTATTCCACAGCATCTTCTCAGACTTTAATGTTTTTAGCTTCATCATGTTGAAGAAGGTGTGTTGGTGTTGAAATTCTGATAATAATGAACATTGATTGGCTGCTATTGAAATAGTAAGACATTTGTATGAATGGGTTTCACATTTTCTTTCCAGCGCTGCAAGTAGCAACTATTCAGTGGCTGTGATCCATTTTTCTCAAAAAGACATTAAGTCATTGTGCTGAGGACAGACACCTGAAGCTATCGGTTAGCACTTGAACTTTAAAGACATTAATTTATCCTAAAAAGTGTTTCTTTGCCATAAAAAGTGGTTGGGCTCCCAGCAGACAGTCGCGAGCCCGGTGCAGTTATTTCTCCCCCGCCTGCGCTGGAGACAGCTCTTTAATGGCCCAGCACCTCCAGCGTCTCTCCGGCTCAGCTGTGACTCCCCTCGTTCCAACTGAGCGCTCACTCACTTCGGCTGTTAACGCCGATACCCCACCGCCTCTCAGGTGCCATTGTCGCGGAGCAGGATGCTCGTGCAAGACGCTGTCTCAGGCAGACGACTGAGAACTATCAAATCCTTTCAAGCTCGTAAAATTGTGGGGGAAAGCGATATGCATTACATCCAGGCAGCAGAACATATAAATGCTGTTTGATGTAGCTGAACGGTTTTGAGGCTGAGCTTTGTTCTGGAGAAGAAAACATCTACAGAAGGCATCTGAAGTGGCTGGCTGAAATGCACATTTTGAGGGCAGTTAACCTGTTCAGCCCTGGGCCCCTTTTTTGAATGGACATACCCAAATTAAACAGAATATCTCCGCAATTTCTTTTATTCTAAATCATAACACTCCTGAAATTACTCCAGAGTTTAGGAATCAGCATATATGCCATCTGAAAATAAAAATGGAACACTGAAGAAAATTATATAGTGATAATTGGCCATCCGAGAGAGGCTGTAGAAGCAACATTCCTCAAGTAACCCACAGTACTAAATCATAATAATAAACCGGGATCAAACATATTTCGATAAAAGAAAACATTAGTAGAGAAATTTCCAACATATCCATTTGGGCACATTGGTGACATTCAGGACACCATATGTGCCATTTTCTTAGGAATTAAACTATAAACTTTTTACTTACTTGTGACAATATTCATTCAAACTAATTATAGCAGTTTTGGGGTGTTTTTTTTATATCACATCATATGTATGTTCCCCATATACATGTTCCATATACATTTGCTAAACTAGAACAAGATTTATTGATTAGAAATTGAAAGTGAAGTGATTGTTATTGTGAAACACTGCAGCACAGCACATGGTGACACCACGAAATGCGTCCTCTGTTTTTAACCATCACCCTTAGCCATGCACCCGGGGAGCAGTGTGTGGGGACGGTGCCTGCTCAATGGCACCTCAGTGGCTCGGGATTCGAACCAGCAACCTTCTATTTACGGGTCCATTTCCTTACCCACTAGACCACCACTGCCTTAAAAAAATATATATATTAAACTATATACAATTCCAACAGTAAATGGAATAAATGAACTATCTACATTATTGTGCATCATTCCATTGCTTGAATCAGTTCTTTTTTTCACCCTGTGGATGCAGCAATATTGTCTGTCTCACGTTCTTCTGTGAACAGCAGATGCTCTTCATCAGATTTAAATTTAACAGGACAAACTGCTGTCCTGCTCCAGAATATCCAGCACCTTTTTTGCCATCATAGTTTGCTATTCTTTCAGAATCTACAGAAACCACGCCGTCTGCGTGTTCTAGACTGTTGTGCGTTTTGCATGTAATTCTGAAAAATATGCGCAGGAATATCGTGCAATTGCATTGGCCGTTTTGAATGGCTCATGGCTTGCTTGAATCGGCTGAACCTATAGAATTGAAGGGGTTATTCATGGAAATAACTTCATCGAAAACATTCACCAACCACAAGACACGCAACACAGTGTGTGTGCACATGATATCTGTATTGCGGTGATGTTTCTGGGGGTCTCTCGGCAGTCGCCAGGGGTGCCATTTTAGACTGCTTATGGGACTGCAGATTCATTTTGAATTTATTTGCTGTCGGACATAGTCCTGTAGAGTTTTTTTGGTCATGTTCCTTTAGGGTCGTGATTTTGGAATTGTGTTTTGTTGAGGTAGACTTTAGTTGAGATTCTCCATGTTAATGTATGAATTGATCTATGTTTATGGGTGTTAATATTGTGTGCTCTGTGCTGCCCTCGGGGGCAGGGCCCATCATTTTTTAATTGGTTAAAGGCACAGAGTCACTACACTGAGGAAGTTCACAGAACAAAGAACTTCCGACGCATTGTTAACAAGCAAAACTTCATAAAGCCAGCATTTTAATAAAGACTTTTTTTGTGCTCGAAATGCAGCTAATATGATAACCATGTTTATTTGTCTGTGGGGTTCATGTATTTATTTACATATTTGATAAACAAAAAAATCACCTGAATTTAAATGAGCAAATAGCCAAGAGTCTTTGGTTAATTACCGCAATTATTCTTTAGTTTCAGCTGCCAAAATGCTGTTTAATTGCAGCTCTCATTCCTTAAATGGAAAACGATGCATTTCAAAATTTGTTTCAGAACTAATGTGTTTTAACGTTATTATAACATGGAAGGATAATGAAGAATCATCATCTCAGCGGAAAAAAAATAGAGAGAATACAATCTAGTACTGTGGTTTTTAATTGCAAAAAATGCTTCAATTCAATAAGATTCTGGATCAGTGGAAAAAGGTTGTGTGACCTGACGAGTCCAGACTGACGCTGTTCCAGAGTGATGGGTGCATCAGGGTAAGAAGGGAAGTGCATGAAGTGATTCCCCCGTCACGCTTCGTCCCTACTGTACATGCCTGTGGAGGCCTTATTATGATCTGGGGTTGCTTCAGTTGGTCAAGTCTGGGATCAGCAACATGATGCGGCACTACAATAAAGTCAGTTGACCACCTGGCTTTATAGGACCTTCTTAGGATACGTTTTCGCTCAAGAACCGGGAGAAGGGAAGGGAAGATCCTCACAGGTCCCTCACCCCCTGGACACAGACTTTTTGACCTGCTGCCCTCTAGAAGCCAGGCAGACTAGGACCAGCCGACAGATGAACAGTTTCTTTCCCCTCGCCGTCACCCTTCTAAACAACTGTCACACATATTGCAACTGCACTTGTGGAATTTTAGACTATATTGTATATTGTTGTGCAGTATAGAGAGACCATTGTAATATTTTTATATGTGTCCACTCACGTAGTCAATAAAAGCACTTCTCCTTCTGATTCTGACTGTACTGACTAACCCTGGTTTTACATCAAGATCCATATTCAAGGACTCATCGGGCTCTAATACTGAATGGCTGGTTCAGGGACATATGAATCCGTCTCTACAGGGTTCTGAACTTAACCCCATTAAGAATCATTGTGAGTGTGGTTCGACTCGTGCATGAAGGCTATAAAATGTAACTTTGAACTGAAATGAATGTGAAATGCGTGCTGCAATCACAGCTGAAAGTGTCCCAGCCAGATATAGAGCTAACTGACAGTCTGTTCCAACGAGGTTCCCAGGATCGTCACACGTGGAACCTCTTCTGACAGGCAATGGTGACAAGAACACTGATGCAGTCACCATCAAAAAAAAAAAAAAAAAAGGCTTATCTACTGAGTACCTCAAGTCCCAAAGTTTCAACTTCATTCTGCTTCTGGAATTTCTCAAGGGCTCTCAGAAGTGTTGCTTTCCTCGCACGCAGCCTGCCCTGGTTGCCAACAACACCCCTTCAAAGAAAAAAAAAAAAAAAAAAGTGCATGCTGTCTAACAACAGAATCCACTGATTACTTCCAGCGAAGCCAACGGAGAAATGGCCTTTCCATTGGCAGGCCTGACACCCAAAGCCGACGGTGATCACAGTAATTAAAACGGCCAGATTTTGAGTGTGCGTACCAGCGACAGTGTTGCTGTTGCTCGTATTAGTCAGTCACCGGGCCCACGATCTGCGTGCACGCGCGCGCGTGCATTTGTTGCTACTCTTCGTCAGCCGCTGAGCTCATGACAGTTACGAGGCCGACGTGTTAATCGATCGCCGTACGCGCAACTGCTGCACCAGCCTACTGGACCTGCCAGGAATGGATGGCTTCAACAACTTCCCCTCTTCTCTGTGGGCGCTAAATCAAGCCGCCGAGGATCTGCGGGGTGATGAATGGCCATAAGAACTCGCAGCTGCCTCTCGCGGAGCAAGTGAGCCCCATCTGTTTCTGTTGGTGCTGAAAAGGAGCGTGACCCGCCCCGCCCCGCCCCTCCCCTCTGCAAATGTAAATGAAACTGCGGTAGTAGGAATCCACATGTGCCCCTCGCCCCGGCGTGCTGTGCGGTCCTACACTGTAACATGCACGCTGTCGGCTCGTGAAAAACATAATTCGTCTTCAGGAGCCAACGAATGGCGTAAATCACCACGTTACGTAACTCAATTCTATTGAAGATTGCATAAGAAGGAATGTCTCCGCTCAGCTCCGATTGTTCCCGGGCTCCTTTTCATTGCGCCCTTGATAGGACGGGCGGGGTGGAGGTGGTGGTGGTGGGGGCGGGGCGGGCTTGGACTTACGCAGGCTGTTCGTGGAGAGTCTGGCCTGCAGGTTCTCATAGTGCTGCCCGTGCAGCGCCAGGTTCTCCTCGCACTCGGGGTTCTCTCCCGGGCCCGTCTGCCGCATCACCTGTGCCAGGGCCCTGAAAAGACAGTGGGTGGGACGGGAGGGGGGGTGCCTGTCAGCGGGATGTCGTGCAGTTGTACTTCATGTGAACGCCGAGATAACGGTGACGCGTCGACAGCAAAGGCAGGAAACGTTAAACGGGAGTGAAAAAGAGAAAGAAAAAAAAAATCGAATCTGCCCCTCTGTCTGCTGTTTGTCGGCTCGGGACTAATTGCATTAATTTGGACCGAATTACCTTTGAACCGAGCAGCAACCTTCCTCCTGTTCCGGCCCCAGCCCTGCTCCAAGGCCACGGATAAGCTGGCTCGGAACGTGCTGTTAGTGGAACAGAACAAATGTATCCGGGCGCTGGGGCCAACTGCTGTGGCCCGTGCAGGCCGGGCTGGGCGTAATGGGCGGAATTAACGGGCCACGCGAATCTGGGGCGCACGGCCTTTAATTCGTCTGTTTCGGCGGGAACAATTACAGCTTCTATAGAAAGGCAAGTGACAGCATCTCCTGCCCAGGCCTGACCAAGAGGGCACTGACGGGCACCGGGACCAGCACAACCATCTCTCCGGCGCAGGCAGGGGGGGGAATTAGCATCGAAACGTAATCTTCCAGTAATTAAAAGCTCGAGATACCAGGAATCAATTAGGACAGCGGCCGATTAATAAAGTCCCTTTCAATTGGTCGCCGGTGGGCGTCGGACTGGGTCACATGACTCAGGTGACGTTTGTTGCAGGTCGGCATCGGTTTAATGGACTGCAACGCTGTCATGTAACTTCTAACAAAGTCATAGTTTCGGTCTCAAAATGCACGTTATCGTGATAAATCATAAATATCATCTTTCTTAACAGTAATGAATATAAGAGGCGAGATAACGGTCAGTATACTTTAAACAAGCAATCTGTTGTTAATACTACTATTAATAATCAAGCTCGAGTTTTTACTCCCCACGCGTGGCCATCGGAGGGCAGCGGGTACCTGGACATGTTCTCCCGGTGGGGTCGGTGCGCCTTCTCCAGCCCGAGCTTAGTGAATATTCCCACCAGCGCCATGATGGCAACTACTCCACAGATGATGTAGACGATCAGATTGGTTTTATCCTTGGTGGGGTCGTGAGTGGGGTCTTTCTCCTTGGGCTGAGGTCTGCCAGATACCATCCACGGCGGCGTGTCGTAGTTCTTACAGGTGGTCTGGTCGAGGCGCTTGTCCTTAAACTTGCAGCAGAACCTGAAGCCACAGGTCCCGCAGCAGTACAGGTAGCTGGCCGTCTGGCACACGAACGGCGGGTCCCACTGACCCATCACGTCGTAGTAGCCCCGACATTTATCCTCCGTGTGGGGGGTCTCGGAGATGCCGTTGTCCGCGTCCTTCGACTCGTTGGAGCCCGAGACCATGACGAATCCGTCCAGGTCCTGGCCGGGCTCCCCTTCCGCGTTACACGCCAGAACTTTCACCAGAAAGTAGCCCAGCAGCAAGCCCCTGCGCCTCATCGTGCGCTCCTCTCCCACGGCGGACGGCGGGTCGCGGAGTGGACAAACTGCGGCGCGCCGCTCATAGGAGCGCGCGTTTTGGGGATCTCCAAAGTGGCGAAGAAGGCGGCGGAGCGGAGGGCGAGGTGAGGAGACCCACGGCAGGTCGCCTGTTACATGTCTCCCCTCCCCGACCCCCTCTAATAAAAAAAGAGGGAGAGAGAGAGAGAGGGAGAGAGAGAAAGTCCGGAGAATCCGCGGCGCGCGTAACGACGCAGCGGGTCGGGAGAGACGCGGACACGAACGCGTCACGGGAAAGGAGCGAGTGAGTAACGCCGGGAGGGAAGGGGGGAGACTCGGCTTGAGGTGGGAGCGACTGTGCGTGTGGGTGTGGGCGTGGGTGAGGGAGGGAGAGATGGAGGGACGGACGGAGGATAAACTCCCATTCAGCGAGGGGGGTGAAATGCAACAGACACGCAAACGCACATGAATAAAATAAAAAAAGTCTGCACGTCATCCATCGTTTTTTTTTTTTGTCCATTACAATGCATGTAAAAAATAATGCGTGTGCGTGTGTGTGTGTTTTGCCTTTTTTCCACGAGCAACATTTTGCGGAGCCGCCGAGACTTTTTCACGGTTACTGACCGCCTGTGATTGGTTCGAATATAAAGACAAGAAACGATGCGGCCGGTTGAATATCCACACAGACACACAAAGGAGGAACGTGGGTTTATTTTCATAAAATATTGATAAGAACACAGCTGTTAGCTCGGTTTAGGTCCTGGAGAATGAGTTCCTTCTGCAAATGACTTTAAAGAAAAAAAAATTCATTAAGCACTAGTAGTAATCCATTTTTTTTTTCATTTTTATTGCAAGGTGCCAGCGTGTAGAATGACTCCATTTCAGCTGCCATTTTGGGCCGTCTCTCTTTGTTCTCCTGTCTCAAAGTTCTAATTTCCTCTGTTCCGTGCCCTTTCTCCTCCCTCTTTGTTATCTGCCTCTCAGCAGCTCTGAATCTGGGCATTAATGGAACTTTGTCGGATCCTGTGGAACTTTCCTGAAGCCGAATCGTGCCGCGGCTCCTTTGAAATGCCTTGCTCTGGGGGCTTCGCCACCAGGTCAGTGCCGCCGAGCCCGTGGCCATTCCTTTGGTTGTTTTTTTGTTTTTTTTTACCTCATTACCATGAAGTAATGGAGGTACAAGTTGGAGGCAGAGAACAAACATCAAAACGCATTATTGATGGAGGGTTTTTTTTTTTTTCATTCATTTTCATTCATTCATCAATGGTAACTTGAAAGCACGCTCTGGATAAGGGTGTCTGCCAAATGCCATAAATGTAAATGTAAATTTGGAAAGTTTCAGACTTTGTTTTGGTCAGTTTTTGTGATATGACATATTGTGCTCACCGAAAGACACCGAAATTCTCTGATTTTGAATCAGGCTCTTAGGCCAAAGACCAGAAGTCATGTCATGTTTTTAAAAATGGGAAGGAAAGGCGTCTGCGTTGCAGTTAATGAGAGCCCTTCACCCTCTAGCATCATTATTCACTCATTATTCACTTATGTGCGACCGTTGTGCAGCTCCCCTGCCAGCTCCCCTGCATTATCCAGCCAATATTACCCTCTTAATTGCGTTTTACTTCAAACTAATTATCTTGGATTGATTCTTTCAAGTGCCTACATGTTATTTTATCAATATATGCTGATTAACATAATTGATTAATGTCAATGCAACCTCTGATTCCAACCTTTCACTAAGAGGTTGGGGTTCTTTAGGCGACCCGCTGTCGTTTTGTCTTTTAAAATTTTCTTTTTTTTAGCCCTGACATTCACACATCTCAAAGAAACAAGGCAGCACCACTTCATTCGGCCTTATTTTAGGGTTGTCAAGGGCAACAGGTCAATGAGACCATTGCGCCATCTCTTAAAAGAATAGTGCTCCTGTTATTTCCATGGAAACCATTTAATGTACAGAGCCCACAGGTGTCGGTATTACCAAGACTCGCGGATGCTTCCGGGTACGAACAACAAACATTCAGACAGGATTATGCGAGGAGTTCATGTCTGGTTCTTGTATTCCAAAATAATCTGTAACTCAGAAATATTTACATTGATGGAACTTGTCAGATGCCCTTATCCAGTAAGACAGCCCCCTTGGAGAGTGTGTCACCCACTAGGCTACTACCACCCTACCACCATAGCACCATAAAGAACTCCTCTTTATTAGTCAGTAGCTCCGTTTTATTCATGCTCTTATTACATGGAACAATGACATTGATCACTTGACTGGGCCAATTTACAGTTCATAGAGATGCGAAGGGGAAAAGAAATTCATCGAGAATTAAAGACACCTGTATGCATCACGGACTTGACATCCTGCAGTGTGTAAAGCCCAGGGGCTGGGCGGCCGCAGATGCCATGCGCACGGCTGCTAAATACAGAGGAGAAGCCACTGGGAAAGGCCACATTAACGTGGACCTTCAACCTTACCTGGTGTGTTTAGTTTCAGATCCTGGCAATCGCCACACGCCTGCGGGTCAGTTTTAATTGATCCCTGTTCCTGTTGTGTTTCATCTTTCCCCTTTTTTTGACCCTCTTGCCGTTTCCTTTGTTCCTGTTTAATAAATGACAGTGTTACATTACAATTGGGCCTTACTGTCAATATATTATTAACAGAAAAAAGACCCTAAACACATTCATTGTGAAGTCAATAAAAAATGAATGCTCATGACCTGGTATTCACAGCCACCCAAACAATGGTGAGGGGAGAGACCAACTCAAGCATGGCAAGTGGTATGTATATATATGTATATGTATGTATGTTTCTGCAGTATTGCACATTCCATATAGTTACGATGTAGTTATTTTGTTTGACTTTTCATTTAAAACTTAAAATATGTGATGTGTGCGTCATCTTAAAAAATCATGAATAATACAAGTGTGCCCACTTAATTTCTGCTCTTTAGACTTTCTGCACTATAAACGATAATCAGGCAGTCTTGACGCATGAATCTGCTAAAAAAAAAAGATGGATAAAAGATAGATAATCTTTTCATCTAAAATTATAAACATTTATCTCTTCTTTTTTTTTGAGAACGCGAGGGAGGGAGAGACAGAGACCATCTGCCACCTGAGAAATCTAGCTCATTTGTGTTTGAAGTTTCTCTATTGGAGCGATAGCGAGGTGCTTTTATTTACAATTGGCTGCCTTGGGATTTGCCGCTTCCCTCCTTCCCTCCTTCCCTCCTTCGTGTCTTTAGAGTTGCCTGTGATAGCTCATCCACTCCCGAGGGGACACGCTTCCTAAAGTTTGCTTTAGAGTAGCAAAACTCTTTATTAGGGCCTTGGAGACCCCAGCTGGCGGCCGGTGATCAATTTGGCCGATTTAACGTGTTGCCCAGACAAGTGACCGCGAACCTCCGGACGAGGGGGAACGTGCATTTTCGGCGCCTTCTCACCCAGGTGGATCTGAACCTGAGATTTAGCACATGCGCTCCTGCCGATGATTCCGACGGGAGGGGAGTGACACTGTGCCACGATGAAACAGCCGAGAGCTGTGTGAAGTGACAGGTTCCCTCGCAAGCAGGCGACGCTTCCTGCCAAATTAGCTGGGATTCAACTGTAATTTACATTTATGGCATTTGGCAGACGCCCTTATCCAGAGCGACTTACAACGTGCTTCCATGTTACCATCAGTGAAGTGATCAGTTCTGGTTCATTGGGATCCCCATGAATACAATTCATTTATTCACTCTGTTGTAGTTTTCCTTGCATAAGTAAGACAATAAGAAGGTTACAAGTTAATCTAAGTATTCTCTGAAGAGGAAGGTCTCGAGCTGCCGTTTGAAAATACTCAGTGACTGAGCTGTTCTGACCTCGAGGGGAAGTTCATTCCACCGCCGAGACAGATGAGAGTCTAGACGAGTGTCTTCCTTGTACTGGAGGGACGGAGAATGTGAGGTGCAATGCAAGGTTTAATTAGCTGAATGGGATCCATAGTTGTCCTGTTGTGACTCACTTAGCCAGAGCATCTTAACAAAGCATAGGCTGCTCGACATTTCCTGCCAGCATTACAGATAATTCCTGGGCAAACGTGCAGGAAATTCATTCACACATGTCTCCTAGTTGATGCATGCATGGCTCTTTTTCATTCATTTTTCACTTAAAGTAACAATGAATACAGTACAGGCCAAAACTTACTACAAGAAGAAATAATTACAAGAAAACAGTGTCTTTTCTTTTTTTTTTTAAAGGTCCTGTATCTGAAGTCTCTTTCCGAAATCCAGCCTTGGTGAAGAATTACAGCCACTTTAAGCCAATCCCACATTATGAGTTCACCAGGACGTTTCAGTGTCTTCAGCTTTAAATGCAAATGAGGAGAAGAGAGGCGGGACGAGGATTAGAGCGGCCTATAGAAATCATTCACCAACCGCAATGTTTGACACTGACAGGAAGTTGTGTCTGCGTTTTTTTCCAGAAAAATTCCAGATCCAACCGTCGGAGCTACTGCTCTCTGAAAGGCAAACCAGAAAAGTACCTAAGCGCTCTTTACACATGTTGCTATTTCTAGCCACTGCAGGACCATAGACAGGCTAGGGGAACTCATATTGATGCTAAATAATCTCACAAAGTGAAATTTTCATGTCAGGGCACCTTTAAGTGTAATGGAACTAAATACACTGCACTTGTAGTAGAATGAATGTGAACACTGATGTATCGACACTTTGCCTTCATCACAGCAGAGTCACAGACTCATTGTATCATTTACAGCAAAACATGCACTTAATATCTGACATGACGTCTTTAACAACCAACACTTTGAGCTTTTGTGGCTAAATTGTGTTACTGCGTACACATTTTTTTAAATGAGTCAGTTGCATTGTTTTATTGTAATCAAATGTTTAAATGCTGGGGCAGTGGAGGCCTAGCGGGTTAAGGCAGGTTTCCGGTTCAAATCCTGATCCGCCATGGGGCCACTGTGCAAAGCACCGTCCCCACACACACTGCTCCCCGGGCGCCTGTCATGGCTGCCCACTGCTCACCAAGGGCGATGGTTTAAAAGCAGAGGACACATTTCACCATGTCACCGTGTGATGTGCTGCCGTGTTTCACAATCCCTTCACTTTAAATAGCCGTGCGTCGTGTATTTGTTTGAGGGTGAGGGAGCCCAGCCTGTAGTGTATGTGTGCACATATTTTAAAATTATTGCACGAATTTTGACCATTAGCTAACTATCATTTTCTTGTTTGTCACTCTGTCATCTCCAGTCACCAGAGGTCACCTCTGCCATCTGTGCTTCGCCTGCCTCTGCTGGGGGCTCCTGAGGCGTCTGCTGACTGCTTCATCATGCTGCTCGGCGCCGTCGTTCCTCGATACAGGACACAGGCGGAGGAATCTTTCTCTGACAAGCAACAAGTGAGCAGGGGCTTATGACGCATGGCCGGGCTCGGAGAGAACTCTGCTCAGATGGACGTGACTAAGACCAGGCGGAGACAGATGAGACAGATCCTGCCCACGTGACATCCCTCTGCCCTGACGCTCTGATAACAAAAAAAAAAAAGATGTACTGCTCTGTTTGTTTTAGAAAACTTTTACTTTGTTCTATTGGAGGAAATTTATTCGAACACAGCAGCTCACAGGACAGAATACATAATGCACGCTGCACGCTATATCCCGTGATGTATCGTCGGTACAAAAAGGCTTAGCAACCCTGTTACCATAATTCCATTTCCCAGATGCCATTCTACATTTATATTCCTGCATTTAGCTGTAGCTTTTACGTTGTTGTCCATGTCCATTCAGGAAAAACATTTTTTTACATATCATATGCTGACAGCTAGTGTAGCTCATTCCAGGTTCAGTCTGCCAGCAGTAATATGGAGTTAAAGACGGTATGACTCTGTCAGTAAACCAGTTAAATAGATAGATTTGGTCACAGTGCATATAAAAGCCATTAGAAATCCACATATGAATTGTACATATAATTAATTGATTAGCTTGATCTCCATGAAAGTGGGGCATTGCACAGCTGGGCACGCTAACCATTTTTTTCACTTGCATTGCTGCGACGGGGTGCTTTTTACTGCAACCTAATATTGGTTGTGGCATAAGTTCATCATCTGAAGGTGTCCTGATGTTATCATGACATTACCAACAGACCTTATGAGTCCTGTAACTTGCAAAGGGTAATAAAACAAGCTCATACCGGTGGTTTTAATAATGTGGCTCATTGGTGTGTGTATTTAGTGACGATATATGTTCTCAGTGGAACAGATTGGGACGAGGGGGGAATACAAATTATACTGCGATCAAGGGGAACTAGACCTGTAATGTTACACTATGCAGAGGCAAAGTTGCGTCCCTTGGTTTTTAAAAGATGATGAAACGGATCAGTAGACTTTATGTTTGATCTAAGTAATAGTTCTAACCTTTTATCACATTTGTTAGAAGCATCATTAATTAAACTTAGCATGTCAAACTATTTACCTGGAATTCTGAAAAGAATTAGCGTTTCACATGACCCGACCTCATCCAGCAAGCCACATCAAACACAGAGCTTCTGATTCATCTGTGCCAAAAAAATCCAGAATGCACTAAAGTTTCATTCTAAGGTTTTTGGTGCCAGAATGAACAACGAATGAGTATGTTGAAAATCCCAGGATGATCTCAGCTACTGCCAATAACGGTTTACCTGGAAACAGAATTTCCTTAATTTGCACATCCTGTGATATGATTTCCATGACAACGCTGGGCTATTTCATTTCCCCCCATTGGAGTCTAATGGACCCCAAGTGCCCTGTTCCTGCCTTCCTATGAGTACATTGTCTTCATCCTCAGGCTCAGCAACGAGGGCGTTGTCGCACTCTCCCCAGAGACCCCCGTTCGTCTGCCTGCTGAATGTTAAGCATCCATAAAGACTTTTTTTTCAGAACAAATAGAACTGGTGATGAGTCTCCTTTTTTTTGCAGGAGGTAACCATTGAGAGGGAGATGACGGACCACATCATGGACCAGATGACAAGATCTGCAGACTGAGAAGAATGTAGATTGTACAAAATAAAGAAACAAATCACATTCCGTGTACAGTAAAATAGCAGCAGCTGTGGTTGCCAGAGCCTGGCCGTGAAAGATATAGTGACAACGACAGCTTGGTGGTATTAACCCTCCAACCCCCTACATCTGGAAAACCAAGTTTATGTGGTCTGTAGGTTTTTTGCTATCGTTCCTTTTGCCTCTTATCCTTTCAACCCGGATGGCATGAGATCCTATTCCATCCTATTCTATTTTTTTTTTTTAACAGATGTCAGTATTTGTGATTGAATCAAATATTGATGATTATGAAATGGTGATTATTGATGAAAATTGACACGTGTTTACACTACAACTACGATACAAAACAGAGGTTTCTATAAAATTACATTTTCATTGAATATAATATGTATTTGAAACATAGAAGCAGAACTAGTTTATTTAAAAACTAGCATTATATGTACAAATTAAATAAATAAAATTTATTTTTAGTGATGTTAGAGTTACAGAGTATTCAGTATTTTCATTTACGAACAGAATTCAGTGACAAGTAGGTTTAAGTAGGTTCTTCCTTTGCCCAGACTTCCCCTGTTCACCAAGTTTCCTGAGAACTGGGCTGGGGTTCTTGTTTAATCCTGCAGACAGACGGTCTGCTCTGAATGCCTCTTCAACAGAGGAAATAAAATCCCTGTTCAATAGGCAGAGCGCATCTGCTGTGCCCTAATTGAATATGGAACACTGAAAGTTCTGTGTGGAATGAAACAAAATCCGAATTTCATAAAAGACATTGCGATATAAAAAAACAAAATTATTGCCGTGCAGAGTGCGTGAGTGCAGCACATGTGGCGCCAGTGACATTGAGGAGAATTTTGTAATGGCGTGAGGAAGGGGGGGGATAAATCTGCAAATTGCATTTGTTCCCCAGTTCCTATCCCCAGTGCTGCTATACCATCTGGCTTTTCAAGATAAAACAACCCATATTCTGTGATTTCAAAGAGCTGAGGATACACATCCTGGACAAACCCAAATATCACTCACACTCAAAAGAGCATTGTTATAACCCTCCATGTTCTCTCTCTCCTGCCAGCCTCTCGCTCTTCACAGGGTCTTGAGAACCTTGAAAGATACCCGAGTATTAGGTTAGATTAGTGTGTTAGATGTGCGTGTGTGCTGGTTTGACACCCACACACAAGTTTCAGTCCATAGCGTCTCCACCTGAGCATCAAAAAAGAGATTTGTGCAACGTTCATCGCTACGATTCCGAAAAGTTTTTTCCTTTGGTCCGTGAAAGTCCAAATTCTGCGCCTTTGCGGTGCATGTGGTAAAATAAGCAGACCGTCGGGGTGCGCTGTGTGTGTGAAGACAATCGAATTTAATCCCACCGTGCACCCCTTTCAATTTCTCCTGTACTGCTGCTCCTTCCTGAGAGGAGAGATGAATCCTTCCCATTATCTCTGTGTTTCCTTCCCTTTTCTTTCTCAGAAACAGGCGTTCTGTCATTACCTGTGCTTCCCAGAAGCGCTCAAATCGAAGAAACCATTTCGTCTTCCTGCACTCCATGTTTTCCACCTCTACCCTTCCTCTGAGATGTCCCCTGGTCTCCGGACCAAACACTAAACATCAAAAAATGTCAGTGTATCCAGCAGTTTGAATTGAATTATTAGAATAATATTTTATTAGTGTGGAAGTAGCCTAGTGGCTAAAACACTCGTCTATGAACCAGAGGACCACAAAGTCACAGGTTCACTTACTACTATTGTGTCCCTGAGCAAGACTCTTAACCCTGAGTGTCTCCAGGGGGACTGTCCCTGTAACTACTGATTGTGAGTCACTCCGGAAAAGGCCGTCTGATAAATGCCGTAAATGTAAAATTGTCACAATGGCTGGGCAAGGCGAAGAAGGAGGACTCAATTGCTCAACGTCATGAGACAGGGGATTTATTACATGATCACAGGACAGGGGAAACATCGCCAAAAAATTACCCGGGGGAAAAAACAGACAAACAGACACAAACTATCTCAAAAAATATTTTTTATCAATTTAAATGACAATTTAACTCTCTATGTGTGAGGGGAACTGTCTATCTGGAGAATTTGGTCTTTCTCCTTCATTATTCCGTCCACCAGCACCACCAGCAGCAAAACAGCCCCAGAGGCCCACCACTATGTTTAAAAGTGAGTAGAGTGTTCTTTTTTTTTTGTTCATCCTCTAAGGATGGACTTAAGGTGGACCATCAATCCTGTTGAGGGACACTTCAGTGTATAGCTGTGTGCATCTACATTGGGTCTACAAGATACAACCTACAGGCCATTACAGAATTCAGACAAAAAAGAAAAAGCAAACGTCTCAGGACTGATGGTTAAATGAAATCACATAGGAGGTGAAAGGTAGCACTTAAGCCCCACTTTTTACAGTGCACTGGATAGTTAAGTGCCGAAACAAAAGTCTTGCAATGACATCAGAGCCATAAGTAATGAATTACTCTTGGCTGTTTGGAGGAAATGCATCCACTTCAAAAGACACAAAAAGCACAATCTGCCATTTGCCAGGCTTCTGGCAGGCGCCGTGTTTCCTTTTATCACTGGATTTCATTGATATGAGACGTTCGGCACTTGGGAGGAAAACAAAAGGAGTGGAATGAGTGGGAGGAGACGGGGGGTGGGAGTCTGGGGGGCTCTGTGATCTTTTGTGCTTCAACCACAGACACAGAGATACCCTATCCATATCTCCCATCTGAGATTAAACAGTTGCATCTCCATTTAGTGACGCTGGGCTTCTACTCAGAACTTTAAATACTGTAATGGGTTTTCCCTTCAGCCAAATAAAATGCCTGTCAGTAAAGAAGTTTGGCCTGAACCTTCTTTAACATAACACATGTCCTCATATTATCTAGAAGTCAGTTCTGTAACCATGATTTGCATGGGCAGATGAGATTCATCTGAGTTGTTTTTTAAAAAATTAAGTCTTTTATGGTTTTCTTTAAAAAAAAAAAAAAAAAAACCCTAGCCAGATTAAATTGAATGCTAGACATTTATATTTTTGTTGGCATGAATGTGAATATTTTGTAATGTTTTGTGGTGTCTTTAGAACTTGCTTACACTCCTCTGTGCTTTAGATTGCCTTCACTTATCTACAGAAGTCAGTGGACGTTTTGCTGGATTTTATGGGTGATCTCAACCGTCACATCACATCTGATGATAATCAAAATAGAGGATTTGACAAATCTGTGCAAACATCAAATTGTGTGTGTGTGTGTGTGTGTGTGTGTGTATTTGCACTGTATACACATATTGCACCCTGAGCTAAAAACAAGAGTCAACTGATTTTCCTCCTGTTGTTGTATGGTGTAGGCTTCAGTCCAAGCATAGAAAAGTATTGTTAAGCAACACACATTTTATTCTCTAGGTTGTCAGGAAGGCATAAAAACAAACATGCATATGTGTGTACATACTCATATCCACATGTTTACATGCCCAACAGCCTTAAGGTGCTCTTTCCTGTGAGCAGCCTGCAGCACTACAAACATAGAATCTGACAAGTCATATTTTAATTAGCACCTTGAATACAAGCAATGAGTCATGATACACAGCTGCATGTTTTTATTCCCAGCAAAACCTTAAAATAAGGATCAAACAAGCCAGAGAGGGGACAGAGATTTTCATTACGTAACAGATCAGCCACAAGACTAAAACCACTAACAGGTGATGTGCATAACACTGCTTATCTGCTGACCATGGACCCATGGGGATTATGTTATGCACCAAGAGAGCATTCAGTACGAAATGGGATCAGTATGAAATTTTTTATCCCCGACATTCATTGTTTCGTACTTCCCAAAAGTGGTCTTTAGAAAAAGTAGTAGTCCAGCAGCTATGTGCGTACCTGCACAGCAACAACATTCATGAAGTATATCAATCAGGATTTAGACCTCATCATAGCAGTGAGACAGCACTGGTTAGAGTGGATAATGACCTGCTGTTGGCCTCTGATCAGGACCACATCTCACTACTTGTCCTGCTTCACCTGAGTGCAGCGTTTGACACTATTGATCACTCTATTCTCCTTGACAGGTTAGAGAATTGTTGGGATTAAGGAAATAGCCCTTGTATTTTTCAGATCATATCTGACCGATCAGTATCAGTTTGTGGACATCAATGGTGATTCGTCTTCACATAGTAAAGAAGAGTTTGGTGTTCCACAAGGTTTTGCCCTAGGTCCGTTGCTATTTTCCTTATACATGTTACTTTTAGGTCACATCATTCACAAACACAGTAATAGTTTTCATTGCTTTCAGTTGTATTTATCACAATGCCAGACAAGAGGCAGCAGCTGAACAGAAAAGAGAATTGTCTGAAGGACATTAGACAGTGGATGCCCAAAAAATTTCTTCTGTTAGACCCTGATAAGACAGAAGCTCTTGTACTTGGGTCTCAAGCATCCAGACATAAGCTAGCTGACTACATCATAACTCTGAATAGCCTTTCTATCTCACCAAGTACTGAAGTAAAGGATCTAGGTGTCCTCATTGTGCAGGTCTCTCATTTGATTCCCATGTAGATAAAATCACTAGGATAGCATTCTTTCACCTTAGAAATATTGAAAAGATAAGAAACATCATCTCAATGCACAAGTCGGTCCATGCCTTTATTACATCAAGGTTAGATTACTGCAATGTTTACTGTCTGTATGCTCTAGTAGGTGCATGAGTAAAATGCAGCTAGTTCAGAATGCTGCAGCAAGAGTTCTTACTAGAACTAGAACATTTGACCACATCACCCCAGTCTTACACTCACTGCACTGGCTACCCATCAAATTTAGAACTGACTACAAAATCCTGCTTTTGACCTATAAAGCTTTAAATGGTATCGCTCCTGAGTGAACTCTTAGTTATTTTATGACCCACCATGCCTTCAACGGGTGTGGGGTCACTACTGGTACTTAAAATACAGAAGGTCACAGCTGGGAGCAGATCCTTCTCATATAGAGCTCCGCAGTTGTGGAATGCCATGCGCATCAGTGTTCGGGACTCAGACAAAGTGTTTAAATCTAAACTGAAAACACATCTGTTCACTCCGGCCTTCTGTTAAAGTCCCAGGCACGTTGTCAATTCCACTTTATTACACAATCACCAAGTCAAACACAGACATTGTTAAATTCACCTTAGTTAGGCTGTCCTAGTCAGGGTATCGGGCGACTGTTGCACAAATATACCACTATAACCACATGTTTCGGTACCAGTCATACAATGCCACCATCTGCCGCTGCTTATGTTTGTTCTCTCCAAGACAGGGAATCAAGACCACTGGCAGACTCCAGCGAATAGACCACCAGATAAATCCTGGTTCCCGGCAACTGCTAAACTATGACTTAGCATGAAAGAAACCAGAGGGCCACAACATCCACCACCACTGTAACAGCTAAAGCTTCAGGAATCTTCATATGGACCAGAAGCATCAAAATGGACACGTAATGTACATCATGACATTGGACTAAAACCTTCTGTCCAGGACCTCCAAACATGGACAGATGATCTTTACTACACTTACCACCTTTTTCTCTTCTCGGACAAACCATCACAAACCCTGCACTGACACCATTTGCAGGCTCACTCTACCCTGGAAGGAGGTCCCTCTCGGTATCACTCCTTCCCAATGTTTCTTCCGTTCTTTTTTTCTCTCTACTAGAGTTTTTTGTTGTGTGGAGTTTTTCCTTGTGTGCAGAAGGGTCAAGTGGGGAGTGTCAACTGTAAAGTCTGTCAAAGCCCATTGAGACATACTGTATGAGATTATGGGCTATATAAGAAATAAATGTTGTTGTTGTTGTCTAACAAGTAGTTAACTGTATCTTGAAAAAGCATAATTAACATTCCTTTTGTTGATGTAAACTTATTTCTGTCACCCAAAAAAAAAACAACTTCCCGTCACTTACGTTCCACACTGTACAGTCAATGCTGTCATTACACTTGTATGTCTATTAATTTGTATATAAACTGGCAGGGTTTCATATATTGATATAGTGTCTATATACAGGGTGGGGCATTTATATGGATACACCTTAATAAAATGGGAATGGTTGGTGACATTGAACACATTTTATAAGTGGTCAGAAACTTGTAAATAACTCATGAAAGTTACGTTAAATCACACCATTGTTTTTCTTGTGAAATTACCAATACATTTGATGTGTCACATGACGCTCTTCCTATTGAAAAAACAAAAGTTGGATCCAAGATGGCCGACTTCAAAATGGCCACTGTGGTCACCACCCATCTTGAACAGTTTGCCCCCTCACATATATTAATGTGCCACAAACAGGACATTAATATCACCAACCATTCCCATTTTATTAAGGTGTATCCATATAAATGGCCCACCCTGTAAATTGACTAGATATAAATAAGGCACTATTTCAAAGCATAGAGCTGTGCCTAGTAGCAGTTTGAAAATGGTGCTTATTACATATTGTATTAAATTTTATTCTATTCTTTTCATTTTCGGTTGTCTGGGAAAGGAGGCACAGAAATGGAACATCATGGCACAAAAGGAATTTATTTTCACACAAAACAAAGGAAACTCAAACCTGGTGCAAGGGCCAAACAAAAACCAACCCGAAGGTGTTTGACTGTTGTCAGGAACAGAACTGAAACGGAAGCACGGCATGTAACATTTGTCCACATTAATGCAGCAGCGTCATTTAGTGGCTGCTATCTTCTCTTATGGAGCCCTGGTCAATCAGGCCGGATCAACCAGGGCTCCCTAATCAGGTGCCTCGGCTCAAAAAATGTCTACTTTAGAGGTGTTTTGGATGTACAATGTATAGGTGTCTCAGGACCACTAGATGGCTCCACATATTTGTTTTCCCTCAATGTCTCAGCCTTAATTAAGATTTTCTATGTGTTTCCAATTACCCCAGTTACATAAGCTCCCGATTATCTTTATTCCTGGTCATCTGAAGTTTGCAATCTGAAAAAAAATAGTAGTCGCAAAAAGTTGAACAGATACATGCGTATCAAATACAAAAATACTACATCTTGAAATGGCATACAGTAATACAAGCACACTTGCAAATAGAGAACGGTGAACTCGCCAGCGCTCAACATTTACGGCAATATGTCAGGTAGTCAGAATGGGCCCATTAGTTCTTTTTTAAGTAAATGTGACTGATTGAAACCTGAGAACTAGGTTGGTATTTGCAACCTTGCTTGGATTCCTGTACACAGTTTCAAGATTTGCACTAAGGGTTTTGTATTTGAAATAAAAATGCATACAAACACAGATCACTTGACTCATATATCTGTTCAGATTTTTTGCAAATAGAAATTGTTTTCAGTGCGAGAAAAGTTCTTATTACGGGTTCAAATTGAAAATAATGCACACAAGTATCTATGGCACTATCCTGGCTCCATAGTACTATTTGTGCTACTTCAGTTTATACTCACCTGAGGGACACTTTTTTGCCATGTTTTGACATTGTTTTGCCCGCAGTGCCTGTTTTCAGTTCTCTTTTAGTTTTTTCATAAACCCCACCATTGTTACAAATTATGCCTTCAGCTCTTTGTGAAGCGTGACAGTATGCCACAAAATGAAAATTCTCTTCATTTCAGGTCCTGAAGATGACTTGATAAAGGCAGTGCTGACTACAGTCGGGCACCAGAAGGGTAATGAAAAGCAATATTGGCCGTGTGATTTTTGCATTTATGTAAGACATGGCACTACTCCCTGCTGTTTACGCTTGGATTTGCATGCACATTTGACCCAAGTCTCAATTAATTCAGCATTCACGGACCTGCTTCCATAGGACCTACTTCCTGTGGAGGGCTCTGTCCCACACTCACACAAATAAACTGTTGTGAAGAACGTGACGGCTGTGAACTGGGCACCACTTCAATCCAGTGCAAATTGCTTTTTCAGTGAGTTTCGTTTGATATCCACCCAGATCTCTCCTGTGTGCTCTATTTGCGCTGAGATTGCTGAGGCTTGAACAAGTTCATAAGTGTGGGTTCTGGCAGCGGGTTCTTTGCTACAGTGCTAGGTGTTCTAGGGTTGCTGTCTTCTGAACACTCCTCAAATTATCTTGCCACAAACAGCTAGGTACTTCAGAGCAAAATGCATGGTCTTCAGGAGACAAAGGATTCCTTTGATTTGTTCTCCAACATTTTCCCAGTTTAATCCTCCATTTTCTTTCTCTTTCTCGGTTCATTGTGAAAAGGTAAATTTGTCTCAATTACTTTAAAAATAATTCCAGACTCCGCATGAAAGTAAAAAACGAAAGGGGGTGGGCATGATGGGAAAGTTTTTAATGAGATGGAATGGCTTTGCTCCCCGTGTTTCCAGGAGTGCTTAATTTATGCTCAAGCTTCAAGCTTCACTCTGATCGTTGAAGAAATCTATAAAAACTGCACCTCCAGCTGTGGAACGCTAGACTCGGGCCGTCTCAGCGGGCTATCTGTGCCCAGCATGCCAAATCACTTAACTGTAGTCCCCCACCGGCAAACTCGCAGCGCGCGGGCCCAGCGAAGTGCAGCCGAGCCGCTCGTCATGAGAGAACGCTGGGCGCTGGTGTTGTGAGCGTATGCGCCACACGTGTGGCGAAGGAGATAAGAGGCCCAGTTCAAACGCAGGCCATGCAGAACGCCGCGGTATTATCGCAGAGGTAAGTGCAGCACGCTGAGATTTCTCAAGTGTGGAGTTCCACACCAGAAGTAGACTTGGAGGAGGTCAAAGGCCTGCAGAAGGATCGCTGACCACCGGACTGAAGTCACATTTTCTTTTCTTCCTTCCTTTCTTTCTGTGAAATTTATTCATTTCTTTGGCACAAAGGTGTAATGTACAGTTGCCCAGCCTTAAACGGCTAGGACATTGTTTATATCAATGAAATTTGTATCTACAGCAAGAACTATCTCAGAAACTGAGATATTATCTTCTATTATTTTGTGAAGAAGTACACGTTAAGAAAACAAAAGTGTGAAATGTCGTGGTCGTTTCTGAACTTGTCGGGTCATGACATATCATTAGAGCTACATTAAGTTATACTTAAGTATGACTATATTTTAGTGCAAGTTTAGATGACTGCAATATTTCAGACAGTTTTAAGTTTCGTTTACAGTAAGCATTCTTCAATTTGTCTTGTAAAAAAATGGTCAATGTGAAACACAGCACACGGTGGCACAGTGAAATGTGTCCTCTGTTTTTAACCATCACCGTTGGTGAGCAGTGGGCAGCCATGACAGGCGCCCGGGGAGCAGTGTGTGGGGACGGTGCTTTGCTCAGTGGCACCTCAGTGGCACCTTGGTGGTTCAGGATTCAAACCAATTGTGGGTCCGTTTTCTTACCCACTAGGCCACCAATGCCACTTAACACATGGGAAACATAAAATTAGATCAAAACAGACTAACGTTACAATAAATATTAGATTTTTTAATAAGATGAAGGTCATATCAGGGACAAACCCATAATTCAAGTTTATTGTTTATTTTTTACACCACACATTAAAGTGGATAGTTTTGTAGTAAACTGATACAAGGAGATCTGGATGTAAGAGTGAATATGAAGTGAAGTGAAGTGAAATTAGGAGAATGTCTATCTAGTGTCCAGGTGTTTGGTCCTAGAGAAAGAAATTAAAAGGTTGTGGTCTTTGAGACAGATCTGAAAAAGGTTATTAGGAAGATGGGTTGAGCGCATTCACTGTTTCATTATCCTTAAATCCAAAAGTCCAGTGCCAATCTGCATGTTTGGTTGTTATCGTGTGTTTTTTTTTTTTTGTGTGTGTGTGTGTTTGTGTGTGTGTGTGTGCATTTTTGGACAATCTTTACAAAGACTTGTGGGAGAGCTGTCAATCATCTCTATGGGCTCCTCCCATTTAAATATTATTTATAGAAACATTCACATTAATGTTCTTGGTGACAGAAATAATAACACACAAACAAAAAAGGCATTTAGTTTCTTTTATTCAACGTATGTAGCAAGTAGTCCTTTTTGCTTTTATGTATTTTTATTAAAAAAAACTGAGGATGCACATACACTAGTGATCATGCCCCATGCTTAAATGGCACAATGAAAGTAGGGCTCATAGCCTAGCACCCAAACTAAGAAAAAAATTAACATTTCAGATTCCTCCCTTACACATCAATCATAAGCCTGTTCTGTAAAAAAAAAATCCCTATTATGCATAAACTCTATTACATCCCAGAAATGTTAGCATGACACGACAGCAGCTCCTTTATCCTCTGTCAACAAAACAGAAGGGCAAATATATACTTCATGAAAGATTACAGGGCATCAGTTGGGCGGGCCCATTCCAACCTCTACATGTCCAGCATTCAGAAAAAGGTTTAAAGTATCTGCTTCCTGAGCCCTGCACTCCAGAGCAGCTGACTGAAAAAAAAATCCATCTCTCTCTACCAGTCGGAATTCTGATCCATGAGGCTGACATTTGCTCCCAGGGGAAGGTGCCAGTTCAGCTCCTGTTCTCTTTTCGTATTTCCTCAAAGTGTCGACCAGCTCCTCTTAAAAAAAACACATGAAACAAGGAGAGGGAAGATTGGAGACTTGGGCAAAGTGTTCATTCTGTCAGGTTGACAGCTCGTAAGTGGGAATGCTGACCGTTAATCTTTGGTTTTGGTTACAAGTGCAGGGGGAGTTACGTTAAAAGCTGATCATATGCAACACAAAATATTAACCAAGTGCAGTAGGCTTCTAGAAACAGTGTAAGTTTATTAGTATAATCAAATACATTATTGACAGAGGAAGAGTTCCACCTGTGTCTGCAGTTCATGGAATATCTATGCCAGCATCTGGGCCTGGCCCTAAATAAAATAAATCCTAGTAAATTGTCCGTTCCCAATTACATTAAAGAAGCGGCTGGGGGCATTGGGGACATTTCAGCATCCACATCCACCAGTGTGTCCCAATCAGCTATAAAGTCATCAATAAACACAGCAACATCCTATCTTGTACAAAAATTTGCAAAGTTATTGTTATCCCAAAGTACCAGTACCAGTTCAAGTATCTTCTCGGATTCTGAGTTCATCAAACAACATGCAGGTTACATTACGCTGCACATTTACCTGCTGTTTATGTTCTACTGGGACATACTCATATTAACCTGGTTTACCTGGTCTAACTGCACATACAGATGCAGATAAATGTGATATTAACATGGACGTGTCCAAATAGAATATAAACAGCAAATGTGCAACAGTCCACGTGACGTAGATTGTCTTGATTCTTTGTCGTCCGTCTATGCTGTTGCATTGTCGATCATGTCTTGAGTCCTGAGTGGCTTTTTTTTTTTTTTACATTTTTTTACATTACATAGCCCTAGTCTTGAACTGTGTTTAACAAATAGCATTAAGTTTTCTTTGACTTATTCAGCGCAGGTCAGCCGTTGAGGTGTAAATACTGGCTGCCACACGTTTCTCCTATAGGAAATTCTACTTTATTGCAACCTGCAGAGGTGTTGTAAACGTGGATATGAGCTGTGTTGGGAATCTGCCATTGCTTTTCCCCAAGGACCCGGATTGTGCGCTGCAATGAAACTGAAATTGAATTGTGAAAGCTGAAATTGAATTTTGCCGTACATTTTAAGGATGTAAAGTGGCTTTTTCAATTTAACTGGAATTCAAATCAATACATTCTGAGTCAGTTTGCGTAATTCAGATTCAAATACAGTATATTAATTTTAAATTCAGTTTCTACTGACACAAATATTATAAAATATCAGCCCATATCTTAGTTTCAATAGTTTATTGATACCATTTTAGCTCAGGACACTCAGACTTCAGCCAGGCTTTATCTGTCAGTACAACTGGATCATCACTCCCTAAAAAATGGATCCTGTTGACCATAATCCAGATTTGGCAAGAGATCTATGAATGACATGGCATTTAATACACAAGTAAAAGACAGGGTAAAACCTCACCAAACAATGACCCACAGAAAACATACTCAAACAGGGCAGCTTTACACCAGTGAGAACAAACTAGAATCAAGGGAACACGGCTCCGATAGAAACCCTGGACCCAGAGTATCCCCTTCCAATCTGGATCCTGACAGTATCATAACAAACTCTTAAGTTATACCCTTAAATATGTTAAGTTGTACCCAAAATATGCTATTTTGGGGAGAAAATGATTCCTTCACTTAGACTTGACAGCCTGAACAATTATAAGTCACTTTGGGGGAAAAAAGTTGAATGGTCACTGCAAAGCACTAACTATTCAAGACACCACTGTCCAGTGTTAAAAGTACTGCTGGACTATAGATTCTATAAAACGTGTAAAATCCTGCTGTTCCTGCACATGAAAGAAAAAAGAAAACAGGCTGGACCTTTAACACGTCAAATTGGCTTTTACTGTGCATCATGTTTAATCGATGACCATCAAATTAGTTCATTAAATTTGATTGATTGCGCTGAGTCATAGCGGCACGTCACCTTCACAGGCAAAAATTATGTCCGATTGTAGAGGTGATCTTGAGAGCGAACGGCTCAAGGGAACAGACAGGATGAATTGATCAACCTCTGCGGTCACCATTCCATTCGTTAGGCATGAAGTGCCACTTGCTCCAAGGGTCCGTGTAAAGGCAAATCTAATTTGACATCATAAATGCTTAAAATGAGCCGCCATCCTTCTAATCGTATGGCTGCTGTGCCTGTGAAGCACGCGGCCTCCACTGAGTAATTGGCGGCTCATTATGTGATTAACATCAGCGTTTTCTGAGTCCTCCTCAAGGACTCGCTGCATACACACAACTCCCTCCGTATGAAATTTAGGGGAAAATTTAATCAAGGAAAGTGTCCACTAGATATCAGTAGAACTCATTGATATTATGAAGGAGGCGTCTTAAGTTTTGTATGTCATATTCTCCATTCTGAGTGTCATGAAGATGAAAGCTGTGCATGTTTCTTTTTTTGTCTGGGGGTTTATTGGAGGTGGGGGTTTAAAGATGTTTGCTGAATTCCATAAAGCATTCACATTTAATGACAAACTGCAGAAAGATTTGTCTCATGCAGTCTTCACAGAGTTTGTTCTATAATTTTGTATGATAAATATCATGACTGGTGAGAAAGTGGACAGATTGAATGGGTGGTAGTAGCCTAGCTGGTAACACACTTGTTTATGAACCACAAGTCACAGGATCAAACCCCACTTAATACCATTTTGTTCCTTTGTGACCAAGCTGAGATATCAGTGACACACACATGAGATGTAGGAAAGCAGGAGACATACAGTAGGGCAAAAAAGTATTTAGGCAGCCACCAATTGTGCAAGTTCTCCCACTTAAAAAGATGAGAGAGGCCTGTAATTTTCATCATAGGTATACCTCAACTATGAGAGATAAACTGAGGAAAAAAATCCGGAAGAGCACAGATCCGAGACGTTGGTGAACATGGAACATCGAAGACCTGACGGCAAACAGAAACGAACAGGGCAGCTTTATACATTGGACACAGGTGAAAACGATTAGGGGACATTACACATGACAACAGTGAAACTCCGGTCCAGATCCCGGACCGGAGTAACCCCTTTTGGACTGGATCGTGACACCTCTGTCCTGCACTCATTACCTGTATTAATGGCACCTGTTTGAACTCATTATCAGTATAAAAGACACCTGTCCTCAAACAGTCACACTCCAAACTCCACTATGGCCAAGACCAAAGAGCTGTGTAAGGACACTAGAAACAAAATTGTAGACCTGCACAAGGCTGGGAAGACTGAATCTGCAATAGGTAAGCAGCTTGGTGTGAAGAAATCAACTGTGGGAGCAATTATTAGACATACAAGACCACTGTTAATCTCCCTCGATCTGGGGCTCCATGCAAGATCTCACCCCATGGGGTCAAACTGATTACAAGAACGGTGATCAAAAATCCCAGAACCACACGGGGGGACCTAGTGAATGACCTGCAGAGAGCTGGGACCAAAGTAACAAAGGCTACCATCAGTAACACACTACGCCGCCAGGGACTCAAATCCTGCAGTGCCAGACGTGTTCCCCTGCTTAAGCCAGTACATGTCCAGGCCCGTCTGAAGTTTGCTAGAGAGCATCTGGATGATCCAGAAGAGGATTGGGAGAATGTCATATGGTCCAATGAAACCAAAATAGAACTTTTTGGTAAAAACTCTACTTGTCGTGTTTGGAGGAGAAAGAATGCAGAGTTGCATCCAAAGAACACCATACCTACTGTGAAGTATGGTGGTGGAAACATCATGTTTTGGGGGGGGGGGTCTGCAAAGGGACCCGGACGACTGATCTGTGTAAAGGAAAGAATAAATGGGGCCATGTATCGTGAGATTTTGAGTGAAAGATTAAAGATGAAACATGGCTGGGTCTTTCAGCATGACAATCCCAAACACACCACCCGGGCAACGAAGGAGTGGCTTCGTAAGAAGCATTTCAAGGTTCTGGAGCCAGATCTCAACCCCACAGAAAATCTTTGGAGGGAGTTGAAAGTCCGTGTTACCCAGCGACAGCCCCAAAACATCACTGCTCTAGAGGAGATCTGCATGGAAGAATGGGCCAAAATACCAGCAACAGTATGTGAAAACCTTGTGAAGACTTACAGAAAACATTTGACCTCCATCATTGCCAACAAAGGGTATATAACAAAGTATTAAGATGAACTTTTGTTAGTGACCAAATACTAATATTTGCAAATAAATTCATTAAAAATCAGAGGACGTGATTTTCGGGATTTTTTTTCTCATTTTGTCTCTCATAGTTGAGGTATACATATGATGAAAATTACAGGCCTCTCTCATCTTTTTAAGTGGGAGAACTTGCACAATTGGTGGCTGACTAAATACTTTTTTGCCCCACTGTAAGTGAAAGTCTTAAATTTTGTAAAGCCAAAATCTTTTTCTTCCTCTTATATTCCACTTTTCTCACTGCATCGTCTGCAAACTGTACGTTTGTTCGGCCCATACCACAGAAGTGTGCCACTATTTTTATAGTGGACACCCGAAACTCAATATATCTTTATCACCCCTTCTTTGCATTTTTTCCCAAATAGCCATACCTGCACTCCTCCTTTTCATCCCCTCTTTTTTCCCATTCACTTAGATGCCATTCATTCTTTCACTCTTTTACCCCAACTTCTCCCTTATTACACATTTTTTCATACCTTCATCCTCCCATTCACTCCCATGCTTTTTACAAGCACCTAATATTCGACATATTCAACCAATGTAACTAGTTCAACCACATTTAACCTCTTTCTGCTTATCAATATATCGGTCCACTTACTTACCCACTAGGCCCACACTTAACATGTTCAACCACATTTAACCTTTTTCCACTCATCCCCCTTACTTCCACTTATCCTCTTCATCCCTCCATCATCCCATTGAAATGCATTCATTTTACTGAGCAAAAATACACTTTCAGCCTTCCAACTGCGACTTATTTCACTGTAACCAAATCAACCACATGACTCATGTGTCCATGCCTCTTCACTTTTGATGTTATCATGCTAACATTAGCATGTCTCAAATGTCACCAAATTTAACATGATGCAGCGTGGCCACGCCCTGTTAGCATTTTTGTCTTTAGCATGCTAACATTAGCATGTTAACATGCAAATTTTCCAACATTCTCTAAATGTCACCAAATTTTATGTGACACATTTGTGGCCATGTCCCATTAGCTTTTCTTTTGTTAACCTGCTAGCATTAGCATTTTTGAACATGTCTCAAATGTCACCAAATTTCATGTGATTGATTGTGACCCTGTTAGCATTTTGATGGTAGCTTGATATCATGCTATGGAATTCATTAATGATTCCTTCAATCTTCAATCTCTTAACTTTGTACAATTTCACCCATTTTGTGAAAATAACTAATCATTTTATTCTTCCACCTTTCTCATCTCTTAACTCGTTTTACTCATTCACAGACATCCCTTGTCTAGTTTACCTTTACTCTCACTGTTGCTGTAATATAAAGGAGATTTCATCTTTGATTTTTTCCTTTCCCATTAGAAAATGTATTGCATTTTGCTGACATGAGATAAGGATCACTGTAAATCAATATAGAACACTGAGTGATTTAGCCTTCAGTCACCAGATCTCAACCATTAGCCTTCATACTGAGAAACCTATGGGAGCAACATTTTAGACAGCTCCCATCTCCACTACCACATTCAATTACTGAGCAACTGAAATGCTTTGCACATTTTCAAGCCATGACAATCAATGGAGTTACTGTTTTAGAGGAAATGTAGGAAATTCTCTGGGCGGACAAAGCATGAGAAAGGGGATATAACCTTTCCCCTTATGACAACATTAGGTGGAGACATTTCAGATCTGATTGTTCTCTGAACGGTGAAGCGGAATGGCCAAAGCACTCTTTACACAACTCATTTTAATGTTAAATAATCTCACATGTAGCTGAGGTCCTAGCAGGCCTCAGCTGTTAGGGGCCACCAGTGGACCATGGACAGTGAGCATTATGTTCTTTACTGTATTTACATATGTTGGTTCCACGTTACTCTGTTTCTTGTATACAGGAAACCCAGTTACAGTTTTCAGGGTTGTCGAAAATACTTTATAGTGGGTACCTTGTAAAGGCTTTATGATGTGTGACAATTGACGGTAGAAAAACAACCCATAATTGAAAAGTATAATGTGTGGTCTGAGAGAACAATAGATGTACATCTTCCATCTGTCACTGCATTTGTACCACAAAAAGTGTCCTTTAGAAATGATCACATTGCAAACAAATTACTAACAGATTAGGGTAGCATTAGAAGATTAGGTCATTACAACAATTATGGGTGCATCGTACTAACCACTGAACTTCAGTGTTTTGACTCACCAAATCTTGGCCTGTCACATAGGTATATACTCTAGATGTCATAATTGGGCTTCCAGGCTCACTATACAGAAGCTCACAGTACAGAAGACACAGCTTCTGCACTGACACCTGTAAATATTGTATAGTTAGTTCATTGTCTATAGTTCTTTACAAAATGCCTCTGTGTATGGACCTGCCCTGCCTATAACTATATTTTTTATTTCAAGTATGCCAGTTTATGGTTCTTTAATTCAGTATTCCACCTTGGCCCTGTTCATTCATTTAAAGGAGTTCTACCCCGTCCCAAGATGACGTATATTGACGTATTCACGCTCCCATAGACGGGCCCATTCAACACGACATATAATGTATATATCTATGGGCCTGTCATAGGTGGAGCTGCTAAGATCACTTTGCCAAGTTATCGCAGTATGGTGTGCCCAGTCAGGTGCACTCTTTAAAAAAAATCCACATTTATTCACTCACACCTTGTTATAACTTTTTTTATATAAAAATTACCACAAGACTTACTCAGCGGATGAGGTGTCAAACATGAGGAATCATTAATAGCTTATTTAAAAAAAGTTCTTATTAATCAATTTACAAATTGATTCCTAACAACACATTTGGGCTCAGTTTACCCTACGAGCGCCAGACAATGGGAGACTTGCAATTATTTTATAGTTTTTCTATTTGGGAATAAACTGTTGTCACCTCCTTACCCAGCTGCTTTGCGATGGTCTTGTAGCCCATTCCAGCCTTGTGTAGGTCCACAACCTTGTCCCTGACATCCTTGGAAATCTATATTATCTGTATAAAATACAACAAGGAGCCAAAGGTCTTCCTGGTTGATAGGGGATCAAATACTTATTTCATTCATGAAAATGGCAATTAATTTATAACTTTTTTTTTATGCATTATTTTGGAATTTTTGTTGTTGTTGTTGAGAGACAACTGTCTATCTGTTCAGGTAACCCTACCAGTGAAATTAGAGACTGATCATTCTTTGTAAGTAGGTAAACTTACAAAATCAGCAAGGGATCAACAATTTTACATTTATTTCTTGGTATTTGATAAATTACACAAACTAATTTAATCCTAGCCAGAGACAATCCCTACATAGACAGAGGCAGACAGTGAAAGAATATTAGAGCCAATTCAGATGATGCGTCCTTTGTGTGCACGTTATATTAATTTCAAATGAATTAATTTTGCAATTAAATAGTTCACACCACATTTACTGACACAAAAAGAAGCAGGAGGACCCAGATGCATATAGATGCCAAACCAGTGTTTTATTTAAAATATATCAAAGGACAAACAAATATATAAGGCTCTCCTTTGGTGACGGAGGTGAGGAAACAGGGGAGGGATAGTCAGCACTCACATGGGGGTACCTGGGGTACTGGGTACTCCACACACACCACCTGAAATACCAAACACACCGTAAACCCTGAGTTCCTGTTTATCGGATCAATATCAGAACCTGGTACACTCGTGCCAGAAAACATTTAAAGTGCAGGCTACATGTCCGGGGAATCGGGGGGCGTGTCCTACATTCAGGGTTCCGGGACTCTTCAGTTGTGCCTAGCCCTCACAGGAGCCACCGTGACACCAGTAATGTTTTGCTTTTTCTTTTGTTGTGGGCTTCTCTGTATATTAGAGTAAATGTATATATCTTAACTTTCATAACTTAATTCATCAATATCAATCAATACTGTTAACACACATTTGTGTTCTCCTTGTCAAGCCTCGAGTGTGACAACAATATCTGAAAAAAAATTCAATAAGAACAGAGCATCTTCCAGAATGAATTAGCCCCAATGAAGTAATACCCAATGCTGCATCAATTGTGTGTTTCGTCTCATTTCAGCACCACATTAGGGGTCAAACCTGCCGGCCCAGCACTTTATCCATATTTTATCCAACGGTCATCCCCACGTGTCAGTAATGATGATTGATGAGGTGCAGAGATGGGTGTTGCCCTCCTGATTTATTAGTGTGTCAGATGTCACGAGGTGAATTACAGAAACGGGGGGAGAGGAGGCACGCTTGGGGTGGCGACTAATTGAGAGCACACTGCCCACATCACTATGCCAAGCTGGGTACCACAGCTTGGCCTCTGAATCCAGTCATTTCTTTACCAACCCTAAATCGGACTTTAATGACTCAATCAGACCTCTTTTTTTTCCCAGCTATTCCGCGACTGAAGTGATTTGGTTTTGTTAGTCACAACAATTTAGTAGATTTCAAGTCAGAACCCCCATCCTCCTTCCCCTCATAGTCAAAAATAGTCAAATAATTCTGCTGGAATGTTGATAAGGGCTTTGGTGTCTTACTTTGACCGCCTGCATTCAGGGTGAGAACAACTGGAGCTGTATCAAGTGATTACTTCAGCCTCGTCGTAATTCTCCTGATCTAATTATGTTTTCCAGCTTTAGAACAAAAATAATTGCACGTATTCTGAAAAGAAAAAAATGCGTCGGATGTTTATTTCTCTTTGATTTTCACTTTTTTTTTTTTGTATGGCTGAGAAAAGCCTTTGCCTTTGACATTCAGCCAAATGCCTGTCTTTCCAAGTCCTCTGTTCCTTCACCTTAACTTTGTTGAAGCAGCCTGCCGATTCATTGCGGTGCTAAAAAGAATCAGGAGCCCATGGGGAGCTCAATGGGTCGCCATCTGGCTAAATCCGCCACCTCCATCATTCTTAGGTTGCGCAGCCAGAACTTTAAGCGCTGCATCTGAGGAGCTTGAGGGCTAATCCGGCCTTATCCCATGGACACCTCCTCCCAGGTGCCCAGACCCGGAACTGACAGGCACATCAATCAGGAATTTGGACTCCACTTCCATACTTGCTCTCTCACTCACTCACTCACTCACTCTCTCTCTCTCGCTCTCTCTCACCATTTCTGCTCGCCTCACATTTCTATATTTGGTACCACTGTAAAACATCCCTTTTTTAAAAAAAACTGGTGATTTGCACAGCACTACATGCTCAAATAATTTTTTTTGTTGCCGTGTAATTATTTACCCAGAACATAATCTTTTGTGATGTTTTTTGTCACGATCCGGTCCGAAAAGGGGTTTCACTGTTGTCATGTGAAATGTTCCCTAATCGTTTTCACCTGGGTCAATTGTATAAAGCTGCCCTGTTCGTTTCTGTTCGCTGTCAGGTCTTTAACGTTATGTTCCGTGTTCACCAATGTCAACGTCTCGGATGTCTCCCCTGTCCTGTGATTCACCATTAAACCCCTGTTTCATGATGTCAGGTGATAGCGTCCTTCATTCCTCGTCACTCTTCGTCCTCCTCTCGGTGCACCCGCCTCGTCATGCCCGCATAGACATGACAGAAAGACCTGACTTACATTTGGACGCCACCTGACGCAGCCCCGCTGAGATCGGAGGAGCCGCGACTCGCCGGGAGGACGCCGCCAGCTTCCTTGTCCCTGGCCTTCCATGGCTTCATGTTCAGCAGGGTCCCGACCCCTGCCTCTCAGTCCCGTGTCTGGCGGCGTTGAAGGTGAGGAGCGGCCATTCAGCGGGGCGAGCCGGAGACTGACAGGGAGCGGCGGACGCATGTGGACGGCGGACGAGGTGCCGGTACCAAACTGGCCCAAAGCCGTCTGCGTTAGAAAAACCGCCGCTCGTCCATCTGGAATACTGAACCACTCATTCATTCATTTATCATTCCTCCCTGTTCATCTCATCTTTTCTCTCCTTGATTCGATTCCTCCTATCGTCCACTTGATCCATTAAGACTCTGTGGATGGACTTCCCTCCCTCCTTCATGGACTGCTTCGTCTGGCCCTCCAGGGGTCGTGTCTTAAAAGGGGGGGTTCTGTCACGATCTGGACCGAAAAGGGGTTACTCCGATCCGGATCACGTCATGCCCACATGGACATGAGAGGGAGGAGCCAGATGATTGACAGCTTGACTGACTCTACTTCCTCATTCTGGATTTAAACTCAATCTGTCAATATGACACATGCACAGACATTATTAAAGATTGTTCTCATCTGTTTATTTATGTAAATCCAGCGTGTGGTTTTGACTTTACATTAGCCTTTTGCTGCACATTGATACTGCAGTTTTGCGATGACCTTTTTGAACACCAAAGAGGGGGAAACCAATAGAGAGCTCTAACACCATGCACAAAATAACCAACTGTTTGCAGTGCTCACTGTTGAAGCAGAATAAAAGAAGACTACTGTGTTCAAATTACACCAATTTAACTTTCAGATTACTAAGTATGCTACAAATTGTCAGGATTGCCTGCAGCTGGGCTCCACACCGGAACCCAATCCTGACGCCCCATAAATGCCGGAAGTTTCCGCCCGTTCGGGGTCGCTGGCATTTTCGTGAACTCTCTGCACGAACTTGACCTGATTTAGTTTTATGTGTTTTGAGTTCTGGCAATCGCCACACGCCTACGGGTTTGTTTCAGTTCATTATTTACGTTAAACTGTTTTCGGCCACCGCGCCATTGTTTATTTGTATTTCTTTATTGTTTATTTGTTAATAAAACCCCCTTCCCAACATGTCAGACCTCTGCGCTTCCTTCCCCCGTAAGTCCGTAGTCGTGACAGAATGCCAGCGACCCACCCAAAAGCGCAGAGGTGGAAAACAGAGGAGAAGAAACGCCGCGAAGGACGCAGCCCGGCGCGGTGAACGCGGACGGCAGGGGAGAGACGCGCCGCCCGTTCTGGTGGCGCGTTTTCTCCCCGAGAAGCCGTGGTACGCGGCGCCGCGTGATGACGTCACCCCCGGGAAACTCCGCGAAACCCGGAAGCGACAACGTCGGCGGGTGAGGAGGCGGAGCGAGGACGTTGGCGTCGGCAGCAGCGAGGAAGTGACGTGGGCAGCGAGCGCAGAAGATGCGACCCCCCACGATCTTCGGCATGTCGAGCCAAGAACTCTGCGCTCTGCTGGCAAGGCTCCCCGTGGACTGGGACGACACGGATGACGACGAGAGCACGGGAGACGAGAGTTGGGCTCCGCCCATCGCGCCAGTCTGCGATCGTCGCAAGGTCCGTGGGGACCCACGTCACTTCCAGGGGGGTGAGAAGCGGCAACAACAACGACGGCGTTCCTCCAGCGAGGAGGTGGGCAGCCTCCAGCCCGAATGGCCAGAGTACTGCCCATGGGAGCTTATCGCGCCATGGGTCCAGGATGTCCGCAGGGTGGACGACCCTCGGAGTCACCGGTGGGAGGACACGGATGACGAAAGCGATGATGACGTGGATTTTCGGTGGGCGGTCGGTGCCGGGATGGCTCCGCCCAGCGTGCGCGTCCGAGATCATCGCGGCGTCCGTGATGACCCATGTGACTTCCGGGGGTACGAGGTTGACACGGACGACGACCAGGATCGTCACGAGGTCCGTGGAGACCCACGTCCCTCCCAGCAGTGTGAGGAAAGCTGGTGGAAGAGGGCGACGGGATGTCGCCAGCCAGCAACTGCGCTGCCGGGACTGCCTCGCAGGGAATCCTCCATTCCTGCTCCAGTCGCCGACCCGCCTTCCCTCTGCCCGGACGTTCCCCAGCGAAAAGGCAGCGCAGCACCAGCGTCCACACCTGCTGGAGAAGACGTCCACCCCCCTCCACACCACACACCTACCACCATCTCCAGCAACGTGCCCAGCCCCATGTGGGACAGCCCAATTGTCCCGGGACCCTTCAGTGGGGCAGCAGACACTGATAAGACCACCACCATCCTCTCGTGTCTGCTTGGGTCAGCATGGGGCTGGAGCGCAGCCCTCTGGCAACAGGGAGAGACAGACAGCAGTTTTCGGGACTTCCAGCAGAGACTGAGGGCGGAGTTTGATCGGCCAGAGCCTGAGCCAGGGATCGAACTCTGCCCCTCCACCACGTCCAGCGCCAGTCAGGATCCGGGGCAAGAAGACCAAGCACTGGCGGGCGACGAGAAGGTCGCACCTCCCGAGATCCTGGCTGTGCCCCCTGAGGAGGTCCTGGAGAGCCCAGAGAGGGAGCCAGACGACCCTCTCTTCTGTCTGTCTCTGTCTGTGTGTGTCTGTGTGACATATGTGTCCGTATGTCGCCCCCACTTCCCCTCTTTGTGTCCACCAGATGGCGACCCAGCCGCGGAGCCGAACCCCAGGGAGGAGGTTCCTGACCCGAATGTGCTGGTCCAAGGCGAGGTGGACAAGCCCCAAGGTACCCCTAAGTCCAGCCGGGGGGGGTGCTCCCCCAAAGAATTTTTTGGGGGGGTGCAGTTCGGGTTGGGGACTCCTCCTGAGGGGAGGGGAGGTGGGGAAGCGATGGAGCTGGGTCCTCCGGTAGCCAGTGAGGAGGGCGGGCCAGGCATGGGCCTGCGTCTGCCTCCAGAGGGGTGGAGCGCCATAGAGCCCCCGGGTAGGCATGAGGACCCAGCTGGGACAGGCAGGAAGAGGGCCTGCTTGTCCCAACGGACGCAGAAGGGGCTAGCCGGATGGTCTGGCAATGCCCCCCCCTTGGCACCAGGGCCGTGCAGCGAGAGGGGCTGCATAGTCCCAGAAGGCACCAGCCTGGGTGCCTGGAACAGTCGCCGGAGGCTCTGGGACAATCTCCCTGCGCGGTTGCAGGGGGTGACACAAGAAGTGTCAGAGGGGACGTGTGGAGACAGGGCCCACATGTACCCAGATGGATCGGCCCTGATTATTGTGTGCAGGTACGGGAGTCCGGGGCCGCCATGCGGGACCACGCCGGGGAGCCAGGCCGAGGGTCCGGGGCCGCCATGCGGGACCACGCCGGGGAGCCAGGCCGAGGTTCCGGGGCCGCCATGCGGGACCACGCCGGGGAGCCAGGCCGAGGGTCCGGGGCCGCCAAGCGGGACCACGCCGGGGAGCCAGGCCGAGGGTCCGGGGCCGCCAAGCGGGACCACGCCGGGGAGCCAGGCCGAGGGTCCGGGGCCGCCAAGCGGGACCACGCCGGGGAGCCAGGCCGAGGTCCGGGGCCGCCAAGCGAGACCACGCGGGGAGCAAGGCCGAGGGTCCGGGGCGCCAAGGCGGGAAACGCAGCGGGGAGCCAGCCGAGGGTCCGGGAAGCCCCACCGCCTGACCCACGCCGGGGATCCAGCTCGAGGCAACCGGGGCCGCCACGCCTGACCCCGCCGGGGAGCCAGCCCGAGGGACCGGGGCCGCCACGCCTGACCCCGCCGGGGAGCCAGCCCGAGGGACCGGGGCCGCCACGCGCCTGACCCCGCCGGGGGAGCCAGCCCGAGGGACCGGGGCCGCCACGCCTGACCCCGCCGGGGAGCCAGCCCGAGGGGACCGGGGCCGCCACGCCTGACCCCGCGGGGAGCCAGCCCGAGGACCGGGGCCGCCACGCCTGACCCCGCCGTGGGAGCCAGCCCGAGGGACCGGGTCCTCCAAGGGGAGGATACAGCAGGGCAGGAGCCCTGTGGTTGCCGCTGTCCGCCCCGCCGCCTCCACTGATGGTACTGTTGGGGCTCCGAGGACGTAGCCCTTGGAGGGGGGGCTCTGTCAGGATTGCCTGCAGCTGGGCTCCACACCGGAACCCAATCCTGACGCCCCATAAATGCCGGAAGTTTCCGCCCGTTCGGGGTCGCTGGCATTTTCGTGAACTCTCTGCACGAACTTGACCTGATTTAGTTTTATGTGTTTTGAGTTCTGGCAATCGCCACACGCCTACGGGTTTGTTTCAGTTCATTATTTACGTTAAACTGTTTTCGGCCACCGCGCCATTGTTTATTTGTATTTCTTTATTGTTTATTTGTTAATAAAAACCCCTTCCCAACATGTCAGACCTCTGCGCTTCCTTCCCCCGTAAGTCCGTAGTCGTGACACAAATAGTGGTATTTATGTAGAATTTGAATAATATCTTCATAAAATTGTTTTGGATTTGTTTACCAGGTGAGACCATATTTTGTTTGAAATGTAGGGATTTTAGTGACATTGACAAGATTAGAGTGATTAGACAGCTGTGTCATAGCATCTCCAAGGCAACAGTTCTTGTGTGATGATCTTAATCTCATGTGGTCAGGATCATCCAAAAGTGTTTTGGTGAACCTGCAACAGGGTCATAGGCAGCAAAAGCTGATGAGTTTGTGTGTGCCACCATTCACTCACACACTTACTCCTTGACTATTTGCCTGTTGTTCAATGGTAGGGGATTGATTATAACTACACGTTTGACTTGTAGTGCTGTAATTCTGCATGTAGTTGAAACATTGTGTGCATTGAATGTCTGGGGAAAAATCATGTATATGTTTCAGATAGAAATGGCTAACCTCTTGCAGTGCAGCATTTTAGTATTTATTTAGACAATGCATTAAGGAGTTCTACTACATTACAAGTGCTCTATAAAGAAAGTACAGTGTGCTATATAAAGAACTCTAGATATGATGGAGTTTGGCAGCTGTTTCACCATCTGTGTGGCACGAGTAAAGGTCTCATTTCCTGCATCAGTACTGTCACATGCCTCACATTAGCTTATCTAAACAGACAAGCTTGTCTCAATGGATGACTGAGAGACTGAATGGTGCAGAATCTAGCATCAGGTCCATGAATTAGTGGCTTTCAATGTTAAGTTCTAAAATGTAGGCCATGGGAGATGGTCTTGTGGGTAAGGAAGCGGCCCTATAATCAGAATGTTCCAGGTTCGAATCCTGATACACCAAGGTACCACTGAGGTGCTCCCCGGGTGCCTGCCTGCTGCTCACCAAGGGTGATGGTTAAAAGCAGAAGACACATTTCGTTGTGTCACGACGTTGTGTGTCGCTGTGCTGTGAATCACAATCACTTTCACTTAAATCAGAAAGATACAACTTTTGAAAATTGGGCCCAGATTTTGGGACAAAATTAGATGCGTTGACACCCCCACAAAAATCAGTCACAGTATATTAGGACTAGGACAGAAAAGTTGGGATGTTTGAATGAATTGAAAACTAAAAGACTTTTAAAGCAAATGAGCCATTATTTTAACAGAGCTTAGATAACGTAACAAATGGGAAATTGTACACCTTTATCCGATAATTGAGCTCATTTCAAATCTGATGCCTGCTACAGGTTCCAAAAAAGTCAAGGGGAAATAATGGAAATAAATTCAAGGTAATTTAAAAAAGAGATGGTGGTCGTCAGATGTATTTTTTTGTTTAATGAGACCTGTAGAAAGCATCAAATTTGAAATGAGCTAATTTTGTGCATAAAGTTTTTTTTACAATTTATTTCATTTGCCTAAATTTCTAAGCCCACTCCCAATAAAAATGTGAGCGGGTGTCCTGTTAATATTGAACCTTTACAAAACATTGTAAAAGTTGTTAGTACCACACAATAACACATATGAATAGTATTGTCTTGTTCAACGTGGACATTAATTAATTATAATTATATGCTTTAATGTTTTGTCTAAAGGGTACAGAGGAGGCGTCAAACTGGGTTTAATGTAGCATCTTCCTGATCTCTTCTCCCTCTGTAGAGAGGGAGAAGACTCTTTTCCAGTGTGCCTATCTCACTGGCCTGGGTATAATGGTTCTAACAGTGAGGGCGGCTAATGGAGATTTGAGGAACAGATTGGTGCTCAAGCAGCCGCTCAAAGGTTGCTCTTTCATTCAGAGGTCATCAAGTGGCAACGTCTGCACAACTAAGGGCACGACTGAAAGAAAGAATGATATCTCTGTGGCAGAAATTACCCTATTCTGGATCATTGATTTCTCACCTCTGTGAAGTCATAGTGAGAGGTCTGATGATCCATCATGCCTTCAGCAGGATATCAGTGCTGGAAAAATGTGTTTTTCTGACTGGTCAGAAAATGGTGATGGAGATTGAACTTGGGTAGGTTTGATGAAAAATTATTTTAACCTATAGTACAATGAGAATCTTTGTAATGTGTTATGTTTACCAATTTACAAATGTTCATATATAATTGGACATTTACATGTAAAATCTGTGTGAAAAATATGGGTAAGATATGCTAGAACCAGTTTCAGGCATTAGTGACATCATCAGCACCGCTGCTTTGAGACATAGCCTTATTGCTGGAATATTGGAAAAGAGGCTGAAGCTGCACCATACTCTTGTTCATGGAGATTTAGTAACGGAGATTATGTAATTTCTGCATCTACCGTATGTTTGTACAATGAACATGTAGCATGACCTGCTCGGTCTATTTATATTTAGATTGAATGTTGTATATTTATATTAATATTACATTTATAATGCATGAGCTTTTTCCTTGCCTGGGCTCGCACATTAAAGCTCAGCACCCTAATGCACCATTGGGAAACATAGGTCTTTTGCCGACCAGTCAGAAGAAGGCCATGTCCTGTTGGGACATTCTCTGGCTTTGCTGACTTTTAATCTGGAGGGATTTGGAGCCCTGACCACCCTCCAGCAAAGACGTGGAGAGGGGGAATTGGCACTTGTTTTCAACTTTGATTAGTTGCTTTTGTTGTTTCGATAGAGCACAATATCAAAGTGGAATTGGCCGAAGCTCTGCATTAATTAACATAGTCCTGAAGCCACACACGCTCTGGAAAAATCATAGCTTACAAAACTAGTGGCATTTAACAGCCTGAATGTGTCAGACTTGGCTGTCATCTTAGCCAAACAGTTGGGCTGTTTGACAGCAGCTCTTGTGTACAATGTAATAAATATAACAGGCGTCGCTTAATGCATTTTCTAATGGCTGATTTAGAGGGCCGCCTCAGTTGATGAGAACCCTAAAGACTCAATTATTTTTGAGCACAGCGTATGAGCTGATGATAATGTCTGAATATCCTGCAGGAAGCATGGAGATGGGTGAGAATCTGAAAATCTAAATATTTTGGGATTGTTTTCTGCATTATTTGTTATTCTGTTTACTGTAATTACTGCACTTCGTTGCAGTTTTTCCATTTCACTGTCAAATGTTTCATATTGCACCTGCATAGATGATGAAATACAGTCTCATATCAGCTGATGCCAGGAAATCATGCCACTTGTAAAACCTTTTGATCCCCAAGGTGGACCTGCAACACTGAGCCAGGAAAGTGGAGTTTGTGCACAAGTCTTCTAAAACATCACCAAGATGACATCAGTGATGAGGTAATGTTACAAAAACTGGGGTGCATGGCCAGTTATGGGGAATTAAGCTGACAAAACCATTGGGTGAATATGGCAACCACTTGAGCAAAATGAGGAGCAACAACTATACCAAACAATGCAGTGTCTAAAACGTTGATACGTTATTATGGTATGTAGGTCTTGTGGTGTAACTGTATGTAGAGGCTTTTTCAGCAGTTTTGCTGAAAACATCTAGTGAGTCACATTTTGGAAGCCTTGGTTTCTTTCTCCACACAAAAGGCTTCATACTGAGCATGTCCCCATCCCTCCACTAGCACTTCTTGAAATCCATTCAGAGGATTTTTTTCAAGGCTATTGCCTTGAGGATGTACTGAGGCTTGCTTTGAAACCGAACTGAAAGATGATTTACGTTTTTGTAATGAGAAAACTAGAGCAAAAAGGAAGAATGTCCTAATAATGGATGAATTTTAACAGTGCCAGGGATCATAAACATTCTTGTTGATATCTTGTGCTTCTCAGGAGCATCTTTTATCATAATGGCTCCTTTAAACAAGAATACTCAAGGGGGAGACGCGGCCGACAGATGGCTGGAAACAGGGATTTTATAAGAAGTATTTAGGTCAGACTGACAGACTGGGACCATAATCATCATAAACTTATGCAAGTTGCCAGTAGTTTTCCTTTTTCCTCTTTTTTTTTTTGCTTTCAGCGCCGTGTCTTTTCAGTTATTCTCCACTAACACTGCCGTTGAATATTTATGATGGTCAGGAGTACCGCGCTGTGCACTATAGTGACCAGTTCACCTCTGCAGTTCCCATCCAGCCACTCATTGTTCATTTCTTTCATGGGGGTACTTTCTCAGCGGTGCTCAAAGTGATTCACTGCAGTCGAAAAAAAAACAGGTCCTTTCACAATACACACCATCCATTCGGGCTCTCCTTGCTCATGGTCATTCTGACTGTTTTTTTTTCTTGTCGCCATGGCAACGTTTTTCCTCTTCTCTTCTTCCAAGCGAGGCAGAATAGGGGCTCAGGGAAACAAAAGCTGAATTTGTCAGGCCATCAGCAGAAATGCCGCGTTCCCCTCTTACACTCGTAAACAGCTATTAGAGATAAATAAGCTTTGGTCACCCCAATCGCTCTGTGACCCTCCACTCACATCATCGCACCAGAAAGACCCAGGAGCCAGAGTCTAGGACTTCCTCACAAGTTCAAACGCAAGGTAAAGTCGAAGATGTTGCATTAATCTTCATCTTGAATAGATCGTTGCGGCCTTCAAACATCATGCAGATTCTCACCCAACATCAAAATCGAATCAGTCTATGGGGCCTGGGAACATATAACATTTTTTTAAAGCAGTAGGTTAACCCAGAGAAGAGTGCAGAATTTGGCACTGTTAACAAAGTGCTCAGATATGCAAAAGACTTTTTCAAATCGACTACACTAAGTTCGCCTAGTAGGTTGAACACCTACTCATGCCCAGATTGTCACACACGCCGAGCAAATAATAATAGAGACTTCGATACATGGCTGAATTGCTCCTGTGCAGCTCTATATGAGCAATTTTAACCAGGAGGGAGTATAAAAATTGAGCCATTGTTAGTCCTTTCTCTTGGGTACCATTGTTGGGTTCAGATTGGCCGTGTCTCATTAAAGATTGGTCCCTTGCGAGGACTGGGCTCTGGCTGCGACAAAGCCTCTGAAACCCCAAAAAGTTCTAATGAAGCGCCACCCTATTCTGGTGGCGCAGAGGAGGTCCTAGTGCATTCAAATGCCAATATTCTGCTTCTTTGGCACAGCACCTTGACTGGGCTTACAAAGGCTTTGACAGGTAGCATTATGCTGGGGACACTGAAAGGTGGCTAAAATGTGGGGGAATCTAATTGAGAGAACAATGGCGGTATGACAGGTGGGAACCATTCATATTGTACACAGAAAGACTCCAGCGAAGGAGATAGCGGCGGAGATGAGCGCTCGCTTTCGAACGGAGCCGAGCCTATTTTTAAATTCCCACGTGATCTCATTACTCTGCTTTAATCTTAATAGGAGCAGGTTGCCGGTGGGCATACGGGATGATGAAATAAAAAATTATTCATTTACGTGCTCAGTAAACAAAAAATTGACAAAAGCAGGTCCAAGGAATGGTTAAGCACAGCACTGCTCTCAGAGGGACAGTGTGTCTTTCCTCTGGGGTCGTTCAAATGTTTTAAAAATCAGCATACTGTTAACATAGTCAGAGTACAAGTATTATGGTTGAAGCATAACCATGTACAGTGGGAAATTATGTTTAGATTAAACAACAGGTTAATATTGCATTGGCCTAAATATGCTCTATTTATCAAGCAAACGTTCAAATATAAGCAAAAAATATACTGTGCACTGCAGATTTACTCAAAACAATTATTCGTTTTGGAAAAAAATAAGAAAGTCTGATGGGGGAAGGAAGCTCAGAGGCGGGACATAAGGGAAGTAATGATTTATTAATAAATATAAAGAAACAATGAGCAGTGGCCGAAAACAGGGAATAGAGGGGAAAACATAAACTAGCCCGCATAACTCAAAAATTACACATGGCTCACAACAGAGTTCACAAAACGCTGCGGAATCAAAGGTTTTTTAAAAGCCGTCCGGACTGGCTACAGCTGGAAACAGCACATGTGGCCAATCCTGACAGTCAAAGTAAAGTGATTGTCATTGTGATACACAGCAAGCACAGCACACGGTGACAAAATGATATGTGTCCTCTGCTTTTAACCCATCACCCTTGGTGAGCAGTGGGCAGCCATGAAAGGCGCCCGGGGAGCAGTGTGTGGGGACGCTACTTTGCTCAGTGGCTCTTCATTTAAAAAAAAAAAAAACACTTTTACATAACATTTGTTATTTTACAGTTTGAAATTAAACATTAAAAACAAAGTTTAAAAAAAAAAAAAGCTTGCGCCTTTATGACAGCAATTCGCCAATTTACATGCTCACATTTCCTCAACTACCTTTGGTCAGACAATCGTCTCATGAAGTTGCTTATACAGCATGCAGATTAATCAAACATACTTTTTCTTCTGTTAAAAAAGCACGGATAGCCTCAGAGACTGTGACTGGTTGTATATGTTTTTTAATATTTGTATCCACTATATAGCGGAACTGTCACTGTGACATTTCTGTGCTTGTACAACATGTATAGGTTGAATAATAATTTTGTATGTGCATTTGTTGTGTCTTCATGCTTGTATGTTCTGGTTAGCCTAGCCGGTAACACACCTGCCAGAAGACCCAGGTTCAAACCCCACTTACTGCCATTGTGTCCCTGAACAAGAAAAGAGTGTCTCCAGGGGGACTGTCCCTCTGACTACTGACTGTAAGTCGCTCTGGATAAGAACATCTGCTTAATGTCATTAAAGTAAGCATAAGTGTAATATTCAATTTTTTTACTCCTGTAGCAAAGAGCCTACATTTCACAGCCTAAAAATCACAGCATTTTAATATGTTCCTTTCTTTGTGGTGACATTTGGTACTCACTAAAAAAAAAGAACACATACACACACTGAACAACTGACCTGCCAAAAAACTTGCCTGTCTCTGGACCCCCATCAGAGCATGGCACTCGAGCCCAGGTTTCTTCCTGAGTCAGAAGTGCCATTGTGCCACCCCACTTTCCTCAAGCTCTTTTATTTTAGGTGCCAGTAGGAGATCCAAGTGCATTTACAAACACTTGAAATAAGGCATTTCTTAAAAAGTGATTCTTTTTCAAATAACGTGGGATTCCATGAGGCACCCCTGTAAACACCCAAGTGAAAGCTTCTGCATCAAAGGAAACAGATCACAGCGAGAGTAATTCCGCACCCATTCCACATTTTTCACAGTGGGTGCTCTGAGCTCAAAGAACAGCTTGTCGGCACATGGAAATGGGTTTCAAAACCTGTTAATTTGCTTTGCATTCCAGATTGCCTCATTGCTTAATAGTCAGTAATTACAGTGCGCTTGCAATATGGTAAAAATTGGAGCAAAAAAGGGCCCTCTAAATGGCCTTTGACTCGGTGATTCAGATTATTATCGAACAGAACATTTTATATGTATAGAAAAGTGCAATATGCTCATTTTCATTGCCACATCTTGTCTACGACCCTTTGATGCTTCCATTGGAGTGTATTTTTCACACTCCAGGGTGTGGACTTGAACAGTCACGAGTCTGCTTTCTTTCTGCCTGAGCCATCACTGCCCAGGAATTTGTGACATGTTTAAAAATGAGAAAATGTGGTACTGTGTACTGTAAAAGTACCATCACGTACTATCAAAAAGAATTATCAATCCGCCTTCATCTGGAGCTGCAAATTTAGTACATGTATTACCATTGCCGTACGTTCAAAAGAAGTCCCTACACCACAAGCAGAGACCACAGTACAGCTACTCATTTAACAAAAAATGACCACCCGTACCAGCCTCCATGGGCAGCGGTGGCCTAGCGGGAAAGGAAGCAGACTCGTAATTGGAAGGTTGCCGGTTCAAATCTCAAACAAAGTATTGTCCGCCCACACGACTCCCCGGGCACCTTGGCTGCCCACTGCTCACCAAGGAGATGGGTTAAATGTGAAACCGATTAGTTGTCACCGGTGACACCTCTGCACAGCACCTAGTGCACACAGTGAAATGTGGTCTTTGCATTTAACCCATCCCCTGAGGGAGCGGTGGGCAGCCATGACAGGTGAGCAGAGTGTGGGGACGGTACCTGGCAAAGTGGCACCGGGGCGAACCTTTGGGCGGTTCGTTATTCGAACCAGTAACCTTCTGATTTGGTCTGTTTCTATACCCGCTGGACCACCACTGCCCCTTTAAGGCAGGGGACTAATTTTGTTGTGTGCACTGTGTGCTCTGCTACAGTGTCTCACAATAACAATCACTTTCACTTAATTTGGTAGACCCTATATGCCATGCAGTTGCTACAGCCAATACGTCAAACCACAACAGATTGGCTTCACAATAGTTCACATACTTTTTCCACTAGCAATATGAGCAGTTTATTGTTGTTAATAAAGACAGGAAAGATCAGAATTTATTTTGTGTTTTTATTTGAGACACATTACATTTGACAGTACCTTATTATGAAATTCAAAAGGGTTCACATACTTTTTCTTGTCACTGTAAGTCTATTTCAGTTCAGAGTAGTTCTAAGAATTAGCCGAGAAATTTTCCCCTGGTAGGAAGAACAAAGAAGAACTATAAAGTAATGTAAGCTGGCCATGTGGGATAGTAGACACACAACACCGGTGTCTGGAGTGCTAAAGCTGTCATTCTGGAAATAGTAATGCTTTATGGAAATAATATGCTTTGTGCAACACAATCTCAGGGGCATTAAAATGATGATTTCCACCATCTTCAGAACCAGGCCAGTGTGATATGAATCTTGTAATCACGGGTAAAAGTGAACATTCTTAGCTCCACTCCCTCCTTTTTCTAGAAAAGCACCGATCGTGGCACAAGGATGGCATTTCTATTTTTGAAGACTCCTATGTACTATTAATTCTTATAAAAACTAGAACACATAATTCAGAACATAAAATGAAAGAAACATCTGACAGCAGTGATTTGTGACTGAAAAGGCAATTCCTGATTTTCCAATGAATGAAAAATACGTAAGTGTCCTCCTGCTTTGATGAAAGTAATTCTGCTGACTTGTGGGAGGCTTTCGAAAGCACCACATTGAATGGAAAGTGTCACCGGCCTGCAAAGCCAAACAAGCCTGGTCCACTGTCACACTGCGGCACGCCATAAAAGGTCAGGCAATGCAAACAGCCTGCAGAGAAAGTAAAGGAGCTCCAATTTTGATGAATTCCTCAAAGATACCACAGCTTAATACACTTTTTTTATGTAAGTGACAAGTGGCCCTGTTTTCAAATTGGCCCTAAGTGCAACGCTATGGTCTAAGCGTGGGGCTTGTTTGCTTGTTCAGGCACATTTGAACCAAGAAAATGGCCATAGAAAATGAGAGGAAGGCTGCTCTCCCATGTGGAGGGTCAGCTTTGGTTATTACTTCTGTGAAAGGGAACACAACCTTTAATTATGCTTTTATCAAGATAATTTCTCTTATAGGGGCTTCTCCCATTTTAAACTATTTAAAACCTTAGCTCTGTGCTAACTGCCAGGAAATAGTGCTTTTAGGGTTCAGTCTGAGCAAGGTCTGACATTTGTCAAGGCAAAGACACTCTTCTCCAAAGCACCGACAAAGCTAATGAACTACCTGTCTGGAGGAACAAACACCTGCCTCCTTCTCCAGGCTTAGGTGGGACACCTCTCAATCCTGCCGCCCTTTCAGCCCTCACTAAATTTCAGCTACACATCAAATCGTCAAGGGCAGAGTGATGGATCCTTCAGGGCTCATGCACATGGCTTCATTCCCAATGAGTTTAATGTTAATCTGATTGCGTTCCGGGGACCATGACCACTTCATGGAGCGTGGTTGGGTTTTCACTCAGACTTGAAACTCCCCCCAAAAAACATGCCACTAGGAAAGGGCCAACGTGAAGCATTTCTGTATCAGGGAATCCGAGAACAATGAATAAGCCAGAGACACAAGGAGAGGAATATTTCGACATATAATGCCTTATAACTCCAGTTAGTTAATACCTCCCAGGTTTATCTGATTAGAACTTTGCTTTTCTCAAAAGCTTTGAAACTTCGCAGCTTATAAACTGGAGCAGGTCTTTCTCAATGAATGTTTAAGCTCCCTTGCATTGGCGGCATTGGTTTACAGGCGGCTTGTTTCACTGCTGATAGGATTTTCCCTGAAAAAGATTGACAGCTGCAGGTGCTTATTTTCAACCGTCAATCACACCTCAACCTCGGCTTTCTTCGGCAGGAGAAAAAAAAAATGTCTTAGCTGGCACCGAATCTGCGCCGTGCCACAGCTGAGAGCTGAGGGAGCTTCCTCAGGGCCTGTTAGTGGCGGCTGGAGGAATGGATGTGGTAGTGTGATGCGATGCCGTGTACTGGCAGCCGTCCCAGTCAACTGTGACTCACGCCAGCGGCGGCGGCTTAATGCAAACGGAACTGGGAGATATACCATGGAGCCTGAGAGAAGGAGAACAAAAAAAAAAAAAAGCTGGACAAGTTCTCGTCGAGTAGCGCTCTGTCACAACAAAGGAAGAGTGGAGTGACTTACAGGGACATAGATATGTGTAGCTCATGCTCTCCGACTGTGATGATGAGTGGGTCCGGGTTTGTTTTGCCCATAGCTGTGGGCTCTGAACAGAAGGCTCGGTAACACAGAGCCTTTTTACATCATCACCAACTGCACTGAAGTATCCCCAACGTGGGCCACAGCAATTCACAATTGCATTTCCTCCCAGGAGTCCCATGTGGCACAGTAGGGGAGATTAGATCTCCTCTTTAAACTCGAAGGAGCGATCGAACAGTTTGTCATTCAAATTACATTATTTTCGAGACCTGGGTACTCTGACAGTGAATAATTTTCCACTACTATTCCCAGGACTGTTTTCAATCTATTATTTGTATGCTATTAAAATTGTTACAATATGTTGAGTATTGGTTTAATTCTGGTTGGCGTGCATCAAAACCATGTACATCAATTAGTCCAGATAAACAAGGTATAATACCTTTTTAGTGAAAGTAGTGCTCCCAAGTAAAAAAGAATTTAATTTTGTCTCTAAATTAAAATGAAAAATGATTTAGTCTTGCTCTGATGTTCTATCAATTTTGTAACAGAACTCATTTTATGATTTTATGTGAAAAGACACTCTTGACACACCAATCTTTTAATAGAAAGTCAATTATTACTCTGAATGTTGAAATGGTCAAATCTTTGAAAGAAAAGAATTTCCATCAAGAAGAAAGAATTTAATGAACAGGATTTAAAAATATATATTGAATTTAACACAGGTTAACACGTGAGTTTTTCTTTTATTACATGTTTCAGTCTTGGGTTAACAAACAGAGCATTCCAATTGCTGTGGACAAAGTTCCTTTCTACATGTTTGAAGATAGTCTGTTAATTAACAGCCGTTTACAAGTACCAGTGTAAATTTTTACTGGACCAAACAATTTTTCCCCATCCATAAAGGACATTTTGAAAAATGGAATAGAAAGTAGATATGCATTAAAAATACTTTTAACCATTCAATTTCCTTTATTACCCTGCAAACCACGTAACTTACAGGTTGCGCCTGTATCGGGAACGCAAGGAGAAAAGGAAAAAGGATGCAAAAGCCCTGACTCACAAACAGGGGATGTACTAAATGAAACATGGCACAGGGACACTCACACAGACACTAGACATGAGTAAAATGACAAATGACAAATGTACAAAGGATACATTTATTCTAATTACAATAGATGAAAAGAATCAGGGAATCTTGAGACCAAGGGAATAGAAAACTCAGAGCTGGGAAATATTGGAACCAGAGACCCAGGAAATGTTCAGAACGTGACAGCCATTTACATATTCAGCATAGACGCCCTTATCCAGAGCGACTTACTATCAGTAGTTACGGGGACAGTCCCCCCCTGGAGAAAATTAGGGTTAAGTGTCTTGCTTAGAGACGCAATGGTAGTAAGTGGGATTTGAAGTAGTTGAAATGTAGTAAGTGGTTCTTCTGGTTCATAGGAAAGTGTGTTACCCACTAGGCAACTACCACCCTGTTGACAGCCAGTGATCACGCTTGTGGATAAATGCACTTTTTTGATAGTGAGATAATCTAAAAAAACAGCTAAAAGAGGGGCAAATCTGGGTGGCATTTGCACATAAATGCCTCAATACAACAAAAAAAATATCCAATAAAATGCTTTGTTATTTCTGTAGGCTTGTGGGTCACGCCAGTTTATTCCTCATCTAAAGGATATAAAGAGTCACTTAAACCATAACTCAGTCCAGCAGAGGCTTGGTCAAAAGTTTATCAGTCCTGTGAGATGCCAAGGTGACACCAGGCTCCATTCATCCCTCTGCATACATTAACATTTCAAAGCTGCATCCTAATTTTGTTAACAATCTGAGCTGTGCTCCAGATTTGAGAATATGATGGCTGGTATGTGTCAGGCTACAAACACTCAAATAGAAAATTACAGAAACCTTCTAAAGTGCCTTAGGCAGGGCCGGAATTTATGGACTTTGAGCTTGTCCTGACAACGTCTTAGTGATTGGCAACCGGTTTGGAGGGTGAACACTTAATAACCAATATGGCATAAACAGAGACAAACGGACAATTACATCAAGTACAGTGCAGAGGTTTATTAATACCATACCAGATTTATCAACGCTGATCAACTCACCGTCAGATCCCGCTGAACTAGACTAAGTGACTAAATGTCTAGAATTAACACTGCATAGTACATTAGATAACATTGCTCCCCTCAAAAGGAAGATAAAAAATGTAATACCTTGGTATAATGATCACACACGCTCGCATAGGAAGACTGCCTAGAAATTAGAATGTAAATGCCGTAAATTGAACGTATTCCGAATAGCATGGAACTATATTAACCTTAGGAAGGCTCTTAGAGCAGCTCAATTGACGTACTTCTCCTCGTTAATAGACAAACTATAGAAATAAGACAGAAACTCAATATCATTATAGTAGCGACAATTTTATGAATTTCTTTAATACTAAAATAGTTACGAATAAAGATAAGATTAAAAGCATAAAACAGCATATATCGTATCCTTAAAATTATTAACTTAGCACCAGCCATGTACCAAGTTCGTTCAAGGTAGCAGTCAGTAGACCCCTGATTAAAAACCTCAGCTTTCGATTTATAGACCGATATCCAACCTTCCGTTTATATATCGTATATTGTAGAAAAAGTCGTAGCCTAGACAGCAATAACATTCAGAAGTATATCAAGACCTCACCCTAGACCTTTTAGCATTTAACACAATAATCCCTTCCACACTCACCACCAAGCTGGAGCACCTGGGACTCAGTTAATATCACTGTCAGTGGATCTCCAACTTCCTAACCGGGAGACCACAGGCAGTAAGGATGGGTGGACATGTCTCAGACTCCATCACTCTCAGCACTGGAGCTCCCCAGGGCTGTGTTTTGAGCCCCCTTCTGTATTCCCTGTACACATTTTACTGTACAGCCACTACTAACTCCACCACCATCATCAAGTTTGCTGACGACACTGTCGTGGTGGGCCTGATCTCTGACAACGACGAGACGGCCTACCTGGAGGAGATTGGAATTCTGGTGAACTGGTGCCAGAGGAACAATCTCCACCTGAACGTCAGCAAGACAAAGGAGTTAATAGTGGACTTCAGTACCAAGCAGGATAGGATCTACCAGACCCCTGTCATCAACAGGAGCCCAGTGGAGAGAGCGGACAGCTTCCATTATCCTCGGTGTTAACATCACGCAGGACCTGTCATGGTCCTGTCACATCAACATCGTGGTGAAAAAGGCCCGGCAGCATCAGAAGGACCTCAGCCACCCCAACAATGGACTCTTCTCTCTGCTGCAATGAGGGAAGCGCTTTCGCTCCCTGAAGTCCAACACAGAGAGAATGAGGAGGAGCTTCTTCCCGCAGGCTGTCCGAGCTCTCAACAATAACACTACATATAACTCCATTACACTCCAGCACTTTCACTTTCAATCACTCTGGACTCTTTGCACAAAATCACTTTGCACAAAATCTCGCTGCTTGTCCTGCCTGACCTGAGTGCAGCGTTTGACACTATTGATCACACTATTCTCTTTGACAGGTTAGAGAATGTTGTTGGGATGTAGGGAATAGCCCTTGGATGGTTCAGATCATATCTGACTGATCAGAATTAGTTTGGTGACGAATCAATGGTGATTCGTCTTCACATAGTAAACTAGAGTTTGGTGTTCCACAAGGTTCTGTCCTAGGTCCGTTGCTATTTTCCTTATACATGTTACCTTTACCATGTTACCTTATACATGTTACCATTCACAAACTCAGTATTAGCCTTCATTGCTATGCTGACGACACACAGTTGAATTTATGACAATGCCAGGCAGTGGATGCTCACCAACTTTCTTCTGTTAAACCTTGATAAGACAGAAGCTATTCTACTTGGGTCTCAAGCATCCAGACATAAGCTAGCTGACTACATCATAACTCTGGATAGCCTTTCTATCTCACCAAGTACTGAAGTAAAAGATCTAGGTGTCCTCATTGATGCAGGTCTCTCATTCAATTTGCATGTAGATAAAATCACTAGGATAGCATTCTTTCAAATTAGAAATATTGCAAAAATAAGAAACATCATCTCAATGCCCAATGCAGAAAAGTTGGTCCATGCCTTCAAGGTTAGATTACTGCAATGCAATACTGTCTGGATGCTCTAGTAGGTGCATGAGTAAACTCCAGCTAGTTCAGAATGCTGCAGTCAGAGTTCTAACTTGAACTAGGAAATCTGACCACATCACCCCAGTCTTACACTCACTGCTCTGGCTACCCATCAAATTTAGAATTGACTACAAAATCGTTCTTTGGACCTATAAAGCTCTAAAGCTCCACCTTACCTGAGTGAACTCTTAGTTATTTACGACCTGTCACGCCCCCTGCAATCAACGGGTGCAGGGTCACAACTGGTACCCAAAGTAGAGAAGGTCACAGCTGGGAGCAGATCCTTCTCCTATAGAGCTCCGCAGTTGTGGAACGGCTTGCCAGTCAGTGTTAGGGACTCAGACACAGTCTCAGTGTTTAAATCTAAACTGAAAACACATCTGTTCTCTCTGGCCTTATGTTAAAGTCCCAGACAGAGTGTCAACTTTATCACACTGTCACCCTGTGTAGCACAGACTGTGCAGCATCATAATGGACACATAATGCACACCATGACACTGGACTAAACCTCTACAATTGTAGGACTTTTTCTCTTATATGACAAATCATCACAAACTCTGCACTGACACCAACTGCAGGCTCACTCTGCCCTGGAAAGGTTAAGTGATTGTCACTTGTGATACACAGCAGCACAGCACATGGTGCACACAGTGAATTTGTCCTCTTCATTTAACCCATCGCCCTGAGTGAGCAATGGGCAGCCATGACAGGCACCCGGGGAGCAGTGTGTGGGGACGGTGCTTTGCTCAGTGGCACCTCAGTGGCACCTTAGCAGATCGGGATTCGACCTGGGAACCTTCTGATTACGGGGCAGATTCCTTAACCGCTAGGCCACCACTGCCCCATAAGAGGGTCCCTCTCTGTATCACTCCTTCCCAACATTTCATCCTTTCTTTTTTTTCTCTTTTTGTTTGTGTGGAGTTTTTTATTGTGTGAGGAAGGGTCAAGGCAGATCACCCAAAGACTGTACCCACCTGACAGTAGTTCCCAGAGCACTTCATGGTGCTGGAGTCCTTGCTGGTAAAGAGGGTGCAGGGCAGGTATCATGGCCATGGCACCAGCCCACTGCAGTTGTTGAATTCAAATAGTTGTTTTTTGGGATTTTTTTTTTGCATATAGTGATATCTGCATGTTTAGTTTTCCATTAAAATAAAAAAACTCTACTCTACTTACTATACTGTAAGAATGCGTGGTTAGACTGGCCTGACTGTGAATGGCTGTGGCACTATTTATCCAGAGTGACTTACAATCAGTAGTTACAGGGACAGTTCCCCTGGAGACACCCAGGGTTAAGGGACACAATGGTTAGAAGTGGGGTTTGAACCATGCAACTTTGTAATCTTCTGGTTGGTAGGCAAGTGTCTAACTACTAGGCTAGTCAAATTCTAAATGATTAGAGGTTCATGACATCAATTCATGTCTCCAAAATTTTTCAACATGACAGAAGGATATTTGCCTGAAATAGAATCTGAGGTTGAATCATGTATTTACAGTCAAAGATTGGGAGCAAATCTGATATAAGGTGAACTAAGCTAGGCTGAAACAGTGTTATTTTGATGGTTAAATGTATAAAAGGCTGTCAAGAACAAAGTTTTCATGTGAAAAAGAGGTGAATGAGATAAAAAAAATGTTGCATGAGAACAGGTAGGGTCACATGAACTCATAGGCAAAATGTGCATTTTCCTCCCAGCATGCAGCTACTTGTGTTTCTCGGTTGTAAATCATTTCCCAATCAGAATTTTTTTTAAGTTTTTGGGGTTTTTTTTCATGATCGTTATTATTGAATTTGCCTACAAGAATCTTCATGGCATAAAAAAAAAGGAACTGAATTTAGAGAGAAAACAGAAAAGGGCCCTGCAAGGGTGCGTTGTCCAGCATCTGGGATAAGACTGGGACATGTCGGCCCTTATGAGGACAGCAGCAGCCTAGAACAATGTAATGTGAAGCCCAGAGTGTTCGATCACTCCTTCTATTTAGAGCACACTAGATTTTAAGGAGCAAATCTCACTCCCTCATAGTCGGTACCCATGGGAGGAATGAGAGAATTAGAGAATTAGGAAGCTGTGTGGGGAAGCTCATTTGTTTTGCTTTCTAAAAAAAAAAAAAAAGAAAGCTAAAATAAAGCTGAAACTTTTTTTTTTAAGAACTCCTCCTGAACATGAGCAAGTCCAGGATGGATTTAGCACTAATTTGGTATCAGATATAGTATTGTGTGTGTTATATATATATAAAACATATATATGTATATAGGCCTAATGTCCACATATACCACAAATGCCAAATGCGGTATGGAGGTTGTATAAGTAGCAGAACTAAGCAGCAGTGCTAATCATCACTTGAAGCACACTATCTACTTTCAGACGTTGTTAGTCTGAACATTATTCTGGTTTAAGGCCTAGAGTACAAACCTTACTTTTCACAAGTTATGGAGAGTCATCTAAAGCAACTGTCAAGCATTGCTATGACACATCATTACGGCGATAACGTGGTATCTGGTGCACTGCATTTCAAATGCATTGTTCAATGTGTTGACTGCCTAGGTCAGAAAAATAATTAGAGTCTGAATATTTTTTTAACTGCTAGGCCAGGAGAGCTCAGAAGAGCCTCGGTCAAAATGCCATCTCATGATGTCTGGTCAGGGTGATGTATGCCAAGTCCACAATGAGGACTTAAAATGCCACAGCCTAGAGCATGTGGCTAAAATACCTTTTTTTTTTACCTGTCTACTGATATTACCACAAATTTGGCTGTACGGCCTTCATGATTTTCTAAAACTTGAGTCTCTTGCACATCTGAAGCAATTCGCATGTTTGTTAGGTGATGAAAAATGCCTGTCCACACCATAAGAATACATGAGACCATTACGTATCTGGCGACTGCCAGACAGTGTGAAAAACCCTTCCCTGGTGAAAGCATACATATTCTAATTTTGTTATCACCCACAGAAATGTGAGAACGCTTGCTAAAGTTGGAAATCAAATGACAGTTGTGACACAATTCTGTACATGGGGTACTGTTGATTATTTTAAACTCTTCATTATTTAATCAATCATTAGCATTGAAATAATCATAATTGTGGGCGTTACCAACTCATAAATATAACACTATTCCTATGGCACTGGACAGTTTTATTTTAAATATGTTGTGCACATAATCCTTTTTTATGAGACCCTTTATGTTTAGGAGTGAAAAGTTATTTGTTTTTACTGGAAAAAATGTACTCTGCATATTGAAACAGGCTTCCATCTTATCTCTTAGAATATGTGTTTGTTTTTCTACTGCCATAAATTTGAAAAAGCTGCTTATGCAAATGCATATTATCTAATTGCACACCTGCCCAGGACGGTGATCTCTGTTCTGGATTTGTACTTTCTGATCCCAAATTGTTCAATTCTGCTTTTATATTGAAAAAATAATGTTTATCAGACGCCCTTATCCAGAGTGCCTTACAATCAGTAGTTACAGGGACAGTCCCCCCCTGGAGACACTCAGGGTTAATGGTAGCAGTGGGATTTGAATCTGGGTCTGCTGGTTCATAGGCATGTCACTAGGCTACTTGCACCCATGATTAATTCACAGTCTGTAAAACAGGTGGAAATTTCATGCATTCCTGAAGAGCAAATGTCTTCTGAGAAATCAACCCAGGTCTCAAAGGTGAAGCAGGCATGAAGGTGATGAGCTGTTCATGTGCTGGATGGATGAGAACTCTCGAGTACCAAGGAACTGATACAAATTATCCTCTTGGATGTCATTTATCCTCTGCTTTGTCTGCCTTGTCAAAAGTCTTTCAGAACTTCACTAAGTGTAAAGCAAAGACCTGGTGGGCTGTATATTATTAACTGGTTTGCTACCATATGATCACATGCTTGAAAAATCTTAAGTACAAGCCGTATGTTGTTGTGAGATATATGAATATGGACACATGAGCTTGGTTTGTCACAATGTGTAATGCTCAAATAGAAAAATCCGGTAAATAATTGTTAGTATGTACAATGAAGTTCCTCTGGAATGCCAGTGGATGAATTTCTTCTCTATAAACATTTTGCACATCTTGCAGTAGCTTGCATTCAGTCCCTTTTTCAGTAGTTCTTGTGAAGAATCTTATTCCGATGGTGGGTGGGCCCCACCTTAATATTTTTTCCAGTTGAAATATTTAATGTGTGGTTTACTGCATATTAATGGTTGATGTACATAATCAGTGGTTCTCCTTGACCTTGGCCAGTTGCCTGCTTTGCCTACCCCACTGTGATAGTCCTGGTGTCAAGCTAATATTTTTGTCCTAGAACAGAGCTTCTCGGCTTCCGAGACGACTAGGTAATCTGTGATTTCAGTGCTGGAAATGTGCTGCTCTCTTCTCAGTTGATGCAAATTATGTGGACACTGGCGTATTTGTGTGTCCATTACACTGACACCAGATACGCTCTCTGGGACAAAGGTCCATTGGCACGTCTTTCCCCATATCCAGTTTAAACCCTGCAGCCAGACAGTTGTCCTTGTTTTCATGGGCTCAGTACTGCTGGGTTTGTAATTTTTAGCAACATTGATCTTACATTACATTTTAAGCAACAGAGACATTGACACATTTTAATATCCTTTCTGACATGAAGTGCAAGTGATTTAAGCGATCATTTCTAAACATCCAAATTATATCTTGTACTGTATTGTGGACCTAAACTGCTTGTGAACTTTAGGTACCTTACGTGGGCATCAGTTCAACTGCAGACAGTCCGATCATTATTGGTCAGGTACACAGACTGGGAAGGACATCCCAGTCCAGGTAGGCCATGGGCAGGGACAGGGAAGTCCAGTCAGATAATCGTACAGGCTGAGAAATGACTGGGTGCACAGTTTTGTACAGAAGCTGGGTTCAAGGTTGAAAGAAAATTGGAAAAGCCAGTGGGTATTTCTCAGGGGACCAAGGAGCAGGAGAGAAATGGCCCCCTTCCGTCAGATTTTTCAAGACAAAGAACAATCCTTCCTGCTTCTTCTGAATCATGTGTTGAGCAAGTGGCTATGGAGGGGCTCTCAAAACAAGCACTAGTGGCACCAGAGCTAAGCTCTGCCACCCTCATATATATAGTGTCACCAGGGCCCAATATTTATAGACAAAGAACTCACCAGTCGGGTCCCTTTGGAAATGTTGTACAATCTAACTACAATGGCCACCCAGGGCTGTCAGTATGTGCAGCACAAGTCGAACACCACAAAGTGAGTGTTGACCATCAGACTCGGTCACGATATTCTACATATTCAGTATGCAAATGGAAATTTATATTCTTCAAAGTATCACACATAGCTTTCATAGAATAGGTTTGTCCAAACTATCAGGGACAGTTTTAAATGATAAAAAAAATTCCACTCCTTCAACTTCATATTCATAATCGAAGTATTATAATTGCGTTCGTTTTCGTACATGTTCCTGTCTGGTATTTTGTCTCTCTAAAATGGCCTCGAAGCGCGTCAAAGTGGGCGAAAAAAGAGGACTAAAATAACTATGGCGACTATCTGCTCCCTACTGGAAGCAAGCAACTTCCGAACATCTTTTAGTTTACTGTAAAGTAAGTGCGGTCTGCAGTGGAAGATCACGGCGACTAGGGTCTTTAGAGCTGGCTGCGGACGGCTTTTATTGAGCTGGAGAATGCTTGCTCCAGCCTCAGTGATAACAACTCTACGCTCACGACCAGAAGGCCGAAGCAGGTGCCAAACCTCGGTATTTTGGGGGGGTGGAAGAAGCTAAGTCGTACAGAATTCTTCGCCTGTCTGCTTACCGTGATTTTTTTTTTTTTGGAAGGAGACACTCCCAACCAAAACGGAACTTGACAGAGCCCACCGTTCACCTGCTGCCAAGCCGGGCACGGGGCAGAGGCCACGTCATCATCATCCATCTTCACCGAAATCTCCTGATCCAGGAAATGAAGTCTGGGTGAAGTAAAACTTGGTTTTACATGCTGGGCTAATTCGCATGCGGAGAAAATATCCGTAACCTGTGAAATGAAGTCTGAAATTACACTCGTTTTATGTGATAGCCTGTCTCCCTCGAACCTCACTCCAAGGGAAAAATTCTAGGTCCACGACTGGTTTTGTGAATTACTGATACTTGTAATTTTTTAAACAAAAAAAAAAAATTCTGTCTCAGTCTTATGTCGCTTTGTCTGAAATGGCATTCTGTGACTGGTGAGGCTTAAGTGACGATTAGTGAAATTGGTGAATCGTCCTCCCAAAAGCCACGTGGCCAGGGGCCTTGCAAGAGTCAAATTCGGCATCGGCTCTGGACGATTAGTGGCGGGGAATGAAGAGAAGCCCGGCACGCTGCAGGACAGGACATCCAGCCAGACCGGTGGTTTTAATTTCTGTTCTTTTCATGCAAAAGTGAGAGCTGCAGTGGCATGGACAGCTTTGCCGGTGCATTCATATGGCCAATTCTATTATTTTCTAATTCATATTTTTTTTGTCAATGTCATCAGGAGGGATGACATTGATCCCCTTGATAAATCCAAGTCACCAGCTCTATATTTCAAAGCCCTCATGCCTGTCGCTGTTCGACGGCGCGTTCAGACATTCCTCCGTCTGTCTGAGAGCCGCCGCACGTTCGCCATTCACGCGTCCAACCGGCTCCTGCTCACCGGACCTCCCAGCGGCGGCGTGCTTGACCTCCGCCACCAACGTCTGTTTGTTTGGTTTCCATTTTCTTCCCCGTGCAAATTTACTTCACGGAGTCGTACGTCTCCCAGGCGGCTGCCTGCGCACAATATTTCACAGCTTTTATTGCGCCGCTCGTGCCATTTTGCCGAATCGAATCTGACAAGCTTGTTATACTTGCAGCAACACCAACCAATATCACCGTCGTAAATTCTCTCTGGAAGATTTCTTTTTCCCTTCTAAACTGTACACTGTGTGTGTGTGCGTGTGTGTGCGTGAGACAGAAAGATAGAGAGAATAATATATTTTTATGCAGATGGTAGGTTCGCCGCAGATTCCGGCTCAACCATTCCGTTTAAGCGGTCCGGTGACACGCCGGCCCGACAGGGAATAAAGGGCCTTCGCTGCTGTTTTTGATTACACCTATAAAAAGATATCCCGGGGCTCTTATTTAACTCCTCATTCAGAGTTGAGGGATGATACAACCCACAAGTAACTGCATTACTGATCGGCCTTACATAAGGACTGTTTGAGGAGGACCAATTAATTGCACGGTCTCTTTTTCTTTTTTTTTTTTTGCCATTTACAGCGTATCTTATAAAAGTTTAAAAGGCACAGCGAAGGGAAAAGGGCTGAACAGGAACATTGTGAAGTTCAGAGTTAAGTTTCATTTCCTCCGAGGATTTTTGCTTGATTTCATTTGGTTTACTTGTCTGTCTCTGGATTAATCTGCATTGTAACATTCCAACGTTTCTGTTTGTTCTTTCCTTTTTTCAGGGAACAACATTACATGTCGCAAATAGCCATTGTAGCTGGAAGTGGCTGTTAATGAATGGAATAGCTGCATTACAATTAGTCTTGGGTTCCAGTCGAATGCAGGTCTGTCACTGCCAATCACACGCGGCTAAAAACTGTTGCCCTGATTAAAGAAGCCACCAATTTGGCCTTCTTAAGACGACGTGCCTGGGGGGAAATCATTATTTCAAACATCGCCGACATTCATTCGTTCATTCTGTAATGTTTTCTATCCAAGCTAATTTCATGTTGAACAGTAGTGTGTCCACTTGTCTGCCTGAGTGTCAGTGTGTGTCGGCATGCTCATTAATCCTCATCCCCGTCTGTGTGTTTGTTTGTCTGCCCATTGGGCTGTTTGTAGGTTTGTCTGTCCGTCAGTCGCTTAGCCTGTTTGTTTGTCTGCCCATCTGTCTCGGGTCAGTCGGCCTTTTTTCTTTTCTGCTTACCGAAAGCCCACGTGACAGTCTGCTAGTGTCTCGCCCTGTGCGTCTGTGTGCGTCTGTGTGTGTGTGTGTGTGTGTCTCTCTGCCATGCATGCACTCATGCAGCGGTTCTCTGTAGTCACGAAGAAGAGAAAGCGTGCAGGTCTGCGATGTGGTTTTCTTGAAGGCCATCGGCGAGCAGTAACGTGGCGTAAGCGACGGACAACAGGACCACCTCCGGTCTCTCACCGTAAATACTGACGCACGCTCGCTGATAGCGGGCGGAGGCGGGGCCCTTTACGGCTCTGCATTGAATTGCAATTAATGCAGCGCGGCCTCGGGCCTTTACAGACAAAAGCTGTGCTCACGATGGCAGGACTGGCCTCGCTCTGTCTGACACGGTAGCACCACCACACCAGCCCATCCCAATGGGCCGGGCCGCCGTGGGCGAAAGCGGCCGAGCACCCGAGGTCAGCTCCTCCACGTCTGTATGCGCGCGCGAGGGCCTTTGGAGCTGTGTGACATTTGCAGCGCTCGTAGGGAAATCCTCTGCGCGCTTGCCGAGGATGTCCGGTGAAGAGTGCGTCTTTCCAGGTCTGTGTTATATTGCTCAGTTATATTGCCGTTGTTTTGAGGCGGGTGTGGAGTAAAAAAATCTAATAAAAATATCTCTACTCGAATTCTGCCGTCGATCGTTGTGCAGTCTCTGTCCGTCCATCGTTCCAAATTGAAGCGAGCATCAGAGAGGGCTCCCCTGGCCAGAGCTCATGGCTTCCCGGTTCTCGGGCCACGTGTGAGACGGATTAAAACGGGAAGCATCTGCTTTTCCATTAATACAAATGGCTTAACATTACAAGGAGCACATCTGCGGGCTCTGCCATCATCACGTCCTGTCAAAACTCATTTTCTGCATTGTATCTCTGCAGCTGCTGTTGCTGTCGAGTCTCCGTCACATCACGGCATCTGAGACCAAGATTCGTTTGATTTAAATGTCAATAAAGTGCAGTTTCTGCGTAAAAGATATTACATACATTCATAATTTCCCCCCCAGTACACACTCGGCTGAATATATTAAGCATATACCACAAACCTAATTTCCCTCGATAGAAAGGAATCTGTAAAGGCTACTGTGAGCTACCTGAGTGCATAACCTGTTCCGGAGTATTCCTCAAGCCGCCTCCAACTTCCCAAGTGATAATGGTGGCAGTCAAAACAGTTTCTCTCCCCGTTCTTCCTTGACAATTTAGCCACGGGGTACGAAAGAAACGAAGATTGATTGTGCAGATTGTGTGAATTTGCAAGAAATCATTTTGCTCTGTCTGCTTAATGGCAGAACACAATGAACACATGCAGTCCAGTTTTGCTTTGGCAGAGTGTTGATGGGCAGGAGGAAAAGTGCCATACTGCCCTCTCGTGGAAATATGAGGAACAGCACATGAAAAGGTGAATGTTTTATTGTTTGGGGCACATTGTATTTTCTTTTTTTATGCTTTACTGAAGTGATGCACATTACAAAATGCAAGATTTTAATTGATTAAATCGACAGTTTTAACAAACAGTATGAAACATCATTAAATGAATCCAGAATATCTCTGCATGTCTGACATGGAGCAACTCCTGACTCCCAGGGCCACACCCCTTCCTAAATGTCTCCACTCCCACTGGATCTTATATACAGCCTTGTTACCTGGAATGTGCATTTTCTGAAATTATAGTCCGCAGCTCTCTCTCTCTCTCTCTCTCTCTCTTATTTTTGTGTCAAAAAGAAAAGCATCCACTGGCAATGAAGCGCACAGTTTGGTGATGAGTCAGTTCACATACCAACCACGCACCGACACAGACCTGGCGTTCAGCCCCGTGTCAGCCTCCTGCATTAGAAGGCCGTCCTGGAGCCAGACTCTATTCTCAGCTGTGACTGAGGCTCACACAACCAGTGAAGAAGTGTGGGTCCTGGAGGGCATTTACACTGAACGCTTCGTGGGCACTCAGTGTCTTGCTCAGGGGCTCGATGGTAGTAAGTGGGGTTCGGGCCTGTGGTTGTGGGGTCTTTACCGCTCATATGACACCATTTGCAGGCTCACTCTACCCTGGAAGGGGGTCCCTCTCTGTATCACTCCTTCCCAAGGTTTATTCCTTTCTTTTTTTTCTCTCTCCTAGAGTTTTTTTTTTTGTGTGCAGTTTTTCCTTGTGTGCAGAAGGGTCAAGTGTGGGGGGTGTCAACTGTAGGGCCTGTCAAAGCCCATTGAGACATACTGTATGTGATTTTGGGCTATGTAAGAATGACATGTCGTTGTTGTTGTTTACAGCCTCGCAGTGTCGTGGCAGCGTGTGGACGCCAGGTGGCAGCGTGGTGCTTTTCTTCCCCGGAGACGGCGACCTGTGGAGGCGTGAGAAGCAGCTCGTCTTTCGGGAGGACAGTCCGTCCGAGTGTCCGTGTGCGCTGTCCCCTCTCTGTCGCTGTCCCTGTCGTCTTTTCTCGCCGTTTCGATGTTTGACCGAATAGAGCAAAAGCACCTGCGGTTCCTCCTCCAGTCGCGCTACTGGCATCCGCCGCTTTGCAGCTTCGCAGCTTCGTAATAATGCAGTAACGCAATGTTGGAAATAAAGAGCCGAACGGGTTAAACTCCCGATTACATCACCGCGCCCCGCCAAGCAGGCCGGGAGCCGGGCGGCCATCTTCTCCCCGGACGCCGACAACTTCACTCCCAGCCCGGCGAACTTGAGCTCGCACGTCCGGCGTCCATGTCCAGCCAGGGCCGGCCGCGGTGCGCTGCCGCCGGGGACCGGAGGCGACGGTAAGAGGCGCCCGGCGGGGCGGGGCGGGTCGCCGCTGACGAACCCCGGTTAAAACCCTGGAAAAAGTCGCGGAGTGACACGCGAACCAGTCGCCGCTACAAAAACCGAATGAGTCGAACAGAGGTGTCGTTTAAAATCCAGATACTGACAGGAACTCGAATGAATGGCGCTCTGCGACCCACTGTAATGTCTTTGTTTCCCCTTTTTTTGTGGGGGTCCCCCTTTTTTCTTTTATTTGGGGGGGGTTCTGCGCCTATGTAATTAATAAAGGGATGTAGACTATCACACCCATTCATTCCTACCGACATGCGCCCAGGTCACCAGCATGCAGGACAGCGCCACAGATTCATCTTTCTGTTTGTTTCTGGTCATTTTTTGCACATCTGGTCATGTACAGTACAGGCCAAAAGTTTAGACCCACCTTCTCATTCAATGTGTTTTCTTTATTTTCATGACCATTTACGTTGGTAGATTCTCACTGAAGGCATCAAAACTATGAATGAACACATGTGGAGTTATGTACTTAACAAAAAGTGGAGACCTGACCTCCACAGTCACCGGACCTGAACCCAGTCCAGATGGTTCGGGGTGAGCTGGACCGCAGAGTGAAGGTAAAGGGGCCAACAAGTGCTAAACACCTCTGGGAACTCCTTCAAGACTGTTGGAAAAGCATTTCAGATGACGACCTCTTGAAGCTCATCAAGAGAATGCCAAGAGTGCAAAGCAGTAATCAGAGCAAAGAAACTAGAATATAAAACATGTTTTCAGTTAGTTCACCTTTTTTGTTAAGTACATAACTCCACATGTTCATTCATAGTTTTGATGCCTTCAGTGAGAATCTACCAAAGTACATGGTCATGAAAATAAAGAAAACACACTGAATGAGAAGGTGTGTCCAAACTTTTGGCCTGTACTGTAATTACATACTTATTACCATAAATGTGTTTACTTTGCTCGTGGTATTGCTACTTTTTTTCCAAAATAATGCACATACTATGATGAACAGCCTCTGGTTGTGTGTGTGTGTGTGTGCATGGGCGCGCCTCTAGACAGGCATTGGCGGCGACCTTTGACCCCGGTGCAACTTGTTAGAACAAAAAAAAAAACAAGGGTTTTACCACAACAGCACAACCGGTGCGAGAATCTTGGCCCGCTGCGCCTTCTTAGAATAAACAACCAACAAATTGGAAGCACTTTTTTTTTTTGTTTTTCCGGCTCTTGCTCTGTTTTAACAGTCCGTACCTGCTCACCCCCGGCTGCAGATTCCCCGGAATCTGCGAGCATCTGACAGCCCAGCCGGACTGGTCCCTTGCGAGACGCTCGGCGGCTAATGGAGCTGGTGTTGTTTAAAATAAGCCTTTAGTGGGATTCGCAGAGGCCCACGGTTGTATATCTGAAGCCTGTTTGTTTGAGAGAGCCAGTCTGGGAAGCGTCAGTTGTCTGCGCTACCACCAGGAGCATTTCTATATGCGCCGTGCTTCTGAGCCCAGGCACGGTACGAACGTTTTCCAACGCTCATCTTGCTGTTCGCTGCAAGCTGGCGTTTCGGTTTTTGGCCGTCTGACGACGTTGTTCGTTGCATGTATGGATATGGATGCGATTCAGCGGTGTAATTTACTGGGTGATTTCGGAGTGGCTTGCAGAGTTAAGGCACCTGAAAGGTCTTTGAAGTCTCTTCTCAAAATTCAGCCTTGGTTCAGAATCACTGCCACTTTTATTCAGTCCCACAGTGAGATTTCCCCAGGACACGCCGTTTCGGAGAAGTTGAGCGGGCATTCGCGGAAATGACGTCATCAAAACCATTCACCAACCACAATGTTTTCTGCAGACAGGAAGTTGTCCTTTTCTGCAGACAGGAAGTCCTTTTTCCAGAAAAAATTTAATTAAGCATTTACATTTACAGCATTTATCAGACGCCCTTATCCAATCAGTAGTTACAGGGACAGTCCCCCCCGGAGCAACTTAAGGTTAAGTGTCTTGCTTAGGGACACAATGGTAGTTAGTGGGATTTGAACCTGGGTCTTCTGGTTCATAGGCGAGTGTCTAACCACTAGGCTACTACCACCCATGATATTTTCATGTCAGGGGACCTTTAACATCTGTAGAACCTAAAGTGAGCCGTCTCCTCTACCTAACTTCCACTGCACTGGTACTGGTTCCGAACTGGGAACCAACCGAGAACCCGTCCGCGTTCAAGTTCGACGTGGGCTCAGTGGGAGTCGCATTAAAATGCATCACAGGCCACGCCCACTAAACAGAAATCCCATGTTCTCGCTATGAGACCGGAAAAGTCTAGGGGCTGGTTCGTGCCTGTGGTTGGGAACCGGCACTGTTTTTTTTTTCCAGTGGAAAAGCGTGGCACTGGCTCCAAAATTGGGAACCAGCACGGGAAGAGCAGTGTAAAGGGGGTACTAGAAGACGAGGTTCAGTGAATGGGTTGGTCTACCTGGATCAGCCATAACATTATGACAGGTGAAAGGAATAATGTGATCCCATTGCAGTGGCGGGCAGTGGTGTTTTTACAATGGCCAAATAGTGATTTTTGGACAGGTGGGCCATAGTATCTCCAAAACTTCAGCTCCTCTGTGATGGTCCTGGATCTACTGAAAGAAGTGGCACCAGGAAGCTCTATAGGAAGAAGACGAGGCACCGAGACGTTGGCCCATGTTCTGCTGGGACCCTGGGGTCCTGCATTCATGTGGAAGTTCCTTTGGCAAGTACCTTTCAGTGGTGGTCAGTGGTGAAATGGCGTTGAAGTGCAACCATCTCCCTCATTTCATGTGTGTCTCATGAGAACTCATCAGTTTTTAAGACCTGTTCGTGCCGTCCGTCCCATTTTTTTTAATTGTCCTCACTGGGGCCCGTGTTTGTTGTATTCGTATAGTCCAAATCCCTTGTGATGTTCTCCCCAGCGACATCTAGACAGTTTTTTTTTTTTTTTTTGGTTGTTGCTAAACTGGGAGTGGACTGTACTTCTAATTATGTTCCCTCCCGCTTCGCTTGTATTCAAGGCTGCAGCTGCAGATATTTCTCTTTTTTTTTTTTTTTTTTTTGCTCACAGGCCACAGCTGGGCTTTAAAAGAGCGCGGCTCGGAACCTACGGTTCTGGGTATTTATAGCGAGCACAAGAATGATGTGTCCCTGGTGGTCTGGATTCTGTTTTCTCAGCCCGCTTGTGTTGCCTGTTGGACTCGAGGCTTGATACCTGTTACCGTGCAGAGACTGTTTGCTCCTTCAGGTCGACATTAGGGCCGTGGCTAAACCCTGAATGTTTGTGGTGTGAGCGTGATTACGTTACAATAAGGATTTTTTTTTTTTTGTGGAATGTCTGGCACAATAACGCAAACAAACACCTCATTGTAAAATACAATTCCAGAGACATTTGGTGTGGATCTCAGTTTTCCTGAAGTGGTGGGGTGAGGCCAGGTTTCTCCTCAGTCCCGGGTGCCGTTCATATCAGATATCAACCCTTTTTCTTTTGACTGGTTGGGAAAAGGATAAAAGTGGCTTCAGTGGAACGAAAATGCACGTGCAGATCTTCAGTGTGTTCAGATACAAGGCAAAGGATGTGAATACGTAGTATGGAAGAGCATTTCATGGAAATTGCCAGTTATTTATTAACATATCATCTAATGGCCAGATATGTCTATAACATATCTGTAACTTTATTGATTGGTGGAATTATTAAAACACAAGCTTGGCACACCTATCCTTGGCCAGTTTCACCCATTCCTCTTTGCAGCCCCTCTTAAGCTCTATCCGCTTGGATGGAAATGTTGGTGCACAGACATTTTAAGATCTCTCCAGAGATGTTTAATCAGATTCAAGTAAAGTGAAGTGATTTTCATTTTGTGATTGTCACAGCAGTACAGCACACGGTGCACACAGTGAAATGTGTCCTCTGCATTTAACCATCACCCTTGGTGAGCAGTGGGCAGCCATGACAGGCGCCCGGGGAGCAGTGTGTGGGGACGGTGCTTTGTTCAGTGGCACCTCAGTGGCACCTTGGCGGATCGGGATTCGAACCGGCAACCTTCTGCCTACAGGGCCATTCATCCAGGATGTTTCGGTGCATTGCTGCAGTCATCTATCCCTCTATCCTAGTCTCCCAGTTCCTGCAGCTAAATGATGATGCTGCCACCACCATGCTTTACTGTAGAGATGGTTTTAGCCTGGTGATGAGCAGTGCCTGGTTTCCTCCGAAAGTGATGCCTGGCATTCACACCAAAGAGTACAATCACACCAGAGAATTTTATTTTCATGGTCTGAGAGTTCTTCAGGTGCCTTTTTGCGCCAGACAAAGAGAGGAACGGCCTTACTTTGGGTTTTATTAGTATTTGTGCTGAGTAATGCAGTAGTAAATCAGAGAGTCTCTGTCTGATGTGAAGTGATGGTCATTGTTTGTTTGAAACACAGTGGATGTGTTGGGTCAACCCCAGCGGCCATGTTTAGCCGTCCTCCTGTTGAGCCAGCAGTCGGAGTTCTTTTGCCCATGTAAGGTACACCTAGTTACTTTAGTTTTTTTAAACCTTTTTATTTTTCGTCTGAATAAATGTGAAAAAAATTACTATTTATTGTTATCTTAGTGAGATTTATTACCAGCTGCATTTCAAATGCAGCGTAATTCACCAGAATGGACTATGGTAGAACAATTCCCGCATTCCCATTAAAACAAACGTCAGTCACGTCTGTCAGTTGACTAGTACATGGCAACCGGCTATTCCTGTCTGTGGCTGAGGCATCATCTCTTCCTTTAGTCTCCCGCAATGAGCTGAGCTGGGCCAGGAAGAGTCTGGGAAAGAGGAGGGACGAAGGCCACGCTCAGAGCCGGTCACAGGAGCACTCACCCTCTGCGCTTCTGGGAAAGCTGTTTGAAATGTGCAGGGGTTTTTTGGGAATGGTGTAGGAATTCCCTGACCCTTCCCCCATGCAGTCACCCTCTCTGTATCTCTCTCACACACACACACACACACACACATAGTGTTTTCTTTGTGCTGGGTCTTGAAAGCTGTGGGATTTGTCTGGTCTGAGCACACATGGAAAAGCGGGGGAGTTATTTTTTTTTGTTTTTTTATAAATATATATATATATTCCAGCTGCTTATTCTGGCTGTTCTTCGGGACTATTAATAGAACCACAGCTGACCTCCTCTGGGTTACTGCTGGTGACTCAGAGTACTTGTTGTGAGTGAGCTTTGTTGTGATTTGTGATATGACCGTAGATTCTTCTCTTGCTGCATGCTGTATATGGAGGAGTCATGTGACTGCATGCAAAGTCAAAAGGTGTTCATCTTTTGATGTTTCACCCAAAGCATTCATTAATTAGACTAATGCAAGGTGTTAAAATAATAATAATAATAAAGTGAAGTGATTGTCACATGTGATACACAGCAGCACAGCACACGGTGCACACAGTGAAATTTGTCCTCTGCATTTAACCCATCACCCTGAGTGAGCAGTGGGCAGCCATGACCGGCGCCCGGGGAGCAGTGTGTGGGGACGGTGCCTTGCTCAGTGGCACCTCAGTGGTACCTTGGCGGATCGGGATTCGAACCGGCAACCTTCTGATTACGGGGTCGCTTCCTTAACTGTTAGGCCACCACTGCCCCTGCAGGGTTACTGGGTTAATGTGTTGTTAGGGGATGCAATGGTAGCCACAATGCAGGTACATTTTGGCTTGGAAATCTATCACTACATTTATGGCATTTATCTGACACCCTTATCTAGAGCGACTTACAACCAGCAGTTAAAGGGACAGTCCCTCTGGAGACACTCAGGCTTAAGTGTCTTACTGGTACATAGGCGAGTGTGTTACCTGCTAGGTATCATGATACAAGTCATGTCATATCATGATACATACACTACTCTTAATAAGTTCGGGATATAGTGAGAGACTTAGTGGATGTCATACATATGCTGTTTGTTTCACTTCAGACATTTTTGGGATAGGGAGGCAATTGTATTGGGTGGGTGGTAGTGGCGTAGTGGGTAAAACACTCGCCTATGAACCAGAAGACCCAGGTTCAAATCCCGCTTACATTGTGTCCCTGAGCAAGACACTTAACCCTAAGTTGCTCCATCGAGACTGTCCCTGTAACTACTGACTGTAAGTCGCTCTGAATAAGGGCGCCTGATAAATGCTGTAAATGTAAATGTATTGGGGTGATAGACACGCTTCATTTTGTGTTTTCATTGTAATGGTCTCATTGTGTACAGGTGTGCCTTATATTGGGGACAATACCAAGAGACAACCTTTGTGGCAATGTGGCATCAAGTTCAACATTCTGTGGGTATAAAAACTGGTATTGTCAGTAAGTCATTCCAAGTTCATCATTCAAACAGCCATGAACACACGACGTCACTTAATGGACGAGCCGCGTCACCTGGCCACGGCGCGCCTTCGGGACGGTGGCAGGCAGTCAGATGTTGCTTGTGAACTTGGTGTGTCTCAAGGTGACATCAGCAGACTTGTGTCAAGACAGAGAACTACAGACATCGTAATGCATCTGCCATACAGCTGCAGGCTCATTTATGAGCCTACAGTTTCCAGACAAACCATTCGCAACCAACTCCACCGCTTTGGCTGTTCTGTTCACTGATGAGTGTCATGTCAGCATTGCTGGAGAAGGCGAGGTGAGCGATATGCTGAGGTCAACATGTTGTCCAGGGTTTGCTTTGGTGGAGATGGTGCAGCAGTCTGGGCAGGCATCACCAGTCAGCGCAAAACAGATTTGGTTATTGTACATGGCTCAGTCACGGCACCTTCTTACCCAGAGACATCATAGAACCCATCATCATCACCCACTTCTGCCAGCTCACCCCCAACTTTCTGTTCAGGATGATAATGCTCCACCACATCGTGGCAGAATTGTCACAGCTCGACTTCAGGAAGTTGGAGTGCCTAAAATTGTATGGCCATCAATGACCTGAACCCCATAGAGCACGTCTGGGACGAGTTGAAGCAGAGACTGAATGGTCGTACCCCACCCCCACATGACCTGACAGAACTGCGTGTAGCACTTGTGGAAGAGCGGAACGCATTGCCTCAGAGCAACGTCATGAGGCTAGTGAGGAGCATGAGATGTTGCTGTCAAGCTGTCATTGCGGCAAATGGTGGAAACACCCACTACTTACATTGTTATTTGGGGCAATCCATGTTGTCTACATTTTCCTTCTCATACATTATTAGTAATATCAAAGGAAACTTTTACTTATTTTACTTATTTCTTAACATATTAGATATATGTAAAGCCAATTTTAGCACCTATATATATAAAATTTCATGGTCAGTGAACTTATCAATGGCAAATAAATGCAAATATGACAACTTGTCATGATATGGAAATTTGGTAACATTTTCACCACTACTTTTATTTAGAATGTCTGGGCAAATGTTTAATTAAGAATGCAATAATATGAAACATTAACATAAAATATAAAAGACTGGTTCTAATAGTTCCCTAAATTGTGAAGGCTTATCAGCGTTCTGTGTCATTTAAGGAGGCATTTGATGTACAGTACGGGCCAAAAGTTTGGACACACCTTCTCATTCAATGTGTTTTCTTTATTTTCATGACCATTTACGTTGGTAGATTCTCACTGAAGGCATCAAAACTATGAACACATGTATCCAATCTTTTGGCCTGTACTGTAGCTGCCTGACTGTGATGTGCAAAGTGTTCAGATGATCACGGTGAGGAAGGACAATTGCAGGAAATGGTAAGGTTGAACCTTTGTCATATTTAAATACTGGCCAATTTTAGCACCTCAATTTCTCCAAAAGTAATGCGCAATCCTTCACAATACACAATCTTTCTGAAATGATTTCAGATGGCTTGGCACTGTTTTGTGACCAACATGGCAGCTGTGGGCCTGTGTGCAGCCACCTGTTTGTTTTCTTCAGCTCCCCCGGGACAGGTCTAATGTTAATGTTCAGTTTGCGTTCCTAGGTGGGGTCATGGCACGGTCTGGGGCGTGGGTAGAGGCTTAGTAAAGATGAGGGCTGTTTGTTCCTTACATGCAGCTCAGCTTTGGATGTTTTGCGGTAACATGCCTGTATAGGACTAAAGAAATGTCTTTCTGTGGCCTTGAACCCGGTTCCACTTCTGGCCTCGGATTTGTTAGTGTCTTTGGAGGCTCATGTGTTGGGGCAGGTTAGTGCGTGTGTTGCCATTCTAGCTTTTAATTTCCTAAAGATAACAGGATTACAGCTTCCAGTGAATCATTTAATCCTCCCTCAGAGCGCTGTGGTCGGAATGAAGTTTTCTCACGATAAAAGGGCCCATGCTCAGCGTTCTCATAATTCGGACAGAAGGGGTGCACTCATCTGCACTCAAAGCAAAGCCTGTTGGGATATTTGGCCTAATGTCCTAATTTACAACGCTTTCATCATATCCACCTCCGCACTTGCACTCACCTGCTGCGAGTTGTCTTGGGCTTCGCCCGGACATGACGTGGACGGTTTAATATCCGATCCAACCTCTTGGTAACATGTCGATAAGTTCAGAGCTGCCGAGAACGGGGTCCGGTGGTCCCATTTTCCATATCTCTCCACTCACTCTTCAGTGAAGAGGACCCGGTGCTATAAATATCTGTCCTGCTTTTGTTCAGCAGGGACCGTCCGGGTCTGGACAGGCCGCCGCTTCCATAGCAACTGCTTTTTGATTGGCTGCGAACAGGTGTTGTCTGCATTTGCATTTGAATAAATGTAGTCAGGCTGCATGTTTAATGAGGCAGTCGGGCTGAAGGTCCTTTGAACCTGTTGTTTACAGTGATGTGATAATGGTTTTGCTCACCGTCCTCCTCCTTTAATCTGTGCAGCTGAGGTAACGCCATGACCTAGAGGGCTTCAGCACGCTGGCATAGCGCGAAGCAGTCGACCTACACATCACACTCACAGGTAAACCAAGGTTTTCTTCTATTTCAAATGTGATAGGACCATTGGTCAGGACTGGTTTGTTTAAGCTGTGTTGTCAAATCTGCATTCACTCGTGATCGATTGCAAATGACCGGTAGTAAAAGCGCAGTCATTATCAGCCTGCTGTTGAAGTACAGCTGCTTGAAATGGCCTCTGCGGAACGTAAACTCTGTAGCATGGCTCCATCTGCTGTTGCTGTGGAAAAGCCCAAACAGGCCTGGCAGCCTTTATTTTGCACATGCTTACCGTGTTTACGGCCCCGAGTCCATTAGCTTTATTGGCTATGGACCTGCTTCTCATTTTCGTAGAGAACACCTCTGAGAATCAGTTCAGCAACATTCTTCTTCTTAAGAGTTTGAACAGCACATCTTGATACCCCAGTCTGCTCTGAAATCTTGAAATCCTACGCAAACAGTGGGAAAGCATTCAAACTCTGCACACACAAAATGCCTGAGACGGAATTCAAGCCCTGCAGGTTTGTGTGAGGCCATATTACTAACCAGCATGCCACCATGCAACAGGCTTTGGGAAAAAAACTTTAGTATGACTACGTTGTGTCTTGTTGCTGTATTGTCTCTTGCCATGATGTATGATCTGTCATCAGTCGTCCACAACCTCACATTTGGCTGCCTCCCGCACAGCTGTTTTTATTTCAGTAAATGGCTTATTGACGATCATTTACCGCCCGGTTGGTATAGTTGATTGATCACACATCAAAATATAATCCCACAAAATCCCAGTCATTGTGCAAGTTCACCTCTTAAGAATTGATGCTGACTTGAAAACAAAGTAGCACCAAATAAAGATTTCGATTTGATGTTGGAGCTGTGTATCTGAAGACCTGTCAGGGTGCCCACTGTGTCAGGACCTGGATGTTTTTCTTTGCGAACAACCCTACCCCATAGTTCAGACATATGGAGAATACAGTAAATACACGTCTAGTAAGCAACCAGTGCTTACATTAGCACTGTCTTGGCAGCCTCCCTTTTCACTTCTCATTTGGACTTTTTATGAGTTTTATAGGGATGTCCAGCTTTTGGCAACATTACTGTTGTGTAATTTTTCTGTACTTTGTGATTACTGTTTATACTATGGTCCATGTACCCTTCTCCTAACTGATACTCTTAAACAATGAGATCCCGTTGAGGCTTTTTACAGCGTCTGTGAACCATGGCTTTTTGCAGGCAAATGAGTAAATATCAGGAAAATCCTACTCTGACTCAGCGTCTCTTTAATTGATGGTAGTATTTTTCTCTTAAACAGATATTATTTTTCACTTAAATTATACAGTGTCACAATTAAGCCAATTTTGAAATCTATTGGTTGTAGTCCTGCTGTGCCTTCATATTTAGAGTTCACCAAAGCACTCTACTTTTTCTTCATCCTTTACTACACAGAAGTAAATGGGGTAAACATGTTTGTGTCAGGCCTGAAGGCGCACGTGCAGAGGATGAAGCAGAGAGACTGGATGCTGCAGTTCATGGACGAGTTGCGTGCGTGGGCCAAGAGAGAGAGAGCGGGAGAGTTGTGCTCCATCCCCACGGACGTTCGCCCGGAATGTAGTCATGTAGAAGTGAAAGTTTCGTTTGCAGTACCAATGCTTACGTCAATTCAACATACAATGTAAACTGAAACTTTTTTTTGCATTTTATACCTCGTAAGCTTAAAAACAATCTGCACAATCTCTTTATTACCTAAACAGATGCATCTCATGTAATGGCCACCACTAGTTTATTTCTTATCTGATTTTATTTTTTAAAAACTTTATAGACACATGTACAGTGTGTACCTATGTGGACAATAGCTTTTATTGACCTATACAGTACTGCAATTATGACCAGCATTAAAATACATTAAAACTGTCTCTTGGACCGACTCTTCCTAATATCAATTTTATTTATCATTTATCAGTCAACCATGAAGCAAGTGAGAATATTAACTGTAATAAATTTGTAATATTAAGAATAATTACGTAATTATTGTTAATATTCACAGCTGCTGAGAGTTTAAATGCAAAGTCTACTGATGTAACACTATATTGAGAACTAGGGGCTCTACAGGATTGTTTTTCTGCATCTCCTCCTGGTTCTTTGTGTATGCCAATATACGTTTGTTCTGCCCCACTCTGTGGATAAAAGCATCTGGCCAACAAATAAGCAAACACATTATTGACCAGTTGATTGCTAATCGGCCTTACCGTAAATGGAATAAAACACTATGTGCTGTTATTTCTCTGAAAAGCCCCATAACGTTTTGTACTGATGCATCACTGACTTGGCCTGAAAGCCTCAATCCATAATTACAAACCTCCTTCCTGCCTAAATAATGCTCACGTTGTCTGAAAGTCAATCAGAAGTCTCTACGTTTACCTTGGTCATATCAGCCAAGCACTTTTTTTTTCTCCTCTTCCCGTCTTACTCCCTCCCATGAGAAAGAGGGGAAGTGTCCAAGTTAAAGGGATTAAGGTTTTGACTACACACACTGTCCAATTTTCCACTGTCACGTCTATCTCCAGCTGCCATGTTCAGAGAGTACTCTTTTATCTTCCAAGCTCTGCCATGTATTTTAAATATGAGTGCGTTCACCCGCTATGGCAGAGTCCTTGTGTAAGTCACAACATTCCTCGTCTAACCTTAAGTTCTACATGCTGAGCAAAACACAACCTGCAGTGTATCAGCATTTTTTTTAAATGATTAAGTTGCTGCCATTTACTGGTCTTGTTTTTATTATTATTTCATCTCCGTTTCCGCACCCTGTCTAGTCATCACTGATGCTTCATGAAGGTTTTTGGTTATACTCTTTAAACTCTATTGGCCCAGACAGGAACGAGGTCTACTTTGGTGCGACCCTTTGGTGCGTTTTTACAGCTTGAAATCCATTTCCTGGAAGAAACCCCTGCCAGAAAGTGGTCATTCCACCCCACCCTGCTGTCAACCTTTAACTTTCATTATCAACAATCCTCTGAACCTGTAAGGTAGAATTGGGATGAAAGCAGTTCCCTCAGGTGCACTTGACAAACTAGAACGGCAGAAATGCAGAACATTATTCACTGGGAGGGAAGAGTATCCTTTTTTTTTTTTTTTTGGAGTTTTGGAGTTTCAAGTTATTTCACTGCAGCAGCGGTCATCTAAACTCAGTTTGTGATCCATGTGTTAAAAACATGTTGATGACGCTTGGGTTCAGTCACGTTCGTAATGACTCATAAAACTTTTTCCCTCGTGTATAGCAAACCCAGTACAGACATTTATATGAAACAATTCATGAAAGTGCTCATTTAAATATATAAAACATCAAAATGTAGCTCTGTTCATAGTCAAGTGAGAGCAGTGGGGTGATGAAAGTGATTCTGCAGATCTCTTTCTCCTGCACTCAGATGGTGCGCAGGGTGGAGGCGTTCCTGCTCTGTTTGAGCTCAGCCATTTGTCTTTATTTACGTGTGTCTGTGATAAGATTGCTTTGTTTAATCGTTTGGACCTTTCCCAGCACAAAGTTCAGCTTTCAAGCCTTCTGCCTTGGTTAGAAACATTAAGAAGAGGTAATTTTTTATACTTAGACCTTTTTATATGCACAGGGATTAAAATGATTTTTTTTTTTTTTTGTTATTCATGAGAGAGATATAGGAAAACTGTTAAAGGTCCCTGACATAAATTTTATAGGTGTTTGGTGCAAACAGGAAGTCGTGTCGTTGTTTTTCCAGAAAAAAAAATTGATTCACCCATCGGTTCTTCAGGGGCGTGATGCTCATTTTTACATGCAGTCACTGAAAAACTGCAATTCTTTGCTCGTTTGGCAGCCATGATTGTTGGTTCGGGAAATTCTCTGGCCAGAAAAAGCTTGAGAAATGGGAGGTAACCTTTCCCCTTAAGACAACATAAGGGGACAAATTCCAGATCCAAACTTTATACATATTGCCATTTCTAGCCACTACTGGACCATAGACAGGCTAGGGGAACTCGTATTAATGTTAAATAATTTCGCAAAGTTAAATTTTCACGATCGGGGACGTTCAGGAATGTAATTTTAAAAATATTATTAAAACATTAATTATCAGTTATCTAGTAGTGAAAGTAGTGTTTTTGCTCAGGAACAACAGATTTTGTCCTTAGAATCATTTTTAATCCCCAGATACACATGACATTTCGCCATTGGAAAATAATGGGGTTTATATTGCACTTTTTCTCAAAACAAGATCACTAGCTTCCATCTAGATAATGTTGCTGCAGCCATTGTGCACAGTACACTCACCACACATGATTCTGAGGTGGAGCGGGGATGAGAGAAATCACTAGCCATGTCTGGACCAGCCTGGGTGATCTTGCTACAACCTCACAAAGGAGACATCTGAATGGCAGACTGCACCAACACCTCTTCAAGCAGCAACCAAGTCCTCCAAGGAGGTCTCCCAACAAAGTCCTTGCCGGCCCCAAGCTAAACAAGCGGTGGCACTCCGGCTGCAGGCCATTCCGTCTTTCCACTTTTGTTGAGACTGGAGTTTGTGACTTTGTACTCTGCAGCCCAGCTGGATCTCTTTTCTCAAGCAACACAAAAGGCGGGAGAAGGGAGTGTTGCAGTTCAGGCCATTAAGGGGGCTGGAAATCTTCACTGACCCTGCCTGTAAGGTCAAAGAGCAGAGGGTTGCAGGGGTCACGCAGTGACCCTGGGCCAGGCAGAAGTAACCCCTCCTTGCGTTCTTTTGCCATTACGTTCTGTAAGTGAGAGAAGTGACAAGTTGTACTGCCAAAAGCTTGTCTCCCTTCAGTCAGAGGGAACATTTTATAAAAAGAAAAACTTTTTTTATGTAATGACCAGTGTTTTGTTTTCTCTTCAAACAGATCACTGTAGCCTTACATGAACTCTTTCAAACATTCAAGCAATTAGTTTAACAGGGACATTCAATTCTGTTCTTCCTTGTTACAGGTATCAGTTACTCTACCAGGGTCTTCATTGGTGTTTGAATGTGTGGAGATATGGAGATTTTCCAACATTTTCATACTCTTCAACCATTCAGCGATGCTCACGTCTTGTGGTCTGGGGTCTCTTTATTCTTCAAGAAGCACTCATCAGTTTTTATCCCAAATTAGTTTCACCATAGAAGTTAGAAAGTGATTTTTTTCCCCTTTCACACTAATTAGGAACATATGTTATGTTCTCGCATTGAAATGGGCCGAATGTTAGTGAAACGCTGTTGGACCATGAATCAGCCCATGAAGAATGACTGATTACACAGCATCTGTGGGAAGTAATTTCATGCTTCCCTTAAAATTGAACAATTGTGCCATATAAAAGAAATTGATAAAGGTTTCATGTGTGCGCGTGTGTTCACTTTTTACGTTGACATTTTTAAACCTTGATAGCCTTGTTAAATTTACTGGAAAGAATTTTATTTCAAAGGAAAATGTTGCAAATTTTTTTAATGCAGGCAATGAGCTAAGGCTGATTTTTTTGCCCTGTGATTCTTACAACATGGGCACCAGCATGTTTTGGAGTTAACTGGAATCCTTAAAACGGGGAGTCCAATCTTTTAGAATAAATAAAACACAGTAAAATCACAATATTTATATAAAAATTTAGAAAATTCAAAGAAAAACAAAGCTAGCAAATGATAATTATGTCCATATTGACCATGATTAATATTGTCTGTAGGATTTGGTTGCAGATAAGAGTCAGAAAACGGACACACAAACACTCTCACAAAGTGAATCACAGGCATCAGAACACCCCCTCACTGTCATATCAGTGTGCCGAGAGGAACCTACTCACCAGACATCGCAGGGACAGAGAGCTGCTTCTAGACAGGAAACAAGACCTGAGCCTCCAGTTCCATGGATTTAGCAATTCCATACTGCTAGGATTTTTTTTCTTTAATTTCTAGATAATTACATATCTGTACAATGAGGTTTAATTATTCAATGGCACTGTAAAATATACTGTTTGGATGGTATTTATTTTTGACAAGATCATGCACACCGACTGTGGTGTAATTCAACAGAAGATTCTTCTGAAAAATCCGCCTTCTGCCACTTTTCCAGTGTCCATCCTTTTAGCAGGCTGTGGGCCTTGGCAGATGCCACACGTTTTTTCAATTGTCTTTTGTTTAGTGCTGGCTTCTGGGCACTGATTCGACCATGGAGGCCATTTTGAGACACAATCTGACAAACTGTTCTGGTTGACACAGGGACTTCAGGTCTCGTGGAGCGCTGCTGTAGTGGAAAATGGGCTGGCCTTGGATTTTTGAGCCAACAAACGGTCCTCTCGAGCAGTTGTCTTGCGGGGTCTGCCCGACCTGGACTAGTCAAAAACGTCTCCAGTCTCTTCAAATCTTTTTTTTTATCCTCTGTACTTGACGCTGAGACACATTGAAGGTGTCTGCCACATCAGCAGTGGATCTGGTCTTCAGCCTCTTGATAATCAACACTTTAGTCTCAGGCTGAATGTTAGGCATGTTTGCAGAGGTCTAGTTGCAGTTGATGTGAAGGTCTAGTGTTCTGGGGGTCTTTTTATACACACCTGAGACCTCATTGATCCATTATTAGTCACAGGTGAAGCTCATATGACAAGGCGACAACATTTATGTCTTTGCAAAAATGAACTCAATGGGCTTTACCAAACTTTTTGACAGTTTTGTTTTGCACTGAAACATTATTACAAAAGCTGTTGGGAATAAAAGGAGCCGTTTCTTGTAAAAAATATATATATTTCAGTGGCACTTGAGGTCAATTTGTACACAAGTGACAAGACTTTTGTCAGGGACTGTATATGATGGGCGCATCACTTCATGCACTATCCTTCTTACCCTGATGTTTCCCATCGCGCAGGAACAGGGCCAGCCTGGACTCAACAGACCACAGGACTTATTTCCATTGATCGAGAAGCCTTTTTAAGTGGCTGCCTTGTGATTACAGAGTTCCATCGCATCCTCTTCAGTTTTCGTTATGTTTAGAAATGCTTGTACTTTTTTCCTTCATTTTGACCTTATCTCAGGTCACAGTCATACAAGATGCTTTATTTCCTTAATAATTGGAATAGGATTAATAATAATTCTGAAATGTACTATATTCTTTTCCACTAACTCGTTTGTATTCTGACATAGTTTATGTAATTCATAAAGATTAAGAAACATCTTGTGAGCTGAATCATATTAACCAAATGTAATTAACCAAAGGCTTGCCCATTTGTTCATATATATCCAGGTGGCTAACTTTTTAAAAACTTTTATTAAACACTCTTTATGTCATACATTGGATCATGTTGCATAAGTCACATCACAGACACACTGTCCAGCTGTGCAGTCGTGCTCATGTAAAAATTATACACAATGTTCAGCGCACAACACGTGGTTGCAGCCAGTGGGAACACCGCTGAAGATTTACGGGGATTGGAACCTCTCAAGAATATTCCAGGGCACCGATGGGACCGGGCCCTCTGCAAAATATGACCACTAGCGTAGGCAGAGCCGTAAATTATACTCCTTGTCAGATAAACACACTACTAATGTTTCCCTAAACATTTATGACATCTAAAGCAGTTCCATCATTTTCTTTCATTTTCTATGTTGATCAACATGAGATTAAATGTTAAAATGCTGCATGAATATTTAACTCTGATCACCGTATCTTCTCTCAGACAACGCTAAGACATTTTCTGCCTCAACGTGAACTCCTCACCAGCTGTGCAGGTCCGGACCGTGGTGTCATTGAGCTCCATTAATGTGTGACTCATCTGTGTTTTGATGAGTAACGTAGATTTGGTGGCCTGAACCCTGCTCTGAAGTCTGAAATTTTCAGAAACATTTTTGTAATTTTTTTATTTTTTATTTGCAGAGTTCATACTCTTTTACTACCAGAATCCCGACCCGCCGCTTTCTCAGGAAGCCCGTCCTCCCCTCCCTGAGGAGTTATGGAGCCTCAGGGGAGTCTGGGAGTAGAAGGGGAGCAGGGCACGCTGGTCCCGAGCCCCCGGAGTGACGCGGTGACCCACGACCTGGAAGAGCTGACTCTCCAGCCCAGCCAGAGCCTGCCACCCATCAAAGAGCGGCGGAATGGTGAGTGTATCGAGAAAAAAAAAAAAAAGTCCAGCACTCCGACCCTCATTTCCATTCCATCAATTAAAACTCAAGTCCTGCCCTCACGGTGAGAAAATAAGCCCCTCCAGACAGTTTTGGGAATCTTTTTTTTTTGTGGGGAGAAGTGGGGAATTACAGAGGAATTGCGTTCGTCGGCCAACACGTAATCACGGCTTAAATGGCTCCTCAAAAGCTGCTTCAAGTTCCTCTTGGATGCCTTCAGGGTACGAAGCGTCATCACTGAAGGGATCCTCCCCCAAATATCCATGAATTTACTGCTGCATAGGACTCAGCATGCCCAACGTAATAAACGCATACGTTTCCCAAGAATTTGTTTTTAAAAGCGGGGGTGATCGTGGAGGAAACTGACAAATCAGTGTTATCTGCTCCAGTTCATCTCAATGGCGGCCCTAACTCGTTCTCACAATCTCAGCCAGCGTCTCCCGTCTGGAAATGTTTTCCTGCCGTGTGAATCTTAATGAGAGGGCATGGCGGGGCATGTTTGTTTGGCCAGGCTGGCAGCGACCCATGCCGAGTCGGCCATTGACATTTTCACGAGCGTCCCCCTCTGGGCCTGGCCCATTAAAGCCGGTGGAACTTTGTCGTCTTGACCCCTCGGAACTACTCTGATCTATGATTTTTCGGATTTTCGTCTGATTCTCCTCCGCACCCTCTCTGTTATTCTTCTGACTTGGAGGGAATGATTGAGGAATTTAGTTTTTTGTTATCCTTGGTTTTAAGAACATCAGTGCTGGAAATATATCTGCACATGCACATATTTTGAAGGATGGTTATAAAGAGCGTTTTTTTGGGGGGTGGCTTTTGTATAACGCTGAAGGCCATGGAAAACCACAAAGCCGGATTATTATGGCGTTGCTCAAATCGTGTGGAATTCTCTGACATTAGCTCGGAACGTTCTCAGGAACATTGGCCAACAGTATTGCAGGCAGTGTATCGATTTCCTCGTGCTTCTTGGCCATGCTGTAAGCTGCTTTTCTCTGGCAGACGTCGCCATTCTACCTCTCCCCCGCCAGACTTTCCAACGTCATTGAGTGCCCAGGCAGCATCCTCCCATTCCTCCCTCAATCTCTGCCTCCCTGCGCCCTGACCTTCACTAAAGCTCCGCTCATCAGACCTTTTTGAAATGCTTCCTGGAATGGCTGCCAGCTTGTTCTTGTTATTCATTAGTGAGAAATATGTTCATAAGGAAGTCAGGTGTAGGCCAGAGGAATTAAAGTGGGTTCTGAACGCTTTGGGGAACTTTCGGCTGATTTTGGTCTGGCAAGCATGAATCCATTGTGCATCTGACATTCATTCTCTGCCAGTTTCTGTCGTTTTGTGGTCAACCGTAGCTTTTTGTTTTGAATGTTGCTGCTAATGCATGTACCAAAATCTAATTATTGAATTATTCAGCATCTACAAATCTCATGACTGTAGACACAACAAGGTTGCTGAGCAACAATCAGTTCCAATAGTGTCATCATAGATGGGAATATTTCTCCATTGTGTTTACTGTCATAAATGTTAACTTTGGAACTGTGGTATAGTGGCATTAAAATATTGAAACGTGACATGACTATTACATCATGAACTAATTCTAACATGAATTAATCAAACTGAAATAATAGTGTGGTAAATTCTTGTGAAACTTTTTAATCTCTGTGTTATTATTGCCTATAGTATTGCTGTCATTTTTTCTGTTACAGTTATAATAGTATCTTATAGTATTGCTGACAAAAGTGCCTGATGAGTAAATTAGAATGGTTTATAATATTAGCTTTTACCACATTAGTTGTGATTATTTTAAGTCTTTCATACAGTTAACACAACTGTGATGGGTCTGATATGAGAGACAATCCCTAGATAAAAATGGAGAAAAATGGTGTTGAAAGCTGAACTAAAGTCCACAAACTGGACCCTGGCATAAGTCCCTGGATATAATGAAGCCCCGTATTCACCTACATCAGCAAGGTATTCACTTTATCATCCCCCGACTTTGTGTTTTACCCAGCAAGCAGACTACAGGTCCAGTTGATGCCCTGTAATGTCCACGTAATGTTCAGGTAAAACAAGCAAAATTTCCCTTAAGTACTGGGATAAATTACAATCATTATAACCAGTGTTTGGCTGCAACATAACTAAAATAATATCATGTTCTCCCAGTGACATGACGCTAGATCGCAGCTTTCACTCTCAACCAATAAGACGGCCAGAAACCGGAAAGGGCGGGACTTCGAGCGTGACGTCATATATCTGCGCTTCCGATCCGTCGGTAGTCCGCCGCTCGCTTTTGGATGATCGCAAACATCGATCGTACACCGCAAATGATGCGATTTTTATTACGTGTATTTGGACCGACGCGACAATATATTATGTCATTCGTGGAATCGCGTTGATTAATGCAGGGTAGAGCTGGAAATGAATTTTTATCATTTCAGCCGTATCAAGCTCACGTGGTAAAGGATCAGTCAGCAAACACGAACCTCTGATCTATACTAACTATCCTTTATGTATGATTCGCCGCTCATAAATTTGTGTCGGTGGTTGTTTAAAGGTTTTCGCATGTTGTAAATAAATGTATTAAATCCCTTGCTGGGATCGTCATGGCAACAGTAAACATTACTTTTGTTCTTATTGGTCACCTAAAATGTAGCTTGCTGATTGGCTGGGATCGTCATGGCAACAGTAAACTTTTTTTTTTTTTTCTTATTGGTCACCTAAAGATGTGCAGCTTGTTGATTGCTTGGTTTACGATGACATCATCATACATTTATGTATTTAAAGGAGCAACCTGGAAAGAATTCTCAGAACTAATTCTTACTAGATACTGTGAATAGCTACAGAAAACATTGAAATGCCTCCAAAGAGAAAAGGCAGACCAGTGAGGGCTGTTCGCCAGAGGAACATCGCCCAGAGCAAGGCTAAGACATCCACACATCTCCATGATTATGGGGACTTCCACCAGTGCGACCATTGTGATAAGAGGTTCCTTCAACTATCCACTCTTACCATCCACATGAGAGCCCACACCGGAGAGAAGCCGTATCGCTGCGCCCAATGTGGGAAACGCTTTTCACAAAAGCCAAATCTTAAAAGGCACCTGTTAGTGCACAGTGGTGAACAGCCATATGAGTGTGAGACTTGTGGTAAAAAATTTTCACAAAGCTCGAATCTCAGGACTCACCAGAAAGTGCACAGTGGAGAGAAGTCTTTTGAGTGCAACCTGTGCGAAAAGAGTTTTACTCATAAATCCAGTCTACTGTACCATGAGAAAACGCATAGAGGAAAAAGGTCGCTGCACCGTGCTGAACGTGGGAAGACTCAATCTAGCCTGAAAGTGCATGACATGAAACACAAGGACATGCAATGCAAGAAGGTCCGTGTTTCAAAGAAGCAATCAAGCTCCAAACAGCATCAGGAGAGCTGTTCCAAAGAATCAGAGCTGCTGACTTACCTGAAGTTCTGCGAGCATTTCTACACTGAACAGGCTGAACAGGCTGAACAGCAGCAGTGTTATGAAGATGATCCAGGGAACGTACCACCACTACAACACAACCAAGAGTCCTTGCAGGATCAGCAGTGGTACAACCCGGATCCAGCCAACATACCACCACCACAGCCCAACCAAGAGACCTCGCAGCAGGGGGGTTTCCAGGGTCTGGTGTACATGTCACCACCACTGCAACACAACCAAGAGGCCTCGCAGGATCAGCAGTGGTTCAACCAGGATCCAGCAAACATACCATCACATCACAACCAAGAGGCCTCGCAGCAGGGGGGTTTCCAGGGTCTAGTGTACATGTCACCACCAATGCTCAAGAGCGAAGAGGCACTAGGGCAGCAGCATTGGGACACACAGGGTGTGGTGCAAATTTCTCGACCAGTCCTACCAATGCTGCTCTACAACGAAGAGCAGTGGGACTTCCAGAGTCTGTTCAACTGTTCAGACTGGTCCAGTTAACACACAGATGAAGACCCAGTGAACGTCCACACAGAAAGCCCACTAGAAACAGCACTGCTGTTTCATCACAGTTCTGTCCTCAAATTCTGCTGTCAGGACCAAAGCTAAAGTGGTCTAACAGACAGCGCTGCCACTGGATTTAAAAATTTATTAAAAGGAAAAATGTTGAGTTACCTGAAAATGAATAAAATTTGTATAGAAATCATTTCTTCTTTTCTTGTTATTATTTTTGTGTATGTGCCTTTTATGGCTATTGTACAAATGAGAATAATCCACTTTTTTAATTAAACTGAGAGCACACAGCATAATAATGATATGAAACAAATGTATTTTCTCAGAAAAAATGGCATTCAACATTAAGAAAATTGAATTACTTATAATGGCCAATCAAAGACTAGTGATGGGAAGATTAAGCATCTGCCCGGGATAAACCATAGGTCTCATTTTACCATAGATTTTACCATATATATATAGAGAGAGAGAGAGAGCATCTAACTTAACTTGCCGGGCTAGACTAGGTTTATTGCGCTGATAGTGGAATGCAGTGATGAGGAAGCGCAAATAGTCACAATGATCGGCTACATTTATGTGAATTTGGTTGAGAGAACCAAAGAAATTTGCACTAAATTTAATTTCCATTTTATTTACTTTTAAAAATACCAGATCACCTCCCTGTCACTCCCCATTGGCACCTCATTCACACTTGTTTGGCATAGTATTAAATATGCAAGCTATAGTTTAAAGTATGTATCTGTGTGCTTCCCGCAGTATATTTCCCAGCCTCAGTATATTGAAGGGCGTATTCCCATTAATGCAAGTTAAACAGCAGCAGTGGGATGTCTGAAATTCCACAAGTAGTTAAAAAGTGACTGAGATAAACTCTGCGTGTGGACATGATCCGTTTCCCTCCATTGTGACTGCTGATAATGCTTTTGTTGTAGTTGTTGTTGTCGTTTGAGCCCTGTGCTCTGGCAGCGCAGCAGTGCGAGGGGTTAACAGCCTGCAGCTTCGTGTCCCTCCTCCCGATCGTTGACTGGCTGAGCCGCAGCAAAGCACGCACACACACTCACACACACACACACACACACACACACTCGTCCACTCGCTGCACTGCGCCGCGAGCAGCGGGCGGAGGGCTCGGGATCGCACCCGGAGCAGGCTGCCGAACGTCCGCTCCGTCCCAGGGCTTTTCCCGTCACCACCGCCGCCTTGCACCCTTCCTGCGCGATCCATGGGACTTCAAGCCCGGCCCCACGCCGAGCCTGCACTCACCTCGATGGCCTGCCTCGAAGTGGAGACCCCCGCGCTCGGCAGGGGCAAATTCAAATCAGGTGCCGCTTTCACCCTTCGCCTGCCACCTCGCTGCTGTAATTCATAACTTAGCACGGCTCTGTGTTGGAACAGCGGCGAGCGTCTCTGTCTGTGTGTCTGCTTGTGGGTAGCGTACGTGTGTTTTGCCCCGCCAGGAAATGACTGGACATTATGACACAAGAGTGAGATGGACAGATTGAGGAGTAACAGGAAGAGATGCTTGGGAAACCTGATCACCCATCCAAACCAAACCTGACCGGTGTCGGGGCATTTCTGTCCGAACTTCACAGACAGGGTGGTGCTTGTGATTTGTATATAATCTCTGTATATATACCTATATAAATACATATTTGGTACACCTAGATCCATTTAAAACAGTTTCCTTTAACCCTGTTACAAAAAAAGAGGGGGGATTTGCATGCTTCATAAATAATTAGAAGGATCTGTAATACCCTGGTTATTAATCGTTGGGTGTTGTACTGTTTGCAGTGGAATGACGTAATTCAGATACTGTAATGGATTTCAAAGTTAAACACTCAAGTGGAGGCATTTTTATCATCTGGAAACTTCCAGCACTCCCGTGGTCCCGGTTAACCATAACTAAACAAATGCTCTTATTTCTAGCGAGAGTTTTGGGGTAACCAGAGGCTCGTAAATGCGCAGGACTGCGTGTTATTTCCACAGATCCGCCGGTGGAAGGGTAGGGTGAAGCAGCCGAGAGGGTCTGCGGTACCTCTGTTTATTCTCTGTAGGAGAGCAGGCAGCGGAGCCAGCTCGCATCACACGGTGGGGGTTAGCCAGGGTTCAGTGCAGAACATCAGTACTGACATCAGCCAAACAAATCCGACAGGACCTCAGGCCCGGGATAAACCATAGATAAAAGCGCGCCGTTTCCCCACTGAGGCGAAGCACTTTCGCCATTATATTACTTTCATAACGCCTCGCGCCCCGTGGCGCCGTTTTTCAATTCGCATGTACAAGCTGGTGTCCAGGGGACCCGCGCAATCCTCACCCAACACGCAATGCAAGCCACGGCTAGGCAGCGGTCCCCGGGGCCCCGCCTCCGCAGCCTCATCACGTTGAGGGACGCGGGGTCCTTCCGTCCCCCCCGTGCCGCCTCCGGACCGTGCCGTTTCCCAGGCCTCGTTCTCACAGCCGCCCGGTTTATTTTTGCTGGAGTGAGTCAGACTTCTGGTGCGACTGCAACAACGGCCTCTGGGGACCTGTGTGGGTCGGGGTCTGCTAGCCTTCAACTCAGGAGGCTCTGGGCCCCAGTGGGGTTGCCAGAGGGTGTTGGGGGACTGGAGGTTCAACAATGACTCCAGGGGCCATGTCCCACCCCCCCGCCCCATATTTCACACAAACGCACCATTTGTCACCATCAGCCATCACCTTGCTCTTCAAATATTTTGGACAAAGAGCGGCGCTGTCCCGCTCAAATAACACGTCTACGCTGGCTTGTTTATGAATGTTTGAACAGAGCCCCCTCTGCAGTTTATTAACACGCCGCACTGAGCGTGGGGTGGCAGCAGCGACAGAATTCGCCGCGTTTCTGTTCTCAGCTTTTTACACCCGGACACTTATTCTCTTTTTGATGTTCCAGGGGCTTAAAAGATCAGGACTCACCGACCCAAAGCGAGACTTAATCTCCTCCCCTGTGTCTTTATGGGCCAGCCAGCACACAGATGACTTCATCTGCACCTAAAACTGGGTGCTGATAAGAAAATGTCCATTTATTGGCCTGTATTGTGCTCATGTTCTCTTTTTTTTTGCCTTATAAAATATGCTGTAATCTTTAAAGAGTCGAAGAAGCCAGGCCCCCCGCGGCCCACCCCGCGGCTTTAAGAGCCGCTGTCCTCCCAGGCACCGTGGTAGATAACAGGATAACCTTAAGATGCACTGAAAACAGAGTGAACCAGATGAAAGTGCTCAGGGCCGCTTCTGCGTGACTGACCCCCTCACCGGCACACTTTGATCTCCAACAGTTCTCCAGCTCCGGCTACAGCAGAGGCGCACCCGGGAGCAGCTGGTGGACCAGGGCATCATGCCACGTGAGTCTCGCTGACCTTACTTCACCCCTACAACTTTTGGGGGTTCTTAAATGAATTGTAATGTTTGCTGTGATGTGATGTTTTAGGCGTTTGGGGTGGGGGGGTGTATAAAAGCACATGTGCACGATCACATACCATGTTACTAAACAGCCAATCAGCTGTTTCAGTAAGAGGACTGCGGTAGTAATATCACTTTCAACAATCACAGCTAATAATGCTGGTCAAACTTGCTGAAAGGTTTGTGGTGATTGGGCTGGAGAAGTCCTGGAGACCCTGATGAATGGGACCTTGACTAGTATTAACAGTATTAACAATATAGGTCCTTCACTGGTCAGTTTATGACCACACGTCAGCTGGTGGTGGACTCCAGTCTCCATGCCGCAGTCACACCAATCCTCCTATAACCGTGTCATGACCACTGGGTCTCAGTTTTTTATTATTTCTGCTTTGAGCCTAAACCATAGCACTGTAGATATGCCACAGTTTGTGTTCCTACAGTACCAGTCGAAAGTTGCACCATTTTGAAGGATCCAATGCAAGAAACATATTTATTATATGTTTATGTGTATTAGGAGAAGTTAAGTATGTTTGATGAATCTGTTTTTTTTTTTTTTTTTTCATGGCGGCTTTGTTCACTGGTGTCGTCATCAAAAGACGCTTCATGAACCGTCTCTGTTGTCCAACTTAAGGTGGTGGACAAAAGTGTGACATGCTGCCATCACAGACTTTGCTTTTGCTATTTTTTTCTCTTAAGTACATAACCTTAGTCTATAGTCCTGTGTCTTCAGTTTTGTTCTATAATGTAAAAAATAAACCATAACTGAGTAGGTGCATTCAAACTTTTGACTGGTAGTGTAGATGAACTGGCATCATGTATACGTGGAGTGTTTTTGACTTGTTTTAAATGTGTGTGTTCTCGTTCCTTCTCTGGCTCACACACACTCTGGTTTTGAAGTGGGTCGTCGCTCGTCCTGGCCTGGGTGAGAGGGAGGGGATGTTATTATCAGCGCTTTTTTAAGAGGGGCAGATCTAATAAAAGTGCTCGACGCGGCCTCGCTAAGAAGGCGGGGCAGCGCGGGGGGCGGGGGGCGGGGCTGGGTTGGGGAGGGTGAGTGAAGCAGGAGATGGACGCCAGCAGCCACCACATCTCTGTCAATACCAGGAGTCAGTCTGGTCAGTAGAGCGTTGACTGGCTGGCCGAAGCAACAGATGAGTCACAGGCGGGGCCTGCATGTCTGGTTTGCAGGGTCTGAACCCCGCCCCCCCCCAGCGATTCGTCTCTGTTGGCCCCACGCAGACAGGACTGCGGGCTCGGTCTGTTGCGCTTGTGTGGACTGCTTGGCAGGACTATGTTGGCCGGACCACACAGACACCTCAGCACACCAGGAACCAGCAGGAAGTGGGCCGTCTCTGGTCCTTCGCTGACTCAGTAAAAAACGGCCCATGCAGCGGATTCGCGAGTTTTAGGTGCATGATCTTTGGCCGTGTGAGTAATGAGCGTCTCACCAAACCACGTCCCAGTATCTGAGTCACGATGTGAAGTTCCCCAGCGCCTGGTCCCTGACAAGCTGGCTGCTCACGTTCAGGACACCACTATAGTTCCATAACCATAATGAAGTCCAAGGCAGTAGGTCTTTGCCGCTCTCTATGTTTTGTTTATTGATGCAACATTTTATTTTAATTTTTTTGCTTTCTCCCTCATTTAGCCCTGAAGAGCCCTGCTGCCTTCCATGAGCAGATCCGGAGCCTGGAGCGCGCCAGGGTAAACTCCACTTTCTCCCAGTCCGATACAGCACTGATGTTTACTGCAACACCCAGTAAAAATGACTGGACACCCCGTTTAATCAACCCTTTAGCCCTTACTATAGAACAAGCAAGCCCTAAAGATAAACTGGGGCTGTTGTGTTTTTCTTTGTGTAGTACTAATAATACAGGGAGTGCAGAATTATTAGGCAAGTTGTATTTTTGAGGAATAATTTTATTATTGAACAACAACCATGTTCTCAATGAACCCAAAAAACTCATTAATATCAAAGCTGAATGTTTTTGAAAGTAGTTTTTAGTTTGTTTTTATTTTTAGCTATTTTAGGGGGATATCTGTGTGTGCAGGTGACTATTACTGTGCATATTTATTAGGCAACTTAACAAAAAAACAATATGTACCCATTTCAATTATTTATTTTTACCAGTGAAACCAATATAACATCTCCACATTCACAAATATACATTTCTGACATTCAAAAACAAAACAAAAACAAATCAGCGACCAATATAGCCACCTTTCTTTGCAAGGACACTCAAAAGCCTGCCATCCATGGATTCTGTCAGTGTTTTCATCTGTTCTCCATCAACATTGCGTGCAGCAGCAACCACAGCCTCCCAGACACTGTTCAGAGAGGTGTACTGTTTTCCCTCCTTGTAAATCTCACATTTGATGATGGACCAATGGGGTTCTCAATGGGGTTCAGATCAGGTGAACAAGGAGGCCATGTCATTAGTTTTTCTTCTTTTATACCCTTTCTTGCCAGCCACGCTGTGGAGTACTTGGACGCGTGTGATGGAGCATTGTCCTGCATGAAAATCATGTTTTTCTTGAAGGATGCAGACTTCTTCCTGTACCACTTCTTGAAGAAGGTGTCTTCCAGAAACTGGCAGTAGGACTGGGAGTTGAGCTTGACTCCATCCTCAACCCGAAAAGGCCCCACAAGCTCATCTTTGATGATACCAGCCCAAACCAGTACTCCACCTCCACCTTGCTGGCGTCTGAGTCGGACTGGAGCTCTCTGCCCTTTACCAATCCAGCCACGGGCCCATCCATCTGGCCCATCAAGACTCACTCTCATTTCATCAGTCCATAAAACCTTAGAAAAATCAGTCTTGAGAAATTTCTTGGCCCAGTCTTGACGTTTCAGCTTGTGTGTCTTGTTCAGTGGTGGTCGTCTTTCAGCCTTTCTTACCTTGGCCATGTCTCTGAGTATTGCACACCTTGTGCTTTTGGGCACTCCAGTGATGTTGCAGCTCTGAAATATGGCCAAACTGGTGGCAAGTGGCATCTTGGCAGCTGCACGCTTGACTTTTCTCAGTTCATGGGCAGTTATTTTGCGCCTTGGTTTTTCCACACGCTTCTTGCGACCCTCATTGACTATTTTGAATGAAATGCTTGATTGTTCGATGATCACGCTTCAGAAACTTTGCAATTTTAAGAGTGCTGCATCCCTCTGCAAGATATCTGACTATTTTTGACTTTTCTGAGCCTGTCAAGTCCTTCTTTTGACCCATTTTGCCAAAGGAAAGGAAGTTGCCTAATAATTATGCACACCTGATATAGGGTGTTGATGTCATTAGACCACACCCCTTCTCATTACAGAGATGCACATCACCTAATATGCTTAATTGGTAGTAGGCTTTCGAGCCTATACAGCTTGGAGTAAGACAACATGCATGAAGAGGATGATGTGGACAAAATACTCATTTGCCTAATAATTCTGCACTCCCTGTAGTATAAATTAGACAATCATACATGAAAGTTTTTTATTTTATTAAAACGCTGTTTTAGCTCCTGTTGAAGATCCCGGTATACCTCGACATCTGTATCTGTCGTTAGTATTTCATTAAAAAAAATTTCCAATTTTGCTTTTATTGGCAGACTGAGAGCTTCTTGAAGCACAAACTCTGCACTAGGCCTGAACGTTCTGAACTGGTCCGCATGCATATCCTGGAAGGTAACCAAATGACTTCGGTTGCAGATTAGATGTAATATAGTAAATCATCATTACAGCAGAAGACCATTTGCACTTACACTATCATCCAGAAGTTTAATGTCATTTATAAATTCCCATTAAATGATTTGTCTAAGATTTCTTTTTGTGAAATGTTATGGATTTAAATGGATTTAAATTGATGGTGCTTCTCAAATAGAGGGGTGGGGTCGAACTGTCTTCTGTATTCAAAAGACATTAATACAACTTTGCTGATTTTTCTCTTGCTCCTTAAACAAAAACCTAGAATTCTCCACTTTCACAAAGCCATGTATGTCTGTAAACTGAAACACACACGTTTTATTATACAGTTGCACTTGATGTTATGCAACGTTTCAAAATAATGTTTCCAAATGGAAAGACAGGGAATGGTTTAATATACATTAATATAGTGCATTTAAGCTAAACTACACGTGTAAATCAGTCATGCAATTTTACACTTGGGAAAGCCATAGATAATAGGGTTAGTGTTAGGGTTAGGTTTGGGGTTAGGGTCTTACCGTTAATTAAAAAACCAACATGTGTGTGTAAGTTCACAGACATACATGACTTTGTGAAAGTAAGAGAAAGAGAGGGGGGGTGTTTACCTCTTCAGAAAATAATTGAAGAACACTAATGTAGAGAAACCCATTATTAGTTAATTACCCTTTATAACATTTATGTTGTATAATGGACAAATCAACTGTTTCTAAAATTATGATCTTTTAAACATTAATATATAACAGTCATGTATAATCTCATATTTGTGAGAGAAGAACAGTAGCTTGTCAAGAGTTTGAAGTTAATGATGGAGCACTCTTTATTCTTTTGCAGAGACCCAAGCAGAGCCGTCCCTGCAGGCCACTCAGATGAAGCTGAAGAGGGCTCGCCTGGCGGACAACCTCAACGAGAAGATTGCCCAGCGGCCTGGACCGATGGAGCTTGTGGAGAAGAACATCTTGCCTGTGGACACAAACGTCAAGGAGGCCATCATTGGTAAACAGTCCCATCAGAGGTTGCACGCTATTGGCTCCCACTGTTTAGCCTCACCAAATTATGGTCCTTTTATCATCCAAATCACAAGAACAGGACGTTACTGCACTGCAGTGTAGCACAGACAGGAAATAGTTGTTTACTGGCTGTATGGTATTTATTTATTTATTTATTTATTTATTTATTTATTTATTTGTCTTCAGATGGGGACGTGTACAACTTTGATGAAGACAGCAATGATGCCCTTTCACCCGAGCAGCCGGCCAGTCAGGAGTCCCAGGGCTCAGCACCATCACCCAAAGACATATCAGCCTCGCCACCAACCACCTCCATCGTGCCGGTGGGTCTCTCCAATTTAACTCTTATTTTATATCCGTTGAATATTACATTCAAACAGAACAGAGAAATAGCCACCCATCCCTCCAACGCTTTTGTACAAAAAAAAAACAATAAAGGATAATATTATATGATAATTTACATAAAAAGATAATATTGTAGGACCTTTACATTTTTTCCATTGCCAATTAGTGCATCATGTCTCTAATCCACTGTCGAAAGGCTGGAGGGGAGCTTTCTTTTCAGTATATTTTTAAGTGTTAGAGCCAATTCTGTGGCATAATAGAAAGTAAATATTTGAATATGTAAATATAATATTGCATTAATAGTAGTTGTTGAATTAGAATGATTTATTGATTATTGTTTAATAATTCTACAGTTCAATTCTGATTGAATGTACTTGCATGGCACGCATGTGAGCCAAAAAGCCAGAAGCCTGAAGCTTGAAGAACACCAGTCTTTTGACAGTCACGTATAAAGTTGAGAAATTCATATTTTGTTTTGTTTTTTTGTTTTTATTTACTGTAAAAAACACAGATATAAAGGAAAGTTTGGATTTATGACCGTTATTTTTGGAACGTGTCGGTTTGAGACTAGTGAGTCAATCTGCTGCACTCACAATAAGAGTCGCAAATGCTACAGTCTTCCTCAAGTAAGGACTGAGGGAAAGAGTTTTATTGACTGAGGTTTTGAGTTATATTCCTGCCTTTTATTAAATGATTAGTGATTTATTTGTCAACAGATAAGCTTCATAACAATTTATGGTCTCATTTCTTTCTTATCACAACCCCAGAGCCTCAGTCTGGTTCCAAGCGAAGAGGCAACCAACAGCCGTCCCACAGTCACCTTGCAGTGTGTCACCACCATGGCTCCCACTAAACCAGCACCCACGTTGGTGAAGGTAAGCTGCCCCTCATGGCTGAAAGTTGTTGTTTTTCGATACTGTGACATACAGCATAAGATCCACATGAAATCCCTGGGATGCTGGCAGCACCTGTCCATGTGTAGACCCGGTTATTGGGAGGTTTGTAGGGTGTAAACATAACAGCAGAGAGACGAAACAGGCCTGAAGCGTCCACTTGGAACAGAAAGTTTCTTCCAAGAAATGAGCGAGTGTTGTGTTTACACAAAAAAAATTCTGAGGAAGTTTATTGTGGGTTTTGGCTCGTAAGGTGCGTGCTTCACAACATTCGATTCGATTTTTGCAAATAAGAACATCAAGCATTGTGCTCTTAGTTATGGCTACAGTTAAAGAATGAAATTATAAAAAGCATTTTTTTCTGCAGTGTCCTCTAAATGAAAGTCATATTTCTTATTGGATTTAATTGTGGTTTGAGAGCAAGAGCAGTCTGGTGTAAGCTGTCCTTGCGGGACCCCAAAGCTGCGTCACGTCACATTGAAAGGGCCGCCTCAACAACACTGAGCTGACAGCCCGGGTGCTGCCATGTCAAGGACCTCAGAGGGTGACCAATCGCAGGGCTTAACTGCGGCCAGCCGACTCATGTCTTCAATTTTTGTTTCAAATGAAACAATTACGCTCTGCGCCAAGGGGAGAAGCGGCTGAGCCCTACTGCCCGAAAAGGAGGAATGAAGCAATAACTCATGCATTCAATGTAATCCCTTCTGCCTCGGAGCATTTTTCACGTCATTCTCTGTCGTGCCGTTCCTCACTTGCGCAGGCGTGGTCGGGGCCGATGCTAATTTGGCATAGCGGCGTGGCTTCGACCTCTCCTCTCTAATGCCAGGCCGTTTTCATGTGCATCCGGCAGCCCCATGAACTGAAACAATGGGGGTCACATCCCCTTCCATACATCCTGTTTCCTCATCCTGTCATTTTCTGGGTGGTGTTGACACTGCGGCCCAAATATTTCATTGCAGAACAGCGGTGTGTTGGTGTGGTGCTTCTATCTTTGTGGGGACATTTTGCTGGACATTTACATTTGCTAATATTTATTAACTAGTTTACTAAGTTACAGCAATATGGTTATGTTGAGATGTAGGAAACGTGTGTGCGTGTAATTCTGAACCTGGTGCTGTTTTCCCGTTCTTCGTCGCCCTGTAGCACAGCCAACCAAAGGCTCCCAGCGACAAGAGCCGTAGCAAGAAGAGCAAAGAGCCCAGGCCGCGGGTCAAGAAGCTGAAGTACCACCAGTACATCCCCCCTGACCAGAAACAGGAGGCTAACAAGGCGCCCATGGACTCGGCCTACGCCCGCCTGCTCCAGCAGCAGCAGCAGTTTCTGCAGCTACAGATAATCAGTCAGCAGCAGCAGCACTACAACTACCAAACCATCCTGCCTGCACCGTTAAAGTATGTCACACACATACACACACACTACAACTACCAAACCATCCTGCCTGCACCGTTAAAGTATGTCACACACATACACACACTACAACTACCAAACCATCCTGCCTGCACCGTTAAAGTATGTCACACACATACACACACACTACAACTACCAAACCATCCTGCCTGCACCGTTAAAGTATGTTACACACATACACACACACTACAACTACCAAACCATCCTGCCTGCACCGTTAAAGTATGTCACACACATGCACACACTACAACTACCAAACCATCCTGCCTGCACCGTTAAAGTATGTTACACACATACACACACACTACAACTACCAAACCATCCTGCCTGCACCGTTAAAGTATGTCACACACATACACACACACTACAACTACCAAACCATCCTGCCTGCACCGTTAAAGTATGTTACACACATACACACACACTACAACTACCAAACCATCCTGCCTGCACCGTTAAAGTATGTCACACACATGCACACACACTACAACTACCAAACCAGCCTGCCTGCACCGTTAAAGTATGTCACACACATGCACACACACTACAACTACCAAACCAGCCTGCCTGCACCGTTAAAGTATGTCACACACATACACACACACTACAACTACCAAACCATCCTGCCTGCACCGTTAAAGTATGTCACACACATGCACACACACTACAACTACCAAACCATCCTGCCTGCACCGTTAAAGTATGTCACACACATGCACACACACTACAACTACCAAACATCTTGACTTTTATCAAGTTACCTCTCCTAAGCTTAACCTCAGTAACCAAGATAATCTTTAGTTTTTTCCCCTCAAAGAGGATTTTACAGCTATCAGACCTTGTGGTTCTACAACTACTTGCTTTTCAAGGTTACAGTTACCCACTAGGCTACTACCAATTTACAACTGCTAAACTATCATCCATACACTAGACACACACAAACACAATTTCATTCTACTACTAACAGTTACAATTGCCCTTAGTGAAATATTTTTTACACACCGAACAGCAGGAAACAGTAGGAAACGTACTGTTTCCTCTAATAACAGTTGTGCTGCGGCCCTGTAATGGAGTATTACATAACTTCACTAACAATGTAAATGTTGTGGCACGCCTTGGGGGAGGGGGGTGACACAATCGATCTGAAGTTAGCAAGTCAACACCTGGATGGTGACACAGGAGCTTTCAGCTCTCGTTTCCTCCTAACAGCTCCTGTTTCTGTTGATTATTTTTCTACCATTATTGTTTCATAGGCAGGTGATTGCGGATGATAAGGCCATGGGATGTGCCCATGCTTTTTAAAAAGACCCTCTTCCTTCTCACTCCATTCGACTACATCCACCTTCCCCCCTTCTTTAACCTCTCTCCCTCCCTCCCTCCCTCTCAGGCCGGCTGCAGAAGGCCCCACTGCTTGTTCTAACGTGGGTTTGAGCAGCAGCATAGCTCTGTCCGCACCCATTGTGGTCTCCGTGCCAGGTGCGGCCCCTGCTCGTCAATACCACACCCTGACCAACCGCAAGCCTGGTCCCCTGCCTGCCAACCTGGATGAAATGAAGGTGCGTCCCCAGGTGACCCTTTCAGCAGATGTGAAATGACTCGTTTAATCAATGAATGATAAACAGCTAACTAAGCAAGTGTTAGTAAGTCCATCGTTTCAACCTAATTTAGAATATTTTTGAAGATAAAAGCCATGGTTCTGGCTCTGGGACGTCCTCTACGAGGTCATGTTCATAGGCGAGTGTGTTACCCACTAGGCTACTACCACCGTCATGTTGGAGTATGTTGAACACGGCACGTGTTCCTGTGGTTAGCCAGAAAATGAAGTCCTGAAACCACACAGTAGGTATAGAGTTGGTGCAGTTAGATGGCCTGCATGACATCAGATGCCATCCTGACTGTGCCCAAAGTTAGTGTGAATCTGTCATTCAAGTAAATGTTTTTTTGGACTTATTAATTATTATAATCTAAGGGTTTCCGGTTGATTTAAAAGATGCAGCGAGTCTGCTGTAATGAAGGCAAGGGGTTCTGATTTACCCTTGTTTTTTTTTTTGTCATTTCCTTTTAAAATATCTGGTCTGAATTGTATGTTTATATTTTTCCACCTAAGGTCAATCATCAGGCCTGTTACTTTTTATACAGTTACCTCCATTGAGTCATGCCAAAGGGTGACATAGAATCAGTGTAGATGACTGATTTGGCAGACAGAATATCATATCAGAAATTAAACCTTCATATGTGCTGTATTCATTATACATTAACAAAAAAAAAAAACCTTAATCATACACTAAAACCTTTTATTTTATGTTAATTATTATGGATGATAACTCATGAACGCTATCCAGTATCTTAAATTTTAGAATATTTCCTTATTTCCTACAATCATTCAAAAATGATTCACAACACAGAAATGTCTAACCCACCTTCATTAATACAGTCAATACTTGGCTGACGTTGAAAAGCTGAAGGTTTAATTTTTTTAAGTAATTGACCTTTAAAAGCAAATGACCTTCTCATGACATTTTTTTGTCATGGAGTAGTACATCCGGAAAAAGGCTGTACTGTACACTACTGTAGCCTTTATTATACTGTAATTATAGAACGTTTAGAGGCGCAGTCCTTGGTACCAAAAGTGCGTAGAGAGGAGTCTATTTAAACCAGAACCACGTGTTGGAAAGGGTGGTTTATTGCTGTAATTTCATTCTGGCTGTTCTCAGACACTTTTTGTTTGCCATTTAGTGAGTGCAGGGATCTCTGTTCTTCATTACTCTCAGTAAACAGATGGAGCAGTGAGCAGGTGGGTTTCATTTTGTTTGTTTGGTGCGTGTTCCACCCTCAGGTGGCCGAGCTGAAGATAGAACTCAAGCTGCGGGGTCTTCCTGTTTCTGGAACCAAGACGGACCTCATAGAGAGACTTAAACCCTTCCAGGAGGGCAGCGGTGGCACTCAGCCCGGTGTTGCTATGGAGCTCATGGCTCCCACTGCATCCCTGCAGTTCGAAAACAGCAGCTCCTCTCCCCCTGTGTCACCCGTCCACTCTGAAATCTCCAGCACCAGCATGGAAGAGGCAGGGTTTGCAGAGAGCTCCTCTAGAAGCTTCCAGGGCACTCCGTCCCCAGGCATGTCAGCCATGAGGATGTCACCCAACAAGGTGCCCATGGAAGACGTCACCATGGAGACCAGGGTGATTGAGAAGGACCAGCGGCTTCACGAGAAGGAGCGACAGATCGAGGAGCTTATGCGCAAGCTGGAGAAGCAGCAGAGCCTGGTGGAGGAGCTGAAGATGCAGCTGGAGGTGGAGAAAAGGAACCAGCAGACGGGCCAGCGGCCTGAACCAAGTCCGCCCCATTCGCCTCTCTCAACCTTCACTGTCAAAGAGGAGAGTGGCACCACTGCAAGCTGCTCCATCATCCAGCTGGCTGGGATTAAACAAGAGGAGCCCCAAGTCTCCCACCAAGTCCCCCATATTTTCATCAGCCACCAACAGGTGCCCCAGGTCCCCCATGCCCTGTTAACCAGCCAGCCTGGAGCACAGATTCTCCTCCCAGTGTCCACCATGCCCACCAGCATCCAACTGCCCAACACGAGCAACATCACAGCGCAGGTAGGAATTTGTCGCTGTAAAACGAGTTTTTAATTCGTTAAGTCCATTCATTAGTCCTTGTGTAAGATACAGTATGTGCTTCCCAGCATGTGCAGTGAAATCATTACAGTTGCCCAGAATGTCACCAGCACTGTTCATTCTGATGTATTTCTGAACAGTGCAAACCATTAATGATGGAGGGATAAAAACCTGATTTGGAAATAAGCATGATGGGTGGTGACTGGAGAGGGACTATGTCTGTGGAAGTCTCATCAAGCTCAGAGCACAAACAATATAACACATATGCAGCAGTTTAATGCAATAAATGAAGCCATTATGCATCTGGTTCTGCCTTCTTTTAAACCCTTCAGGCACAACATACAGTTGCCAGTGCAGCCACAGGTCTGCCCCAGACGTCTCTTCTGCAGCACCAGAAAACGGAGACGTCACCGCGGCAGCAGTCGACGCCAGCCACAGCTCAGGTGAGGACAGGGGACAGAGAGGACGCTCCATCCATTAACAGGGGGGTGGATCCAGCAATCAGTGTTTTGCATACTGTGACTTAAGTGAAAGCACCATGAGGACCAACATTTTCCCACAGACCTTGTGCTCTATGTTGCCTCCTTCTCCAAGTTTTTTAAAATAAATCCTCAGTTAATCCGTGATGGAAAACCCAAGGTCCATTCCTCAGGAAAATCTGGCTTTTATAAGCCAGAAACTAAAGCCCGTGTTCATCTCCTCTTCATGCGCTCCTCGCTGGGTGGTTTATCTTCATGGTTGGCAGGGCAATAACAGTTGAGGTCAGGTGATTGATTCCTCCGCTGCTCGCAGCAAAAGCGGCGCTGGCACCGGCCCGGTTACTGGAGCAGGTGCTGAGTGATCGAACTGACAGCAAGCATGCCTGCCACGCCCGGCCGGGACCTGCGACATAATTAGCAGCAGCAGTTTTTAACTAACCCTTCTACCCCACTCCAGAACGGCCCTGCTTTCCACTACCGGCCCATCCAGAACCAGCCTGCTGCAGAAGTTCCTCAGCGGTTCCTCAGCAGTTCCCCAGAAAGCCGCTCACCCGCACAGAATTCGCCCAATCACATGGCTCACAACGGACCTTTGACTAAAGTAAAAGTTCCTGCGTGACCATTTTTTTCTGATGTAGTGTCATGCACTTCTGCTATTGTGTTTTATTTTAACGAGCTTTAATAGCGAGGCTTCAATTATTGCTTCTTTTTTTTACGTGGTCGTTTAGGCACCGTCCCCCTGCCCACCTTCTTACATCCTGCAGCCGTCCACCTTCTCCAGCCTTAGCCCCAAGAACAAGGACCCTCCTCGCTATGAGGAGGCTGTCAAACAAACGCGCAGCTTGCAAGCCCCTATACAGGTAACACACACACACACACACACACCTCATCCTGCACTATATAGCAGGAGGGTCATTGTTTTTTCTGACTTTGCAGCATGTTATGCAGTCATCATATTGAACTCCTGTTTAAATCTGCCCTGGGTGCAGTTTTCTTCAGAGAATAGAGCATCTGTTCATTTCAAAGGCTGTTTTTTATTCACATCTTCCCCGTATGGGATTGACTTGTGTTAAGCAAAGTGTATGTGTTCCCCTCAAAGGTTCCCACTGCAACCAGTCAGCACATGGATGACCTGTTTGATGTGCTGATTGAAAGTGGAGGTAAGAAAGGATGGGGCTGCGTTTTCCTTGAATATACAGTATAAACTGATTTAAAAAAAAGTTTTTTAGTTTTTTAATCCTATTATCTAAGTTGTAAAACATATGTGTTTTAAAGGTTGGATACAATCTCAACTGTGGTATTCTGTGGTATCACAGTAGTAAACTGAGTTTACTGGCTCAGCATTAATTCTAAATTCTGATCATTTACAGACCTGTTAATGACTACCTTTTTCGAATTATTTTTTAGATTATACTATTAAATCCCTCATAAAATAAGTGACATCGTCTTACCTTCACAATGCATTGTAGATGGCACTTAATGTGATCTTTGTATTAAATGTTTGAATTAGTCATAAAAATTAGGTTGGGCCAATATGGTCATTTGAGTCGTATGACAAAGTAAACCCCTCAATATGATGATGACCCTCTGTTCTCTTTTGTACAAATAGAAATACCCCCCATCATTAAGCAGGACCCTCAGTCCCTGGACAAGCTGTTGCCTGTGACGGCCAACGTCACCACCCTTCCCATCAACACCGTGCTGTCCCGCCCTCCACCCCAGGTGCAGGTGGCCCGGCCGCCCTTGCTGGTGCCGGAGTCCCCGGCTCCCAGCCTGCTGGCCCTGGCCACAGACAACCAGCTGGAGTCGTTCCTGGAGGGCACGCTGTCGGGCGGGACGGAGCCCCGGGCGCTGCGGCTGATGGAGGAGCTGCACAGTCATCTGCTGGAGCAGCCGCACTCGCCCATGGACATGTCCGAGCTGTCCTTCACCTCCCCGACCATCCACCTGCAGGATGGCAACTTGGACAACATGGAGTGGCTGGATCTCACCATGCCCGTCCCCACAGGCGTCTCCCCGCCTACAGGGGTCTTCTCCTCTGACTTCCTGGACCCCCATGACCTGCAGCTGCACTGGGACTGATCTGTAGCACAAACGTGGAAACTTTACAGATAGGACATACAGGTACAGCTTGTTGAAGAAATACAGAGTGCAGAACTTCACCTGTAGCTCGAGGAGCTGTGTGTGTGTTCTCCACTGGAGAGCTGGATCGGAGCGTGTTCTTGACGTTATTGGGATGTTTTATTTTCATCTGACCAATTTCTTGAGAGGAGAAAGAAAGCACTAAGCCGTGCCTGCTTTTGGATGCCATCCCGGGACACAGGCCTCTGCTTGGCATGAGGCAGCGCGGTTTGCCTCAGCAAGAAGCTTTTCTTTTTTTTTTCAACGGACATTTGAAATCGGTTTGCTCGCCATCCGCAGTAAAGCAGATGTAAAATAGAACTTGCTTTTGGCGAAGATGACGGGCTGTCAAGCTTACACAGACAAGTGAACCATAGGGACGCAGCACACTGAAATATTCAGCTTGCGCAATAGATGAAGTGCCTTCGCATTTTAAAAGATCTGTATTTAAAATATATATATATATTTGTTCGCACTGTTGTTGACAGCTAGGACTGCACGATTTATTGTATAAAACACACTGCATCAATATGCGTCTGGGACCGGTGTTTTATTCAGCTGTAACTCAGACACCAAGCTTCCCTTTACTTTTACAATTTCATGAGAAGGAACAGAAAAGCATCACTTTGCTACTAGATTAATTAAAGAAAAATAATTGTGTAGCAGCATAATCATGTCTTTTGCACGCAAAAAAAAAAAGATAAAGACAAAGTAGCTGGTTTATGGAGTTGATGTCCTTCTCTGATCATGGCAGGATGAAAACCGGCGTCTCAGTGGTGTTTGCTGCTGTTCCATTACGATTCTGACTGGGAGACATGGCACCCACCATATCAACTAAACACCCCACTTTGGGGGCTTTGGAGGCTTCGACTCCGATGCTAAAATTTCCCTTCATCCATTTACCATTTGACAGTGTATAACAGGTTTTTTGGGTTGTAGGGTTCATTTTATTAACCAGAATCTTGAAAATTTTACATTTTTAATTCCACATAAACTAATAAGCAAAGTCACATAAACATCACAATATCACATTGACAGCCACGGCATCAACAGGACATTTACACTGTTCCCAAAAAATAAACCTGTTTAAAACCAATGAGCCAGCAGTGTAGGCCAGTGCAGGCTCAGTAGCGACATCTGCTGGCCGAAATAAAATCTCCGCATCTCCATATCTACAGTAGGCCGTATTACTTGTTAGGTAGTGAAGCCACAGAGGAAACACGTGCCAAAGCGGCTCTTTCACCTAACAGAACAACGGAGAGGGAGAATGTAAAAATGGAGCCAAAGCGCTCTGTCTCTCGCAAGGAACAAATACAATGTACATATTTAGACACATACAAGTTTTTTCAAAAGTAGCGGATACGCAAGCAGCTAGAACCTGTTTCCACTGGTATACAGAAAAACAATATGGCATAAGCACTTACTATAGTCAAAGTCCTTTATTACGTTGATCAGAAATGAGAATACAGAGGGAATTGTGTTTTACACTCTCAAGAAAGCAACTGTGCACTGCTCTACCAAAATAACAATAAGAAGATCTTTTACCAAGAAAAAAAATTTAAACCAAAGAGGTTTGTGCTGGAATTTAATGGATATCTGGTTTTATATTGTCTCCCTTTGAAGATAATTTGAGACATGGATTGTATGCTATACATTTTGCACAGTGTATATATTTATACATGTTATGTATACATACTTTTTTAATACAGATGGAGCACATCTGATTTTTATTGTTTTTTTTGTAAATAAACTGATGTTTTGTGGTAAACAATTACGGGCGTTTATTGTGTGTGTATATAGATCCTTTTGTGTCAAAAAAGTAAATGCTGACACTGTAGGCTGTGTCTTCGCCTTAAGCAAACAAGGAATTTATATAAGGCCTTAACAGACAAAGAAACAGAAGTATTTTGACTGCATCCCTAGAAGAAATTGTAACTTTTGTCACAGCATCCATAACCCGTATAAGAGAGCATGAGCATGGTCCGTAATCCAACTCTGCTTCTGTGTTCAGCCACAGCATTCCAAAGTGTTAAAAGAAATAGGTCTGCGTTGCGAACAGGGATGAAGGTGGGCATCCACTTACTGCCAGCAGTCTCCAGGTCCCTACAGTCCACAGCAAGCTTCCACGGCTTCCAGGTGGAGGCCCAGCGCCGTAGATCTTTAGGGACTTGGACGTCTGATCACCTCTCTTGTGTTTTACAACTTTTTCCAAGTGTGAAGGGCGCTCCGACACTTCGGGCACTTGTGTTCAACATTTTTAAAAGTATTGGTGCAAAAAGGAATCAGGCAGCATCCGGCCACGCAGCTATAGGAAGACAATGAGATGGAAGTTTGCTGTAGAGAGTCCATATGCCTCTAACTTTCAATAATTATAACATGAGCCCCAAAAAATAATAACATGAGCTCTGAAAAAAATGTTCACCTGCTGGATGGCAATAGTGCAATTTCAGCATCACCCAGCCCCATGCCTTTCAGTGAGATAACAGCCTTTCCTTACCAACTCTGTGCTTATTAACATCATATAGTATATCGAGAGTTGCATTGAAATCAAATAGCAGTTCAACTGATCTTGGCCCAATTATTAATAGCAGTTACGTTTCTGCCTGTCAAATAATTTACTTGTGGGTACAGTGAGACACAACACTGACCCAACTGCCACAGTGTGGAGGATGCTTATTCATTCCTCAACATAATATCAATCTTACATTTTTAATTAATGAATTCCTTTATTTGGAGCGGGAACTGTTAAAACTATGGTGGTAGAAGCCTAGTGGGCAACACACTCACCTAGTTACCAGAAGACCACAATCCCTGAGTGTCTGCTGAGACACATGTCCCTGTAACTACTGATTGTAAGTGCCATAAATGTACAGTACAGGTCAAAAGTTTGGACACGCCTTCTCATTCAGTGTGTTTTCTTTATTTTCATGACCATTTACGTTGGTAGATTCTCACTGAAGGCATCAAAACTATGAATGAACAGATGTGGAGTTATGGACTTAACAAAAAAAGGTGAAATAACTGAAAACATGTTTTATATTCTAGTTTCTTTGCTCTGATTACTGCTTTGCACACTCTAATCATTCTCTCGATGAGCTTCAAGAGGTCGTCACCTGAAATGCTTTTCCAACCTTCTTGAAGGACGGAGGTGTTTAGCACTTGTTGGCCCCTTTGCCTTCACTCTGCAGTCCAGCTCACCCCAAACCATCTCAACTGGGTTCAGGTCCAGTGACTGTGGAGGCCAGGTCTCCACTTTTTGTTAAGTACATAACTCCGCATGTGTTCATTCATAGTTTTGATGCCTTCAGTGAGAATCTACCAACGTAAATGGTCATGAAAATAAAGAAAACACATTGAATGAGAAGGTGGGTCTAAACTTTTGGCCTGTACTGTACATTCCACCCCAGGAAAAGTTAGTAGAAAATCAGTGTAGGCCTCAAATTTATTTTGCCTAATTTCTGTAGAATGAAAAGCAACAAAGCCACTTTTTTTATAGTAAATACTATGGTCTTGTTTCCTTGCTTCTTGGTTCAGGATTGTTCTGGTTAATAGTTGAGATTTTTGACCTCCAGGGTACTTACTCCCCTAAAAGCGCTAATGTTTCCAGTTCGACATCAAATTGCTCCCCTTTAATGTCTAAAAAAGTGCTCCCCACTTACCCAAACATCATAGATATAATGCACACCAGCCAGGTAGCAGAACCAATGGTATGAGCGGTCTCTGTGAGGATGAGCTCGTGGCAGTGGGGACACTGTGTTGGACCCGGGAGGAATGTCAAGTCGGTAACATCCATGACCTTGGGAGCTGTATGTCATTAAATATGTAATATGTAGTTTAGAGATTTATATAAAAATCGATCCAATGTGTATATCACACATAAGCCAACTGTAAATATACCAATATACCAATCAGACATAACATTATGACTGCCTAATTGCCACCTAACTGGCCCTGGCCCATCAAGGCATGGACTCCACTGGGCCTCTGAATCGTTGTGTGGCAGGCAGGGGGCCATCAGGGAGTACAGTTCCCATGGAGGGGTGTACTTGGTGTACTCAGCAGCCATGTTTCGGTAGGTGCCTTGACACTCACGGACCCGGCCCTCCATATAAAGTAACATTTTTCGGACCAGGAAATCTTTTTTTTGTGTGATGTCATGTCATCATCTTGTCCTCATGTCTTGAGGACAGACTCCTGGCTAAAATGGATTCACATAACATTTGGTTCCTGGCCAACTCACAATGGGAAGAGAATTCTGCCTCCTACCAGAAATAATATATTTATCTGAACACAAGGTCTGTACAGAGCCTGAACTTTCGCTTGTGTCACTAATGTTTAGGTTTCCGCTGGTGTTCCTAATGCTAAGTCCACCTCACAGCACAATATAATGTAAGAGTTACAAATACTAACTCACCAGGGAATTTTGGTGGAGCACAGACACATGACAAATCAAAGTCTCCATCCTGCTGTCCTCCTGTGGTTGTGTGTTTGAACCCAAAAAAAAAAAAAAAGTCAGATATAACTGGTAATGTAGTGGATGGTATGTGTTAGATGGCAGAGCGTGCGGGCTACGGTTACAAGTGTGGTATTAATAATACAATATGGATGTTGTGTATGTGTGACGGTTAGGACTGCTTGTGTAGAGTAAGTGATGTACTTGTTTGTTTGATGGTCTGGTAACTGGTGTCATGCATGTTGAATGGAACAGCAACTGGTATGTGTGGTTGAGCAACCTGATGTTGTGATGGTAGTGTAGCTGGTGCAGGGTGTGTGTGTGTGTGTGTGTGTGTGTGTGTGAGAGAGGGTGTAGTGAATGTACGGTCAGGGAAAAACAGGCCTGCTCATTTTGTACGTTTGCCCACTAACAAATGATCTGACTATAACTCAACGGTACGTTTATTTGAACAGAGAGAAGAAATATTTAAAAAATAGCATTTTCATGAATTAAATAAGTATTTGACTCCTTTGAAAAACATTCATTAGTTGGTGGCAAAACCTTTGTGGGCAATCACATTGTCCCACTCCACTTTGCAGAGCCTCTCCAAGCCATTTGTAATGACCTGGCTGAGGGAAGGAGGTTCTCACCAAAGAATTGACGGTACATGTCCCCATCCATCCTCTGCAGTTGTCCTGTCCCTTTGGAAAACACCCCCAAAGCATAATGCGTCCATCTCCATGTTTGACGGTGGGGAAGGTGTTCTCTGGAATCATAGGAAGCATCCCACCTCCTCCAAACACGGCGAATTCAGTTGGTACAAAGGAGCTCGGTTTTGGTCTCATCTGACCACAACACTTTCACCCAGTCTTCCTCTCAATCACTTAGATGTTCAGTGGTGAACCTGTACATGTGCTTTCTTGACCATTACAGTCCTTTACGGCGTACTGCGTTACCAGCTATGGTCCCAGCCGCCAAGATCTGGGCTCGTAGTTCTTATCACTGAAACTCCATGAGCTGTGATTGCGTGGAGCTCCAGACCAAGGGAGATTGGCTGTTATTTTTTGGTTCTTCCATTTGCGTATAATCACACCAACTGTTGTCACCTTCTCACCCAGCTGCTTGCCGATGGTCTTGTAGATGGTCTTGCATAAAATACTTATTTCATTCATGAAAATGCAAATTAATGTATAACCTGTTTTGTTATTGTTCTGTCTCTCTCTGTCTACCGGTGAAATGGCAGATTGATCACTTGTTTGTCAGTGGGCAAACATAAAAAAATCAGCAGGGTATCATTTCCCCCGCTGTATGATGGTAGTGTGGCTGGAGTAGGGTGTGTGTGATGAGGTTCGGAAAGCAACAGACCTCTCCTCATTTGATTTTCAATTATCTCCTGCTTTTTCATTAAATCTTTCTTCTTCTCCTGAATGCTATTCAGGTCCTGCTTGATGTTCCTCATCTCAGTCTCTTCTTGAATGTCCTCTTCTTGCACATGAGAAACAATCGATCAAATAATCTTTCAGGGGACCGAGAAATTAGAGATCACAACCAACATCATGTTTTGCTCCACTGACCTGTGATCATCTGACCAGACTGCATCCTGAAATCCTTCAACATGACCAGCATGACCTGTCGATCGGTGAGCTGCTGCGACTGGAGTGAGAGGCTGTTCATCTCCTCTTTAACTCTCTGCAACTGCCACTCTGTTTCCTCAGGAGAAGCGGACATGGTGGAGGCTGATGGAAGAAGAAATGCTGAGTTTCCCAAAGACCTGAATGCATTCGCATAAGTCAGGAAAAACCTTTCAGCAAACACCAGTGTCCTGGCCCATTGGCCCACCTCTGCCCATTGTATTACTGGCCAGCAGGGGCAGATCCAGAGAATGGGAGCAATCACCAAGGAAGAGACAATTACAGCTTCATTATGCAACTGTTGTCTTAAATAACAGCGCGACATCGTAGTTAATATTACTTGACACTACAGAATAAACTATTTCAAAATCAAAAACAGCTTAAACAAGAAAGTAGTAGATGCAGAATGTTGTGTTCAAATAAGTTTTCCATGGAAGCTCTCTAGAAAGCACTGTCCAGAAACTGTAGCAAAGTACGGACATTCACCAATTTATGCAGTCTAGAGTAATAGAAAAAGAAGTACCGACCCACATCGGTAAATAAAAAAAAAAATTATAAAACACTTAAACCGGACTTAAACCTCCTAATTCATCCAGTTTCATTACTGCAATAATATTGCATAATGTATTATGTAATATTATTAACATATTTGACCATAGTTTTCTCGAGTCCATTAAGTCCATGAGAAAATGCTGCTGCTTTATAAAAGTGCCAAAAAGAGCGGAGAGTAAGGTGGCTGTAGCAGCCAGTCGGCTCTTACCTTCGTGACAGAGGAGCAGCAAAGCTGCACGGCGCGGGGAGGGGGAAATACAAAGGGCTTATAAAGCCTCCAGAAATATGGCCGCCGTATTTAAATGGTGTGGGTTTTCAGCCATGTGCTTTCCATGGAACATGAGTTCACGAGCACAATACTCATAAAACCTGAATTAAATGAACACTATATATTATTTAACAAAAATGCTGGTGTTTAAATCAAATACTTTAATTCATTAAAAGTAGGCAAATAAGGTCAAGGAATTGTGACAAATAAAGCAACAATACAAAACAGATTGCATATTTTCTAAGATGGTACACTTCTAAGCTAATGCACATAATTTACTGCATGTTATACACACTATTCATAACATCTTAAACAGCATCATTTGCATCGGTCAATACGGACCAATCCAGATTGCTTTCACAGCATGTCACGGGAAAACAAGCCTACTGTCATATTAGGAATATGCTTTGAATATTATGCAAACTCAGAAAAACTCCTGACAACTGGAAAAGTGGGAACAAAAGGTGGAGTGAGTATAGAGTGAGGGCGACACCAATGCCTCATATTTCATTTCTTTATCAATTTCTTCAAGAAGGTCACTTCATCTCTGTTCCTGATTCCATAGCTGTTAAATGAAAAAATTAACACTCACATACAAGAGAACAAAATAATAATAATAATAATTCAAATAATTTTGACAACTTACTCTTTTAGTTTCATTTTGTCCTCTTCCAGTTTTTGACCATTAAACGCTAAGCAGAAGTTTCTCCACACATATTTCCTGAACATGGAGAAAAAAAAATCCATATAAGATCAACGGCAACAATTGTCCGATGGTGAATTTTCTATTTCAATCAGATATATTTACCAGCTGATATGCCGGACTCCACCCTCACGTTGCTGCTTAAGCTCATAGAACCTGCAGATGGCTTTTTTCAGATCCAGCACAGTCGCGTGTTGCACCACCACGATGGCTGCAGAAGAAATGACAGAAGGCTGGAAGTCAAAATGATCTGGCCGGAAACTCAGCTCATTATAGGCTAAATGGCCACAGAGCTTGAGTTTCTTAACGAGCTTCCAAATCTAGGCACAAATGAAGTGTTAAAAACAGCTAGGTTGTGTGTAAAATACACATTTTACACACAACCAACATCCATCAGTGAGTGTTATAAAGACAAGATTGATGTTTAGTGGTCCCTCTATTAGTTCCTGTTTAAATTTATGAATGATTTAAAGTATGTATGCATTTGGGGGATGAAAAAGAACCCTGTGTGCTGTACTTACGCATAACTTCGCCATCAGCCTTGCACACACGCACAGTCATAGCCTGGCCATACTCCAGAGCAATCTGAGAATTTACCTCTTCCAGTGTGACCTAATGAGTAAGAAAGTGGTCAGTACCGATCCAAATTTTAGATACATCTGACTGAATCTATGGATAATATGCAATATGGATATGAAATATGAAATACAGACAAAAAAAGTCGTCTTTACACCAGAATCCGTCAACACAAGAACAGGTTTTTTCCCCTCATTCCATCACGTTCAGAAAAAGCTAATCTATAAGACAGTTTGTTCCATATGGACAACACTACTTGGACCAATCCCATACACTAAACAGTTGCACATTATTGTTTATTGCACTTTATGTGTATTGTTTCTGTAAAGATTCTGATTGAATGTTCGTATTATAATACTCTCTATACTGTATATTATACTGTGTGTGTACTTTCCAATAAACACTATTCTGATTCAAGATACAAATGTAAATATATTTAGTTGGAAAAACTCCATGAAATTATGCACTTATTAAGTGCATTGGCCTTTGAAAGTAAAAAAGCAAAAGTGAAGTGATCGTCATTGTGAAACACTGCAGCACAGCACACAATGACACAACGAAATGTGTCCTCTGCTTTTAACCATCACCCTTGGTGAGCAGTGAGCAGCCATGACAGGCGCCCGGGGAGCAGCGTGTGGGGACGGTGCTTTGCTCAGTGGCACCTTGGCATAACAGGATTCGAACCAGCAACCTTCAGGTTAGGGGTCCGCTTCCCCTTTTTTAAGCATTATTGTGTCGATAGTAGTGGATATCACCTAAGTGTGACCTCTGCCCTTTGAGAGTGTTGAGGTTTTTTGTGTAAATCAAAATATATTTGCATAGATCTGAGACAATGTGGGAATGATGATCTGTGGTGAATTCTTCATTCATTAATTCGCCTTCAAATGGACAATGCCTCACACCGCAAAAAAAATCTGAATTCATTAACATCCGCCTTCTATCACAAACCTGAATCGGTAGATCACAGAGTAGAGGGTCTTGTACGATCATGGCGAGCCCCTCCTCAAAAATGTCTAGAAACTCGGAATGGGGCAGCGCCTCTTCATCCTCCTCCTCCTCCTTCATCTCCTCATCCGCCACCATATCATAATCATCTGTAGGGTTTTTGTTTTCTTTATCCCCTTTAGGACTCGTAGGTTCTTCCATATTTTCATTCATGATTTCCCCCTTTTTTCTCTGCTTCTCCTCGATTAGCAAGAATTTGAAACCATGAAGAGGAAAAAAAATCGACTAAAGCAGTAACATACTTGAAACATTAAAAAATCATGAAAATCCGATCGCAATTCACTTTAGGGTATATCCAAATAGTAAGCGTGATCCATTTTTTCGGCACTAGAACAGAACTAATAGTGTCCGTCCAGTAATACTTACCGCCAAAAACAAACCTAATCAATTTAAGTTCCGCCATTTAAACATCATATTTGTCTGATTGTTCTTTAATGAACATAATTTGTATATAATTTAAAAAAAAAAACTATTGCATTGAATCTCACTTGTGATGATTGAGTGATTTTCAGGGCCTTTGGAAATTATAGTTTCATTCTCAACTCGTTGAAAGTTTCCGCCCGAGCACATAAAAGTGTAACAAACGACCGGGATGCGTCCATTTGGAGTCGTGCGCCAAATAGTGTAAATGTAAAGTACATTTATAGCACAGTCCTGCGGAAATGCTGCTGTTTTGTCCAGCCTGTGCGAACGTGTTGATAGTGGAGGAGGGCCAGAGGTGCTACAGGTTCGCCTGTAACACGTGTCCCTACGTGCACAACATCACGAGGAAGGTCGGTGTAACATTTTGCATGTTTCGGAAAATGTTTATCGCGTTAGCGTGACGTTAAATTCTGTATATATTTACCCTTACCTTGAGTACCTTGTAGTTATGCCTCAGGTATGTCGCTCATTATAACATATTAACATTTTTAATTATTAACCTTATCCAGAGCGACTTAGTCAGTAGTTACAGGGACAGTCCCCCCCTGGAGACACTCAGGTTTAAGGGTCTTGCTCAGGGACACGATTGCATTAAGTGGGGTTCGAATCTGGGAATTCGGAGTTACCCATTAGGCCACTAGCACCCCGTATTATACGAGTTGTTGTGTTGACAGGTCAACAACAGAAAATACCCCAAAATGAAAGAGGTTGACGACGTGCTTGGTGGCGCTGCGGCCTGGGAAAACGTTGATTCTACTCCAGGTAAAGTACTCTGCATGTCAGTAAAATCATAAATACATCTGTAGCGTTAGGCCTCATGTCTGAATTATCTTTTTATTTTTTAGAAACATGCCCGAAGTGTGAGCACCCCAGAGCTTACTTTATGCAGATTCAGACAAGGTCAGCCGACGAACCCATGACAACTTTCTACAAATGCTGCAATGCGCAGTGTGGACATCGCTGGAGAGACTGAACTTCAGTACTGGTTTGCTGAAGATGCACCAGAGTGCTGCATCTTCCGTTCTAGCCTAGATTTTATTTCATGTGAGCACTCCCATACAAAACAGCTGTACAAAACGACAGGTTAAATTATTAAAAAAAAAAAAAAAAAAACCCACAAAGAAAAGATGACTCAAATTTTTTTTATTGTTAAAATAATAGCTGATGCAACATCAGTGGTCTGACTGACATACGTATATTTTACTGATGAATGCGAACGTTGGCAATGCGACACACTGCCTTGAAACCTCATTTACATTCTTCAAACATGAGTATTACTCTGCCCTGTTCAGCAACTGCCTAATGTGCTCTAAAATAAAAAGGAACGTTGGGTACTAAGACAGGACCGCATCCTGACGCTGAAATGTGCAAAGGCTAGTGTCTTTCTAAAGGGATTATTATTCATTATTTTAATAGACCTGACACTAATTCAGTTCCACGGTCTGACCATGAGAAATTTGCAGCCTGAACTTGCAAGTACTCGTTTGACCACAAGCATGCAGACAGTGTTAAATGTTGCACTGGATGGTTGCTTTTCCTTGTCTGAGCATGCTGGTTGCTAGTAGAATTATGCAAGTAACATTTCACCAGAAACAAAAAAGAAAAAAGCCAGACGTACAGGGGTCGAAGAGCCAGTCCAGCATCATTTGTCTATTTGCACCTATTTAGATGTTCATGCAAAAAGTGACTGAGCAGTGGGAATGACTTCTCCTCCCTTCAACGTAAAGCCAGAAATCCTGTGGCTCTGTAAAGTCCAAATCCAAACAATTAATGATTTTAATCAAAAACAGAAAAAAGGTTTAAGCAGCATAGCTGCATTTAGGGTGTTACACAAACACATAAGTGAATTGAGTTTCCTGTTTGCTGCAAGGTCCCGTGAAAAATATGTAACAATATCTGGTGTGATATGGATTTCTGATGTTACACAAAACCACCTTGCAAAGTTTTTTCCTCAATTTCAAACAAAAGCTAAACACTCCCTTCCTGACCTCATTTACCACTTGTGCAAGTTTCGAGTTAACGGTTTGCTCGGATTCTGGAAAAACAAATATTAATTAAATATTAACACACATGATTTAAAAAAAAAAAAAAAAATTCATCATAATGTGAACTTCATCTCACATTACCAACAGAAAGGTCCAGAGCAGAAACATCAAGACCTGCTTAAAAATCCGGTGTCTATAATTAGCCAGTGATACCATTGTGAATTAACCACTAGAAAGTGGGGTGGGATTCCAGTTATTTAAACCAGTATCAGCAGACAGCAGCAATAGGCCTATTAACACACGCTTCCAAAAGAACCAGGACGTATGGCGGGAGAAAGCGTGGCACAGGATTACCGTGACGTCATGCAGGGTGCTTTGTCATCTAATGAACCGTTCGAGCAAAGCGGGTATTCTCAGTCACAGGCCTGCTGCCGTCCGCAGCATCAAAGCAGTAATGCCTGGCACAACTAAAGAAAATAAAGGAGGGTTACGTTAAAATCCACCAATAACAGTCACTGCTTCGGATGGGGACACAGTACCTTAGATCTGAGCTGAGTCTACCGTTTGTAATAGTGCACGTTTCCTGTTAATTAGGGAGCAACATCTCAGACACGTTACATTAAAATCACATCAGTCAAAGGAGCAGTAGGACTTCAAGTGTTGTATGAGACAAAACATGAATAAAAAACGGAACACGAACGTCACACTTTTCCGGCTGGCTTGTATAGCTTTTCTTCATAATATGCATATTTTCTGTACAGTCGTGTTTGCTAAAATTAAAACAGCACAACAGGATTATGGGGGGAAAAAACAAGATACTGAGAACAGCCACACTGGCCTTTCTAATAAACATCATGTTCAACATAAGAAAAGAGCAACAATTGCGTTACAGCGACACACCGATCCAGCTTTTGACTGCATCTTCAGTTTCACAGATTGGTTTGTGTAAGTAAAAGTGACCATTCACACATCGTTTCCTTCCTATCCATCATCAATCTCTTCTTTGTGTGCATAATCCAAACATCTTCTTAATAAAAACACATGATTATTATATACAATCTAAATCGGCATCTAGGCATTAACCGATATTATACCACTTCACGTGAGCTGCAATAACCATCTTCATTAGCAGATCTCCGCCAGTCTGCATGTTCTTCACAGTAAAACCAAAAGCAACATAAACAGTCGGTGGGTGCGACACGTATTTACAGTGAGAGGTGAACGTAGGGTAAAGAGGAAAAAAAAAACAAGCATAAAACACTGAGCAAAAAGGTAATCAAATGGAAAAAAGGCTGCGACACCCGACCAGGATGGGTTACAGGGACCTTTTCTTCCTCCCACCTTCTGCTCCTAGTTGCGTTTGCTGCAGGACTCTGTTAGCATAAGCGCTTGTATGTGTAGATGTAGCCCTTGCAGTTGGGGCAGGTGTGTGTCACATCTTTCAGATCATCAATCAGACACGGGATTAAGCAGCATCCCAGATCGCACCTGCAGAGAGACAGGGTCATACGTTTACAGAACTTCCACAGCCTCTTTTTACATTTACATTTTACGTTTACATTTATGGCATTTATCAGACGCCCTTATCCAGAGCGACTTACAATCAGTAGTTACAGGGACAGTCTCCCTGGAGCAATTTAGGGTTAAGTGTCTTGCTCAGGGACACAATGGTAGTAAGCGGGATTTGAACCTGGGTCTTCTGGTTCATAGGCGAGTGTGTTACCCACTAGGCTACTACCACCCCTAGATGCCGGGCCCCGTGCCCCACAGTGCGTGGCACGTGGGGCGCGGTCAAGTTCGACAATCAGAATGCTTATGGCATAAAATATGTAGTACACCTATTGGCCTGTGATCCAGTGATATTACCAGGGGAAAAAAAAAAAAAAAACACACACACAGAGAAGATGGATTGAAGTATTGAGAATAAGAACGTCTCCTCCCATTTAAAACTTCAATCATTAAAACATGTCAAACAATTACACAGAAAATCCTGAAGATGTACCTGAGGAGAACACTCCCTATGCATGGCATCTAATACAGCACCACAAAATTCTTTTACTTGTGTTATTCCAAAAAATGAGAGGAAATAATGTCTGTTTATGATGAAGAAATGCGCTCTACATACAGGGAAGGGTCTTAACTTTCCTTGTACATTACAGCAAAATTGTCTCAAAATCAACAATGCCTTTACACACTCAGTTGTGAAAGTGAAGTGATTGTCATTGTGATACACAGCACAGCACAACGAAATGTGTCCTCTGCTTTCTACCATCACCCTTGGTGAGCAGTGGGCAGCCATGACAGGCGCCCGGGGAGCAGTGTGTGGGGATGGTTTTGCTCAGTGGCACCTTGGCAGATCAGGATTCACACCAGCAACCTTCTGATTACGGGGCCACTTCCTTAACCGCTACACAACAGCATTCTTGTCAACTTGTGATTTTGCAGTTAAAGGAGTTAGTGATAAGGGAGGGACAGCAGCTGCCCTACTAAACCGTAAGTCACAGACTGCAGAGCCTGGGATCGTACAGTACTGTGCAAAACATGAAAGTGACAGATGGTGCACACAATCAAATGTGTCCTCTGCATTTAACCCTGCATCACCGTTAGTGAGAAGTGGGCAGCCATGAAAGGCACCCGGGGAGCAGTGTTGTAAGTTAGAGATGTTGGTCTCTCCCACATCTATAAAGAAATTAATGATCTCCTACAAGCAAAAGACTACAGATGGAAAACAGAGAACAACAGAGACTATTTTGTCTCTTTCCTTATGCACATAATGTCAGTACAAAGGTTTACTGCGAATAAATGGGGTAGTGGCGGCCTAGCGGGTAAGGAAACGGACCCGTAATTGGAAGGTTGCCAGTTCGAATCCTGAGCAGTCAAGGTGCCACTGAGCAAAGCACCGTCCCCATACACTGCTCCCCGGGCGCCTTTCGTGGCTGCCCACTGTACAACAAGGCTGATGGTAAAAGCAGACGACACATTTTGTTCACCATGCGCTGTGCTGTGTATCTCAAAAATCACTTTCACTTCTTTCATGTCAAATTTGTAATAAAGCAGCATTTACTGTGTAATTACCATATACAAAAATTGAGTAAAAATTTTAAAAATGCACCAGGTCTCGCTAAGCCTTTTAAAATCAAGATGGCTGCTTACCCAACAAAGAAGCAGAAGAGGCAGAAGAGTGAATTCATGAGGCCGATGTCATGGCTGATGCGGGTGACGATGGCCTGCTGGCAGTGCGGGCACACTGTCTGCACTGGTGATGACTGGAACAACTCCCCTTGCAGGACGGTCACAGTAGTAGCTGCTCCAGGTGGCGCGATCACCGTGGCTGTGTGCCCGGGCCCAGGCCCAAACTGTCCTGGCATCATGTGGGGAAAGTGACCGGGTGGAGGATAATACCCACCTGTGTGACAGAAAGAACGCAGGGCCAGCGTTACATATTTGTATGTAACACAATACGGTCAAAGTCGCAGCGACTACAGCGCCATCGCTATTAATAAACACGCGGTATGAAGTACCATGTGGGTGCGGGATGGGCATCGGTATTGGCCCCTCGCCCGGAACGTGAGGTGGTATGAAGCCAGGCTGATACGTGGGCTCATATGGAGGAGGGCCATAATCTGGCGGCAGGGGGTGTCCCTGAGGTGCAGTGGTCACAGGAGGTGGGCCTGCAGGACAAACAAGACATTCACCACAAATATCCTGGACAAAAAGTCACAGTTAAAAGTGGGATTTGTTACTCCGGTCTTTGTTCAGCAGAATATGATATAGGTTTGAAATGACCTCACAACCGTTCTGTTTGATTAGTGTCTTGCCTTGTATTACATAAAAACCGATAACCCAGAGGTGGACGAAATACTGACGTTCACTTTTAAAGACACCTCCATGCAGCCAAAAAGACTCCTGGAGTCAGTTTCACATGGACTCCCTTCTCAACACAACTTACCAGATAAAGGAGGCTGTCCGTTCTTTTCCTCGATGAGGGGTGCGCTCGGACCCCCAGGGTAGGGAGGAGGGGGATCACTTGACATGTTAAGTCTCCTGATGGCTGGGGGTCCTGGGAGGGTCGTCAGTCACGGTCTGAGGAGGCAACAGGCCAAGTATCTCAATGGTCAAGAACTTGCTGAAACCCCCCCCGATTCAATTCGGCGTACAGTCTGCACTCGAGCAACTGGCACGAGGCGAAAAAATATATATATCGGCTTTTCATTATCTTTTTATGTGTTTTGACGTACGCATAGGGGGCAGAGTACAGGGTCGTAAAGAGGCAGTTCAATGAAATTCGACCGCTTCCTCAAAGTGGAGTGTTTGGCTCATTCGCCGGTCTGAATTTAAGTGACGAGCGTCCAGAAGCAAATAAGCACAGAGCGAGGTCACAGTCCAGTCCAGACATGAGAAACGCTTGCTACGCTTCGGAGGGTTCCATAAACAGACATGGACAAGATGGTCCGATTCAGGTGTGGACCATCCTCGCTCCTCACTGATAAACCGCATTACACGTGTGGTAAACGCCTAGGATTCGAAACTGAGACAAAAGCTCCATCTTCACCAAAACATTTATTTTGTTTTTTCAGCATTCAGACCAAAAGCTCCAGGTTACAGTAAAAACAAACAGATCTGTTAGAGCAAAAAAAGCTTTTTTTCTTTTTAAACTAAAGTTTATTACTGGGAGAAGGATGTCCTTTTCCTTTTTTCCGCGTCTAAGCTGGTTCTTAATCCCCGCTACATGTACTCTGGTGACCCGTCTCAGCCGCACCGCTGCTGTCCATCTAGGTCAGAAGACAGAGCAGCAGAAAGCCCCTCCAGGCGCCTACACTCCGCATTTCACACCACTGACCATGTCAGGAAGACTTTTTTTTTGTTTAATTAATTTGATTTTAGACCATGATTCATATCTAAATATGTAATGTGTTGTATGTAAATATTAATATGTCGCCAGACTGCAGCATTACCTGCAAACTCGCCTGGGGGGGGTGAAGGATTAAGAGAATGTGCCGTAACACCAAAACATCCGTAAGAAAAGAGGGGGAAAAACGCGTAAAATCTCCACACAAAACGCGGGGTGCAGCTCCAGACCCGCCTGTCAAGTTGTGAGGACCAAGCTAAGCGGCTAAGCTAACCAAGCTACAAATGTAAACACGAACCAGGGCGGGCGACAAAGTTGCCGCCGACGCCGCGCTAACGCGCCATGTGTTACGCCGTCGTCCACTCTAAACGCCGCGATCTGCGGTACACGCCAACACAAGGCGGCATTTAATGTTGCGCACGAATTAAAGTGCATCGGGCATCCGCGCTAGCTGACGTTAGCCGACGTTAGCTAGCCGCATTAGCTCAGCGGCCCCGTAACGAAACGATTTAGCCGCTGTTACCTGGAGGCGGTGCAGTCGTGCCGGGCTGCGTGCTCTCTGCTCTGGTGAAGTTACTATGCAACCGTCAGACGTCGGGAAGGAAGGCGGCCTTCCATCTCACACACTTCTTGAATTCACTGGAATGGGATGGGAGGGAGCGTGACGTAAGTAAATCCCTAAAAAAAAACAAAAAACAGAATGGTCTATATTTACACGCGGGATACGGCAAGTCGTGACATCTGACGACGAGATATCGTCAATCAAGTCACGAGTGGAGTTATTACATCTGTTATCTGCATTTCGTAAACTGCTCTAATGCTCGGATTGATAATCCACACAGGCTGAATTTCCGGAAGGGATGCAGGGACGAGTAAACATGGCTTCTACAAGTAACGCACTTCAAAACACGCCATTCGTACACTTTATCTCTTGTGCCACTTTCCCGACGAGGCAATGTAATCGGCGTGACGTCATTTCTTTTTTCATGCGCCGTCTGAAGACCAAAGGGCTCATTGTCGCCCTCTGCTGACGTAAGCGGTCGACGTGAACTCACTCACATTTCGTCAGCCTGCATTGGACTGTGTGCCACTGTTGTGCCAGCAGCTGGTCAGATGTGAACTTCTGGTGTCAGCAGGTTACTGATACTGGCAAAACAAAGTTTGCCATAATATCATGCATTCAAATATACTCAAAACCCAGGTCCTACTGTTTGAAAGTGAAGTGATTGTCACTGTGAGACACTGCTGCACAGCACACAGTGATGCACAACAAAATGTGTCCTCTACTTTTAGTGAGCAGTGGGCAGCCATGACAGGCGTACTGTGCTTGCTGCATATCACAATGACAATCAGACGGAATAAACAGACCAGAACACTGTTAAGTTCACGCTCATTAGCATGGCAACGGTTGCCGAGGACATTTTCAGGGTCCCATGGTGTGTGCGTGGGATTTTTTTCAATACAGCACACAGTAATGGGGTACTAGATTTTTTATAAAAGCATTGATATTTATAAAAATCTTGTACCCTATATAGTTCACATACATAAATGGCAGCATGGAAATTAGGTTAGAAAATGGTGCAAAATGCTGATGAAGGCAATGTATGCATGTGGATTATATTTACATATTTTCCTGATTAAGTTTATGTACTGTATATTGATACTGTGAATCTTATTTGGTAATACAACCAAAGGCTCCCCACCATTTACCCTGTCATTTACACTGTGAGTTGCTACCTGCTATATTTTTGGCCTTTTTTTTTTTTTTTGGTTAGGAAGTGCAGACAAAGCACTCCCTCAGCAGCATGAAGTATTGGGAATCCTGGAGGATAATGCACAGAACAGGACTGTTGAAGGGCACAACCTATCCATTATTAAAAACCACTCAGTGTACAGAGGCGTGTTATGGCTGGACGGCCATGTTGTCTTGCCTTGTGAATGTTGGATGCGCACTCTACAGAAATCAGCGATGGCCTGAGACAGACCGCAAGCGGCATGGCAGAGCCGCTGTTACGTAACAAAAAAAAACAAGTGTCTTGCTTCCTGGTCCTCTGAGACGTCCATCTCTCCACACATTAGTTTGGATAATAAAACAGTGTAAGGAAATGTGGGATACGTGCGATATTGGTCTCTGCTGAGATATTGGGCCATTGGTCTGGCTCAGCAGGAAATAAAAATAAAAAAATAAAAAAAGTAATTAAATCACAGCATCAAGGTTGTTCCATTTACATTTACAGCATTTATCAGACGCCCTTATCCAGAGAGACTTACAATCAGTATTACAGGGACAGTCTCCCTGGAGCAATTTAGGGTTAAGTGTCTTGCTCAGGGACACAATGGTAGTAAGTGGGATTCGAACCCGGGTCTTCTGGTTCATAGGCGAGTGTGTTACCCACTAGGCTACTACCACCCTAATACATATGGACAGAAAAAGTGAAGTGATTGTCATTGTGATACGCTGCATTGTGACACGTGTCCTCTGCTTTTTAACCATCACCCTAACCATCCCATGACAGGTGCCCGGGGAGCAGTGTGTGGGGACGGTACTTTGCTCAGTGGAACCTTGGCGGCCACCACTGCCCCAAGCAACACATACCGGTCATTAAAAAAACAGGGTTTTCCAGAGTCATCTGATCTTTAATCTAGTTCTGATTGTACTATAACCAGTGCAGTAATAATATTAATAAAAACAAAATCTTCAATTTAACAATCTTAATGATCAGTATTTTTGCAAGACCTTGCGGCTCGAGATGCAGGCACTTTCCATGGTGTGTCCTGCTCTTAGCCCATTGTGTTATGTTCTTGGCAGACACGCTGTTGCCCTTGCCAACCTGGCAGCTGCCTGATATTCATGTCACGCCCTGCAAACACAGAAACACACACAGAAACGGCAAGTTCAGGGAGGAGAAGGGGGTTCAGGTGTGAGCGTGCTGCCGCATGCAGCTACACGGCCTAAAATGGTTTATTTTACGTGAAGGTGATACCAGGAAGGCCTGTGTGAAGTTTTCCTTATTTATCACCTCAGATTTTCATTGGCTTTAACCAAAACTTGTTCCAATTTTGTATTCTCATGTGATCTCTGATTTAAACTCCCACACACTGTGAGGAAAATTGCTTATTAATCCGCCTTTGTGTTTGAACCAGTCTTCCAGAAACTGCACTCAGGTAATGTTTGAACCTGTTACATTTTCAGGCTGCTGGAATCAAGATCCATCATAAACCGTACTTTTGAGAAGAAAGGAAAAAGTTAACACAGAGCTGGAAATTACCCTGCTGCTGTTTTGTCTCGGTCTACAAAAACCACACACCGTGTCCTTGGGCGTGGCATAAACTCTCTGCAGTTCTAGACAAAAGTGCCCCACCCCTCACAAACATCTGAAGGTTTTTACATGGCTCCCAATGGCATCGGTCCACCACAGACATAGCTGAAATGAATACATACAATATTTATTCAGAGACATGAAACATAAGTTAATCATACGGTCATCCACAAATATTGTGGAAGCAGTTCCAATGGTCATACAGGGCACATATGTACAGGGGAGATACACATGGTAAATTAAACAATTTGTAACCAAAGTACATTCAGATTGGGAAAGTGTGGCCAAAGGCTTAATAGCAATAATTCCGAAATATTCAGCGTTTTTTTTTCCCCCCCAGTTCCTCAGTTATGTGCAGAGATCTCTCCTTTTAACGCAACATGTCCCATTCCAAAACTGAAGAGGGTGAAATACCATACAAAAAGAAGCAATATTGTTAGATTTCTACATTCTGATTTTACAGATCAGACTTGAACGGCATTATTTCCGCATTTGTAGTTTTAACAAAATCTTGCCGCGCTAATAGATGGGATAAATAAGGACCGATTCCCAATTATTATTAAAAAAAAAAAAAAAAAAACCTGATCTAAATGCCACCAGGCAGTGCAACTCATTTAGCGTCCAAAACTGCTCAGTACAATTCATATGCTACAGTGTCATTGCAAAGAAAAATCCTCACTCCCTCCAACCCTAAAAGAAGAGTTTCTGCAGAGCCTATTCACCAGCAACATCATATTACTGGGAAAAGAAAAAAAAAATATATATATATACACACACACACCAACTGCAAGATCAGGGAGAAGAAAATAATTTTCAATGCACTTAAGGATATTGCCATGTGCAGGGTGCACATCACACACACAATTCATTTATTAGTTCAGAAAACTAAGTGTTAAATACAAAAACAAAGAGCACATTTCTTGTTTTACGCAGTGCACAGAATGGTGTAAAGAGAAGGGGGGTGTTGGTGAGCAGCCATACACATTCTGTCAAGAGCACAAAGGTCTGTTCTGTTCATTTTCTTTTTTTCTGATAAGAGATATAAAATAAACCTAAAAAAGTTCTTCAGCAGACTGACTAAATGTGTACATCTTTATGATCCGCCCCCCCCCCCCCCCCCTCCAGTCAGATCCTCTTTCTTTTTGTTTTTTTTCTCCGTTCCACCGCAATGCGTAGCCCATCAAACAGCGAGGACCAACCTTCACTGTCCTCCCTAAAACACGTGGCCCCGTTGTTCTCTTGGTTCTCATCTCTCTGCCTCCAAGGCTACACTGGCCATCTGTTCAGAAGAGCCTGGCTGGGCAACAGCCGCAGGCCAGCCGGGGGGTGCCGTCTGTGCCGGGAGCTGCCCTGGAGTCCACAGTCCCTGTTGGCTGGGTGCAGGGGGGCTCATGGCCCAGTTGACCTGAGGAGGTGGGGAGGTAGCCATTGAGGTGATGGGGCTAGTGCCGTTGCAGCCCTCCGTGGTCTTGAGGCGAGAGAACATGGCGAGCGTGTCTGGGAAGTTGGGAGGTGTTGCTGGGGTGTTGGCTGGAGTGCACATCTGGAAAGGATACGTCAGGATACAAGTCAGTCAATCTCCACAGTAATATTATATTATAAAAATTATTACTATATTACAATACATGTTGGGAAGATTACTTTGGAAATGTAGTGTTTACAATCACAACTATTTAAATGTAATATTACAGTTATTACTTTCATATAGTAATTGAAATAGTAAGTTATTACATTGGATTATTTTTATGATTACTTTTCAACAATAATTTTATTACCTGGCTGTCCCTCAATATACCTAAGGTTTTGCACCTTAGTATATTGAGGGAGAATGGTACACTTTCCGTTAACAGGATCAAAAGTGCAAGTGTGGATTTAAAGCGTGGTGTGCACTTTTTAGCCAAGACTAATAGATTGGTCGGAATTGGTAATGATCTCGCTGAAAATCACTAAAATCACACAGTGTGTAGCAGGCACTTTAGAACCATGGAGTGGCACACTGAAGCAAGGCATGTCGTCCCTGCTTTGTGTAATATGACCATTACAGTAACTGTTCCTTGAGGTTGGACAGGGATAGACAACATCTAGACAGCTGGCAGTCTAGCATTACATTGAATGCTGTTTTTCCTTTCCTTTTCCTGACATTGACTACAACCGAAACTCCACTCAGAGAGACCACTCAGGCAAGTTAACATGGCAAATGTAGACACCACCAGCCACCAGTTAGTGGCATCAGAACAATACAGTAACAGAAGTGATGGAATTATTGGGGGGGGCACTAAAGAGATGAACCCTGCACAGGAAGAGCTTCCTGTTTAATGTCTTCACACACTCAGAACAGAGAATGCAAAATCAGCGGCAAAGCAGGAGGTCGCTAACAGCACCAGCCTTCTCATAAACGGAGGGCAACAGACCTAAAACCAAGGTTTTGCACACAATATTGAGATGTAACCAAAATTGTAATTGTGACCAGAGGAGGACACAAGCCCATCACAGGGTAGCACACACACACACGCACACACTATTCACTCACATGTACAGTCAATCCACCTCGTGTGCATGCATTTGGACAGCTGAAGGAAACTATAGAGCCCAGAGGAAACCCACGGCAAGACCACGCCAACTCAGCAATGAGCCGCAATTCAATCTCAAAACCATGTAGGCCACGGCGCTAGAAAATATTACAGCTGTCTGAGGAAACTACCTTCAGTTCCTCCCTTTTCTTCCTTCAATTTCGATAAACTGAACTGATGCAAAGAGGGATTCATTGAAGACCACAGTAGCCTGCCAACCTTCAGCTTCAGATACAATAGGTGGTGCTAGAGAGCAAGGTTCAGTTCAGTTGTTTTATAAATTCACTCTTTATAATAATAATAAAATTTTCTATAAATAAATAAAGTCTCAGCTATAGGTCAAAATGTATCAAACACTGCCACTGGTTCACAATTGATGCATCCTTACTATTAATAGAAAAATATTTTTGTAATTACAAAAAAAAATACACAACTTGGACTTCTGTATTGTGAGCCTTGACTCGCTTGTTCCCTATTCAGCAATTCAAATGTCACGCGTCAACAATTAGGCCCAAAACTTCAGCCAACAATAGCATGTAGCACTAATTCTGCAAGCACCGTCCCATTTTCTTTCCTCTCCGGGATGTTTCAGTGCAACTTCTTCCCATTTCCTGTTCCTTCCCAACATCCTGCCTCTTACACTCCCTGTGGACACGACTGCTGTAAATATTCCCAGATGGGCAGCATCGCCATGACGTACGAGCGAGCTGGCATGGCGAAATGAAAAAAAAAAAAAAAAAAAACGGTGTCTTACACCGGCAGCCCTTTTAACATGCACAAATATTCCGGTAGAGACACGTTCAGAAAATGACCTTTGGTTGCCGTGGCTGGAATTTCCCCCCCGAGGAAAATAAACTGACACCAAAAGCAGAGGCCAAATGAAACATCCCTGTTTTTGGGGAGTGCAGGATATCCTTCAGAACGTATGGGGATCGCAGTGTGCGACCAGGTTATGCAATAAACGTTTGTGAAGGAAGCTGGGGTCTGCAGACGCACACGGACACACATCCAACATATTAGCCTACGTAGCTGAACAAACACGAGAACCATTTTATCTTCACCACAAAAACGAGGCCTAAGATAATGCGGGTTTTTATCGTTGGGGTCAAAGATACGGCTGGAACGTTTTTTTTCAGTAGAGCAAGAACATAAAACAATATTTGGCAAATAAACGTACAAGTACAACTTAGTGGCACCAAGGTTCAAATCTGGCATGACGAGTTCTGTAACCCCACTCCCTGCTTTTTGCTACGTATGAACAATGCGGTGCGGACCCTACACCACCCCACACAAATCAGTGTGCACAAAACAACAACGAATTAGGCACTGGTGTCCCACGACGTGCTCAGAACCGGCCCGTTTATGGCTGAACTCAAGATCGTCAGTAATGATCAACCAGTCCCACAGAGGATACGGACGCAATCCTTTCATTACCCACAGATCAGCCCAGATCTGTAATCCCAGATTATTTTACATCCTATACGGCAATCTACTGCTTCACCCTGAATTAGGGTAAGTATCTGTCAGTGTGGTAGCGATGGAGCATTATTGTTATTATTATTATTCTTTTTATTATGGAACACTAGGCTTCTCTAGAACACGGTGGCATTTTCAGTGACCTTCAAGACACTCGAGAGCACACGTGACAACGAACTGAATGAACTGAGCTATGCTGAAGGAGGGAGGGGGAAACACCCATCTCCCCCAGTCACATGCTTACACTACTCTCTACCTACGCTGTATGCACACGGAGCACCCGCACACGTTCTACATTAAGCACCCGGGTCAAAAATCACCACGAGAAGTTGGATGATTAACTCGGCATGTCTGCAGCCAGATGTTTTTCATATTTTCACGTTTAAACAGTCTGCCTTTCGGGTGTACAAGCAAAGGAAATGTGGGCGTTTAAAACCCTGGCCTTCATTCAGAACCGCAGGCCCATTCAAAATGTACCCTCATGCTACTGTTTGGGAGGGGGAAGGAATACAATCCGTTTGTGGATTCGAGGGCCATCTGAACTTGGCAAAGTAACTGCAGAGCGCAGCAGAAACCCGAGACGGTAACTCAGACTGTCGTTGTACTTCCTTCTCCGCCATGATAAGGAATCTGTCAGCAGAAGCTGTTTTCCAGCCTCAGAAAGATTGACGCCTCCCTCTACCGCAATCAAAAGTAAAAAAACATTTTTTTTAATTGCTATTTTTAATAGCACTAGTTCTTACACCAGATGTTTTCGTATGACGATTTCAATTTAATGAAAGAATATTCTCTGGAAAACGAAACCTTTGCAATATTTAAGTTGTGTACTCAGATAATATGGATAAGCATTTAATTTCAATGTATTTAAAAACCTTCAGGTTTTGCCGACATTTGAAACCGTGACCTCCCGCGATGTTAATTTGTTTACATATTTCAATGAATCTCAAAGTAAATTATTATCATAACCTGGACATTCAAAGTTCAGTTTATATATTTTATATTAAAGAGTCCATCGGGCTTCATAAAAATATTCCTACAATGCACCACAGTTTAACTCTTAGTACTGGCCATTATGTGTTAAACTGAACAGCACTTTTAGCTTTTAGACGAGCGACATTGTCGTCCCGTGCATCACACCATTTTAGTTGCATATATTGGTTTTGCATAAACAATTTTATTAAAGTGTTGCACAGTTTTGACATCCATTATACACTGAGAATTTTATGCAATAGTTTTGTCTGAATGCTTATAGAGTTCACAGAATTTTATTGTGAAAGTTGGTTTTAACAAGTGAGTCTAGTTTTCTGTGTCCTGAGCATCACATGGCAAGTTTTCAAACTGCTTGTATGGCTTTTGTCATAACTTTACATTGAACTACACAGTAATAAGGCACGACAAGTACTACATACATGTCACACTTGTTCATAGGTCTGACCACTAGTTATGGGGATAAAGTAACTCAAAATGTCCCGTGCAAAATGTCCTTACATGACAAATCACACCCCTCTGGTCCCTCTAAAATATATATATATATTTTTTTTTTTTTTTTTTTTTTTTTTTTTAATGAAAAGGCAAATGGCCTTCCTACATTGTGTAATCCCTTTTAGGCTAATCTTCAACTCCTGGAGAACTTGATAGCAACCTGATCGGTCAAATTGGAAGCAGGACAACAGGAAAAATGTGGTGCTGCCGGGCTGGAGTTATAGAAACAGGGTTAAGTAAACAGTTATCAGTTTTCAATTATTCATAGTTGATAATTGCACCCGTGTCTTGGTAGGTTTTACTTTACAGTGTAGATGGTGAGGCTTCCGAGTGGCACCTGAGCAAAAACATGGCCTCAGGTTTATGTTTTGGTGGCACTATGATGAATTTAAAACATGCATAACATACCTGACATAACAATGTTTGTAGTAGCCCAGTGGGTAAGACAGAAGACCACAAAGTCACAGGTACAAGCCCCACTCACTACCATTGTGTCTCTGAGCAAGACACTTAACCAGAGGGACTGTCCCTGCTGCTAATGATTTTAAGTCGCGGCGAGTGATAAATGCTGTAAATGTAAATGAAGTAAACGTAGTTACAGGGACAGTCCCCCCTGGAGCAACTTAGTGTTAAGTGTCTTGCTCTACTAACACCCTAGCTACTGATTGTAAGTTGTCTGATGCCGTAAATGTAATGTAACACTGTAAGGTTGTTGTAAATGTTGTTCAACTTTACTACAAGTAAAGTTTCAGTAAAATGAATGCCCCACTACATGCGCATATAGCTAGTTTATATCATAATAATTACTGTAATCATTGTATTTTTTTTTTATTTTATTTATGACCTCAACAGTGCACGTAACGACTGATTTTGACGTCAAACGGAATGAAAATGAACGAATGATGAAGGAAATCTTCATTCATTCTGTCCGTCCAGCGGTGCCGTGTCGAAATGTCCCCTCGTTTTCCCGGAACCGCCCTCCCCCACAACTTAGGACACGTTTACAAAAGCCGACATTTACACCCGCACCCCGACACTAACCTATTTTATTTAAACCACCGCCTACAGCGAAGCCAGACGCCGCCGACAAGCCGGGGAAAGCGGCGGAGCCCCACTGCCGCGGCGGCGGAGGGAACGTGGACGCCCGTCCGTGTTTATTTTTGTCCGCCTCGTGCCGCGCAACATGGCGGACATGTGAACACACAGACACGCTCTTCACGGCGACAACAGCGGCGGCGGCAGCAGCCGGGCGACCGTCACATTTACTCACCATTTGGTGGTGGTGGCTGTACGGAATGCTGCTTTCCTGGAAGAAGGCGCTGAGCGCCGTCTACACGGGGGACAAAAAAAAAGGAAGAATAAAAGGACAGACGGAGCAGGCGAGGTGAAGAACGTCGTGTAAAACGTGTTCAAAAGTCTCCTTGTGTAACGAAACAGAGCATCCACCCCTCAGGAGAAAGGCTGAAATCTTATTATAAGGCGTATTATTATTATTATTATTATTTTGGTGGGGGGTATTTAAAAGAAAAGTGTGAGGCGTTGCCACCCTGTCGTCCGAAAATCGCTACGTTGGCACGAGGAATTGTAGGCTGGTGTTGAGTGTGTAATGTAAACATTAATAAAGCAAAGCGCTGCAGATACACACACACACAAACACACACACACACTCACCTCGAACTGCCAGTGAGCCGCCTGTAAAAGCTGCTTCGCCTGGTCCGCCGCACAGCCGGCGGCCAGAACGAACTGATTTATCATCACCTGGTGCTTCAACTCGTCCATGTTTCCACGCGTGGAAATAAACCAGGGGGGGGGGGGCGTCCGCGTCGAACACGCCGAGTTCCGTCCTCACCCAGCCGCCACCATCGCCGCCTGCGCGAACGCTGGAGTTTAAAGCTCCGGCGTCCCGAGCGCCCCCTGATTGACAACTGACTGCAGCGAACAGGAGCGAGAGAGAGAGAGAGAGAGAGAGAGAGAGAAGGCGACCGAGTCGGATCGAACCGTAGCGTTGTTATGGAAAAGACACCGGGAGAGACTTTTTTTTTGTTACTCATGTTTTACGCTCTGAGTAAAAAAAAAAGGTTGTTTAATTTCGAGTTGTTGTGAACGCGAGCCTTTGCGTTCCAGTAAGAGATGGCATGCATCGTGCATTCCAATAACACCGCTGATAATATTACTATACAAAAGAAAACACTCTTTACGAACAAGACCGCACTTTCACATAATATCAGATGCAATGTGTTAATATTGTGTTAAGACTCGTGTCCATTTTTTTGTTGTTGTTTTAATCCATCACATGACTCAGTTCTCAAATTTTGCAAAACTATTAACTTCTCACGTCAAAATAAAAGTCCCTGAGCGCTACGTTCTGTTGCGCTAGCGCTAAAACAAGCGTACGTGTTGCAGAATATAAAAAACATATTCTTGTCGTGTGTTCTTATTTAAAATGTTTTATCGTGTTCCACTGTAGAACTTTTTGTGTATTGCGATGCGCAACCAGCTGCTCATCCAATCAGTTTCGCCTCCCGGGACGGTGCGTCTATGTTGTGTTGCCAGATATCGTTCTAACTACGAAATTTAAGAATTTATAATCAAAAGTCGTCACAATTTTTGGTGACGGTTTATGGTTCCGAATTGTAAATGACGTTGCGTGTATGTTTTCAGCTCGGTTTGTTAACTTGTATCCCCCTTAACATTAAAAACTGGTTGCTTATATGACAACCAAAATATCTTATTTTGGCATTTTTCTTCTAGGGTCATCTCTTGCCTCTTCAGTGAGATCTGGCAACACGGGTGCCGTCCTCTTACCGAGCTAACAGGGATAACAAACGAGTTTTTATCTTCATCTTTGTACGATATGACGAGCTTCTGTCCTCATCTGTATTGAGCCTCTAACCTCGAGTCAGTGTGCTCGTCTTCGGCACAAACCTCGTCCTAATGCAGATAGAGCTAGATATAAAGCGAAGGCGTAATTCAGCGAAGGCGTCGTTAGCTTGTTAGCCAGCTAGCTGGTTGTCGAGCTAGCTGTCTTGAATGCTTAGGTAGGCAGCTGGACGCTGTTTCGTCGTCTTTTTTCCTGCAGCTCTTAATGAATTGAAACAGAATATTATGTGTCTCTCTCTTTTTGTGTAGCTCATCATATCTTCACCACAGCGACGCAATTTCTTATAACTAGCTGTCAGAGCCGCCTTTATTTACATTGGTTTGGCTAGTCAAGCAGCTAGCCGAATTAACCCTAGGTCTCTCGCCAGCGAACACAACACAGCTCCCGGACCCCCGAAGACAGAAGCGACCTGCCCAGCCGACAGGCGAATCCCGCGCTAAACGATGGGCTCAATACTCAGTCGGAGAATCGCGGGGGTTGAGGATATTGACATCCAAGCCAATTCAGCCTACAGATTTCCACCGAAGTCAGGTTGGGATATTTAAGGGCTCACACGTCTGTGTGCGTCGATTTTAAATCGAAATAATGTTCTATTGTGTTGTCACATTGATTGTAAATGTAAATGCATTATACGTTTTAATACGTTTCTCTTCTCGATTGAAAGGAAATTATTTTGCCAGTCACTTTTTCATGGGAGGAGAAAAGTTTGATACACCCCATCCAGAAGGATACCTGTTTGGGGAAAATATGGATCTAAACTTCCTTGGAAATCGCCCCGTGCAGGTAATTGCTGAAAATTACAGAACGGTTCAGGGTTGTGTTTTGTTTGTGCTGCCGTGGTTTAAACCACTACAAATCATTTAAATGCACGTTCACATTCCTGATGCCACAGCTCTATATTTTCAACCAGTGTTCAAGAGGAATGCTTAATGTGTCCTGTCAATTTTTTTTAAGTTTCCTTACATCACTCCAGCACCTCATGAGCCTGTAAAGACCTTGAGGAGTCTTGTCAACATCAGGAAGGACTCCTTACGTCTTGTACGGTACGATAAGGCCAAACTAAATGTCATGTCACATATACTGTAGTATTACAGGAAAATGATTGTGTATGGATAAACCATGAACTAAATGGTAATGTTGAGATGCCAGAATTTGTGGTAGAGATCGGATCTGTAATGTTGCCTCACACAGATACAAAGATGATGCTGACAGCCCCACAGAGGAAGGAGGGAAGCCCAGAGTCCTTTATGGCGTTGAGTTCACCTTCGACGCTGATGCTCGCGTGGCCATCACTATTTACTGCCAGGCTTTTGAGGAATTCACCAATGGCATGGCTATGTAAGTTGAATAATGATTCAATGTAAAGTTATGACAAAAGCCATACAAGCAGTTTGAAAACTTGCCATATGATGCTCAGGACACAGAAAACTAGACTCACTTCTTAAAACCAACTTTCACAATAAAATTCTGTGAACATAATTTGTAATACAGTAATCTCATTATCACTTCAATGCGACTGAACAGCTACAGCCCAAAGTGTCCAACCATGATCTCTGAAACAGTGCACTACAAAAGAGGAGTGAGCCAGCAGTTCTCTCTTCCCTCCTTCAAAATTGATTTCTCTGAATGGAAGGAGGAGGATGTAAGTACAATTACAGATTAGCGGTTTCTCCATCCATTTGAAAAATCTAATTTGCATATTAACATATCCTTCTCCATCACCTGTGATCTTTCTCATGTTGCCCTTTCATTTGTTAGTGTGGTTTTTATTTATTTAGACACACAGAAAAGGCCCTTTGGCTTTTTCTATACTGACCGGCCATTATAATATTACCAACTGATGTATGTTTATTTTCCCCACAGCTGAACTTTGACCTGGATAGAGGTGTTTTCCCCATGGTTATTCAGGCTGTGGTAGACGAAGGCGATGGTACGTCCTCTGTACCCAGTGCAGTTAGACAAATATTTTTATTTTTAAGTCTGTGCAAGAGCAGGTTGACTTGACTTTTGCATCGTTGCAGATTGTCTGGGACATGCTCATGTGCTCTTGGCAGCATTTGAGAGGGTAAGTTAATGTGTTGTTTACATGTAAGTGATAATTATGCATGTTATGCATGGTGATATCAGTCTTATTGGATTTACTGGAAAGAGAAGTCAATAATTTTCAGTAATAGATGCTTGGAATCGTTACAACTTATCATTGTACAAATGAAGGGGTTACATAAAGTGTCACAGAATATCACTTACCTGTTTTTACAGCTTCTCACCAATTTAAAATTAATAATATAATAATTATTCTGAGTGTAGAATAGTTTGGTATCAGTGAATATTGGTGAATTATGTGCTGTTTACCATCATCCAGTTAATTGTAGTGTGGTCCTACTTTATTCTGTGGCAAGACTAAGTAAGACATGTCTCTTCTGTTTTGACTGTGCGGTGAGTGATAGTCCTTTGTCAGGTTCTGGAGTGCTAAATCCATGCTTTTGGTATTTTCTTTTGTGACAGCATGTGGATGGCAGCTACTCTGTGAAACCTTTAAAGCAGAAACAGATTGTGAGTAAATGTGTGTCCTTCCACTGTAGAGCACAAATTCATATTCATGCCAATCGGTGTTCACTTGTGAAGACTGTATTTTGAGCTCAACTTATATAGTTCCATCTCCATCAGAGATATGGATTTTGACTGTATTGTGCTATAATTTTGCTCCCTGACTGACTGTCTTTGTGAAGGTGGATCGTGTGAGCTACTTGCTGCAAGAGATCTATGGGATTGAAAACAAAAACAACCAGGAGACTAAGGTAAATACTGTTTACAGTTGTGAAGGCTGTGATTAGTGACGATCAGGAATATTCCATCCTGTTTCCACTCTGTCCTTTCTCAGCCGTCCGATGACGAAAACAGTGACAACAGCAACGAATGCGTAGTCTGTCTGTCAGACCTGCGGGACACACTGATTCTCCCGTGCAGACATCTGTGTCTCTGCAACTCCTGTGCAGACACCCTGCGTTACCAGGCCAACAACTGCCCCATCTGTCGTCTCCGTAAGTCCTCTCAGCTTTTCTAACATGTCGCGTTGACCGTGGATTGACGTGCTATTTTTCTCTGCCAGCATTTCGAGCCCTGCTGCAAATCCGAGCAGTGAGGAAGAAACCTGGCACTCTTTCTCCAGTCTCCTTCAGCCCAGTTCTGGCCCAGACTATGGACCACGATGAGCATTCTGTATGTCCTCTGCCTGTGCCTTCCATGGACAACAAATGTGTCAAAGACTCTGACGTCCCATTTGTTAAAAGAGGGCATTAAAATCTATTAACAATAATAACTTTTTATTAATAATAAAATTGCTACAATGTGTGTGTGCCATGTTTGTTCCCAGTAGGTGCCCACCACCCCATTTCACTTCCTGCTTTCTTTTCTCAGAGCTCAGACTCTGTCCCTCCAGGATTTGAGCCCATCTCCTTGCTGGAGGCCATGAATGGGTTGCGCGCTGTGTCTCCTGGTATCCCCTCGGCCCCCCTCTATGATGAAATCAATTTCTCCAGTGGCACGGGCGGGAACGGGCGGCAGCTGACTCCCACCGAGCTGCCAGGGGACGGAGCCCTGCAGAAAGGGAAAGTCAGCAAGTCACCAGATAGGTAACCCTGCTGATTTCAACAACTCTGATTCACATTATCACACATCAGTTCCACTTCAGACAATACATGTTTTTCCCCTCACTTTCTGCAATCATATCATTACACAACTGTGACCGTTTATTTCTGTTTATTTTGGCCATAGTAGGAAATGGGCAGTTTAAGGGTATTGACCTTTGGGACATAAAGTGTCTCCCTATCTATCTATCGATCGATTGATCGATCGTTGGGTAATGGCTGACCTCAGGCCAGGGTAGAAGGGTCCGTGTGAGCATCCATCTCAAAGCTGCAGCCAGAGGTCACACTCTTCTGCAGTATGCAGTAGACTGATGACTCTGCATGTCCTTGGCAGTTCTCTTTGCAAAACATCATCTGTCTGCGAGGGGAAAAATACTAGATTACACAGGAAGTGTGTGTCTGATTCAGGTAAACAATGGCACCAAGACCTTCATGTCTGTGTCTGTCCCCAGCAGCACCCTTAGGTCGCCCTCGTCCCCCATTCAGGAGGAGGATGAGGAAAAGCTGTCAGAGATGTCAGACGCCCAACCTCACGCCATCCTTTCCAGCAGCCCAGCACCTACTGAGGTTTGTGTCTCATTTACATTTATGGCATTTAGCAGACGACCCTTATCCAGAGTGACTTACAATCAGTACTGATATACAGAGGCACACATCTTTAAACCATGATGTTTAAAAATCTTGTGCTTAAGGCATGTTGGGGCAGTGGTGGCCTAGCGGTTAAGGAAGCGGCCCCGTAATCAGAAGGTTGCCGGTTCGAATCCCGATCCGCCAAGGTGCCACTGAGGTGCCACTGAGCAAAGCACCGTCCCCACACACTGCTCCCCGGGCGCCTGTCATGGCTGCCCACTGCTCACTCAGGGTGATGGGTTAAATGCAGAGGACAAATTTCACTGTGTGCACCGTGTGCTGTGCTGCTGTGTATCACATGTGACAATCACTTCACTTTATTATAAAACATGTCTATACAGTTTATACTGTACACATAACCCCCTTGCTAACACTTTACTTTCAGGCAGAAAATATTGAATATATAATGTGAATATATCATATTTTGTATAAGTTGCACATTTAGCAATTCATTCATCACAATTGATTGACTTATGACATACTTTCTATAATGCATGTTTTTTAGGACAGTGTCGAGTGGGAAAGAGACTGGCTCTTGGGGTTACTGCATTCACTATGAAACTAAACTGTGTGTGTGTGTTTGTGTGTGTGATATATATCGGTGTGAGAGAGAGATTTAACAGTCAAGGGTTCATGGATGCTTGAAAAAAAAAATCCTTCGTTACATTGTAATTACAAACGATAAGAGCCATAATAACAGGTATTCATGAAACATATTCAGAGTCTTATGCAGTGTTACATGCGCAACACTGTCACACTTCCTCTTTGTAGGCCACTGCAGCAGAAGATCCCCCAGAGTCCATCACTCCGGAGGACGGTGAGTGTGACGTGCGGTCTGGTGAAGGCTACTGTGGACTGGGGGGGTAGTGCCCAGCGTGTTGTGACCTCTGGTCTGGACTGTATTGCAGAAGAAGTTCTCCTCTCTGGAGCCGAAATCCTGAAGGACTGCAGCAGTGAGCACAGCAGCCTGACCAAAACAGAGAGTGACCCACCCGGGGACCTGTCCCTCCCAGGTGAGAGAACCATCTTCTACCTGGACCCCGACAGGGTGATACAGTCTGTCCTCGAAAGTAGCGTACCTGTTGTTTAGTGCAAGCGCCTCAGTATCTGTGTTCTTTGCTACTTCAGCAGTGCTGTTCTGGCACGTTTTTGTCTGAACAGAAGGTTTCCAATGTTTCCGGCAGCTTCTATGTAGCTAACTGGCTTCTGGTGCTTCGCATCTAACTTGTGTCTGCTGTTTTTCCCTCTCTGTTTCCTCACTTCTTTCACGGCTGTCCTGTCCTGCTTACCTGCTCTTGCCGTGGGCAGCTCTAGGTCCTGAATCCTGCTCTATTGGTATGGAAGATTAACTCTGGTATGTAAGCAGCTCTGTCCAACTTTTTGTAACATAGTTCCTGAGAATAAGAATCAACTCTAACTGGAGAGTTATTTTCTTTTCATCTGCCATCTTCTGACCTTCTTCCGTTTTTAGTATATAACAAACTGTCTAAATAGGAGGAGCTTAGCCACTTGCAGAATATCCAGATATCCAGACAGCCTCATTATGGCCCATAGTAAGCAAAAAGCAGCATTAACTAATTCAGATTTCAGATTTTTTCAGAATCTTTGCATGTGCAATCGCAGCCATGAACTTTGCATTTTACGTTCCCGTCTTCAGCTGTCCTGTAATACTGTAGCACACATACACTGGTAGTATGTTGACTTTGTGTCAAAACAGGGAGACCAACCCCCACAAGACAGTCGTGCTTCCTGAAACACGTGTCAATTACTGCTGGCCAGTGGAATGTTGGCTAGAGCCCGCCTTTACTTTCTGTTACAGTTCATGTGACACGACGCCCATCCCAAGCCAGTCCCCATCAGTCCCCATCAGCATACCACCCTTTGTGTGTTAATGCACAATAACATAATTGACTGCATTATTTAAATATTGCTTTAATGCCACAATAACATGCTACTTTGACCAGCACTAGTTACAATACCATCGACTTTTGCCTCTGATGAATATTTTGCTGTTAATCTGCTGCTTCCATTTACATTTGCAGCATTTATCAGACAGCCTTATCCAAAGCGACTTACAATCAGTAGTGACAGGGACAGTCAGTAGTAAGTGGGATTTGAACCTGGGTTTTCACAGGCGAGTGTTACCCTCTAGGCTACTAGCACCCTCTGCTACTACCATTTTTGAAGTGTGTACTACACTATGCTGTTGCGTTAGTTAGCAGGAGATTAATTTTGATGTGGAAAGTTGATACAATAAAATAAAAAATACAATAAAAAAGGGGTTGCCATGCTGAGCGTAGAATAAGCAGGGTTATGTCAGCAGAACAAAAACTGTTTCCTTACTGCTTAAGTACTGAGTATTGTTTTGTACCACCAAAAAAAATACTTTGCTCCCCTAGTACCACCATTATGACCACCATTGGTATACATTTACATGCAGCTACTTTACACATGGGGGAATTTTATTCCTAACATGAATATGATCCACTATCAATGTACTTAATTTACGAATATGAATAATAATAACCATGTGCATTCAAACACACAGCAGCTGAGAATATGAACAACAATGTCAGAGTCACCTGGCCAGTAGCACTAGAGAGAGCCATTTACAGGTACCACAGTTTGAGAAGCAGGCTGTGTAGTGTCAGTCTGCTGAATGGTCTGCAACTTGGTACAGTGTGTTGTGGTTGACTGAAAGAAGAGCAGATGTCCTTATGGTTCTGGTGGGTTCCTCCACAGGCTCATCAGAGTCCACAGAGAGTCTGAAGAGCCAGAGCACCAACTGCTCCAGCCAGCCTCTCCTCTGCCCCCAAAGCAGCTTGCACATGGAGGATGAACAGATTGACCACTGAAACTCGGCATTCCCCGTGGCTTATCGGCAGTTTCATAACGCTGTGTTGACCACAAACGAGTGTTAAAGCAGAAGTGTCTCCGGTTCTAGCACCCTACCTGGTTAATTAGCAGAATAATTGTTCAAGCTTGGCCACGAACTAAATATCTACTTGTTTTATTTCTCTCTACACTCTACGAAGTACATTTCTACAGACAAGCACACAAGTGTTTCTCCGAAAGGTCGATCTGACACAGCATTAACATCTAACTGGAACTCAGGTGGTTAACAGTCTTATGGTGACGTTTAGTGGGATTGGTATATTGCTTTAAATGTGCGCCTATTTTATTTACATCCTTGCAGTGTTAAGAATTTGTGACACAAAAAAGCCATGGTGATCAATTCATTAAATGATTACATTGTAGGGCACCTGTATAGCGATTTATATACTGTACCATGTGATACCCTGACCATACAGCTTGGATAATCTTGTTCTTTGTAAATGTGTGGGTTTTATAGTTTATTACTGAAATGCACAGTAAGGGAATTCAGATGGAAATGAATTATTTTAGCTATGCCTGCACACTACATTTCAGAGTTAAAATTTAGGCCACTGTATGATGCTCTGTGTAGGTGAACATAATTGCCCCAGCTTACTCTGTATTATAATGTTGAAATGCTCCTACATTTTATAGCCAATTATCAATACCTAGATGTTTGCTCTGAATTATCAAGCTCCGCTTAACTAGTCAGAAACTGTTCTGTATTTTTCCCCCCTGGATTTGACAGATTTCTGGGTAATATGATGTTGTAGCATTGACAGTGACCTCAAGTATTAGTACTTGGCGTGTCTTGCCTGTCCTTGGTCCTGTAATTGCAGCATTTTACATATAGATATATGTGCCTTTTAAATACAACCTATATGGCCGTGTGTTGCTCCTGACTTCTGTGTGTTCTTGAGAAAGAACCAAGTCTTCATGTCTTTTTGGCAGTTTGTACATACAGGTAAGCTACTATGAATCTACTAATATTAATTTGTGTCACCTGTTATAATTTTATCAAATTTGAGCTTGTAATCACTAAACAGTAAACTATGTATATCATAAAGTTTACATAAGATAATACATTAATTGATTCCTATAGAAGAAAATTGACTTGGACAGCTCTACTCCTGACATTACCCGGGAGCTTCTTCGTAACATTTCAGATTTATTCATGTAACTAAAGCAAAACAGTCATCTCCAGCATGAGTGTAAGATGATAATTTTCTTAATTCTGTGTTAATAATGTGCCATTTCAATTCAACAATACACGGTGCCTTCCTGTTCCTGTCTTAAATATTATGGACCTGGTATCCAGGGTAATTCTGCATTGGCTTATTTCATTGTTCTCCAGCTAATAGCTTTGTGTTTGTCCCAGTGAGTATAGCGGCATGTGGAAAAAAAACAAAAAACTAAATAAATAATACTTTTCTTTACGATAATTGTCTTTTTGTGTGTGTGTGTGTTTTCAAAGATCTGTATCAATCTAATGCATAGTCTTGTATTGGTATTATGATTGACCTTCTAGAACATGTTCAGCACTTTGCATTAACAAAACTCACAGATTAAGCTTTGGTCTGCTGGGGCAAAATATGATGAAAGAACACGTTTATTTATTTTATTGGAACTCCCTTTACACATTGCGCAACAGCTCACAGGTCCACTAGATGGCGCTGTAGACACGTCGTTCTTATACAACACGTTATTTAAAAAAACTATACACTTTCCACTAATTTAATCGACAGCGAAAACCACTGTTGTTTTCTACTGTTTTTTTGTACAGCGAACATTATTTGTTTAAAATATTTTTGTCTTACTGTTGTACACTAGCGACACGCGGTGTTTACAGCTTTAGAAGGTGACGTCAGGTGCGCAGCGGCGCCGCTGAAAGGTGAAACCTGGAAACCGGCAGCCAATCAGAAGGCTGCGCTCGGTTTAAAGGCCGCCCAGCCCGGTGGGCTCTTCTCTCAGGAACCTGCTCTGAGCACAGACTACACACCGAATGTCTGGAGGATGCTCGAACTTTTTATTGTGGCTTTTTTTTAAGCAACATGGTTACTTTTTTATTTTAGTTTGACGACTGGATTGAAGAAAATGCTAATCTGTGTTGCCAAATGATTGATATATTTAGAGTGTTGTGAGAACCACAGAACAACACTGAAGAACTTGTGGATTGGACAGGTAATATAATAAAAAGTTACATTATTTTAATTCATTTTTACCCGCTCTATAGTTTCATATTGCAATTACATAATGCCATTATCAGTATATGTTAATTGTATTAATTTATTCTAGTGCTTTCACAATGCCAGTACTAACCAGTCAAGACATGGCAATAATGTTCAAGGAGAGATGGATGTTGCTTCATCCCGAAGACCAAGACAACTCTAATGGCTCCGTGCACCTTGACGACAGCCTCACCAGTCTGCAGTGGCTTCAGGATTTCTCTATAGGCAGCGCCAACCTGGAGAGTCTGTCCTGCTGCCATCCGCAGCACCTTCCCCACCCACATCGACTGGGCGCCGACTCCCCAGCCAGCCCCCCCGCCGGAGATACGGCCGTCGCAGGTATGCCACAGGGCACTGGCTGGTCCATCCCGTCCAGCGCCTCGGACGTCCGGGGCGGCGCCTGCTCCTACCAGCAGCATGCCCTTTACCACCACCACCACCACATCCCACCCGAGGAGGTGGACTACCAGACCAATCACAGCGCAAAGCCTCCGTACTCCTACGCCACGCTCATCTGCATGGCCATGGAGGCCAGCAAGAAGCCAAAGATCACCCTGTCGGCCATTTACAGCTGGATCACAGAGAACTTCAGCTACTACAGACACGCCGAGCCTAGCTGGCAGGTGAGCTCATAATCCACGTGTTGATGGTGCCTTTTATTTGCTTTCAGGTCAGACTGAGATGCTGCTACTTTCTGTTTTAAAATGCATGTGGCGGGTGGACTGTTGGCAGGTTTTCTTTGCAGTAAAGTGACATCCCACTCAGCCCATCTCCTTTCTTTTCATTCAGAATTCCATTCGCCACAATCTCTCCCTCAACAAGTGTTTCATGAAGGTGCCGAGGCAGAAGGATGAGCCGGGAAAAGGAGGCTTCTGGCAGATCGACCCCCAGTACGCAGACATGTTCGTGAACGGGGTGTTTAAACGCAGACGGATGTCCGCCACCCACTTTCCCGCTCAGAAACGAGCCAAGACGTCCTCCGCCCTCGCCCCGTCCGGGCCGCAGGCTCCTTCGGAGTACCAGCAGTGTGCCCAGACTAAATGGTCCCACAAGGGGGCAAATAGTAAGAAGCGTAAGCAGCCGGGAATGAAGTGCAGCCCCAAGTGGGAGAGTGTTGGCAAATCACCGCTGCTGTCATCTGAGATGAAGCTGTCCGAGCCGGTGAGAGGAGGAGACCTGGACTGGGCCTTTGTCTTCGATGACGTCATGAAGGGCAACAGCAGCACCTTTGAGGACCTGGACCTGAGCGCGGCCCTGAACTCCCTGAGCGTCGAGATGGACCTCTCCCAGCAGGCCTGGCACCCGGCGGGCTGGGGCAAGTGGTGCATGGCTGGCGCCGAGGGCACCTCCCGCTACATGGAGCTGAGCGACGCGGCCGGCTGCGCCGAGGAGTACCGCCAGGAGGCGGCCCTGGGGCCCGCGCAGCACGCCGAGGAGTTTACGCTCTTCTCAGATCAGCAGCTGCACCCCTGGGAGGAGGTGAAGGAGGAGGTGCAGGCCGTCCCCGTCACTCTGGAACACCATGGAGGCTTCTATGACGGGTTCTACCATGAGTCGTGGGAGAGGGCAGAAGCCTACTTTTAACCCCCCCCCCCCCCAAACACCACCAAACACAGAGCAGGCACTCCATCAGGAGGCACAAGGACCCCGTCACTGCTGTGTTGTGCTACATTAGCATCATTAATTCCTTACAGTCAGCTATGACTTAGTGTTAGATACCAAAAACTCTAATCAAACATTTATGGAGGGGAGAAAACTATAATGAAAAGTTTATATGATGGAAACTGCTAATAAAAATTATGATAATGAATTTTAAATGTAGAATCTTGTTTTTCAGGGGACATCACCCGGCACTGTAAAAATAAGAAATTGTAAAGTTTATATATCCGGCACATACAGTTCACTTCCAAAACTTCACAGTCAACACATTATGGACATGATCTCTGGATGCACTCAGGGCCCACAGTGTATTATGCTTCCCTAATATATGAGGTGTCCTTTGTAGAGCACCCTGAGGGTGGATGCCTGGCCATCGAAACTCCAGATTTTCACACTTTACAGTATTTATGATTGAAAATTTAAATAATTCCGTTCCTTAATTGTTCATAATTCTGTCTCTGGGATCGTGGTTTTTTTTTATATGATGTATTGTTTTTCGAAATATAGTCTTTGATTCTGTGATTATAATGACTCCATCTTATAGATTCCTGTTCCAATTTTGTACTGCACTATGAAGGGCAAAGTTTTTTTCATGGATAAAGGCTAAATAAATTGATTGCAAAAAATAGAATGTGAAGAGTTTTTTTTTTTTCTTCTACATCCAAGATTTACTGCAGGTCAGCGTTTCAGAATACAAAACAATTTTTTTTTTATCTTATTAATGGAAATGGTATTAATGTTATTAATACAAAATGTGCCTATGCAGCCTATAAGTTTCTCATAATCATTAAACCATATGAGGTTAGTTATTTCCTACACTTGTCTTATGTCTTATTATGGATTTATGTGTAAAACGGTCTATGGTGTTTAAATGCATACTCATTGTCTAAAATATTTCCTGGCTCTCCATGTAATATGTATAACACAATACATAAACGACTATACTGCTAAACCCTGCAATTGTATGAAATGTTTTGCATTGAGCGGGTTGAACAGGGGTTTAATTTTTCACCAGGCGTCAGGCAGGTCTGAACTTGAATTGCTCCATTGTCAGTAATTGTACCCACTAAGCAAACAATGATAAACGTGTGAGTTTTCATTCCTGATCACGGTTGTACTGAAGCGATGCTCACCGGCGTGAATCAGATGAAAGTGCTCGGGCAGGTCGGGACATGCAGGGAGGCTGGACGTTAGCCTGAATCATTTCAGCGGCAGAGCATGGGGAATGCAAATGAAGCAGCCACAGGCTGGTGCAATGAGGCTAATGTTAAATATCAACTGATCCGAGGGCCACCAAGAAGCAAACACGCTAATGTTAGTTGGATTTGAGTTTGGCCTTTATAAAAAAAAAATTCTCAAAGAATTTTTGAAATGCCGGTGAAAACGACAGCTTGAGTAAAACTCCTACTATGGACTGATTTTGTGATTATGCATTTGGATGTAAAATCTCTTTTTAATGAAAAGGGGGGAAAAATATAAAGAGGATTATCCTAAAAAGCCAGAATAACCTTCATTCTAACCAGTGATGGAAACTGACCACACTATATGGTGTGCTGTATATTTCCTTTTTATCCAAAGCATTGACAAAGCTTTGAAAAGCTTGCAGCTAGCGGTGCGTGTATTACCGTAGACATGAATCTATTTCAGTCCTTCTGAAAAAATACACAATTAGAAAAAATACACAATTGATCTTTGTCACTGTGATAATGTACGGTATAGTAGATATATGGTATTTATATGTTCATTTTCTGGCCAACAGATTTGTATGTATAACTTAGAGCTGGCATTATGCTGAAAGTGTTCCAATTACATAATAAGTTCATCAATGCTCAATTTCCTCGAATGGTTATGGCCGTCATTTGTGGTGGGGACATCTCCAACCATAAAGTGTGCCACACTGTGTTGAAGAATAGAGAATGTTGCATTGTTATCTGTAAATGAAACTTGAATGCTGGATGCATTAATCACTGCAGGCAAATGAAACCAATGAGCTGTGTGATGATTAGAAAGGGTCCCTTCACATTTTGGTTTAATTCTACATAATTATAAACCGTTAATACTGGTTGTTCCCCACAAATTATAGAAAAGACATGTAAATTGTGCTGCATGTTCTTGACAGGTATTTTCACACTTCCTGTTGTGGGAAGAGGTCAGTGGTGACAGAGTGACAGTTTTGGGGAAAATGGGTGTCTAATTATCTCCAGGCTCCTCTGTGAGCCCTGACATCTGGCTTCCCAGCTGACTGTAACTGGACACCAGCACGCCAGGGAAGATCTGCGTTCCTGCTCCTGTGTCAGGCCACTCAGACCCTGCAGGATCCGGCCAATCAGCAGCCGGCTATGGGCGGATGTGTCACGTCTCACATGGCCTACCTGTTCCCCAGTGCTTCTTTTTCCCTTCCTCCACAGCTTTCCCTTCCACCTTGCCCAACACAAACACACAGAAATCTCACCTTCATATCATTTAGAATAACATAACTTGCATTTAGTGATTAAGGTAAATGAAATATAAACAAGACCTGGCCTGAAAGCTCTTCATATCTACCCTCACTATGGCCCACGCCATGGTTGTAAAGGTCAATAATGTATCAGTCTACCATTGTACCATAGTCATTGTCAAAATTGATTTCATTTTTACCCAGTTTTGGGGCATTATATTTGCTTTCAGGAAATATAATGAGCTATACTTTTGTTATTTGAGGCTGTATTCCAAAGGTTCTTGAAAAAACTAGGTAATAAATGTTGATTTCACCATGACCTCAGTAATCAGATCCCACACGTCTGTCCCCAGTCCGGCTTTCATTATTCATTATGGATGACCGGGACGGCCTCCAAGCAGGAGAAGCCTTCCTGATGACAGAGAATATCATGCTTTTTGAAAAGATTCTTTTAAAAATCGAGTGTGTTGGCACACAAACTAAAGATCTAGAGCAACGCCTGTCTGCACGGTCACTGCAAACCTGGAGGTTTCTTACCGAAGACACTCAGGGGCTTCATTAAAAACAATTGAATCTGTTGGGGCTGCACCTGTCCCCTGCTGACTGCTTATCCACCCACATCTGCTGGCCTGTTGTGTGTGTGTGTGAACGTGCGGGATGAGGGAGCTGCGCTGTTCCCAGAAGACCTTTTTCCAGGTGAGTACCACACACACATACACACGCTCACATCATCATCAGCAGCAGCAGCAGTAGCAGCAGTATTTGAAATATTTATGCTGCATCAACGCTTCAGACCCATGAACTGGATCCATCTCCTGGGCTTTTGTGCAGAGGGAGGGAAGAAGAAAAGCGCAGCACCATAACACACATTTAAATACACAACATACACACACACATACATACACACACAACGTCACACTTCGGTGCTAGAGAGTAACTCTGATGAAACACCAGGCTGGCTGCGAGGCCTGCTGACGGCGTAAATAAGCTGCGCTGTTCTGACAGGACTAAGGGGTCCGCTGGTGTCCCCGGGGCCCAGTTCTCACGAGCAGCTAGATAATGAGGAAGCTGAGGGAGGGCTGTTTTGTGGCAGGTCCATCATTAAAGCCAAACTGGGTGATGCGGCATGATGTGAGAGCGAGGCGGTGGTCCCAGCAGGTCCCAAGCTGATCTGCCTGATCTTCGTCTGTCTGGGACGAGGAGTGGGAAGGTACCAGGGTACCAGTGCCGCTGTGCCACACATGACATACTGTATATGTCACGCATGATGGCAGATAGGCAAAGTACTTCCTAATTAGCTGTTAGGCCTTTTAGATTCTCTATGACAGCTAAAAGGAGTCTCCCGAGGAACAGATATTCTGTGGAAGGTAGAGAAGATGTTTAGGCTTCTTCGAGGTTTCCCTCGTCTTTACGATCCCTTACTCTTGTTCCCAGTGCGTGTCTGGATGGAAAACTCCTGACGGAGCTGGAAAACAGTCTCAGTGGCAGAGGAGACTTCCATGATGGCAGAGTGGGAATATGGGAATATTATGTAATCAGCATGGTGTCCAAAACAATATGGATGGACAGAAATACATTGGCTAACACTGATGCTTTATTGTAAAGACATCTGTTCCTAAATTTACATCTCCATTTAAGGCATTTGGCAGACGCCCTTATTCAGAGCGACATGCTTCCATCAATCTCTGATCAACTGAATTGATCAGTTCTGTTTCACTAGGACCCCCAACTATGAATACAATCTTTTTATTCACTCTGTTGTAGTTTCTATACATAAGTCAGACAATAAGAAGGTTACAAGTTCATCTAAATATTCTCTGAAGAGGAAGGTCTTGAGCTGCCGTTTGAAAGTGCTCAGTGACTGAGCTGTTCTCCTTCCACCACCGAGGGGCCAAGACAGAGAAGAGTCTAGATGAACGTCTTCTTTGTACCTTCAGAGATTAAGGGACCAGGCGAGCAGTACTGGAGGCTCGGAGTATACGATGTATATAATAAGGGCTGTGAGGTAAATAATATACACTGCTCCAAAAAATAATGGGAAGACCAAAATAAGACAATCTAGATCTGAAAGAATTATATATTCTTATTAAAAACATATTTGAATCTGCTGACAACATAATACAATTTTAATAAATAATAAAAATTATTGATGGAAATCAAATTTATCAACCCATGGAGGCCTGGATTTGGAGTCACACTCAAAATGAAAGTGGAAAACACACTACAGGCTGATCCAACTTTGATGTGATGTCCTTAAAACAAGTCAAAATGAGGCTCAGTAGTGTGTGTTGCCTCCATGTGCCTGTATGACCTCCCTACAATGCCTGGACATGCTCCTGATGAGATGGCAGATGGTCTTCTGAGGGATCTTCTCCCAAACCTGGACTAAAGCATCCACCAACTCTGGACAGTCTGTGGTGCAATGTGCCGTTGGTGGATGGAGCAAGACATGATGTCCCAGATGTGCTTGATAGGATACAGGTCTGGGGAATGAGTGTCCATAGAATCAATGCTTTCGTCTTGCAGGAACTGCTGACACTCCAGCCACAGTCTAGCAGTGTCTTATATTAGGAGGAACCCAGGCCCAACCGCACCAGCATATGGTCTCTGAGGATCTCATCTCGGTACCTAATGGCAGTTAGGATACCTCTGGCGAGTACATGGAGGGCTTTGCAACCCCCATAAGAAATGCCACAGCACAACATTACTGACCCACTGTCAAACTGGTTATGCTGGTGGATGCTGAAGCAGCAGAATGTTCTCCACGGCATCTCCAGACGATGTTAATGAACCTGCTTTCATCTGTGAAAAGCACAGGACACCAGTGGCGAATTTGCCAATTTGCCAATTTGCAAACGGCAAACATGCTGCTGTAAGCACAACCCCGACCTGTGGACGTCGGGCCCTCATACCACCATCACAGTCAGTTCCTGACATGTTTTCTGGCATGTGAAGATACATGCACGTTTGTGCCCTGCTTGAGGTCATTTTGCTGGGTTCTTCCTGTGCTCCTCCTGTTCCTCCTTGCACAAAGGCAGAGGTAGCGATGGGTCCTGCTGCTGGGTTGTTGCCCTCCTACGGCCTCCTCCACGTCTCCTGATGTTCTGGTAGCGCCTCCATGCTCTGGGTGGTAGTAGCCTAGTGGGTAACACACTCGTCTATGAACCAGAAGACCCAGGTTCAAATCCCACTTACTACCATCGTGTCCCTGAGCAAGACACTTAACCCTAAGTTGCTCCAGGGGACTGTCCCTGTAACTACTGATTGTAAGTTGCTTTGGATAAGGGCGTCTGGTAAAGGCTGTAAATGTAAATGTAAACTCTGGATACTAGGCTGACAGACACAGTAAACCTTCTTGCCACAGCTCGCATTGATGTGCCATCCTGAATGAGCTGCACTACCTGAGCCACTAGTGTGGGTTGTAGACTCCATCTCATGCTACCTCTAGACTGAATGCGCTGCCAGCATTCAAAAGTGACCAAACCAGCAGCCAGAAAGTATAGAAACTGAGAAGTGGTCTGTGGTCACCACCTGAAGAACCGCGCCTTTATTTAGGATGTCTTGCTGATTGCCTGAATTTCCACCTGTTGTCTATTCCAAGTTAATTGTCAATCAGTGTTGCTTCCTAAGTGGACAGTTTGATTTCACAGAAGTGTTAAAGATTTGGAGTTACGTTATGTTGTTAAAGTGTTCCTTTTAGGTTTGAGCAGTGCATATCGACAAAATGTGACATTCAATGTTATATATAAAAATCATGTACAGTATTTTGCAATGTTGCACAAGCACAGATTTATTTGGATCCAAATAATTTCACTATTTTATTTGTGCCTACCTTAAATATATGTGCTGCCGTGCTTTTGGTCTGAATCAAGACTATTTTATTTCATAAGGTTGATTTACTTGTCCACACAAACAGGCTTCAACAGATGTGTCACTTTCACCAACACCATCCATGCCCTGTGACACAATAGCCTCCATAACTGCCACAGAAGGTGTGTGCAAATAAATAATGTTTGTAAGAAAATAGATCACTATTTTACTAAATACTTTGCAACTTAAATAATAATATATGGCATTTGGAAGCAGGGTTTTTCTGATATGTTTATTCACTGAATGGTGTGTTACACATGACATCTACCAACACAAGAAGCCCTGCCTCCTGACGCCCTGCACGCTTGTGAATTATATCTTTATATATATATCTTTCTTTAACATTTTAAGCAATAAAATATTCATTTACATTATTTACAGTGTGTTGCTTTGCTTTTGCTATTCTTTACCTTTTCTCACTGTACAACTGTGTAAACCAAAAATGAAGAAATTTCACATAAGAAACATCTTCTCAGCAACCATCCACTACTGAATTAACACGCCCAATTACAGTAACTGTATGTTACACTGTGCACGTTAATACATCTTCTCTGAGTGTTGGCCGTATCAGTAATTCATGACTGTAAAACAAGCTGAAAAATCAAACGCTGGACGGAGTCGTTGGCCTTGCTGTGAAAAGGCGCCCCGGTGAGCGTGTTTACAGTCACATGAGCAGCCTGCTGCCACCTTCTGACACAAAGGACTTTGCAGGGGGTGGCATTCCTGGGTCCCAATGCTGTGACCATTGTAATTGGCCCATTGTAAGCTCAAATTTACGGCTCACAGGAACACCAGCCGAACAAGGTGTTTTGGGGATGGTGGGGAGAAGGAGCACGGGGATGATCTCAAGACGTTGAATGTGACCGTGAACCATGTTCAACTTGCCACTTTACTTTGCTCTCACTACAAAAACCAAATCTGTCATTGCATATGGCACACAAAAAAATATAAGAATGCAGCAATATTGTTCACAAATGTTCCTCATACTATTTAACTCACTAAAAAAGAAAAAAATTAAAATACATTCTCTTTAACATCGTGTAATTAGATTACAATTCAGCTACTCTAAACCACTGTAAGCAATGAGATGTGGGAACACTTCAGAGGGAACACTGCTGTGGTCCATTTACTTATTCGATTATGAGCCCAGTGATGAAATATGAGCACTGCACTGCCCCCTGCTGGATGAAGCCTCATGTTTCATTTTTTGGATGCATTTGGACTGCATTACGCAATTTTTTTTTTTAAAGAGACTCAGTGTAAGTGATGGGCCGAAAGCGTTTCAATGTGAGCGCAAGGTCCAGTCCATTACCGTGAGTGTGGTCTGTTTTATTTTACACGGCGGCCCGGCTTCCTGCGCAGCGCTTTAACATGACAATAGTCTGAGGCCCCTGCCGCCCACCCTGTCTGGTCATGATTGTCAGCCACAGCTCCATTAATCCTTTATGACTGAATGTGCAGAGAAATATGCTTCCGCTCTTTAACCGCCCATCAGGTTTAACAGCCTGGGCGTGTGTAGCAGGTAATATTAATGATGTTCTTTAACCAAGGGGGGAACCCATCAACTTATAAAGCAATTTCACAAACTGCATCCCGGGATGGATAAAATAATAGATGAGAATGCAAAGAGGATGTTCTTTATGCTTTGCAACCGTGTAGAGTTTGTTAATGTTGTTAATTGTAATTAAATAGCATTTAAAATCATTTCAGACCATTACTTAACTTGAAAGTGCTCTCCTCGTCTCCTGCCTCTCCTCTATACTCCTCCCTTCCTCCCTCCTCCCTTACTCTCTTCTCACCCTGCAAGGACGATGGAAGTGGCTCCGACTGGTGTGAAAATCATGTTATTACAGTGCACAGTTAATACAAAATTAATATGATTCATTCATTAAAAATAACAAATAAAATACTACAGAAGAGTACTTTATATGTCAAATGTATGTAGGACATGAGATGAGAAAGTGATGTGTATGATTTTTAAGAAGGAACATCTGAATATATGTTCCATGTAGACATATGCATATGCACATGCTCAATCTCAGCAGTTTGTAGGTGTGAGCGTTTCGCTCCATCTCATGCTCTACCATTACGATTCACATAATTCTTTTTTAGAAAGAGGCGCCTGCTCTACTTTAAATGCAGTTGTCCATGAAATACCTTACGAAATAAGACACACTCCCCGTTCGCCACCTGCTAGGTGACTGAGGGTGTCTGTTTTCCGGTAAGGCAAGCCATCAGGGTCAGGTGACTCATTTAGAGGTGATTCTTTAACAAAGCCCTGACCTGCGTTGTCCCCAAAGGCCAAAACAAGGACAAGGGCATGTCCAGCTGGACCACATGTCGCCTTGTGTCTTCAGACAGTTCCAGTTCAGTCTGCACAGCGCACAGACGACTGTGAATACTCAGCCATTGTTTGGCTTGGGATTTGAATGAAGCTGTAAGCAGCACGTGTAACATGACCCGAGCTGGAACGGCCCATTGTGCTCATGTCAGTCCCCTCTGAAGACCCCACCTGGGGAGCTCCCGGTGCTTCTCCTCTATCACTGTGGGCTGGGACGCCACCCTGCAGGTGCCACTGCCCGCGCCACGTCGCACGGGTCAGTGGGTGAGACTGGCACGTGAGGTCAGGCGGCTTAATCAGCTGGAGAGCCGGGCGTGTGAAATAACTTTCTTTATAATACCTCGAAGAATGTCGAGTGTAAGCCTCAACAACGAGAATTATTACTTCTCCAACTACAGGGCGAAAGAAAGCCATCATTAGCTGCCATTTCCATTAACCCTGGACCAACGTGCACATGTTACAACATTTCATTTCATGGCAGGGTGGAATACAATTGGCGCGCGGCTATAAATATTTGATTTACAGCACAAAGTCCTGGATGTGGCCCTTTTGCGGATTGCGCAGCTAAAAATAGCAAGGATGGGCCCGGAACAAAAGTTAATTCGGAGGAGCGGCAGCTCCTGGCGGGATTGAGAGCGTCTGAGGTAATTAAGTGTCTTTCTCCCCCCGAGGCTTTGCAGGCCAGCTGGAGAGATTACCGGAGCAGGTGTGATGGGTGGGCCGGAAAGGTCAAGTCATCACTAAAAAAGAGCGCCACGCGGCCCGGTGCCGGCACCGACCCGGCAGCCCACGACTCTTTCTTTATGTGGTGCAGCTGTCGGCTGGAAGTGGTTTTGGGACGTCGTCTCCTCTGAAATCCAGCGGCTGTAGGAGGGGTTGCACCAGGCAGGAAGATGCGTGAATGGCTTTGAAAGGCCGCTTTCACCCGATGCCGCGGCCGCAGTGTAGTTGCAGAACTGTTGATAGAGGTGATGGACATTTTCTCTGTAGTTCTTTTGCATCATTTCACCTAATCCAGATACAAATGCAAGTAAGATGGTGAATTCTTGAGAGAGCAACCAGATTATTTCCTTTCTAGACCACACGCATTCAGTTTGTTCAACCATTATAATGACTATTCACATAATTCTCTATAGCAATAGGATGTTCAGTAGGATCTATGATGCAGTTATCCTGATTATCGTGAATATAAGCAGAAGAGGATTCGGCCTAGCCTATCCTGTCATTTTCTATTTGCAAGCATAAAAAAAAATAAACATAGAACTGAAATAATTCTGTCATTTAATAACTTCACTTGTTCCTGGTTCCTGATTGGTCTCAATTCAATTTCAACCTAATTTTCATATTTTATACATCTTAACACAACTGCCAGTCATTCGTGATAAAAGGTGCCATGTCTAAAACAGGAAAGCTGTCCACCCTTTAATGGAAGAATCATGAAATGCACAGATTCTCTTCACTTAACCTACAGGATACGTGGCCAATGTGTTAAACCTGACCGTTAGGTTAGCACGTGACCCAACATTTATTTCAGCCTCAGATCATTTCTGCCCTCCAAAATAGCTCGATGTTGAAGGTGAAAGGCACGTTAGACCTCAGCAACTAGTAATAATAATAATAATAGCTGTATAAATGTTGGTGGACCACGTGTCGTATTACTGATGCGTTGAGAATGGTCACATGACCTGCAACTGTCTCAGTGGGAGCTCGTCACGTGTCCCCATGAGTGTTTCCAAACCAAATCCAGCAGCAGGCGAGCGAATGCAGAAACAAACAGGTTTCATCGAGAACACAAACCCCCCCCCCCCCGTCAAATCTCACCCACTTTGCTCTATGAACCCCCCCCCCCACTTCTCTCGCTGTTGGACCACATGCCATCGGTGTGTCCAGGTGAGCCACGTGCTGCCCGCCAGTGTTCAGCTTCGATTTCACAGGACGCCGCATAACTCAGTGGCTCAATGAAAGGCCTCAGAAACCCAACATGTCACATGAAGGTGCTACGGGGCACAGGGGTGACACCGGGCCCTAAGGACTGCTTACCTACGCCCCTTTTTATTTAGGCTGATTGTGTTAAGTTTAACACGGGCATTAGCATGATACAATCTGTGGGTCTGGGCACCTGCCACGAGATTTAGAGCCTCACATGTCCAGGCTGTTATCCCTTCTTGGAGGGGCAACTTTGAGAGATTAAGGAGAGGGCCAGTGAAGGACGCTGCATGTGGACATGTGAGTGAGGAACAGAAGGTGGGAGGGGGGAAAGAAAAAGGAGGAGGTGAGGTGGGCAGGCAGCAGCGGGTAATCGCTTCACTTGAAAACGACTTTGAAAGAGAGACACTCTCTCGTGGTTTCTGCGCAAAGTGGCGGTTGAGCGTTGGACCATTTGAGCTTGAAGGAGTGACTTAGTGACCAGCTCAGGCCAGAGGGGAACTTGCTGGTCAGAAGATCCTGTTCGCCATGTCGCAGCAGGTCAGCACGTCACCTTTTTTGAAACCGTCCTTCCGCAGGTTCCCCATGGTAATGCCCAGTCCACAGCGACAGCGGCGACACACTCTGCCCGCCAGCGAGTTCCGTAACTTGACCCCTCAGGACGCGATCAGCGTGTTTGAGATCGAGAGAGAAGGTAAGAGTTGCTCCACATCATCAAAATGTTATTTAATTTAGCTTCCATGATGATCACTGATTTTATAGAGAAGACTCAAAAGTGTGATCTAAGTGTGATATAATTATTCAAACTGATCAAAACGCATTGATCAAGAGAGAATGTAATGGTCAGCATTGTAACCATGAAATGGCTTTTCTGTGGCTTCCATGATGTTTAGAGATTTTAAAGCGAAAGACTCAAAGTTAGATCAAACTTAAAAGTTATTGTTACACACATATATGTGTGTGAGGGGGGTGGGGTGACAAGTAAACTCGTCACTGCTTTGTCACACCCGATGATCCCTGTTTATCATTGTACATCATGGCCGTAATCTGCTGCTCTGCTGTGTCTGAGAGAGGCGCCTCGTCTCAGCCCGTGTGATCATTTGGTGCCAACGCTAATCTTTAGCCTCTTGTGTGTTTGCTGTGTTGCATATGCAGCTTTCATCTCGGTGTCAGGAGAGTGCCCGCTCACGCTGGAGGAGGTGCTGAGCTTTTTAGGCCAGTGTCCCGAGCTGTCCCTCGGCTGGTTTGAGGAGGGTCAGCTGGTGGCCTTCATCATTGGATCCGGCTGGGACAGGGAGAGGCTGGAGCAGGTGAGATTACGTATAACCCCTCACCAGCCACTCGATTTCTCTCACTTTTTTGCACGTCTGAATCATTTTGGACGCAGGCAATATAACATTATGTTGAGATTGTCGGCTTTGGGAGTTAACTATTTCAAAAATTAGATAACATATAATGAATCTACTTAAGAAAGACCTAAATAGATTAGTCATATTATGCATAGAATTCCCATTAATCCACTCAGATTGTCCATGATCAGGTGAAACAAATCTGTCAGTGGATCAAATGTCTGGTTTAGTAAGCAGGTTGAAAAAATGTGCTTACTCCAATTTGCATTTTTTTTTTGCTTGATTGTACACAGTTTAATTAAATTATCTGAAATGAGCTATTTTGTACTAAGCTATTTTGCAGCGCTTAAGGTGATTACTCACTCACTCACTTTCCATAACCACTTATGGTCACGGCTGCTGGAACCCAACCCTGGACACTGGGTGGAGTTAATTTGTAAAGCATCTTTGGAAACAAGGCCTTTTGACTTTCTTAAACTCCAATTAAGGGACACTTTTATAATGTTACTGGCTTTAAGAGCCAGTCTTGATCATCTACAAGCAATTTGCATGTTCCTCTCCACTTCATGTTCATGTGGTTTTATAGAGTCAATGTCAGTTTGGAAATTATTAAATGATAGAACAAACCCAGCTGGAACTCTAAAAATGAAAATGGTACGTTTCCATTTGCAGCATTTATCAGATACCCTCACCAGAGTTCATTAAAATTAGTAGTATTTACAGGGACAGTCATCCTGGAGACACTCAGGGTTAAGTGTCTTGCTCAGGGACACAATGGTAGTAAGTGGGGTTTGAATCTGAGTCTTCTGGTTCATAGGCGAGTGTGTTACCCACTAGGCTACTACCACCCCGAAGTGGAACTTCTGTCCCTGTTGACACTGGCATTGTTAAGTGAGTTTTTGAACATTGATGGTCAGATGATGTGGGAGAGGATTAATAGTATTAAGGTACCTTAGAGGCATCTGTCCCAGTCTCAAGCCGTTACTACGATGTAAATAACCTCTATGAACCTCTGGGCCTCCACATATAGGTCATGTTTATGAGTACAGTGATCAATCCAAAAGTGATAGCAGCAAATAAAAAATAAAATGAGCAAAAAATCATAATAAACATAGAAAGGAACCAAGATAAAAAAAGGGAATTCATCCTCCTCTGATTGACTCTGGGTTGTGCCTTTAGGTCCTTAAAGACTAGAAATTAGTGCTTTGAGGTCCATCAATTAACCTTAGTGTGCATAAGGGGTTCCCTGTAGGGGTTCTGTACCCCTATTTCAGGTTGTGCAGGGAAAAGAGACTTGACTGTGGTTCATTGTTAATACAGGCTGGTGTATATGGTAAAAAGTGTAATAAAACCCTGATGTATGTTGGTGTGACTCAGGAGGCGTTGACTACACACGTCCCAGGCACCCCCGCCGTCCACATCCACGTTCTGTCCGTCCACCGCCACTGCCGGCAGCAGGGTAAAGGCTCCATCCTGCTCTGGCGTTACCTGCAGTACCTGCGCTGCCTGCCAGGCCTCCGCCGGGCTCTGCTCATCTGCGAGGAGTTCCTGGTGCCCTTCTACCTCAAGGCCGGCTTCAAGGAGAAGGGTCCTTCTGCGATCGCTGTGGGCTCCCTCAACTTCATGGAGATGGAGTACCTGCTCGGAGGCCAGGCCTACACGCGACGAAACAGCGGCTGTTAAGTCTGTGGATTCGCAAAGACTCACAAGGCAACGGCCTCATGTTGGACCTCCAGGGCTGTTCTCTTGACTCAATACCTGAGGCAGCCTGCTGCCAGGACTTCAGAAGGACAGGATTCGCTCTGAGCAATGCAGGACTTAAGGAGCCTCCCTCTGAACAGGGATAGCAGCTCCAACCAGGAAGAGACAGAATTATGATGATATGTGGGACATGATATGTGAAAAAAACACAAAAGACTGCAGTAGTGCATCAGTTCACGAAGCTGCATAAAACCACTGCACCACCCAGAACAGTTTAATATTCATGACGTATTATCACCTTGTGAAACAATTAGCAGTATAAAGAACTTAATTCTAAAGCACATTATAAATGTATAAATCCCTTTACAATACTACTGTATTGTACTAAACTGTACTGTACCACTCCATATACCTTGTTGCTCTGATTGTAAACACAAGTATTTCTCTTTCAATAAATGTGACCAGTAACATAAAAACCAATTACATTCACAATCACCACACTCCAACATGTGGGAGGCCAGTCCATCGTGGGTTCATTCCCAGTAAAATGCTGTAGCCTTGTAAACTTCTTAAAGGATTTTCACACTAATCTTTCTGTTACTATTTTGCTACTTCCGGACAACTGCCTTTACTTTTTAATCTCAGAAAAGGAGCTAAATTTGATCCAATAAAAAGCTTTAATCCTAATGACTAACTTTTGTTCATTTACAATAGTTGACAATTTTTTTTTTGTAAATGTGTTTTGTACACAACTGCTCACTTTTTTTAAGTTATTCAGCAAAAATGTTGAACTTTTAAATTCTATGTCATTCTGTCTGAAGCAGTGGAATAAAACTTGTTAAAGTTCGGAAGAGTAAAATCATAAGAGTTAATCTGCTCAACATGGTACTCGAAAGAAAAGAGAGAAGCGGAGGCCAATTTGTTTCATTCAGCTGTATTTTGTAACAAGTGAATAGATGGATAGCTAAAACACTACCCTGATGCAGTCATTACTTCTTCAGAAGCAATAAACAAAATAAAATGAACATTTAAGTGCTCAACATATTGTAACAAAAATATGGCAGTAGTAGTTACATTTATCAACAAGGCACTGAAGGCGTTTACGGTACGTTGTGTTTCATCCCTGCTTTGTAAGGTGAAATCGAAGCCTGGGTCTGAGAAATGCAAAATATAAAAACATTTGAACTGAATAAGTGGTGCGAGATTCCGTTCTTGTTTTCCACGAAGGTACCAGTTGCTTTACAGAGCTTTCCTGGAGAGTGCATGTGAGGTGGGACTGTTTCGTTTCACAGGCGATTGTCCAACAGGCTCCCCCAACCCAGTCAGAAATATTGGGGGGTGAAAAAAAATAAAATAACAAGACGACAGTTGTCATGACAGTCAACATGGCATCCACACAGGTTGATAAAAAAAAGACACAGAAGCATACAGTCGGGGTTTAATAAAAAGACAGAATTCTCCACGCGTCGCCTCAGTGAAGGTGCGCGTTGAGGTCATACTTCTCGCAGAACTTGTCTGTGAAGGGAATGCAGGTGAGCAGCTCGCACCACTCACACTTGATGTGGTACACGTAGAAGAGCACCACCAGGCCCGCGAAGAGTGCCAAGAACACGGCCAGGAAGACGATGATCTGGCAGCGCTTGCGGTACATGTCCATGCGGCCGAAGCTGATGTAGGGCAGGAAGGCGAAGGACAGGAAGAAGCCGGAGATGAAGCCGCAGATGTGGGCGAAGTTGTCGATCCAGGGCAGCAGGCCGAAGGCGAAGAGGGAGAGGACCACGCAGAGCAGCTTGGTGAAGGCGCGCCATGGCTGCGCCAGGATCTGCCAGCTCTGGAACAGCTCCACAAACAGGCAGGCGAGGATGCCGAACTGAGAACCGGCAGGACCGACCTACACACGGAGACCAGACAGAGTTATAGACCTTTGGCAACTCATAATAATCACTACTTCAGTACTGATGTGACTATGACTACCACAATGATAAATGGGCTCAAGGATGGTGAAACCCATTTTCCACCAGTGCTTTTCCAGATCTGAGGCCTAACCTCAATCCAGATATTTTACATTTACACCATTTACCAGACGCCCTTATCCAGAGTGACTTCCAGTCAGTAGATACGGGGACAGTCACCCTGCGGGGCAGTGGTGGCCTAGCGGTTAAGGAAGCGGACTCGTAATCAGAAGGTTGCCGGTTCGATCCGCCAAGGTGCAACTGAGGTGCCACTGAGCAAAGCACCGTCCCCACACACTGCTCCCCGGGCGCTGGTCATGGCTGCCCACTGCTCACTCAGGGTGATGGGTTAAATGCAGAGGAAAAATTTCACTGTGTGCACCGTGTGCTGTGCTGCTGTGTATCACATGTGACAATCACTTCACTTTCTTTTCTTCTTTTCTTGGAGACACTCGGGGTTAAGTAACTTTGTGGTCTCCGGGTCATGGGTGAATGTGCTTTCTAAAAGAAGCGTCTCTAGGCAAGGAAGTACAGAACGGAAGTACAGAACGGCAAGTCTTGCCAGTCTAGAACCATGAACAGCAACAAAGTACCATTAAAGGCAGAAATGTTCTCTAGTACCAAAAATGAAATAGTGAAAGTGAAATAACTTTTCATTTCTGCTACTAACATGTAACCAAAGCACATGCTGACTTGATAGGAACCCTGCGGAATGGAATGAGAACAACTGAACAATATAAGGAATACAATCACTAAAAAGAAATCACTATAATGAGGCATGTTGCAAAGACAGAAGCTTTCCCTTCATTTTTTAGCAAACGGCCTCCAGAAACCCACTGCGCACCTCAGCTCTGTACGGGAGGAAGATGGCACTGGCCAGGTTTCCTGTGATGCCACTCAGTATGTAAATAATTGATATTCGCAGCCACCCAGCCAGCTTCTCCAGGTCCCTCAGGATGGTCATCTGGAAGCATACCGACACCATGCAGTGCAGGATCCTGACGATCAGATGGAAAGTTAGAAGACTGGTGAAATACAGCACAAACGTGAACACGTAAAAGTTTTGTGTGTGTGTGTGTGTCTGGCCATGAGTAAAAAAGATGGGGACGATGTCTGGTGTGTGGGGAGCTGCACGTGTGACAGTCCTGCATGTGACTTGGAGCTTAAGAAAGACAGCCTGCCAGAGCGCTGAGCTGAGAGCAGTCACCCCACTGGGGGACACTTTGCTGATTGCCCCTCTTGAGACAGATCACCCTGCAAAATAAGCGCTTCTCCTCAAAGCACCAGAGTCAGCTGCTTCTTATTACATCTCCGCCATGATGACAACTACGTTCAAGACCAGAAATACTGAGTACTTTGTCCTCATAAATACCTCAATTATGGAGCTGGAGCACAGAGTCCATCTACATCAACATACAATTTCCCCCCTTTGATCCAACTATTGAATCGTACATTACACCATAAGTGAGCATTTTTACATTTTACATTTACGGCATTTATCAGATGCCATTATCCAAAGAGACTTACAATCAGTAGTTACAGGGACAGTCCCCCTGGAGCAACTAAGGGTTAAGTGTCTTGCTCAGGGACACAATGGTAGTAAGTGGGGTTTGAACCTGAGTCTTCTGGTTCATAGGCGAGTGTGTTACCCACTAGGCTACTACCACACTGAGCAGCAAAAACCATCTTCTGGAGTAACCTTATTATGGTGCAACAATGCAATATTATTGTATTATATTTGATATTGAGGCTGTGCCGGCTGTCTCCTCACTCACCCAGCGTGCAGGAAGAGCGACAGCCACAGCCGGTAGAACTGGTCAGGGACCTCAGGGTTCAGGAACGGCAGCAGGCCACACACATCATCCATGCAGTGCACCTGACACGCGACAGACAGGACGGACACCCCAAACTGAATTCAGAATTTTCCAATGAAATGAAGAAAACAAGTTGGACATTTCTTACGTGGACTGGAACTCACTGGGAGAACCAGCTTTAACAATTGAGTTTGTGATTTATTGCAGAATATGTGATTTATTTGTCAGCCCTAGTTGGCACCCATTGGTGAGGCCAGTGACTGGATTGGATAAAGAGCAGCATTTACAGAGCAAGCAACCTATAAAATAATCAACTAATAATAAACTAATCTACAGCATCAAAATCTTGTACACCTATTTTTTTTACCCAGATCCCCTGTTCTAGTCATTCCATTGCACATGCATTTAGTGTACTTTAATACTAATTTGCCAAGAAAATAATATTCCACTCAAGGGGAATTAAACTAACATTATGGATCCTAAAGAACATTCTTGACGCTCGATTATTCAGCTTCAAGGGAAAACAGGATGCAACGGCTCAAGTCAAAATCCTGTTTGCCCTCTCAAATAAAAAGGGATTTTGCCACCTGAGATGGGATTAAGGCAGCAACCTTCATGGCAATCACAAACCACTTAATCTCCCAGAATTCCCTCCCATTAACCTAGCTGGGGATTAAATGGCTGAAGCCCGACGCACGTTTCCAGTACAGCCAGTCTGAACATGGCCAGAGGAGCATCAGGACTGGCCACATGTGTAGTGCAAACGCACATGTCTTAATTACCACTGGCGTAATCAGATTTTCTTACTGACGACTATCCCAGTTTATTGGCATCTGTCCATTGAGCAGGCATAATGAAATGGACCTGAACTCAAGAGATTTTTTTCATCAGTTAATAGAAAAATTGAAACGGAAAGCAAACATTTTACCCAGTTAGTCTGTATGTTGTATAATTTAATACACCAAAGCCTCATGGTCAGATTGATTAAAACTAAATAACTACTGATATTTTATTCTTAGTTTACACTGTTGATGTTATGCTGTATTGATCCTTCTTCTGGTAAAGATGAACTTTATTAGCGTCATGTGTTATACAACATTGTTTAAAGGATGTTTACTTGTGCATTTTTTCCAGCTTCCTCTGCTTTACTTCAGTTTGGTTGATTTATGGCTTTTGGCTATTTATTTGGTGGCCTGGCGGTTAAGGAAGTGGCCCATTAATCAGAAGGTTGCCGGTTCAAATCCAGATCCGCCAAGGTGCCACTGAACAAAGCACCGTCCCCCGGGAGCCTGTCATGCCTGCCCACTGCTCACCAAAGGTGATGGTTAAATGCAGAGGACACGTTTCGTTGTATCACCGTGTGATGTGCTGTGTATGACAATCCCTTTTTTTCATTTTCTTAAGGTGAAAGTGCTTATTTGTCATTGTCGCTGTATGCATCGTGTGCTATGATTTTCACAATGACAATAACTTTTACTAAAAACTTTTTCACCGGTGCCTGAGATATCCTTGGCATACCTTGAGATATCCCCACTTTTTTTTAGCTTGTTTCAATAAAACATTTATGTTCTGCTAACATTTGTGTCCTTGTGCAGCAAAGACAATTGTATTACAGTACACCCATCCAACATGGCACATGCATACCTGAGAGCAGAGTGTTGCTTCCTCATGGAAGAAGCCCTTCATGAAGTCACAGTACTCCCTGGATGTAATTTCACATCTGCCATAAGGAAAACCGGCCAGAGGGTCAGTCAGAGGTAAGTTACAGATACAGTATGTGTATGTGTACAGTATGTGTACATTTGGAGCCTGTTGCCAGGTAAACAGATGGTTGAGCATTTTTGGGTGGTGGACCAATTTCTACCCAGCAAAATATGTCTTGTTCAGAAATGTGCTCAGAAACTTTGAAACAGTTGGGTTAGAAACAGATTAGAAACGGTTGGATCCACGAGAGATATTTGTCAACGTTTCAGTGTTTTTTTTGTCAGGAGTGTACATTGCCGGTGATTGTCCTTCTCACCTCCCTTTAGTACCGATACAGCAGGGCCGTCCAGTTATGGTGCAGTCTATGTGAGGCAGATTGGTGTGGTTGCTAGTTTTGTCACTCGTGCAGATCTATCAAGAGGACAAAAAAATGCATATCCATGACAACATAGAATTTTTACATGACCATGGTCTCCCAGCAGAATGGTCTACAATTAAAATTACTCATATTATGACTGGCTAAAGCATTTGAAGCCATGAATAATGAACATTATTATTCTACATCTACAGTCATAAAGGACTATTTGACTGTAGTTTACTCACTGGCCACTTGGTGATGTCGTCGGGCCACTCATGTGGCGCTACAGAGCCAGGCTCCTGGCATGTGCTGCATGAGTACGGACAAATGCACAGACAAACGAAAGGACTGTAAGCATGGAAATTTTCTCCACATGCACTGCTCAAATTTCAAATACGCTTCAGATTCAGGGTTAATCTGGTGGCACGTCAGTAAAAGAGGACGGACCTGGGGTCCTGGTGGCAGACTGAACCGTACTGTCTCTTCTTGCCGTCCAGCAGAGGCGTGCTGGCATGTTTGGGCCACTTGACCCACTCTGCCAGAGTGCTCTGAGAGGGAAGCATCACAAAAAGAAGTTGAAATTGCTTTCACAGAACGCTTGCTTCGGTGAGAGACCACTGACTCACTGAACACTCCTCTTCAGATGTCTGCACGCAGCCGGATCGGTCGTTCCGTACACAGCATGCGGAGTTCCGCTCCAGCTCTCGCTTCTTCTGGATCAGGTCATGAACCTCTGTGTCCTGCCGCATGCAGGGTGAGAATTTGGCTCCAAGATGGATCAGCGCCTCCTGTAACAGAAAAAAAGTCAACAATATAGAGAAAATGGCCTTAATAACTTTGAATTTGTGCACTTATATGGATCATATAATTCTTAAAAACTAATGTCACTATAGGCCCAAAAAGTGGCCCAATACAAACAATGAAAATCTATAACCGAACTCCAGTGATAAAAAGGTTAATAATACTTACTGAACTTGGTCCAATCCAAAAGTTTTCCTGTTGCACAAACTTGACATTTTCATACACCCCTTTGTTTCTTAGAACCTGGAGAAGAAAAAAAATATGTATTAAGAATAAACAATATAAAACAGTGTGCTGGGCACAGTGGCGCCATATGTGAATAAAATTAAACTGAAATATGCTGAATTATTAGGAAGAGAAGCACTCACAGAATCAACAGTCTCATGCTGAGAGAAGCCCACAGGAGCAATGCCGTAAATGGACACGGCCAGGATAGTAATGAGCAAATGGACAAAGGTGATCCAGTAGGTGAAGAAAGGCCTGATGGGTCAAAGTTAACCAGTGTAAAATATCAAATCTGCCCCATTCTCCCGTCATTAATTTATTCTATTTCTTGGCACCAAAGCATTTCTTCATGATAGAAAGTGAGTTTCACTGATGATGACATATAAATGTCTCCAGTATTGCAGACAGAACTAATTAATAGACAGGCATGAGCTATTTACTGAAGCACTTCTATATCGCCCCCTTGTGGCTATTATTCAAGATTACAGTCAACAAAAAGCCAAATGAACTAGGAAGTGCTCCCATAAGATCAAATGGAAAATTACATCAGTGTCTCCAAAAATCATAAAACACTATGCTAACCAAGAAAAATGTAGTACTGAGGTTTTCAGCTTTGTATCAAGCTTTTCACTAATTCAGTACATTATTACATTCGAGTATAATTAAACTGGGGGGAGGTGGTACCTGTGGTCATCCATATCCTCAATCTGTCTCTTCACGTAGCTGTCTATGCGTTTGCGGTAGGTGCGGTTGGTCAGCTTGCCCACCATTCCCAGCCCGTATGGCCGCTTTTCTCGAGCGAAGAGTTTCTTCACAGGCAGGGCGATGCGCTGACCACGCCGCTGGCCACTAACGCTCACAACCTCCTGCCGCAAACGCACCTTGGGTGGCGCCGGCGGCCCCTCTTTGGTCTTCCTCCATCCACGTTCCAGAGGCCTAAATTGAAAAACAGCGGAAACTCTAATCATCTTTATAACTGCTTTAAAGGTTTTGTCACTAGGCCTACAGAGTGACATCCCAGTCACTCAGGCTTACACAACATCCTACGAGGTACGTTGTCACCAGAAACACATAAAGCTGTTCAGACTTTGTGATTTTGGAACACAGCTGAACTTAATCCAAGAGTACAATACACTTGGGCAGTGAACTGTCTGAAGAATCTGGTCTTAGGGCACGTATGCAATTAGCATCTCAAGAATACAAAGCTCCTCATTTAGATGGCTGAATCCGGGCACTCACAGCATCAGATGACTCCTCTCCAGTTCGCTCTTGTCCAGCGCGCTGCCTGTCATGTCTGTGTCGTCCAGCTGCTTGCTCAAGTCGGAGTCCTTCAGGGTGGCATCAGATGGCGACTCAAATACCTCATCAGCGAACGTGGACAGCTCCTCATGCATCATTACGTCCTGAGGAAAGACACGAGTTACTCAGTCACTATGAGCACAGTTTAATTTACAGTTTCCATGAAAATAGTGAAATATGCAATATAGTCAGATATTGTAGTTTGAACATAGAATTCCTAGACAGAATTGAAAATTAATTTTCAAATGTTTTACATTGCAATTTTTGCAAACTTTTACATTGCAATCTTTTTTTGTAATGTGCTAATTTTTTATTATTTTCCCTGCTGCACCATATTTGTACCGAACTACGATTGTGATTTTTTTTGTGAATGAATATATCAGGTAATTTAATTCAGTCTTACTCGAGCAAAGAAGGACGTGTCCAGCTCATCAGGGAAGTCAGGAACGTCCTCCTCAATGAAGCTGGCTGGGGTGAAGCTCCGCCTCTGAGCCCTGCGGAGGGTTGTGCTGTCCCTCAGTGAGCGACCCTAAGACAGCACGCATTGTAATTATGCATGCATGTAACACCCCTGCACAGCTGAAACCATCCAAGTTTAAATATTTTATAAAATCAGTATGAGCATCCGAAAAAGTAGAAAAATACACAATTATTTTTTCGTGTTCATTCCAGAATCACAGGTGAACCTTTCTGACATCCGACAAATGATCACGTAATTCTGTCAGTTGTCAAAGGTACTTGCATAACTAAGTTAAATTGTACATTTTATAGGAGACAGGCTTGCTGTAATTAGCCAATAGTGGCTATTCTGCATGTTTTCAGATATTTTAACAGCATTTTAATTTCACAACCATAACAGGCCTAAGATAAATTCAGACTAAATTTGCCAGACACCATTATTCAGTGTGCACATAGCTGTCTCTATTGGCTATTGCATTATGATACTGGTTCATCAGGGTGCAAATACAGTTATGATGTAAATTATGCTAATACAACTGAATCTGATGCTAAGATCTGTTCTCAGTCACACACCAAGATGTCCCCAAAATTATAACACATTATTAAATATAATAAATGTATAAAATAATCATTATGAAAGTGTGTCCAGATTACCAGGGTTCTTGTGTTTACCTTGACCAGAGCAGCCGCTGCCCTGAAGCTCATCTTGGCAACCGACTCCCGCTTGCGTCTCCGCGGTAACCGGTTGAGACCTGAGCGGGAGCTGGTGAACGAGCACAGAGATGCCGCCCCAGGGGTGATGGGAGTCTGAGGAACGCTGTAGCCATCCACCTCCTCCACCATACGGAACGCTCGACCCCGCGCCAAGGGGTCAACAATCTGAGGAGGAACCGACAGCATCAGAGACGGCTTTCTTGAACTAAAACATCTACTCAATGCGAAGTCAAGGCGAAAACCTTCACTGGTCTCACGATTCCATTACGATTATGATTATTAATTATCGTTATCGTTAATTAAACTCCTGGTAAGGTGATAATGTCATGTTGTAAATGTCTGGACACTCAGAGACTTATAAGATCAGCTTTTCCTCAATTTCCTCTTTGTCAGTGAGACTAAACACTAGCCCGCTTCGATACTATTGGTCACCCAAAAACTACGTCACAGTGTGTAGCGGTCATTGTTCAACAAGTTTGACCGTGGTGTTCCCACAAGGCCACCAAGTGCCATGCGGCGCTAAACTCAGATCAGGCAGCTGCAGTCGCTACTTTTAAATGAGAATTTAAAAGCAGCTGCCGCAAAATCACCAAGCAACTTCATTATGATATAATCGATTATGTTCTGCACTGCATCAATGCAGAATCGTCCACATCTGCATCCTAATGCATTGATTCGTTTCGACACCACAATTGCAGAGCGTCTGCAGAGACCCAAAGTAATGGTTTCTGCCTTAAATTTATTTTGTGCATACAAAATAAATTAAAAAAAATGTTTTTCTTCGTTTAGCACGTAACAATTTCCGAGCATGTTCTTTTCCTGACAAGTTCGGCCTTATCAGGCCTCTTAGTTTTGTAAACTCAAAAAAATCTATAGAAATCGAATGAGAATTGCTGGTGTCTTCCTCTTTTAAGTCGCTTTGGATAAAAGCGTCTGCAAAATAAAGTAAAGCAAAGTAAGTTTACAGACCTTCAGCAACCTGATGAAATGTTACATATCTTATGTCAATGTGTAAACTAGGGCAGTCAGGATTCCCTGCATACACAGCTGGGGTCGGATGCATGAAAAGCTATGCATTTGAAAAATCGCCATTAGTATATTGATCATTATATTTATCATACTTGCTATAAAGAGTTGCAGATATTTTAGCATTTTTAATATTAGCATTAGTGCAGTAGCACATTTGCTAATGTCAGAGCAGGCTTTAGCCACAAATTTTTACAAAATATTACCAAGCAAAATAGTGCTAGCTGGGTAGTTTGTTTCAATACTTTACTTAAAAACATCTGGTGTCTTTCTTTTCAGAGGAGGTACTTTATATATAAATGTAAATATAAATGTGCTAATTCTAGTATTTCCTAATAGTAATAATAATAATAACTTATTAAAAGTACAATTTGCAGTAATTATTGGACTAAATCTTATATGTGTATATGTGAGTTAGCATCATATGTGTTAGCATTACAATATTAAATAAAACAGCTAAATGATACCGCTAATTCCTTCCCCTACAGACAGTGTAAAGAGGTCTACTTAGCTTATTGCACCATTTAACGAAATATTTACAAATGCTAAAAGTGTCAATATGAAAGACTGAGATGGAGATGCCAGGCCGCCACGACTTGCGTGAAATAGTGTAGTCATGTTTTAGATCGACTAGCGGCATGTGTTTGGCAAAAATAATCATATATAATAAATGGTTTTTAAAAATTACGAGTTGACTGTTGCCAAATGTAGTGAAATATGAGTAGAGTTTTTAACTCACAAATGCACTCAAGTAAAAATAAAAAATCTGGCATTGTAAACCTACTCTTAGAAGTAATAATTTTTTCAAAAAGTAAATGTAACAGAGTAAATGTAACTCATTACTACCCACATCTGGTATTAGTTAATATAGTTAAATATAGTTATGTATTAGTATAATAAAGCATAAAAAAAAAAAGACTGAAAATCCGTTTTCTAGAGAGCAAAGAGATGTGATCTGATGACTGCATCTCAGATCAGGGTCAGAAGGGAAGTGCATGAAGTAATGCGTCCATCACACATTGTCCCACCTTGGTTATGATCTGGGGTTTCTTCAGTTGGTCAGTCCTGCGTTCAGCAGCATTATGTGTCAATAAACTGAACTGAATAGTTCATGTGTCAATAAAACGAATAAACTGAATATACTGAATCAGTGATTTTTTCCTTTCTGATGGCACAGCTCTGCCATGCTGTACGCACGTTGTAATTCGAGATACAGGCAGTCTGTAAAAATGATTCTGTGACATTGTTTTGGCCGGCTGGCCTGTGGTTCCACAATGTTGCGTGAGCGTGCCAGCGGTTAACTCACCTTCTGCATGCCATGCTGTGATGAGGGCACGTAGAGCGGCGGAGGGGTCTCGGTGCTCGTCAGGGATATGTTGTCCTGACTGGGCAGCTCCATCTCACGGATCACCTGTGGCTTCAGCTTCCCGTAGCGCATGCTGCAGTGCCGCAGGCTCTTCCGCTGCCATTTCTGTGTGGCGTCGCTGTCCTTGCTCACGCCAAACCAGTCGGCCGTGCCCCTGGTCCCAACACACACACACACGCACACACACACACACACACTGCGCTCAGCTCAAAAGCCCCAACACACACAGCCACTGCGCTCCCACACACCATTCACTTGGTCTTTAGGAAGCCTGTCTGCAGTACGAGTCCCAGAGACAGAGATGGAGAGAGCAAGAGAGAGAGAGAGACACCGCCGTCCGCGTCATACGAACAGAGGATGAAAACGAGTTGCGAGCAGAGAGGCAGAAAGTCGGAGAGACGGGCAAACCCAAGCGAGTAGGAGGACACGGTAGCAGGAAACCTGTCTGGACAAGCCCTGGCCGAGGAGGCACAGTGACAACGTCTAAAGTCCTGCTATTTGAGCACAACATCCCCCCCCGCACACTGTGGCCTCCTGCTCTGCGCCGCAACGTGCCCTGGCGCCCGGTCACAGGGGCGGGCCAGTGAACCACCACTGCATTCACCGGTCAGCTCGCACCAGACTATTGGCCATTTCAGCAGGACACGCAGGAGGAGACATGTTCAACAGAAAGCGTGGCCATGGACAAGGGACTGAAACCATGACTCACGCAGGTACAGTGGCGGAGAGGCCCGGGCTTGTTTACGGCGGGACCTAAAAATATCTTCCTCGCCGCGAAACTGGACCCCGGTGAGAGCAACCGGGCGGAGTCGGAGATAAGGAACGGCGGATGAACCTGCGCTCACCCTCCACTTGTGCGTGTGTGTGTGTGTGTGAGCACGATCCACGCTGATGTTTGCATTTCTGACATTCCTGCTGCTCTCCCAAGTCTTGGCACCACACCAGAGCGCCACTGGCTCAACCTTGACCGCTATAAATAGTTCGAGGAAGGCGGGAGAAGGGGGTTTGCCGGAACACCTGGAACGGCACTACCGTTGGAGGGAATCTAATCTAACGTCACGAGAACTCGGCCTAGATCCTGCACTCAGTTGCAATGATGGCGTGCCGGGGTGAAAATACATTTTAAAGAATGCCCACCGGCAGATCTTCAGATGGTTATGCACCGTTCCGAGCAGCAGGCCACATGCAGCCCTGTTTCCTGCGGTCACAACTGAGCGCCGAGTCCAGACGATCAGGATCTGATCCGACAGCCACACTAGAACCTGTAGCCTTTACCAGACGCCCTTATCCAGAGCGACTTACAGTCAGTAGTTACAGGGACAGTCCCCCCCTGGAGACACTCAGGGTTAAGTGTCTTGCTCAGGGACACAATGGTGTGTGTTACCCGCTAGGCTACTACGACCCTATTGCTTAATGCTGTATAATAACTGTGACCCGGCTGGCCTGGGATGTTGCTGGCTCCCAACTCCAAAGCAGGGAAGCAACTGGCACAAACCAAGTAAGAAATTCGATCATGACAACGGCTACAGGTGATTACCACTACTACACAACTAGTAAACTACTACTACACTACTACACAACTAGTAAAACTAACAATCAGTAAATAATAATGAGGTGAACTTCCACGTGTGTGTACATGCATGTGCATGTGCGTGTGTGTGTGTGTGTGTGCGCGGTGAGTTACGTCCAGTGCGGCGAGGGGAAGCCCTGACCGCGCTGTACCTGAGGAGGGTTCGGGAGAGGGAGTGGTGCCTCCGGCTGCTGCGGCGTGTGGCGCGGGGCCCTTTAATGGGCACGGTGTGAATCCGTTCAAAGTGCACCCTCCTGCTGCTGGAGACCGGCAGCACGTGGAGGGACCGCGGGAGAGGACAGGAGAGGAGACGGGAAGAAAGGAGAGAAGGAAAAGGGAGAGAAAAGATGCAGAGGGTGAGATCAGCTGGAAGTAGAGCAAAGACGAGAGAAATCCAGATTAGTGAAGTCTGCACGTTTAACACAAATCAACCAGAAGAAGCCATTTATAGTTCATTAGTAATCAGAAACAGGACCGGGTGATCAATACAAACCAACAAAACCTAGTTAAATAAGTTCAGCATATCACGGCTCCGGATTTGAACCTACATGCTATGAAACAGATGAAAATAAAGATTCTTTGTGAAAGTGTACGAGCGCTGAAGGCACCAAAACTATTTTAGCGTGTTTTAGCTCACACCCTCGCAGCCTGGAGTCTTGGTATTTTAAACCGTTTTCGAACGCAGCCTTCGAAGGTTCTGATTAAGCCAGTAGAGGATTCAATAAAAAAAAAAACAATATTGTGTTTTGGAGAAGATCTTCCCTTGTCCTACAACCGTGGGACGACTCGGACCTTTCTGTAAATTCCCATTGATTTGATGTCAGGGGGGTATTGGTGAATTTCTTTGAGACGCATCACCCAGTCCTAATGAGAAACGTGACAGCCTGTTAGTGAGAGCGGAACAGGAAGTGCCCGGTCACGTACAGAAGCAGGGGGTGACGCGCGAGTGACCAGAACCGGGCAAAACAGCCGCGCCATAAAGGCAACCGAAGCCCTTTACTCGTGCTCATCTGACCAAAGTCCTCACCGACGCCGGAGGCGGGAGGCCGCGGAGTCCGAGCGTCTGCTGGAAATTCCCAGCAGGCTGCTCGATCGTGTTAGAAAACTGTACAAACGAGACGGTTGTGCGCACAGAGCCGGGCTTTGTTTCTCTGGAGCCCATAACGGCCCTTCTGTCCTGCCGACCGCGGCCAGGGTCCCATGACAGCCCGACGCGCACGGGGTTACCGAGGCCACGGGTCGTGCCCGTGGCGCTGGAGCTCGCCTACCTCTTGATGGTCTGGGTGATGGAGGACTGGTGCTGGAGGCCGGCTCTGCGGGGGTCGTAGAGGTCGCGTGGTGGGGAGGGGAGATGGGTGGTCTCCACCGGCATGCTGATGCTGCGCAGGAAACCCTGTCGCTTGATTGGCTGGGGAGAGACAGAACGTAGACAGGCGGATTCCAACACCACGAAGAGCGCGGGTGAACGGTAAAAAACACGTGCGCTACCTGGACGAAGGTTGGCGGCTCATCCAGTGACGCCTGGGCCTTGGGGATGTCCAGTTTGAGCCAGGGCGGCTTCTTCCTCTGCAGGCTGCTGGTGCTGTCGCGCCGCGGCTCAGCCATGCTCCCTGCCCCTCCCCACGCCTTCCAGCTGCATCGAGGCCACCGGAGAACAGTCCGTAAGCATCATGACCGCAACGACACGCTTCAAAACGTGTCCACACAGCGGCAGCATTGAGTCAAGGCTGCTGACAGTGTTTACAGACACACACACACACACACACGGAGCTCGAGTGGAACAACTTGCTGGATGTAAATAAGAAACAGACCCCAGATGCTGATGCATTTAGCCGGCCGCTGAATGTTTATTACGAGTGCCCAGAATTAAGTGGTCCGGCATGGAACTCCGTGGGATGCCGCCATTTAAAGGGGAGCGTCCCCAGCACAACTCCGGAGCAGACGTCGGCCTCGCGGCGAGCAGTCAATATAACAACGGTTTTATATTAATGACATGTCTACTCGATGGAGGCAATGGAGACCACGGCAGGGGCATCTGTACAATCTAACGCAGCAAACATAGTCCTTTTCTTTTGGTCCTGACCAGTCAGAGGAGCTTGATGAGCAGCCAACAACGTTCATCTCCCCAATCGCCTAATCTAACGCGGGGTAACGGAGGCCAAAAGTATTGTAAGAATGGACATCGTGGGAGCCTGCTTTGTCTTGCATAACAGATGTCTGCAGGGGGAAGTGTAACATTCCTGTGTCGACGGTTGTGGGTGAAGATTCGACACCCCGGTTTTTACATGTCTTTTGTCCGACGTCAACGTGCGAAGTATCAGCCGTCAGGACCGCCCACCCTCTTTGTCTTCACCAAATGGGAGGCACCGGGGGCGTGACATCAGAAACAACAGGTTCTGATTGGTCAGTGACAACTTCCTGTAGGCCAGTGACAACTTCCTGTAGGCCAGTGACAACTTCCTGTAGGCCAGGGGTATAAATGTCTGCACACATGTGGAAAAGAGACCTCTGAGCTATCTTGCTCAGGGGGTTTTTTCCCTCAGAAGCCGGAAGGCTTCTGGGACTTTTATCTTCCCTTCTCTTTCTCTTCTCCCTCTTTACTCTTTCTTCTCATGTTTACTTTCTCTATAACCTTGGTACCTTTTTACATTCAATATTCACATGTAACTACAATAATTATTTACCGGTGTTAATAAATTAGAAACTGTTCATTTTTAACCTCTGTTGTGCCATGCCTCTTTCTGCCAGGTAACATCAAATTGGAGTGGTTAAATACAGTGCTCTGTGTGGAGGGAGAAAGAGTTTTTTCTACACACTCTATTCTCTTCTCCAACACCACATGGTCTTCATGTGTGCGTTTTTACAGTATGAAATGTTGTCATTACAATATTTGAATTGTTCTAGAATGTTAAAATACATCATAGGCGTGAATGTGAAGGTTTTGTCTGCACGTGACGTGAAACGTATTCCAGTCCCGGGAGCCGCTTTGTTCGAGCTCATGTCGAGAGCGGAGAACAGACCCCTGGGTAATGAGGCGGAGTCAATTAGAGCCTAACCGTCATTAGCGGAACACAAATCATCCACAGAAATGACTTCTGTGCAAACGGTTCCCGTTCATCTTCATCTTCCCCCCTCGCCGACGCGCCACTGGCACGCCGGGTCGCGCGCTGTCGCCGCGGCATTGCGGTCTGGATCACCCGCGCGTCGCCACCGGGCGCAGAACATCTGTTTCCAGTTGTTGGACGAACCGCGGGACCCTTATTTTAGCGCTGGCGATGACGCGAGTGAATCAGTTCAAACAAATAGTAAGACTGCGGAAACCTGACGGGGGCGCTGACGAGGTGAGGCGTGCATGACTGACAGGCCCGAGCCGCAGGCCCTGTCTGGACCGCCATCGCTAATATGGCAGGGCACCCTGTCGGAATACCGCGTCCCAGATTATCCTAATCCCATCCCCGGCTGGTGCGTCATCTGGGGAGGCGGGTGAAGGAGAGACGGTGGCGGCCGTGCCGTGATGGGAAGCAGCCCTGTGGTGGAATGTGGGGGACGTCCTCGGGCTCTTTGTCTGGCCGGGCTGTGATGACTGCGGGGGATTACTGCCACAGACGGGAACAAAGACGGCCGAGCCCGGGGACAGGGGCTGTGAACGTCCCAAAACTCTGAGGAACAAGGCACGTCTTACCCTTTCTAGTAATGGTACCAGACACAGAGGCGGTGGTTGGCCTAGCGGGTAAGTAAATGGACAAAAAGTTGCAGGTTCGAATCCCGATCTGCCAAGGTGCCCCTGTGGTGCCACTGAGCAAAGCACCGTCCCCACACACTGGTCCCCGGGCGCCTGTCATGGCTGCCCACTGCTCACTCAGGGTGATGGTTAAAAGCAGTGTGCTGTGCTGCAGTCTTTCACAATCACTTCACTTTATTCATTTTTATTGGTAAAAATGATTACAGTATGGCGGTAATAATCTCCTCAGATTAGTAGAAATGTGTGTTAAATAATATATGGAATGCTAATTACTGCAGAAACATAGAAATGTTGGACATGTTATATGTTGTTATATTTTAGATATGGATAAGTGATTAATACATTTATACATGCATTTATCTGTAAAAGTAGTAGCCTCAGTCAAATCCCTTCCCTAATTCCGAGTACCTTCAGCATCAAGGATTTATTACCATGCCATCACATTGGACGCCATGATTGACGGTCAAGAACCAAAAGTACACATTTTTCTCACAAATGACTTAAAGGAAGCAGCATTATGGTCCCGTTTGCGCTTTTTTTGGCCAGAAGCCGACCACCCACATGCACCACCATGACTACAGACCTCTATCGCTTCATTATATTTCCTATTATATCCAGCTACAGGGCTCTGAGTGCAGCGGGGTGATTAAATGAAAAAAAGACATCAGCCTCCAGCTCTGCGCGGCGAGACGGAGATGAAACTGTCCTCCACGCTTTCTCGGTGTTATTTGATCCCGGCCCCTGGAGTCATAAAGCCGTCTGCTCCAGCCGCTGCGCTTTGGATCTGGACACCGACCCGCCGGATCTGTACCAAAATTTACGCTCCTCGCTTCCCCGCAGCTTTAGTTTCGGGGGTGGCTGAAGTTTCAGAGGCTCTTTGAACTTGACTTCCCCTTTAGCCGTGCCACAGTCTCATCTGAGGTAGCCCATGAAATGCTGATTCCAATTAGAAATATTCACAGAATACAAATATTACAATATCATTGATAGAATTTGGTTCAGTCCAAACTGCGACCTTCTCGTGCTTATCGCTCTATTTATCCTTGGGTATATAAGCCTTGATCTCCCATACGGAGCAGGGGGAGTGAAGAGAAAACTCTGGAACGGCAGCTGTGTGGGTTTTTTCTCCTCCCTCACATCCTCCCCTGGGATCAGGAGCCTTCAGCACACTGATCCTGGGCGATACTGACCCCCTCACACCCCTTCACCTGGACAAAGCGGCGGGCTTATCCGCTTTACCGGGCCCGGGAATTTACAAGCCCGACACTGGGAACCGCTGAGGGAAGAAGTGGCCCGAGCCAGAGAGGCCGGAGGAGTTCCGTTCACGGCTCTCATCCGGAAAATCCACAAACGTGACCGCGTAGAGGCACGAGGGGAAACCGTCTTCTTCAAAGGACGCCGGTTCAGGGGTCAGACAATCTTCTGTTCACACCGGCCCTGGTTTACCTAGGATTTAGTTTAACTGCGTGCCGCCCCTCTTCTCCCCCATTACAGTCACCCAAGATTAGCTTCCTGCCACCGGGAACGCCTCAGGCGAATGCCTGCCGCAAACAAACGCTTCCTGGGGCGGATGAGACGCTTTTTATAAAACCGAGTGCCGCTAGCGCTGAGCATGTCGGCATTTTACGGATGGGCAAGGCTGTGAAAGCGCCCTGATTAGATTAAACCCGGCATTCCGTCAAATTTCACCCATTAACCAAATCTGGAAATTCATTAGCGCAGCAAATGTTTTAACTTCATCCATCAAGCTATTTCATTACATTTTGCTTTTTCATAACCATTTAAAAGACTAAATCTGTGCACAGTAGAGATTACAAAACTTTCAATAAAAGTCAAATGTTAAAGGTTAAAAAAGCTCAACTGCATCAAATTTTCGTTTCTTAAACCAAAAAAAAAAAAAAAAAAGCATCTGATTCATAATTCCCATTCCCAGTCAGTGTGTTGGCGTTAGAGGCAGGTGAATTATTTTGTGAGCCCGGCTGAAACGGAACTTTCAAAAGACATAGAAACATGTCTTTTATGAACATGTTACCTAACTGGACTAGGCCACTCTCCCATCGTAACCATATGGAATAACATGCAAAAAAAAAATCTAAGCACCCAAGATTCGTGATGCATCGTTTCAGCCCCACAGATGCTCTCCAGACGTTTCACAGGTACCACAGCGGCACCTGCACGGCATTCCGGGGACGTTCAGGCGTCTGATACAGCTGTACCAGGTGGAGGGCCAGGGCTTTGGTTGAACAGGTGACGCTTCGAGAGGGAGAGGGGTGGGTTTTGTCCTTTTTGGGTAGATTTCAACAGGTCCTCCATTTCCTGGAGCCATCGTGCAGCGCAGCCTTAATGGAAACTTCCTGTCTTACAATCGCCACCGTTTAAAAATAGCCTCCTTAAGAGGTCCGAACAACAAAGGGGTGTTGTCTCACAGTTCATGTACTAACATACAGTTTATAGCCCTATGCTACTATGACTGCAAAGGTCAATGATTTGAAAATGTCGGTCTGAAAATGTTGTACAGAGCTGGGATTTGCAAATCAGGATATAACCAATAGATCAGCAAACTTTTTTTAGATTTTTTTACATTTACAGCATTTATCAGATGGCCTTATCCAGAGAGACTTACAATCAGTAGTTACAGGGACAGTCCCCCCCAGGTGTCTTGCTCAGGGACACAATGGTAGTAAGCGGGGTTTGAACCTGGGTCTTCTGGTTCATAGGCGAGTGTGTTACCCACTAGGCTACTACCAGCCTTTTCAGGTGACATTGTGGAGGAACATTTTTTCCAACTTGGTACTAGTTTAGTTCCAGCTATGTAAACTCCAGGTCTCACCATACCTTCTCAGTGGAGGCTATTTTTAATAATCTAACACAGAGAACATATTTATTATTTTTCATGAATCAGATTCTTCAAAGTCTGCTCTCTATTGTCACCATCATGAGCAGCTTCATAAGATGATCATGACCAAAGGAAACGTAGCAACATCAGGACGGTTGGAAAACCAGGCCCATCCCCAGAATGACTTGTGCAGCTGTCACAGCCAATACACCTCCAGCCCACCAGAGAGCACCAGGCCAGACAGAGAGACGGCGACCCGGAAGCGGAAACGAGAGCGGGCAGCGTAGAGTATAAAAGTCAGGTAACCCCGAGGAGACGCTGAATTTACTTCCATAGACGACAGCCTTATTTTCCCACGCCCGACTGATTGATGTCCATGACCACGACCTTTGCCTGTCCCCGACCTAGAACTTTGCCTGCCCCTCTTGTGACGACAATCTCTAATCGGATTCTCCAGTGTGACCACGACCTTCGCCCGCCATCGACCTTGAGTTTGCCTGCCCCCTTTTGCTAATACGATCTTCCCCGTTACCCCCCACGGAGCCAGAGTTCCCTCCCCGCCGCGCTGCGGCGCTTCCACGGCCACACTCCCGTTCCAGCTCACCTCCGGCCGCCTTATCACCGGCCAAGTGCCTCCGGTCCTCCTCTCCCAGTACAACGACTACTCCACCCGCTCCAAGCATGCCTGCGAATGCGTCCCCGAACTCGGCCAGTGACAGCAGCAGTCAGTTTTGAATAAACTCAATACGAACAAATGTGTGTTCTTATTTATTCAGGAAAGTGAACTAAATATAATGTACATTAAGGATTTGGTGATATATCATATGTACTTGATGTAACGTGGCTTGTTCTACGTGTGATGTAGAAGATGACTATATCATGAACATCGAATATAAATCCAGCATGTACTTCGCTTTCCAGGTTCGCATTTCTGCCCCATCAAAGCAGACATACAGAAAATATTATTATGATCAATATACTGGGGTTATAATGAACCCCTCATCCAATAGAACGTCAGGCGTGCTCGCAGCAGAGAGCCATTTTGGAAACATATTCATATTCCATGTGCCTGTATGGGTTAAGTGATGCTCCCAGTCGGTTTCTCGGCTGCCGGTAGATGCCAGTCAGCTCGACGTGTGATTGAAGCCGACTGGAGAACAGCGGCCCCGGGCCACGGGGAAGGTAACATGCAGGAGGGACGAGTGGAGAGACGAACGTTCACCCTCACCCTGAGGCTTTCTGCGGAGGCAGACTGAGGGACAAGCCACCACGGAAACAAGATAACATGCTATGGATATGGACATGACAAAACCCCAACATCTCCCACCCACTCCTGTCCAACATGACCACAGTGGGTCATGTGACCTCTGCCCCTCCCATGGGGGGATTCCCCACCAGCTCGAGGGTTTCACACGGCAGCGGCACTTTCGGACCCTGACCCCTGCTTTGAGCTCCTCGAGGTCTCGTGTCCATGCCCTGTCAATCGCTGCACGTCTCTGCACGATCCCGGTCCTTAGCTGCAGAAATCGGCCGTTTGATCTTTTTATAGAATCTTGGAACCAACAGGGACCAATTAGGAGCCTGTCAAAAAAAGAAATGGCTCTGCGGAGCGTGGATGGCTGCTAAGAGACGTCAGGCGTCTATAAATAAACGCGCGGCGTATGAGAAGAGACAGCGGGCCCAGGTGACGAGGCTGGTTTTGGTGTCGCTGTTGTGACATAACCGGGGTTGGCACGCTGCGTTCTCTCTGTCGGCCTTCCTCTCTCACACAGTGATACGCTGGCCCACCTCCGCCTGCCGACGAATGGCAGAGCAGCGTGCCGCTCACTCACGGCAGCCATGCATGTGGGGAACCTTGGCTAATGTCTGGATCCTCCGGTCCGAGGATCCAGGCTGAGGAAACGCGTCGCATGCTGAGGCACCCGGCCTCAACGCACAATGAGAACTTGGCCCGTCGCGGCTGACCGCAGGATCGAGTATCGCTGCTAGAGAGTCTGGCTCATGGATCCGTTCCATCTACTGCATGTTTGTTCGTCTTCGTGTCTGGACCCACCCTACTGGTTCCTGCGGCGATAAGCAAATGCTTCAGCATGGGCGCATTTCCGCCAGGCTTCGTTACTAACCTCAGGCACCGTGGCTGCAAGAAACTGCTCCCATAATATTCCGTTACGCATTAATGCGAGGGGGGCGCATGGTATGGCGGCTGAAAAAAGTCAACAAAGGCTTATGCAACTTGTGCAACTTCGGCGTGAAGCTGAAAATGCCATCGCAATATTGCCAGTAATAACGGCTATATGATGAAAACTATGGAAAACATTCCAACATGACCATAGTTTGGAAAATAATGGCCAAGTGAGGTGTAATGACCAAATGAGGAAATCTTTTATGCAAGACAATGTCATTTTTTCCCGTCAAATAATAATCAGAATTTGCTGATTTGTTTGATATGAATATTATGACATGCAATGTGAATATGTGAATGCAAATATCTGTGATGATTAACAATTATATGGCCCTTTTCTGTTCAAGCTAATAAAAAAAGACCAATGAAGGCCCATGAAACCCCAGCACATAAAATAAACTTTGCAATAAAGCTGACAAACATGCAATTTTTGTGCAATATGTAGGGGTGTGTGTTGGCAAGGATCTCACGATACGATTAGATCACGATATATATTGTGATACTGTACATACTGCGATATTCCACAGTTCACTGAAAATGTAAAAACAAACACGATGCTGTAATTGGTCTGCAATGTTTTGCGATGGAATGCCTAAAATGCCCAGCTGTACAGCGCCATCTACTGGAGTGGAGGCCGTAGTCCCACACTGATTCTCATCTCTGCCGACCTCGCAAAAGAAAACGCTTGACGGCACTACCCAGTTGAACACGTATTTTATGTGTGGAAGTGTGGATATAGGCACAAACACAACAGCAGCCAGGGTTTAAATGAATGAATAATTATCATAGCACTACAGATCATTATCAAAAAGAAGCCTTTTATCCAGATCAAAATGGAAGCTTCAGCATGCATGACCAGTATAACCAGGTCAAACCCACATTTCCACAATATCATTTGCAGTGTTGTGTGTAAACTGAGCTTATCTGCCATCATCGAGCTTCCATGCTCAAAGGCAGCGATCCACACTGCAGTACAGACTCTATAAACATCTTAAACACATTTCCTGTCTCTTCAAGCTTCTGCATCTCAGATAAGCCCAGGCATTTTGCCCCAGGTATGTTAGAGGCGACACAGCGGAGAGGAAGCCGGCGCGGAGGCCGTCACCGGGCCCAATCACGGGGCCTCTAATGAGCCGGGCTCTGCCGGATTTAATTACCACATCCTGATTACTCCCAACACCATCATTATGCTGCTAACTGCTGCCTTACTGCCTCCAAACTTTTTAACTCGAAACACGTTTTTTTTGTTCCCGGCTCAGACTCGGAGCAGCGGATTCTTCTGTGACCGGTGGTCGTTTATGGTGACACGCTGCCGTGCGGCGCTCAACGCTCTCATCCAAAAATAGCCTCATATATATTTAACAGCGACTGTGGGCTCCTGTGGGCTCCTGTGGGCTCCTCACCCAAGCTGCAGCACATACAAATTCCCATTAAAAGCAGAGCGTCCAGAGACAAAGATGGGCTGGTGAGAGTAGAAGTTCCAGCGCCACAGTCGCTTGTTCTCGCTCAGGGCTCGCCGGCAAAGTCCGAGTTGTGCTTAAGGCGGTCCCGGCAACAGCAGGTTATTCAACCGATGAATTATTCAGCGCCTCCGCACGCATGAATAATGCACCTTTGGCGGGAGGGAACGTACCCAGCCCATCGCACCCTGCCCCGCCTTAACCCGGCAGCACGAGGTCTCGCGGAAGATCACCTATCTTGTCTGGGTCGCTGCCAGTGTTTGCAGAACTAATCTGGGATAGGTCTTAAAACGGGATTATGGGTAACATGACACAAAGACAAACATATATGTTATATTACAAATAGCAGTGGTGAATGTATTTTTTGAAATTCTTTTGACAAACATGGTAAGTGCACGGTAAATGTTGTATGAGATCTCTACTGAGCACAGATTTGTCTGCTTTCATGGTGATGGAAAGCCTAGTGGGTGGTAGTAGCCTAGTGGGTGACACACTCGCCTGTGAACCAGAAGACCCAGGTGTCCCTGAGCAAGTTGCTCCAGGGACTGTCCCTGTAACTACTGATTGTAAGTCGCTCTGGATAAGGGCGTCTGTAATGTAATACTGTAAATGTAATGAAAAATCAGAAGACTGTGGCTGAGCTGTAGGCCAGGACCCTATCGCCCTACACCCACATGGGTGCAGTCCCCAATTTGCCATGGTCCAATTTGCCTGACCAGTGGGAGACAAATACTTTTCCCTCCCCACAAGGTCCCATTAAACCCTCAAAAGAAAACCCTCTGTTGAGCGCAGCCTGGGAAGCGGGGCTGCTTGATGGCATCATGCCCGTCCATGCCGAGGCGGCATATACAGTACAGGCCAAAAGTTTGGACACATGTGTTCTCTTTATTTTCATGACCATTTACATTTGTAGATTCTCACTGAAGGCATCAAAACTATGAATGAACACATGTGGAGTTATGTACTTAACAAAAAAAGGTGAAATAACTGAAAACATGTTTTATATTCTAGTTTCTTTGCTCTGATTACTGCTTTACACACTCTTGGCATTCTCTCGATGACCTTCAAGAGGTCGTCACCTGAAATGCTTTTCCAACAGTCTTGAGGGAGTTCCCAGAGGTGTTTAGCACTTGTTGGCCCCTTTGCCTTCACTCTGCGGTCCAGCTCACCCCAAACCATCTCAACTGGGTTCAGGTCCGGTGACTGTGGAGGTCAGGTCTCCACTTTTTGTTAAGTACATAACTCCACATGTGTTCATTCATAGTTTTGATGCCTTCAGTGAGAATCTACCAATGTAAATGGTCATGAAAATAAAGAAAACACATTGAATGAGAAGGTGTTTCCAAACTTTTGGCCTGTACTGTACATTCCCTCACTCTCAACTAGTGCTGGAAACGTTAATGTTCTAATGCAAACGAATCACATCCTTCCATTTCCACACATATTAGCATTGAAAATTCTTTCCCTTTGGTTCCTATCAGTGAAAGGCAGGTTAAAGAACAGGACTGAGGAGACCTTCCAAGCTACGTCCGCATCAGAAGGACATGCACATTTATATTTGTATTCATATTACTGTCGGGTAGATTCTGGTAGGGTCTGATTGTGGCGTATAGCCGGCAGGAGAGTTACATGAGGCTTATCCGTCTCCAGTAAAATGAGAAGTAATTTGTGTCAATATTTCCTTTTCTTTTTTTGTCATGGTGCTGTTAACATGGTGTTTGCGTTTTGTTATTTCTGCCTTTCTGCCTACTATTGTTAAGTGTGTGTGTTGTAGATAATAAATGGATGGCGCCTGTCCAGGAACCATAACCGACAATGGATAAATGGAAAAGACATGACTAATAAAATGATGGGACGTCCAAGGAGATAACAATGGAACCATTGACAGCGAGTGGTTAAGAAGCATTTTCCCTCCACAGAGACAGAATTGTCTTTATTTTCGCATTGCAGTCAGTAAATGCACAACGTGGAACACACTTCTTTTCCGGATACTTTTGGACAATCCTGCTGGAAAGAGAGGAACAATTCCCCATCAGCAGCAGGTCGACGGTATCAGCACTAACGTTGTGAAAGGGAATACAGCATTTCATCTCCGGGGAAAAAAAAAAATATTACAGAAGTTAAGACACAAAAAACGGCACACAAGCGCCATGCTGTGTGTAGGACGCGGGTCCCTTTCCTGTTGTGTGAGGGGGTGAAGGCGGGACTCTCGGCAGAAGCATGCCCAGACAACATGTGATCTTCATCTAAACGCTCCTCAGCACAATGTCAGCCTGAATAAGCCCCCACAAAAGGCTTCATTGTGTCTCCCGCCGCAGTGTGATTCACATGAGGCTGAGCAGAAGGTTGGGGTTCTTCAAATCCAGGCCGACCCATTTCTGTTTCCAGCCTTAAGTACCAACGCCCACTGGACGGAATACTCAAAGTCACAGTGCCATTCAGCAAAGGTAGAGTGGCTCCCTAACCAGGCTTCTCTAATGAATATTCAGGACTGTCCTCCTTGTTATGTATTACTGTGGACACCGGGCCTGGAAATAAAGATGCGAGCTAAAAAACATTCATCTAATGGCATGTAAACTTCTACAAAGGGCATAATGACGTCAGCCCACGAGGGAGTCATTAGGATATGAAATGGGCCACAGCAGAGGGAACTGCGCTGAACAAGACACCAACGGCCAATTCGTTTGAATCAATCAGATATCAGGCTGGTTTCAGACTTTCACGTTCATCATCATCAGTACGTTCTGATCTTGATCATCACTTCCACTTGTATGTCGCAGGAATTTGCCAATTGATTAAGAACAGTAATAAATGAATAAAGACATCCACCTGAATGTCTTAATAAATTAGAATTAAAACTGTTATTTAGGTTATATAATGTAGAGTATGTGACAGTGTTCATTCTGAAATCATGAGCATCCAGTGAGCTATCTGCTGAACCTAAATGATTATGATATCTATATAATGCTGGGCAGTGGCGGGTAAAGAAGCGGACTCATAATTCAAGGGTTGCGGGTTCAAATCCTGAAGCAGTCAAGGTGCCACTGAGGTCCCCTTGATCAAGGTCCCGCCCCCACCTCACTTTGACTTCATTATTCTGAGACGCACACTGGAACTACTGACCTGCAGGTTGTAGAAACATTTGTTAGCCTTCTTTTTTGGCTGAAGCCAAAGTCATTTTAGTAACGTTCTATTTAAATAATAGTAGTTAAATAACAATAACGTTCTGTGTGTAGTTTAATATACAATAGTTGGGATTAAACAGGACAGGGCAGCCTGACAGGAATAAAAAATGGGATGGTAAAAGTGTTTTATGACAGCTGGGATCAACAGGTCCTTTAATCATCCAGGCTCACAAAGCAGGAAATTACCGTTGCTATTAGCAGTGACCTTTTTCTAGAAGATGACCCCAATAACGTGACCGTGACTATACCAGTTGTGTCCTTTTGGGCACACTGACCTGCAGTGTTAACAGTATTTATGTTCTGGCTTATCAAAGCAAGCAAAACAGGCGACTTCCCCCAGAAAATAAGAAAAAAAAAAATCCCCAAATATTCCATTACATCACATCCTCTTCAGTGGAGGCCAATGGGGCAGAGGTCACATCTCTTCTTATTTTAGGACAGGCGGAAGGAACTGGAGAGCAGAAGATCTGGAGAGATCTCAGCAGAGGCAGGAAACACGCTCGTGTCTGGAAGTCTTCTCCACGTCCAAATCACGGGGGGCTAAAAGAAACAAATGACACCACTACACTGGTTCCACACAGGATTCCCGCGCCGTGTGTTTCAAAAAAAGGATCTGTACTCACAAACACTGACCGTGCTAAATTGTACTCCGTAAGTAGGGTTCATTTATGTAAGGGGTTTATCCCAGGCAGGTACATGATCTTTGCCGAAGATACGAAGACTATCCCTGATTTATGGCGTTTCCTCTGTGGAGTTACAGCAGCAGGGCCTTCGGGCATTCCGAGGTGAACCAAACGTGGAACCACATGTGCAACGAGCTTTGTGATTTCGAAAAAAAGCCCGAGGAAGTAAAAGCAGAAGAGTCAACCCCTTAATCAGATCCCACATCTCAAAACCTTCCGGCGTGTTAAAAGGTCTTTACACAGACGGGAAAAACCCCCAAAAAACAAACTCACTCGCTACAATCAACCCAGGATCATCATTACTGTAGGGTTCAACGCGGCATTACGTAACCCACGCTGCGCCGCCGTGTTTTCTTTCTATTTCCTACCTTGCCAGCTTTGGTTTGGATGCGAAGAAACGGCCAACAAACAAAACAGAGTTTCTGTCAAATGCAAAAGCCGTTTCAACCAGCAGAGCCCTCAGGCATCCGTCTGTGAGAAAAATCGATGGTCATTTTGGAGAGCGCCGCAAGCCTCAAAGCACCTGACCTCATTCTTGCTTTTTCCCCAGGCGGTGCCCTCCTGCATCACCACACATGCCTCAGATGGAGTGAAACTGTAATTTCCTCCGCAGTCGCTTCTGAAATATCGGTCCATGTCATATCAGTGCAACTGCAGGAGGGCGAGCTGAAACGCAATGTATGAGCTTCAGAAATCAGAGCAGAAAGTTGGTACAGACACCGACAAAGGCCTTTATTAAACCTTGACCAAATGGTCCGGGGTAAGTCATGTGCCGTGTGGCGCACATATTAATAATTAATATGAATAATTAATTCACTAAATATTTAATAAATGAACACATAATTGCCACTTACTCTATACCACGCTGCATTCACATGGATGATTATATTGATATCTGCATGAACCGCAGGAAACTGTACTTTACTGCCAAAACCAAGGATCTCACGATACGTATCACGATACATGGGTCACGATATCATGATATATTTTGACACTGTACAGATCTGTGTGGATCACATTCCATTAATAATTTAGCCAAAACAACATAACTCAGAACTGAATTTTGGATTAAATTTGTATACAAAAATATGAATATTTGATGTCCCTGTATCAATACAATATCACCACGGAAAATATCATGATATATTGCTGCATCGATATTTTCGAACACCCCTGAGCAGGGGTGGATGTGGGCAGAAACCCTTTCATCTGTACCGATTTGCAAATCCACTTCATCCGATAGGAGCGTTTGAGTACAGGTGGGAGAGCAGCCATTAAATTGAAACTTAAATCTCCGCCCGGCCATCGGTGGTTGGGGTCGCCTTGGTAACGCAGGTGCTCACCTGAGGCTTGAATCTATCGCCTCTCCGGATGCCTTTGTTCGCGTTCCCACGAACCAAGAGGGTTCCGAGTTTTATCTCAGCTGGAGTGTAACTGATGGTTACCTGATAAAGTCACCACAACTTTCCAGGCCAAATATGGAAAACATAAATGTAAATATATATTTGTACACACAGATACATATCTCTTTTGGCAACCCTTAACTAAAATTAAGAGCTCATTTTGAAGGCTGCAAAATGGCAAATGGCACATCTACAAATCATGGACACACACCATCTAACTCCATTATCATGCCTATCTACAAGGCTTTCCAAGATAAGAACCATTATCCCACCCGCTTACCCTCACCTCTAGGGCAAATCTGTACTGAACGTTGTAATGTGGGCTGATGGAGTCTGGCACAGAACCGGGCCCAGGCCACTATTTAAGCCACACTAAAGGACAAAAGTGCACGGTGGCCTGGTCACCCGCCCACTCGCACCATCGCGGAGGTACAGACGCTCTAATATACACGTTTGGATCACCTGCATTTTGTAAGTATAGTCGTTCTCATCTCTTAAAGGTCAAAAAAAGGAAGTACACCGCCCACTGGCGCTTCTCAGCACAGCTGCAAAAGAGAAGAAGGAAGAAGGAGCACTGACAGAAGAGCGGTGGGCAGGCTGAGACAGACCCCTGGGAAAAAAGGAGGGGGCCAAGGCAAGAGGGATGGGGAGTGAAGCACAACACAACACACACACACACACACACACACTCAATGAAACATCAGCGTCTTAGTAGAAAACGGAAAGCGTGGTCAGGGTGAAGGAGGAGTTCAACTTCCCTAAAAGGCTCCGACATGGCAGCGCACAAAGCCCGAGTGAAAGTGGCCCCGTCAGCACTCCTCGGACGAGAGTTTGAAGCGGAGGGAGGGTCTGCAGTAATGAGTCAGCATTGGACTCCAAGCAGATCAGTCTGTGTAGTTCCACAAAATACACACACACACACACACATATTTCGAGGGGTGTGCGAAATTGGCAGGCAAAATTGTAAATTAATAAATAAATAAATCTTTGACCTCTCTCCTCCTTTTCATGTCTCGTGGTTCCCTTTATGCACGCATTTCGACATAGCATGATGAAATGCGACACAAATAAGCTACTGTTGCAATGTGCGGGAGGGTAAAACATGGAGGTGACCGACACCAGATGCCCTTAGTAAGAGCGTCACTGGAGACACTCAGGGTTAAGTGTCTTGCTCAGGGACACAGTAGTAATATGTGGGGTTGGAACCTGTTGGAACCTGTGACTTTGCACTCTTCTGGTTAATAGGCGAGTGTCTAACTGGGGCAGTGGTGGCCTAGCGGGTAAGGAAGCAAACTCGTAGCTGTCATGGCTGCCCACTGCTCACCAAGGGTGATGGTTAAACGCAGAGGACACACCGTGCGCTGTGCTTGCTGTGTATCACAATGAGAAAAACTACCACGACCGGCTAAGCCAGCTGAAACTGTGCCGCGTTCGCAGTGAAGCGCCCGCTTCATTCTTTCCTGACGGGTCACACGCAGTATTTTCAGAGAGTGGAAAAAGGATGTCTCCGCCCCGGTCCACCTCGCCATCCGCCTGGCACATACCCCCCCTTTACATCATCCTCCCTGGCACACTGCAGAGCCAGGCAATGACTAGTGTTCAATGGGAAAGGAAAGCTGGAGCGACACCCGTCCTCGGAGGCACGGGCAGGTGCGGGCGCCCTGCCGAACGCACGCAAATATAAAAGCACACGAACAGCACAAACGAATCCTGAACGTGGAACTCTTCCAGGGCGAACCTGGACTGAACAGCACGCTCACACTGGCCTGACAGGAGTCCTGTTAAGAGTTACCATTGTGTTGGCCTAGCGGTTAAGGAAGCGGCCCCGTAATCAGAAGGTTGCAGGTTCGAATCCCGATCCGCCAAGGTGCCACTGAGCAAAAGCACCGTCCCCACACACTGCTCCCCGGGTGCCTGTCATGGCTGCCCACTGCTCACACAGGGTGATGGGTTAAATGCAGAGGACAAATTTCACTGTAAGCACCGTGTGCTGTGCTGCTGTGCATCACATGTGACAATCACTTCACTTTCTCATTGGTCACGTACGGAACCACCTACTGCCGAGACGCCCGTCCCCGAGATGCACACATCACACCCCCGAGATGCATCACACCCTTTTAATGATCCGGATGTCGCAGACTTGCAAGTGCTTTTTCACACCGCACCTCATCCTCACGAATTGACCTCACTGACCTGAGATCAGCTGTTCTAGTTCCTTTTGACTGCTGTTAGGGTGGAAAAAAATGGCCTGGACTCAGGAACTATTTAAACATGCAGAAGGGTGCAGTAGTTTCCCATTACAGCAAAACACAGCTGATCTCCAAAAGGCTGGTGATGGAAATAGTTTCACAAATCTGTCATCAGCGCAGCTAGTCGTGTCATAAAAAATTCCAATGTTACTCTAAAAGGAAGTTGCTAGCGTTGTTAATTAGCATTTGCTAATGTAGCAAACAAACAAATAATGCATTACAGAACAGATAAAATTTTTTAAAAAAGTGAATACTTGAGATGTTTTTATAGATAGTAATTAAATTTGGATGGTCGAGTAGCATTTAAACTTCCTGTACACAAACCTATGTAGTCAGCTGGAGCAAAATATTCATTATTGCTCATATAAACGTGTTATATTTCAAAAAAAGAAGTAAAACCACAGCTGTCTTTTTAGGAAATGGAAATCACACCTTTTTGGAATAAGATCACAAGACTCACACGATCCTCTCTCCCCTCTTTGTATGTAATTACAAATTACAGTCTTTTAGGTACATTTTTAGTACCATGCTAGCACAACCCAGTGAATAAGGTCCCGGTGAAAGCCATGTCCTTGATTTACATTTACATTTACAGTATTTATCAGACGCCCTTATCCAGAGCAACTTACAATCAGTAGTTACAGGGACAGTCCCCTCCTGGAGACACTCAGGGTTAAGTGTCTTGCTCAGGAACACAATGGTAGTAAGCGGGGTTTGAACCTGGGTCTTCTGGTTCATAGGCGAGTGTGTTACCCACTAGGTACTGCCATCCCTTATCATCCCCTGATTTCAGAGTGAGATGATAAAGCTGAAGCAACTTCGTCATATTAGCATATTTGCATATGCAATTTCCCACTTGTGGAACTAATAAAGGTTTATCTTATCTTATCTTATTTGTGAAAAATGGATACTTTTCTAGGTTCTAGTTTCATTATTTTCATTGAATCGCACATTTTAACTCCATTGAATTTAAAGGATATTTGTACATAAGCATTTTATTATTAAAGACAGATTAACTGTAGGCAAATGAGTGATAACTTTCACTTTAATTCCTATATTTGAGCTCATATTTACTATTTCAGGACGATATGAAGGTGTAGTGCACACCCATGGAAGAGTCAGACGAATAAATGCATACTTAGGGAAAAACAAAATTAAAAAAATGATAAATCCTGCATCTTTCCCATAGTCCCACGGCCCCTCGCCATAACCTGCCATAATCCTACCAGCACGAAAGAAGCCCTGTTTTCTTTTTTCCCCAATCCTGGCCAGTGAGCACAAGAACTACCTTCTTGCTTCAAAGCTTTTCTCGCGTCCTACGGGTTTAATCCCATCGGGCTACGAATCCTGCAGCTCTTAGCCAGACAATTACAGGCGTTCTCCCTGGAATTATGATACGGGAAGATACGCCACCGAAAACGCCGCCAACTTACCGCACAACATACCAAAACGGGTCCCCGCCCAGTGCAAGAATTTGACTTTGATCTTGAGAAAGGTTTACGGTAGTTGTAAAACGTAGACTATGCCACCGCGCCACGTTATGCTGCCTCAGTGCGACGTGGACACCAGAGAGGAGAGGGACGGCAGGCGCTCGGCAGGCGCCGGGCCACATTCGGTGCCCGCGCGGTTAGTCTTGCCACACAGCTTTCGTAGACGCCGCCTAGTTGCTGGCTGCCGTGGCGTTGGTCCCAGCTTACGTAGCCGAGAGAACAACAAGCTTTTGTGTCTGGAAGCGGCCCGACCGGTCGGTTGGCATATTTTGCGGGGAGACGGTAGTAGTGGGCCGCGTTCCCTTCTCGGCCTCCCCGAGGTGTCAATGAAACCCAGAAGGCCCGAGACGCGCTTCCTGATGCACACGTCCGCTCGCTTCCGCTCATTGTTGGGGCACATCTCCGTTTCGTAGGAACCGGCGGTCAGTGACTTACACAAGAGTAAATCCTTTGAACTGTTGTCCCATATCCATAAACAGGAGGAACTGCTGAGACCTTTCAATTTCCTAATTACTAAAAAAAGGCCATTTTGACAGGCTGTTGAATTGGAAGGATTGAATACGGTCCTTTACGGTCCTTTGTAATGACGGGGTGGGGGGTTCATACCAAACTAAATAATGCAGTGGGAACAGGTTTCGGCCTTCCAGCTACCCAAAGAACTAAAAATCTCTGTCCTGGAATCGTAAAAAGCCACATTTCGTGCAAATTATGCATGAATGTGGCTTGAGATGTGCAGAGCTACATCATGCATGCATTTTTCATGGGATAAAGCGAATAAAGATAACAAAGCGCATATAGCATAATCATTTTCATGAATGATACTCATTAACAGGGGGGTGGCGAGACAGGCAGGCCTGCCTGCCACATGGGGGTCTGTGAGCGCCGCTTACTCGTTCAAATCTCCAGCTATGATGGAATTTGTCAAACCTCGCCCATGAAGAGAGCCAAGGGAGATTTCCGAGAAGAATGCACGAGAACCCGAGCAGTGCGAGGAGCACACGTGGTTGCATTTTTACCCCCGTAACTGTTAACAACGGCTCGTTCACGCCCTCGTTCCAAAGAAAGAGAAAAATGAAGTTTTTCAAAAGAGTCCTGGCTGACGGTGGTTCTGTCACACACACACACACACAACACTGGACCTTGTTCTGCCCACACAAAGATTTACAACCACCACGTTTATTGCATTTGGCCTATTCTCGCCGGTTTCGACAAAAACAAACACTCTGACCTGAACATGCACCTCGCCGGGTCAGACGGACAGTCAGACACCCAGACGGACAGACGGTGACTCACACAACGCCCCCCACGGCCCGGACATTCCACCTGCTCCGTTCGCTGCCAGCTTCTGCCTTCAGCGCCACAACTGCGGTCCAGTTGGCAGGGCGAGGGGACCGTGCCGCACACATCACACCCAGGCTTTATCTGCACCGTTACGTCAGGCCGCAAACCCATCCGCCACCAGGAGACAAGCATGACAGCTCAGGCCCCAGCCGGGGTTCATCAAGGAATAATGAATCATGACAATGAATCAACCTGGACCGGGAGGTGGCAAGTGGTTCGTTTACACGAGTGCAGTTACTGGGTGTCACTGGTGGCGCAGGAGGCCACCAGAACAGCAGATCTGGGTCACTGGACCAGGCGACACTCACTCCACACCCCACCGAGGTGGAGGCGGCAGCGCGTCCCTCCCCAAAAAACACAGAACACACGGTCGTGACAGCGGCCACGCAGGAATGAATCACGGACACGACGAGCGCAGCGGGGCGACGGAAGCCCTTCAGCCGCCACGTGACCGCCGCGCATCCGTAGGAAGCGACGCGACGCGGTAACGACACGCTTATTACAAGTTGGGGCGGACGATGGATCGCGGTAAAAAAAAAAAAAAAAAACACGGACAGGAGGTGACACGGAACCGGCCTAGTCTCTGGGGAGGAGGGGGGGTATATCGAAGCCGATCACGCACGCCAAATTAAACACCAGCGCCAATCGATACTATCCGATCCAGAAAATGCGCACGGGCAGTGATTGATCACCCCACCACTTCCGATCGATCAGTTTCTATTTGCGGCAGCGGCAATACTGAAATGCTACTTACCCTTATAAAATTATAGCACCGGCGCGGTCCTCCCGTGCGATCGCTTGCGGCGAGGGATCCAGCGACTCGAGTGTAATGCACAGTCACTTCATTCTGTACAGGGGCAACAGAATATTAAGGATAAAAAAATGAAAGCCGCCGTTAAAAAAAATAAAAAAAAAACTGTCCCGATGCAGCTCAACGCGCTCTGCGAATCAATAGAAATCCCCCCAAATCCTGCGCCGGGGTGCAAATTCCACGCGTCCAGTACATTCCCACGCGCGAAACACCGAGCGTGGGGCGCGGGAGCAAGTTTCTCGCCTGCCGGTAATTTAGTTTCGCTGCCCGACCAGCCCCGCCCGTGGCCGTGGAGCGGCGCCGTAGCGGGGCGCCTGCCTGTCAAACGCGGCGGCCAATCAGCGCGCAGGGGGGGCGGGGCCTACGCGCACCGCGCAGCCCGGTCGACAGGCGTGACTAAGCAAGAACGTACGACGTTTACCTGCTAAAGGCCAGGCCGAGTGTATATATATTCACACGCTGACAGGACATCGGTCTCACCGGCAATAATTCAGGAACTTGTTAGAAGCTGACCTCAGGTCAGTTTATTACACCCTGAAAGGCATGCGGCCTGTCTTATCTGCAGTGGTCAGACCAGTCATGTGAACGGCGCTGGAGCGCATTCAGGACTACATTCTTTCTTAAAAACTCATCTGAGGGGGTCAACTTGAGACTAAAATTTGGTTTTGAAATTGATCAAGAAGCATTTACCAACTCGCGATTGTAATATTCATCCGACATAAAAACATTTTTTTATCCGGTTGCTCTCTGGAGACTAGATGGCATTTTCAGAAACTCACTGAGATACAGGTGAAGTGTGAAGGGGAAAAATTACTCAGTCCCTGAGGTGCCAGTTTCTTCATGGTTGAAAGACCCACTAAGCGTGGGTTCAGGGCAGAAATAATTAACTTTGGGGCTGCGGTGGAAAGCCGATAACCAAGACGAAGCGATCAATGGCGTGGCGTTTCCATTTGTGCCTCATTGAAAATTTGTGAAATTCCCACCATATTTCTCATCCAGGCACTAATATGAGCCACTTCTATCAGGACTGTATAACCTAAACCAGGCTTTCACCCAGCTGCAATATAATAAACAAGGTCACCCGCTGTCAGTGCAGATCTCATCACACCATCCTATGTAAGACAAAGCTCGGGTGACTGAGTAAGAGAATTATTTAAGATGTACAGTACAGGCCAAATGTTTGGACACACCTTCTCATTCAATGTGTTTTATTTATTTTCATGACCATGTACATTGGTAGAAAACTATGATTGAACGTGCAGTTGAATGTGGAGTTATGTACTTAACAAAAAGTGGAGACCTGGCCGCCACAGTCACTGGACCTGAACCTAATCGAGATGGTTTGGGGTGAGCTGGACCGCAGAGTGAAGGCAAAGGGGCCAACAAGTGCTAAACACCTCTGGGAACTCCTTCAAGACTGTTGGAAAACCATTTCAGGCCAAACTTTTGGCCTTTACTGTATGTACCCAGAATGTTCTAGGTAGGGACTTAACCCAAGGCCCAATTCAAATGTAGTGTCTGTTTCATCTTTGTACTCACGTTGTTCTTATATTCCTAAATCTAGGTCCACAAACTCAAAATCAGTAACCAGGTATATGAAAACAAGATCCAGAGCCTTCAAACAGCAGAGCTCAGGCATTCCTAATGGAAAAGGAAGCTGCATTGGTCCACAGAGGGAACTCTGGGGTTTGTGTAAATGAATTGCGCTTGCCCGGTCCGTCGTGTTTTCAGCATAACCTGATCTCCGCTCGGGGACTTCTGAGAGGCTGCGTTGGCCGGTGAAAGGCACGGGGCGAATGCGGTGTTGACTGGCAGTGTCTACTGTATGCAGACATCTGAATATAACTCCTGGACACAGGACTCCCCAGCCCTGTTCCTGGCACCAGTATCTGAGCTTCTCGCTAACAACAGTGTTCCCTGTGCGTTAGCATCAGGAGAGATGGGACTGTGTTTATGTGACATTAATGCAGAAAAATGGTTAATGCAGTGGGCCTTTTGGCTAAGCGCTGCAGCACCGTACTCCTCCATTTGCCGCCAAACTCTGCAGCCACGTTAGAATGGGCGAGGTCCAAGTCTTGGAGTCTTGGAGTTTTGCGGCAGGGTTAAGCACGCCTAGCATCCACACCTCTGCACTATACTCACTGACTCACTCTTCCCAGGCCGGCGTCAGGAACAATGCGGCGCTTATACAGAGCCCAGACTTCGGGGGAATGACAGCGCAACGTCTACGTTGAGGGAGCACATCGGACCTGGGACAGGATTTACCAGCACGGAGATGTTGCTTGGAGCTTTCCCATCAGGAAGACCATTTCAGACACAGACCAATCACAGCAGAGCGTGCGTTTTGGTTCCTTTCCATGTAAAATTAGTTTGGAATACCAGATGATCCCACCCAGTCGTTGGTCACCCTACATTATTCAGAATAACATACAAGAATGCAGCGAGTGAGACGTGAGAACCCGACCGGGAGCTGCTGATTGATATTCCATGAGCCAGCGCGGTTTTGCAGTAATTAATGGAGTGTACACTGCCCCAGTGGGTCAGTGGGAGAGGGAAGGGGGGGCGGGGCCATCCGCGGCAGACCTGTGAGAGCACTCAAGCTCCCCCAAAACGCCATCAATCAAAAGGAGATAAAAGGGTTCAGCAGAAGGAGCGTGCTTAACACGGGAACCGAGTCGGAAGACCCGTAAAACGTTTCCTCAACTCTTTAACCGGCCAGGAAAATGGAGGGGCAGCTCAGCGTTCAGGGAGGGGACGTCGCGCAAAGCTTGCCGGAGCTAAGTGGCAGTGGATGACGGCCTCTGCACTCATTCAGAAGGCTCACGGCTCACAGAGATGCCACTGGCGCGCGAGCCGAGCGCTGCTCCTTTTTCCCAAGCTTGCACATTCTTCGGGCCGAAGCATTTCCTGACACATCCAGGCCACGCATAATGAATCTTAATCATGCACAGGAATCAATAAAGGGACTCAAACGTCCATGACTCAGCCCAGCCGTGATCGGTGTCCTCTGAGAACCCGGCCGATTCGGCCGTCGGTCATGCAGTCAGATAAACATCCTCACAGTTTCTGTGTTTGCATGCAGCCGTTTCCTGACGCGGCTTCAAACAAACACAGGGAAGCACCGGCACGGGCCGATTTGCCTATAAAAAAAACATACAAAGGTTCCCTCTTCCTGCCACAGGACGGTTTTAATGGCTCTGGACTCAGCCGCCAGTCCCAAACAACATTCCTCTGCGGCAGGCCACGAGTCATGTGTCACTGGCCTCACCAGACGCAGTGACGCACACGCACAGGACCATGTCATTACAAAAAATTGCATCATACGGACCGGTGACGGTTTACATTTCATCCTCGCCCACCGTGTCCCATACAAACCCTGCTGAAGGTCAGCTGAAAGACGGGGTGGAAATCCAGCATGAGTTAAATAAACCGGGCTCTACAGGAAAGGCAGGCCGGTGCAGATTTTTGGAGGTACACCTTTTTGGGGACAGTCGCTGCAGATGTTGGAAAGGATGTGAAAGATGTGTGCGTGTGTGTGTTCGTGTTGAGCGGATTTTTCGCTGCACCTCTGAGATAAAACAGACAGCAGACAGACTGAAGTTACTGCCGCAGGTTGAACATTAGTCACAGGGCCTGTTATCAAGGGACGGCAAGAGGCTGTGTGCTTTGAGAGGGAAATTACACCGAATGTCCTGATGTGACGAAGCATCAGATTTTCCGATTAAAAAATGTTGTTTTGCAAACCATGCGTTTTTAATTGCACAGAGCTATTTTTTGCCAGGTCTCATTTTCGCAAAATTCAGGACGTTGTCTTCTTCAGCGTCGGATCAAATGTCCCGCAACTTACCGGTTTGCATTCCTGTCTGGGTTATTTAATAAGGGCAAGTGCTGGTGTGTGTGTGTGTGTGTGTATGGGCCCACCCTATAGGAAATGAGCGAATAAGCCCAAGCAGGTCAGCCAGCTGTTCCTCCTCCAGGTCCACCCAGTTCCGAGCAGACCCCACGAAATCCTACACCTGCCGGCCCACCTGGGCTCAACCTGACACCTCTGAACATGAGAGAGGAGTCGCATTAAACTTTCATAGGTGATTAATAATTAACCCCGAACTGAACAGATGGGATTAATGTGCGTGGTTTTATCGGTTATGAATCTGCTTCTCGTTTCGGAGGGTAGGAAAGGACTTGCTTTACCTGAGAGGAAGAAGCACAGATTTATTATGTGGACCTGTAACACAAACACTGCATACCGAAATCTAACTGCGGAAGATCCCGTTCACAGACAGGCCGAGCCTCTCAGAAGTCGGCGGGGACTCAGGAAGTCGGCCTGGATTCAGCCAAGAGTTAGTCAAAATAAAACGGGCGAATGCTCGCTCCGCTGGGCATGCCACTGCGCCGGCTGCTCTTTTGTGCTTTTCCAGCGATGTCCATCCAGCCAAGGGAACAGGCACAAAAGTGCGCTGCGTCTGAAGGAAGTCTTCTTTGACTTTGAAGCTACAGCCACTGAAGCCACCTTATTCCGGCTGGTACTGTACTGAACGTGTACCTCTGTGTGTGTGTGTGTGTGTGTGTGTGTGTGTGTGTGTGTGTGTGTGAGGAAAGCGAAGAGGTGACCACGGCGGCTCTGTAGCCTCTGATTAGTAAGCGCCTGGATCTGTTTGTCAGCTGACTGAGATATCAGGTTAAATTTAGAAAAGATTCAGAGAATGGCGTCAGAAGACTCTACGCCCCCAAAGCCTCTGGTGCTCGGCCTGGAAAGATTTTCTGCGGATTTTAATTCGGTGTTTTCCTCTCACTCGTGTCGTCTCGTGTCGTTTCCCTTCAGGAAAAAAAAAACACACACCGCACAATCTTCTGTGCTGTCCAGGGCTGCAGTGAGAAAGAAAACAGGGGAAAGGGCTGATTTATTACGTTTGGACAGTGTTAGGTCGATCACAGAGTCATGTGGGCTGGCTGCAGAACAAAGACGTCTTCAAGCAGACGAGAAAGGGGCGGGGGCGGGCGGGCGGGTGCAGTGGGGTCAGTCAATCGGTGAGCATGCATGATTTAAACCGCACAATCAGTGTTTGCATGCTCCCCTTCCCTTGTGCGATATGCTGCGATAAACAGGTGCTCCTTTCAAACCCAGAGAGGCCTGCCATCTGCCTTTTTAAACCTTTAATAAGTAAACCATCGCGCAGCACACCTCGTGAAGGTCACATACCAAGGTCTCCTCCAAGCCTATACCTACAGGACAGACTCTTTGAAACAGAGCTCTCAGATACGGGGAGAGAACATATTTAAACAATTATCCGACCTGAAAGAGTTACCAATCTGCACACCAGACCCTCGACGGCTTGGCCCGGAGACTTGGGAGATGTCGTAGGAAAAGTCGTCCATAGCAGCACTTCAAAGCGCCGCAGCCTGGAGGCCTCGGCGGAGAAAACAGCGAGATTTTGACTTTTCCAGTCAGCTTATGGTGTGTAGAGCATCCATCTGTGTCACATGAGTCCTTGACGCCCTTGTGGAGAAGCATTTTTCGGAGCTCAGTGCGGCCTAGCGACGCAGCTGAGCTCATGTCTGTCAGTCCGATCTGCTGACGCCCACATAAATCAGAGCCAAAGCATGACAACAATTGCTCCATCCTTGCTGTCAAGCCGTGCTTGACGGGCTCATTGCACCATTCCAGTCCTCACTTTTTGTGTCTGATTTGTCACCCGGGTGCATCACTTGAGCCAAAATCCCGTGACACAGGCAGCACTGATGCCAAGCAGAATGCATCCATGAAACTGAAAGGTCGAGGCAGTCAAGTTAAAATGTAAAAACATTGTGTGTGCTTCAGACATAGGGGGCAGAAAATAATGTATTTAATACCACGGTCATTTTTTTTTTCAGTTCGGTTTTTCATAAATAAGAGTAAACATCAAGTTGCAAAATTGAAATAAACATTTGTTATATTTTTTCCATTGTCTTGTCTGCATTATTAAATAGATATTTACTTGTAAATTGAAGAATTAACTATAAATGACTACAGCTCAAGAACTATTGGTGCACTCGAGAATAAAAATGTGTAAACTTGTTTTCTGACTCTTGATCGCATTCGTCTGACAACTACCGATTAGTCGGTTGACCGCTGATCTAACCTCTGGTAATATCCTCTCTCTCCCTCACGCGAGCCTGTGAACTGTAATGAACAGGAAAACGTTGGTTTTATTTTTACTGGGTCAGTGCCTGCAGTTGGTGTACGACGCTGTAAACTTCAGTACCCCAAAGCAAAATATGGGGATAGACCAGCACTATTCTAAATAAAGTTACAGTAATCGAATTCTGTGCCTCTGGCGTGACATAATAAAAAATGAGCCAGGCAAGCATGCCATCTTGGAATGTTTACAGCGTCCTTTGGTTACACGAAGGTGTCAGTTTACCTACTGCAAACCTCGAGCGTGTCCGCCACCTATTTGTGCCGTGATTACGCATCAGACCAGCAATCCCTGAGCCCTCTGGCAGAGCTCCAGAACCCTGTCTGACCTGACACTGAGCCGCTGCATGACCAGGGCTCTCACCCAAGGGCGCTTCACCCTCCGTTCACCCTTTGTCTTGTTTTAGATTTTAATATTACAGGCTATGAACATTGTACAAAAAACATTCATACAACTCAACAAAAGTGAAGGATCATTCATATTATAATTTTACTAGCCGAGTGAAATATATCATGAAGGACTTTGTGCATTTTGGGTTATTCAAGCAGTTAGATATCAGGTGGCCAAATCTAAAAAGATAAATCTAAACCCCCCCCCCCCAAAAAAAAAGCCAAACCTAAAAAAATAAAGATAAAGCTTTTTATTATTTATATAAATCTGTTGGAGTTGGAGGTGTTGAACTCTTATGTTCTCCATTACCTGTACTTATCAGACTCGTTGACTGTACTGAAGCAGGTTAAGTGTGATTATGTTCTCTGGGATCAAATAAATATGTAGGAGTCCACAAAGTTTGGTCTGTCTTCTCCCATATCTCTTGACAAAGCAAGTTGGACAGTCCCGGAATACAAGTAAATCTTCTCATGTCTCTCCACATCACCTACAGCATGTTGCTGCTGAGGAGATCTTACATGTTTTCAAGACAATAGGTGGTGTCCCGAAATTATATGCCATAAAGCTGCCTGGCATGCCGATTAAAATTAAGTTCTTGAACAAGTTTTTACTACTGCAGCAGCTTCAAAGTCTTCTTCTCCCAGCAGCGCTGGGTGCCATTCCCAGTTTTGGAGGAGTCAGTCAACGGTCCATGACACACAGAGTTCACATCCTGTTTTCCCAAGGTCAACATTCCCGGTTGGCCAGGTGGTCTTCTGGGACCAGGAGCACAAGAATGGCTTTAAGGAGAATTTCTGTCAGGTCCTCATGGCAGAGCAGCTGGGACCCCTAAGAGGGAGGCCCTGCTCTGGGCCAGAGGCTGTCAACCCCATCAGAGACGCCGAGCATCATGCTGACTTTCAGCGCCATGCCAGCACTCCCCAAGGACCATCAAAGTTAGCTTGATGGTCAGCTGGATACGTTTTGCACCAAACTGTGCCTGAGCTGCAAATCCACTCAGTTAAAGCAAAACTAACTTGTCTAGGTTACATGAATTGGTGTTTAATGTCATCCATTCAGTTTATGTCCTGGAACTGACCAGGAAACCAGTATGTCACTTGGTGAACCCAGACATACACGTGCACACACTTTCTAACAAACTGAGGATTACACAAATAACCCAGACGAGGAGTCAAAGATAACTTAGTTGCAATGTGTGCACGGCATTTATACCTTACTTTTGAAATCAATTACACATGAACATTTAATAAATAAGCTTTAATGAAGTTGGACCTGCTGGGAATAAGCTCTCCACTCTGGATGTTGGCTGGATGTTGGCCTCAGTCTGTGTCTATAGGAAATAACACCTCCAAGGTCCTCAGACTGAGCGCAGGTTCCCCACAGGGATGCTGCTCAGCCCATCGCTGTTCACTCTGCTGACACACGACTGTGCTGCACAGTACAGCTCGAACCACATCATCAAGTTCGCAGAAGACACAACAGTAGTGGGGCTCATCACTAACAACGATGAGTCTGCCTACAGCGAGGAGATAAACATCTGGTGGATTGGTGCCAGAGCAACAACCTGACTATCAATGTCACCAAGAACAAAGAGATGGTTGTCAACTTCAGGAAGAAACCGACTGTCCCCACCCCACTACACATCGATGGATCTGCTGTTCAGATCGTCAGCAGAATGAAGTTGTGCACATGACAGAAGACCTCTTCTGGAGCTTCAACACCACCTGCACTACCAAGAAAACCCAGCAACGTCTGCACTTCCTCAGGAAGCTGAAGAAGGCCAACCTCCCTCCTCCCATCATTCTGCCGGGGGACCATTGAGATGTTCTCTGCTGCTACATCACAGTCTGGTACGGGAACTGAATTGTTGCTGAGCAGAAGACCCTGCAATGGATAGTGAAGATAGCAGAGCGCATCATCGGGGTCCCACTTCCAACCATCTCCAAGCTATACAAGAAGCACCTCATCCGTCGAGCTCGGAACATAATGAAGGACTCTCACTACCCCTCACATGCCCTGTTCTCCCTCCTACCATCTGGAAGACGGTTCCGCAGCATCAGAACTGTAACTACCAGACACTGCAAGAGCTTCTTCCCCCAAGCAGTCAGAGCTCTCAATGCACCACCATCACCAGAACGCTGATAAACTCAACAACCATACACCTTTAGCCTTATGCATCTCCTAAAATTTTGCACATTTCTGCTCTTTTTGCACGTTTGTCTTGTCTTGTGTGTCCTGTTCGAAATATCCAACATATCCTCTCACAAGCATCCTACATGATGTTGTTCAGTTATGTCCTCTTCGACCTGTTTATTGTACATAAAAGTTCTACTTTTCTCCTGTAGAGAAACCTGTACAGTATTTAAGCTTTAGTTTTAGTTAGTATAGATTAGTTTAGTGGGTATATTTTTTTCTTTGAAAATTGCACTATGGGGGGTCAACAAGTGCTAAACACCTCTGGGAACTCCTTCAAGACTGTTGGAGAAGCATTTCAGGTGACGACCCCTTGAAGCTCATCGAGAGAATGCCAAGAGTGTGCAAAGCAGTAATCAGAGCAAAGAAACTAGAATATAAAACATGTTATTAACTCCACACATGTGTTCATTCATAGTTTTGATGCCTTCAGTGAGAATCTACCAACGTAAATGATCATGAAAATAAAGAAAACACACTGAATGAGAAGGTGTGTCCAAACATTTGGCCTGTACTGTACCTATGACATCGTCTATTGTTTGCTTATTAACGTTATTGTTAATTATCTAACAATAAATAATTACTTACATGAATATGAAACAGAATCTAAGTCTTGTTAAGTTATGTGCCAGTTTGGAGATTTTTTTAAGGGCCTGTTCTTTATTCACAGAATATGCTGTTATGGTGATGTACTGTGATATGAGTGAACTTTGTCCGCTCAAGACAGGCGCGCAGACTCCCAGAATGCATCAGCACCGACCAGGCGACGGCGGCCCCTTTAAGACGCATCCCGGTGCGCTTTGCGCGCAGGTCAGCTAATGCTGTGCACCGTGGTTGCTTTGCACGGATGGGCTTGTCGCCGTGAACCCGCGCGTTGGCGTTTGAGCGTATGGCCATGGTTAAAATCCCTGCGTAATTATTCAAATGTAAAGGTCCATTCTTGCAAAGAGTCCCGTCACTCGCCTGCAAATGGTTATTCATTTCTGCTGCAAGCACATGGCCTCGGAAAAATACATTTTCGAATAAAAAAACGATTAACAGAGACCCTGTCCTCCTCCTCCTCCTCATCATCATCATCGTCATCATCATAGCCACGATGGCGGCGAGAAAAAGAAGAGCAGCTCTGCCTTTAACCAGCGACGACTGCGCCAGCCGCTACTTCACCACCCCAGAGGACGACGGACTCCGGCTGGGTCGGGATTTCTTCGACCAGCCGTGCGTGGCTTTGGCCAAAGCCTTCCTCGGCAAGGTGAGCGGGGAGGGCGGATGGTGCGGGACCCACGCGGATGTGGCGCAGGCAGCGTGCAGGACAAGGTCGATGGCCACAGTTCGTCCCACCAGGTCCCTTACCCACGCCATTGCCCACGATAGCGGCTGTAATTCGATTAGAGGCAGGAAGTTGCTAAATCCTGAGCTCATTCTTTATCAGGGCACAATGCATCAACAGGAAACAACGTTAACCATCAAAAAAAAAACTTTGATATCCTTCATAATCCGCTATAACCCATAAAAAGGCAGATGTTCGGGTTTGTAAAGCACAAAGAACATGAACGGGGCCAATTATCTTGACGGGTGGTGTTAAGGTGGGCTCCAGGAAGACTGGCTGCGCTCAGTAGTTACCCAGGGAAATAACATGTGGCTTTTACACACACACACACACACACACACACACACACACAGCTAAGAAATCGCCCACGTTTTTGTGTGGTTCGTCTCGCCCTCCCCCGTCGTTTCTTGCGTTGCACCATTACGAGAAGAACCCCGCGCTGCGTTCTGGGGGAAATTTTATAAAGCCGGAGCGCCACCTGCTGGAGGCAGCGCGCCATTACACCACGCCGGTTCAGCATCGCTCTGGTTCGAACGCTGATCCGGTGCTGAAGAATAGTGTATGGGATGGTAGTAGCCTAGTGGGTAACACACTTGCCTATGAACCAGAAGACTACAGAGTCACAGGTTCAAATCCCACTTACTACCATTGTGTCCCTGAGCAAGACATTTAACCCTAAAAAAGACAACACTTTCCAGGGAGACTGTCCCTGTAACTACTGATTGTAAGTCGCTCTGGATAAGAGCGTCTGATAAATGCCGTAAATGTAAATGTAGTGTACTTGGTTGTGCTACCCCAACCATTTTATGGAAGCTGTACTCTACTGAGCAGAAGCATTGAAGAATTAATGCTTTACATTTACGTAATTTATCAGACGTACAATCAGCATTTACAGGGACAGTCCCCCCTGGAGTAACTCAGGGTTAAATGTCATAATGGGACATAATGGTAGTAAGCGGGGTTTGAACATGTGACTCTGTGGTCTGTGACCCGTTGCCATATTAAAGTGGCGGGAGTGGCACGTCTCTGTTGTGGATCCGGTGCTTGTTAGGTGCTGGCGAGGCGTCGCGCGGATGGAACGCTGCTGAGGGGGAGGGTGGTGGAGACGGAGGCCTACCTGGGCGGAGAAGACCGGGCCTCGCACTCTGCAGGCGGGAAGCGCACGGAGAGGAACGCCGCCATGTTCATGCGGCCAGGCACCATCTACGTCTACTCCATTTATGGCATCTACCTCTGCATGAACGTCTCCAGCCAGGGTGAGGCTGTTTGTTTTTCTCCGAGGCTTCGAGTACAGCCCGTTTTTGTGGTATTTCGATGAAAGGTCACTTTAAATGTCACTACGCTGGCCCGCCCGATCTGGAAGGAAGTGTTGTAATTTGCAGGCGAGGGAGCGGCCGTGCTGCTCCGCTCCCTGGAGCCCCTGCAGGGCCAGGCGGTCATGAGGGAGCTGAGAAGCGCCAGGCGGAGGGGAGGGTCCCGGCCGCTGAAAGAGGAGGAGCTCTGCAACGGCCCCTCGAAGCTGTGCCAAGCCCTGGACATCCCCCGCACGTTCGACCGCAGGGACCTGGCGGGCGACGCCGACGTGTGGCTGGAGCGGGACGCCCGAGGGGAGTCCGCGCCGGGTGGGGGGGTGGTTGCCGCCGCGCGTGTCGGAATCCAGGCCCACGGCGAGTGGGCGGCCAAGCCCCTGCGGTTCTACTTACACGGGCACCCCTGTGTAAGTGTGGTGGACAGGAAGGCTGAGCGAGAGACTCCTTTAAATGAGGGTTCTACAAGGTCTGGTGACAACACTTGAATATTTTTTTGGGGGGGGGGGTTATGAATCACATGAGCCTTTATACCACAGACATGCTCCTCTCCAAAATTTACAGCCCTCACATACACTTCATTCCGGGTGCCCAGGTTTGCGGAAGAAAGAGTCAAATTATGCCAAGTAGTAAGATTTTTGTTGTGCAGCACAGCGCTCCACGATCCCCTTTTCAATGCATTTCCGTTTTTGGAACAAATCGATTTTTTTGCCGTCAATATGAATCTATTGACTTTTAAAAAAAAAAAAAGTCAAATTGCTGGTGTCAGCCACATTTTTATTTTTTGTGCCTCTAACAACAACATTCTCAGCATCTTTGACCGAGAGACATTCGGTATTGCTCTCTCTCTCTCCGCCTCATCCTGCACCTTTGCTGCGATTTGAAGGTCCTCATCATCCATGCATGCCCCGCATCTCGGTAACGCAGGATTACGGCATTACAGTAATGTTATCACCGTCTAGTAGATCGATGCGCTGATGGGAGACGGACTGTAATAAATAAATAAATAAACGTCCACCATCGCTTGGTTCTTGTGGCCAGCCAAAAAAAAAAAAACTTTTTCTAGTTTTTAATTTATGTATCTTATTTATAGTGAACTGAGATTCGTGGACGGCCTCACAGCAGGAATGCGCTGCGAATAATGAAGCGTGCCTTGCGCCATGGCGGAAATGAGACCCTCAAGGGTGCTATATTATTTAACGTTCCCATCCCACACTCTCGGCTCCGGACCCCGACCGCCACCCCTTGCTCACTCGCGCGCCAGCTCTGGTCCTGAGGGAAGCTGCTGCAGCCGTGAAGATCGTTACAGCTCCTTCAGGCTCTTTGGTCCTGCTGGTTTGAAAGAATGATCCATGACAGTGAGGACTGGGACGCCGCCAGGTCTCTGTTATTTTCAAATAGACCAATTTATGGCCTGCAAACGTGCAGAAAGCAGCTAACGTCCTTGAATAATTTATTAATGAATTTAAGATTTATTGTGGAAAATACACTTTTTTTTTCTTTTACTATAAAAGTTTTGTACATCACATTAACCATGCTGTCAGCAGTAAAGGGCCAACGTTGTAAGTTGGTTCAGAAGGCATCCTGGGAGCAGGAACACGACGTCCATCAACCCTTTACTCAGGGGGAGACTGGAACAGTGAGATGACGGGGTCTTCGTGATTTGTGACTACCAGCACGCTGCGGAACTTGTCGAACAGGGTCTTCAGCTGCGAGCGCCGCATGTTCTCGTTGTACATGATCTCCTCCAGGTGGTGGTGGCCCCTGAAGTAATGCAGCAGCCTGCGGGGGGGTTTACATGAGTGGTTAAAATCCACACAGCTCAAGGGGCTGTTTTAATGTGGCACCCGATTAAAACGTGTGGAATAAACATATGTTTACATTAAAAACAAGTCATTTGAAAAGGGTGCCGTAATCTGGGGAACAGCTTGCCTGCATCTTTCACTTTTGGTGCTACGGCCCTGCGTGAATTATGGCTGTTAACCTTTAAGCTTTTGTTGTAAAGAAAATGAAAAGTCTCTAATCACATTGTTGCTGAGGAACCATTGCTAATTGTTATAATTTTAATCACTCTTTATTGAATAATAGTGTACTTAGTTGTGCTACCCCAACCATTTTATGAAAGCAGTCACTTATCAGACGTCCTTATCCAGAGCGACTTACAATTAGTATTTACAGGGACAGTCCCCCCCTGGAGACACTCAGGATTAAGTGTCTTGCTCGGGGACACAATGGTGTCCCCGAGCAAGTGGGGTTTGAACTTCTGGTTCATAGGCGGGCGTGTTACCTGTGTCCCACCCCACACATCATTTGGCATGTTAAAGTGGCAGGAGTGGAGCAGATGCCGAGACTCTTACTTGGCAAACATTCGCAGGTCCTCCGGGCTCTGAGCAGCAGGGATGCTGAGGATCACCTGGCGCTCATGCTCCGTCAGGCTGGCCAGTAGAGTCTCCATCATCCTCTTATTGAGCGGGGAGTCCCCGCCTGGCAGCAGCTCTGTGCTGGAATTTTCCATGCTGGGGCTGGTCAGGATCATGTCATCGCTGCTGGCTGCAGGTATGAGCGGAGTCAGAGTAAGAACAGAGTACAGAACGAGGTAAGCCTGCTGAGGTGGCACGTACTTGGAGATCCAAAGCTGAGTGCGTTGGGTGTGCTGAGGCTGCGGCTCCCAACACGAGCAGCCAGTGGGGGGTCCTCGTCCCGCAGGCTGGTCTCCTCCTCACTGCGTGGCACCAGCAGGCAGACGTAGGTGTGCAGCTGAATGAGGAGCCGGCGCTGCAGCATCCACACCACCATCTGGATGAGCTGGGCCTTGAGGGACGAGAACACCGGCGTCAAGGACGTTCAGAGACTGGCTGTGATCAGCTTCACACATGTTACTACACACGCTGACCTCATGCATCGGGGCATCCAGAGGGTTCCTGAATTCCGACAGGGAGATTGGCAGGGAGAACTTGGCAAGCATGGAGGGTAGGTCATGACCTGGGAACTGCTGAGCAAACTGTTCAGCCAAGGGGGAATACCTGCAAGAGCGGGACAGCTTCAACTACTACACCTCACATTTATACAACATTAGGAATCATTAGCTTGATGACCTATGATGAAAACACATAATGAGAATTTAGAAAATCTAGTAAGCGCATTACTACAAAACCCCACTAAAATACCCGCCATTTACCATAAATGCATATAGCAGTTCCACCACAAATCACAGAAACAACAATCATTTGCAGAACACAAATAAATACTTGATTTCTGGCATTCATGCTCTTGTTTGACTTGGCCTCCCTTTTTTTGACTGACTTCCTGACTTATCTTGAAAGAAAAGAGAAAATATATATACACAGACAATTATATATTTTGGTCCTAGAAGTTTTGAACAGAATAGTAGTAGGGTGGTCCACCAAACCGAACCTGATCTATGTGATTGTATAATATTTGAATAAATATTTGAATGTTTAATAAAGCAGACAGGATGACTGCACACACTTACAGACAGATGTTTGCGTGCTGGGACAGCATGTAGACATTATTTTCACACAAAGGATATATAATGATGGCCTTCCCCCAGTACACCAAATGAGCAGCAATTTGGAAAACCTGTAAAAAAAATATTCTGGTGATGTTTTATCTTTTAAATATTCATTTTAAACTGGAATAATTAGGGAAGGATGTTAAAACGGTTTATCCATTAGGTGGCAGTGTAAAGCAACCTACTGACAAATTTCATTGTGATCTTCAATTTCACTATGTAGGGGATTTTCAAAGATTGTCAGTCCCAGAAATCTAATTAGAACTATAAGAAAAAATATAATCAACAAAAGACGCAACGAAAACTATTTTTCATTAATTCCTCAATTCATGTGTAAAATACGATTGTTGATATTCTTTGTGGTCAAATACTTTTTAAAAAATATTTGTATTTATTGTAATAAAATATAATATAAAAAATGATATAAAATAAAATTTTATTCTGAAAGTGTTGTCTTCTGAAAGCAGGTTGTCTCTAAATTCCTTCCTGTATTAGGTAAGATGAGATTTTTTTGTTTGTTATATTTTGTGCTATATACATGTTTTATATTTCCCTATATATATAGCTGTCATAATGACTCCTCTGTATGTTTGGTATATAGTTTTGTTCTGCAACCATTAGGTGTCAGTGCAGTACAAGAACAGCTAATGGATTTGTTAAAGGAATTTGATTTCGGTCAATGGACAAATATACAATATAGTCAGATAAGAGCTCGGCTCTTGTGTGGATTGTCTAGGGCAAACATTTTGCATTCTTGGAAAAAGTGCATAGGGACACAGTACCCTATATTCTGAAATTAAGCAACAAATATATTGGCCCATGTAGCCAATGCTTGACTTAAAATGAGTCTAAATCAAAATTGTATTCAGTGGTATTCAAATTTGAAATAATAGGAACGATCATAACAAAAAAAACTATCAATATATTTTATAAAGGCAGTTTAATGTTAAAGCTGATAATACCCATGTGAAAATCTATGAATTGGTGTTTAATGTGCTATAAAAGCTTATAATGTTTCCAGTGTATGTATTTGCGTTGTGAGCAGAGATAGGTCTACCTGGAGGAGGGCTAGGTCTGCGTCCTGTGCGAGCTGCTGCAGGTTCTTGACAGCCGAGCAGGTCTTGATGAGACGCACTAGTGCCGGGGAGCTGTCCAGAGGCAGCTGGGCCAGCAGGGCTTTCTCACTGTCCAGCAGCAGCAGAGCGTGGTATGGCCTGCAAGAGAAAACCAGATGATGTCTGGCAGACTTGATGACAAAATGCTGAAGTAAAAACAACAGTCCTAAAGCATCTGAGGTGGATGCCATATATCCAGCTCACCGAATGGCTTTCAGGCTACTCTCCAGCGCCTTTGGAGGGATATGGTTTCTGCCAACATGGTGGATCTTATGTGGCAGACAGAAGCTCACCTCCAGCCAGTTGTTAATGTGCAGCCGGACCACTCCAGTTGTGCAGAGGCTGGACACATGAACAAAAATATTTTAAATGGTTTAAATTTTTCATTAGTATACACATTAAGTATAATTCTTAAAATAAAAGCAGGCTTTAAAAGGACTAACCTGTCATAAGCCTCCTTCAGGTCTCTTGCAAGCTTGCACTTTGGCAGGATCTGTCTAAATGGGGACTGGGGGCTGCAGTCTGGACCTAACAAAAAGAGAGAAAAACACCATTTGGAACATTACTAATAAACTTTAAAACAATTGTACATGACAAAAATATATATAAAGTTTTTAAAAATGATTTGCAGGGTAACATCAATGTACCATCAAAGCAATGAACTAAAATCATGTGATCTGGTCTTCATGTGCAAGACCTTAGCCTAATGTACTGAATATAAACAGCAGAAAATGATGTTAAAACGTCTAATGATGTGGTAATTTTTTCAGGAGATAGGCTTGATTCATGACTGTGTTGGTGCATGGCCCTCACTCTCAGTCATGGTGGTGACTTCGTCCTGCACAGCCAGCATGAGTTTGGCTTCGTGGGTGAGGTACTGGCATCGGAGCTCCTCATGCTGCAGTGCAATGGCGATGCGGCGGGAAAGGTTGTGCATACAGCTGATGACTGAGGGGTCAGCATTGGCCTGTAGGGGGAAACATCACAAAAAAATATATATTTATACAAGTATCAGCCAGAGGGTTTCTATCTTGAACACCACCATTCCACTTTCTATGTTTTCTCATTACAAACACTGAGTGCTGTGGTAGCTGGGCCAACACCCATATGTCAGTGAACCCTGTACCACATTGTTACACCAACATCTCAGCAATATGAGTAAATAGATAAAAGATATGTAATGTCAAATACAGAACAGCCAAAAATACATATATGGATAGTATTCACACATATGTGTGTAATTATTTCACATTTTTATCAAATTATGATAATACCAACAAAAACATAATTCAGACTATTGGAGAGTTTTTTGTTGTTTCCTTATACATAAAATGTTTAGCTTCTATGAATGTAAGCATGGCCACTGCCAGAACTACAACAATTTTACTACTGTATTGTACATAGGTTTTGTGGTTTGTTTTTTGTATATTTACAAATTCTTCATTTTATGTCCTTAATTATTATTATTCAGTAAATAAGAAAGCTGATGTTCCTGCATCAGTGACAAAGATTCTTCTTCTTCTGTTCATGCTCATTTCATCAATAATAAAAATGGGTAAAATGTCAATTTTGGCTTTCCCAAAATCCATAATACAAATAGAATTGGCAGGACATATTATTTATCACAGTATTTATTTAGAGGATTTGACATTTGACATCAAATTAATTATTAATCAAAATTATTTTATAATGAAACTTTAATTACATGTTTTATCTTGTTTTCAACAATATATTAAATGTGCCATCAAGTGTTTGTTTGTGACCATATTACTTTTATTGTTATTAATGTAATTAATTTTTATAATAAATACTGCCGCTAACCCAGCTGCTGGAGATAGACATCTTGTTGCTGGGCGAGTCAGGCTGGGGTGCGGCCAGTGCTGGAAAGCCAGACTAAACCATGACTAAGCACTCAGTGTTGCTGTATTTGCTGACTCAGAATCCTGCCGGGTGGTGAGACAACCCCTGGCCAGGGTGATTATCAAGCAGCACGGTGACCCACCCCGCAATGGTGCTGATACGGGCCACTCCCTTTCTCAGAAAATGCTAAATCGGTCCCATGCACCACCCCAAAACTTGTTTATTTTTACAATTTTTAATATTAATCAATAATAACGCACAGGCCCCTCACATAGATAACAACTCCTTCCTTGACATCAACACTAGTTCAGTTCACCTTCATAAGAAAATTTGAATAACTCGCCTTATTCACATAAGCATATATAATACCAAAAAGGACCAAAAGTTCTTTGATTGGTAATTGAGTGTTAATGGCACCTTCAAAGCAAACACAATGCTGAAGAGGATCATGGTGGGCATCTCTCTCTTTGGCGATGGGTCAGTTTTTGAGACCTGTATTAGAGACAAAGCACAGAATGATGTACTGGAGATGATTATTTTACTCTGCATCGTACACACGTCAGTGTAGTCATTGTAATTAATGTAAACATCAAATTCATTATCCTTATTTTGTGTAAGTTACTTCTTGGGTAAAAGTATTTCTGCATGACATTTTGGCTTCTTTAAATTAATTACTATTCTTAAGAAAAATCGAACTCATTATTCCGATAAGTAGCGTGTATAAAATGTATAAAAAATAAATAAAAAAATTATACAATGTCATATCATAAATATCATATTTTGCATGAATAGCATAATATGAGCTCATGGTAATGCACCAATGAGAAAGTTTATTCATTATAAACATAGATGTCTATACATTGGATTTAAAATCCAGTCCAGTCCAGTTCGTGTTATAAATAATAGCTGGCTGTTAATGAATATCTGCACACATGCAAAGAGGAACTTAATCAGCAACAATTAGTCTTGTTAACCCAAGTCTTTCATTTTAAAAGCTTCATTCAATGTTAGAAAAGCCTTTTTAATTATTTTACTACAGCTGAGCTGCATTCATTTAAAAAAGCAATAAAATGGTCCTTCTCACTAGTTCAGTATAAAGCACATCAGCAAATAAATGTTCGACATCATTATTTCAAACGTTCTATTTCTATTCAAACCAAATTTACCATGGAGAAACTAGGAAACTTCTAAATGCCCTAAACGTTTTCACTACAGATTCAGGTTAATTCTGCTGACAACTGCAGGACACTGAAGGACTTGTTTACAGAATATACCACCACTAGATGGCAAAAGAGGCTTTTACAGGCATGGCTGTGTGCCACAGGAGCACAGATCAGAATCGAGCATACTGAACAGGGTTCAGTATATTGGTGCTATACTATTTGATATGGATTTGATATATGGTACTGTCCACTATGTGATGGCATTATAAGGTGGTCAAATCTGATACATTTTATTTATTTATTGTTTTTATTATTAAGCATGGCTTTTTATCATGGACTGCATAGTGTTTGCCATAAAATGGAAGAAAATGTGAAGAGCTGTACGGACCTGAATGGTGTGTGGAAGCTGAAGCAGGGTTGGGTGGCCAACAAAACGCACATTGTCGATTTTAAGCTCAAACTTCTTTCCACACATGTCAGACTTGGTGGCCAGGATGGTAGCAAGGATGCTATCAGAGAACCTGTACAGAAAGCCACTAAATTGTCAGAACTCAGAAGCACCAGAGAAACTGATGGTGCAGCAAGGGATGGGGGTGGGACACTGAGCTTTTTTTTTTTTTGGTGTTGGTGGTAGTCCAATGTTTATTACAGGCTCAACAGCAAATCTACACTAATGAACTCACATCAATGCTTCTAGAAAGGTGAGGGTGGGATGGGGTAGAAGGTTGGGATGAGTCTGCAGAAGAACCGGGAGCTGAGGAGAATTTCACTCTTGGTCGATCAGAGGTGACAAATTTTAATTGGCATTTATGAGCTCATGCCGCAGACCACCATTGGCACAGAATTAAACCTCGTTTAATTAAAATGTGAATTATTTTACACAGAGACCCACAGTGGACATTCAGCCTCTAGCACAAATTACAAGTGCACAGATTTGTAAAAAAAAAAAAGACATTATGTGATTACAGGAATGTGCCAAATACTTCATCAGACTTGCATATCCAAAACAATCACAATCACAGTTGATTTGACAGTGTCTATCACCATGAGTGCACAATAAATTGACAGGTCTTCATTCCGGACAAGCATGGAGCCAGGCTTGATGCATAAATCCCCCCAGGCATGTGATTCAGAGCAGGTACTGGATTTCACCACGGATTCCTGAAGTGGCGGCTGGCGGGTGCATATATGCACTCACACATATATGCACCACACATAAATAAATGTATGCCAGACACGGTAACACGAAGGAAAGGAACATGAAGATGAGGTGATCTAGAGAAAGGGAAAGTGGTGTAGAATGGTTTGCTCTTACCCTGCTACCAACTGCTCATCAGTTAGTGGAGTTTGTTCTCTGAAATGGGAACAGGGCCGTAAAACAAGGACAAAATAAAGCAACCAAAAAGAAAAATGTAGCACACGTCTTTGATGAGTGCATGATAGGAGAATATTAAGTAAATGAACAGACTGGCAGAATGGTAAAACGTGAAACAGCAACGTGAACAACAGAGAAGGGTGGTTACTCAGATAGCACATTAAAAAAAATGTTCCCTTGTTATTACCGACGCCGTCCGTATGGTGTGCTTTTATTATGATGCCTGGCTTGAAACCTTCAGATCACTGCACATTTTTTCATGTTAAAGCAGCGTTCCACCCAAAGCAGAGTGTTATCAGGTCTGTGCTGAAGGCAAAAATCTCCGCTTGACACTTAGATTAGAGGAGGGATATGATTCAAACAGCCTCAGAGAAGGAAATATACTGTGCACAATGGGCTCATTTATTTCCTCTATTCACAATAATAATAATTATTATTATTAGGGCTTGACAATTATCAGATGCCATCTTCTCAGACTAAACAACATATACAACAGTTGCCTTGTTTTACCTAAATACACCTTTTTTGAAAAAAGAAAGAAAGTGAAGTGAGTGTCATTGTGATACTGTCCGTAGTGACGAACAAGCACCTCTTATGATGCGTCAGAAGACGTCGAATCACTGCAGGGAATATTGTTTTACTTCGTTTCTGCATTCAGCAATGACAACAAATGAGATGTCGAGCAAACAGTAGCCAGAAAAGCTGTGTAACAAAACGCATAAAAAATTAAAATAAAAAAGCCCAAACACAAAGAGTCCAAAACACTGACTAACTGTACTGCTGCAAAAATTATGAAACATTCTTTAATGTTTCCACTCAGAAATCTGTTGTCGGAGCCCACAGACTGCACAAAATATCTAACAAAAAAAGTTTTTTTTTTAATAGTACGTTTGCAATGGTGAGGCCGGAAAATATTATTATTATTATTACTACATTTAGCCACTCTTATGGGTGATTTGGTGATGATAAAAATTTCAGTCTAATGCTGGAAGCAGATGGTGTGTGTGCAACCAGCAACTGTGAATATGTGAGTGGTCAAAACAAATAATAAAAAGGTGGGGGACGAAACAAACATGTTCAAACAATTCACTGTTAATTTGCCAGTCGTTCCAAGTGACGTTTATATCTTGCATTACTCATCTCGGTTAGAAATATTATAATATTATGACACCATCGTTTAGGATGTCCGGGATCGTGAAATACTCGTGACCATTTGTTGGCCTGGAACCTACCTCGAGTCCCCATCTTGGTCCTCTTGGGCATCGCCCGCCGCATTCAGCGCATAAGGATTTCTCTGCTTGTCTTCGGGGGTCAAACAACACGAGAGGATTCACACGTTAGCCGTGCGGCGACGGGCCGTCCACCAAACGTAAAAACGCGGTGCGTGGAACTTACTCGCCGACGAGGAGGCGTGTTCGGAAACCCCCTGAAACGGGTAGCGGAAGAGCAGCTTGTTCCCCCGACTTCCCGAGCTGACCAAGATCACGCTGATGGGGCTCGTCTTTTCTCCGCCCTTCAGCGTGTTGTCTTCTGACCGTCTGAAGGTGGACTTGCGCTCTGCGAACGCGTCCATCGCTGGAGACGCCGCGGTCTACGTCGTGCGTCGAGCTGGCCGGTACATCTTTCTCTCCCCGACCCGATTCCCCGGATAAAGCGTGTTAAAAAACCGCGTCAGCCTACTTAATAAGAAACCGAATTGTAATTCTAAAGTCACGTGGACGGTCGCTGTACCGTCACCCAGACTGCGGAGCAACAAGCTAACAGAGAACCGGCCTATTACGCGATATTTACAGCGACGGCGCAGATGAGAGAAAACAACAGCACAGCCGCCTTTTCCGACCTTTTTTTCTCCAAAAAAAATTTATCCACAAAAAGGGTATAATATCTTCTGCGCTTTCGCAGCCTAAAACGTTCTCAACTTTCAGGACTGTGTTTTGTGTCACAGTAAAAGAGATCCCCGGAAATGACGGATCCCCGCTTTTAGGTTCCGCTTTAATAAAGGCAGCGGCCAGTCAAACGAAACACTGTTCATTTCGATTACTCCTACGTACAAGCTGTATGTGTGATCTGCACTGATTTTGTTCGGATAGCTGCCATTTCATATGACGCATTGCTCAAAATAAGTATTTGTTTTACCCACATTCATTTTACAACAAATAACTGAATATATGTGATTTAAATCTGATTGAATGATGCTCCGACCACAAGTTTCATTTATATTTTCAGATTGATTATGTAGTAGTTAATTGCTTCTCAAATCTCCACTGAAAATACTGCTATTAGGACCACCATTAAAAAAATAAAAATAAAAAACAGAAATGAACGGTTTAATAATTACACAAGTGGCCATTTTATTTATAGAATTGATTTACTATGCAATGCAGTACAACACAAATAAGGATATGTACTATGGTCAAGGATATTATGAATAATAACCACAATGCATTTAAACACAACGCCGCAGGGAATATTAACAATAATCGCAGAGTCTCCAGTTGTGTAATAAGAATGTGTAATAAGTAGAACGTGTACCACAGGCACCAATTTACGAATCAGTATATTCTATGGATTTCTGTATGCATTATGTATGCATCTATGTATATTTTCACACGTTTTCATTGTTTTTCTAGTGTATAATAATATGAATTATTATTGTTTCTTTATTTCTTTTACAGCAAACCATTGTATTGGAAAGATTATAAAGCATTCTTTACTGTTTTTCTCATAGATCTATTTTCTGGAGCCCAAAGACTGCACAAAATATCTAACTAAAAGTCTTAAGGTTAAGAGTATAAAGTATAAAGGCTTTTTTTAGTGAGTTTTTATTATTGGATATGAGTAATATAACTCTCCCCCATTCCTTATTGCTATCTTATTACATATAATAGTATTATAACGCTTTGTTTTTGTCTTATTGTATTATTTATTATCTTAATTATGAATGATTTATGACCTAGTTGTAATAGTTACATGAGAACATCAGTCAGGTCAGGTCACAGCTGAGATTGTCTGAGAAGCCAGGAGATATTCAGAAGTAGCGACTTCCCAGCGCCGCAATCACAACTGCCATGAACTTGTGCCAGGTCGACTGCACATCGGAGGAGAAGGCGGCGCCGAATTTGGTGGCGATGACGATGGTGAGACAGTCGGCCAGGAGCTGCGGGGAGAAGTGTGTGAGACATGACGGAGGGCAGAAGGCACGTGTTTCGGGAAATTCAGGTCCCCCTATGTTCCCCCTGGCGCGAGCTGATTTCAAATCATGAAGTCACATGCTACTGCAATGTTAGGGGGCTTCTCTTTATTTAGACATTTTCTCTGCCTTTTTAAATGTCTTTATTTGAAGCATCTTTAAATTTTTACAGATACTATTCGAAATGATTGAAGAAGTTGCCGGACAGGATATAAAGTCGCCGGAGTAGATATGTGGTAGTCTACTTGTAGAAGTATATTATGAGTGACTGTTTCCTGTATTCACATGTAATTATGTTCTAGAGTGATTTCCAGACATGTTACATCTAGTTTAGTGCATGGAGAATGTATACACACACCAATATAATGTATGTATTTAAAGATATTTTGAATACTCTCATCCACTGTTTTCTCAGACTATTTATTGTATAGTGAACTTCTTTTATTGCATAGTTGGCCTATTCTCTATGATATTTATGTTTTGCTGCTCTTGTTCTGTCATTTTCTGCCATGAGAACTTGTGCAACTAATAAATGATAATCTTATCTTATCTGACATGTAGTCACCCTACATGTCAGATTTTTGCCAAGGTCCCAGGATATAACCGCCCCTCCACCAATATTACATCATGTAATTATTTACCTTGGCGATTTTCAGACATCTGCCATAATTCTTAGCCTAAATAATATGGGGGAACATTATTTCCTGGTTAAAACTGGCATACAGGAACTCAGGTACATAATTACACCTTGCTGATGTAGTATTATTAGTGCTGGGGGGCAGAGTTCCTGTATGTCAGTTTTAACAGGGGGGAACTATATATTCTGCGTTTATTTATGTATTCATTAGTCCCACAAGTTGCTCATGACAGAAAATGACAGTTCAAGAGCAGCAAAACATATATATCATAGAGAATATGCCAACTATCTAATATAAGAAGTTCACTATACAATAAATAGTCTGAGAAAACTGTGGATGAGAGTATTCAAAATATCTGTATATACATGCAATTTATTGGTGTGTGTGTGTGTGTGTATACATTCTCCATGCACTACACTGATGAGCGGCTTGGCGCAGGACGCACCCGGAAGTTGGCGGGGTCCACGTGGAGCTGGTAGCGGTGCAGCGAGCTCAGGTGGGAGTAGGCGCTTTTGATGTTGTCCAGGTCCCTCACCGCCACGTCCAGCGCGTTCAGCACCACCCTGCCGTGGGTGGCGACCTTGCGGTTGGCCAGCACGACGGCGACGCTCGACAGTTCGCCGAAGGCGCCAAAATATCGCCGGGTCCAGGGGTAGACGATCAGCACCCTGCAGCGGAAATATTCAAAGAAAGCGTGGACAGCAGCCAAGGCCTTTGATCCTCGGTGATAAATAAAGTTGTTTTAATTGGAATAATAATGCACTATTAATAGTCTTTGTAATATTTCATAAGCCTTGCAAATGACCGAAATACACGGTCACGGTTTTTCATTATTATTTTGTTTTTAGACAAATACCTCGCCAGCGTCTGCGGTCCGATCTCGCCGACGTCGATTTTGCTCCACACGTCAGCGATGATGGCGCGCTCGTTGTCGGACCACTCCACCATGACGACGCCGCCGCCGCAGGTCGCCAGTCGACGACCCCGCGTCGTCCGGCCTTTACTACTCGCCCCGCCCCCCGCGTCGCCCGGCCTTTACTACTCGCCCCGCCCCCCGCGGCGTCCGGCCTTTACTACTCGCCCCGCCCCCCGCGGCGTCCGGCCTTTACTACTCGCCCCGCCCCCCGCGGCGTCCGGCCTTTACTACTCGCCCCGCCCCCCGCGGCGTCCGGCCTTTACTACTCGCCCCGCCCCCCGCAGCGTCCGGCCTTTACTACTCGCCCCGCCCCCCGCGTCGTCCGGCCTTTACTACTCGCCCCGCCCCCCGCGGCGTCCGGCCTTTACTACTCGCCCCGCCTTTACTACTCGCCCCGCCCCCCGCGTCGTCCGGCCTTTATTACTCGCCCCGCCCCCCGCCCCTGATTGGACGTTTCTTCACCTTCACCTGCGTCGGGAAAAACGTCACACGTGCTACAAGTAGTTTTTTTTTTATAATTTACGGTGAAGCTGTGCAGACAGTATGCAGTTAAATCGATGATCACGTGCTGTACAATTTTAATCGGACAGATTGTTATGGGGAGTAAATGTTTGAAATACTCAAAATATTGTATTTCGCGGTGTTTTTTTATTCTCGGTACGGGTCTGGAGATTAGCGTCCCTACTGCAGTGCTGGGATTTTGGTGCGTACCGGCTAACGACGTGGAAGAAGGATGAGTAGCTGGTTTTAGTGGATCTACTGGACGACGTCCACTGAAACATTCTTCTTCATACTCATCTAACATTTTCGTTTTTTGTATGCAATTTGTTTTAGAATGGGTAACCTGGCAGCTACAAAAAAATCTTCACATGAAGTTACGATTTATAAAATACATGAGATCCGACCCACAGAGACCTAACTCGACATGTGCATGTGGGGACATGTGAGGTGGGCATTATTAATAATACGAAACCCATTATCTTCATTTGCGGGTGGTTACACCCACTGAAGAGGACGCTTATATAAGGCGCAGTTTTTATCTCAAAGCCTGATGGTAAAATGCTAAAAAAAAAAAACAACGGGACCATATCTATCTATTTATTTATTTATTTATTTATTTATTTATTTGCCGTACCGAAACAAAGTTTATTCGTTCGTTTTTGTACTAATTCCGTGGCTCGATGCGTTTCCTGGAATTGGCCCAGCCCGAGGTGGAGTTGAGGTTTGATATCAAACAGGGTGTGGCTGTTTATTCCCTCAATAAAAACCAGACAGGAGCGACCCTCGCGGGGGGGTAAAATTTAGAAGATGAGTCTCTCGGCGTTAGATAAAGCCGTCGTCCAGGGCCTGTGGATGAAGGTCGGCGCCATGGCTGACGAGATCGGCAGTGAAGCCCTTTCCAGGTACCCGCCGCTCATCTCGGCCTCGCCGGCTGAAGCGCTTTTAAATCGAACATTTTAATTTCGTTCGCGCAGAATGTTGGTGGTCTACCCCCAAACCAAGACCTACTTCTCCCACTGGGCCGACCTGAGCCCCTCTTCGTCCTCCGTGAAGAACCACGGAGGAACCATCATGAGGGCCATCGGAGAAGCCATCGAGAACATCGACGACATGGTCGGCTACATGGACGGCCTCAGCGAGCTCCACGCCTTCAATCTCCGCGTGGATCCCGCTAATTTCAAGGTGAAACCATGATGGATGACGACGATGTTTTTTTTTTTTTAAACACGTCTTTGGCGTCTTTCCCCAGATCCTGTCCCACAACATCATGATCTCCATCGCCATGTACTTTCCCGAGGATTTCTCTCCGGAGGTGCAGGTGTCCGTGGACAAGTTTCTGCAGTGCGTGGCCCTGGCTCTTTCAGAGGCTTACCGCTAACCGCCATCAATAAAGTTATTCATGCATCCATGCAATTCCGTTTCGAGCCTTCTTTGTGTTTGCAGTAAACATCGAACCCAATTCCAACTTCAGCTCAAACATCCAATGCGCTCCAAATGCGTTTTGGAAAGCTGTGTCAGAAGTGAGATGCAATAAATATATATGCATATGAATTAGTTCTGTGAAAGGAGCTTTTGGTAGGTCAAAACAGAGACTATTATTCCCATTTCTTATTTTAATTCATTTTGGACGTCAACGCTCCATTTTTATTTTACAATCCATTTTTATACTGTCAGTACGGTTTAATCAGGTTCAAAAGGTCGACTTGTCTTACACGCTGTCAGATCTGCTCTTTCGGGCGTATCTACACATTCTATTTCCCTCAAATCTCTGACAGAATGTGTGTGATCACCCTGATAAACCATCATGCCAGCCAGGGGTGAGCCAAAACATTAGGAGGGGAGCAGATGTACCCAGGTACGAGCAGGGAGTGTCACAATGACCCTTAACATGTGAGTGACTGAACTTGCTCAGAAATGCAGTCAGGGCCTTAAAAAGCAGAGTACATTTTACTTAAGAGAACATGTTCTTTGAATGACATATTCTGAAAATATATGGAAATAAGCAACATTCTGCCAACTTTACAGGAGAGCAAAAACAGAAAAATCCCACAAAAGTAGTCACAATCGTCTTTTTAGAACAGCTTTTGCATGTGGGGTGTAAATTTCTAACATGTGGGGCAGTGGTGGCCTAGTGGTTAAGGAAGCGCCCCATAATCAGAAGGTTGCCAGTAGTGTTATCTATGAAAAATAGATTTTTATATGCCTGCGAAATAACACATTCTCTTTTACACAACAGTACACACACACACACAAAACAGTAAAGTGTGGCTTCAGTTGGTGAACGACATGACACCAGACTTTTAGCTGGCTCAGCTCATTTGCTGATATTGACATTGAGTGTTTTCTAAATGAATCTTGAGCCACATCTAAAATATGAAATAATAATTTAAAATATGAAAAATAATATGAAATATGAAAAATATGAAATAAGCAAAAGGAGGACAAAGTTTTGGTTGTGCATCTAAGGGTTAAATGTATAAGAACTGCAGTTTAGGCCAGAAGAGCTAAAGTGTTGTAAAAAAAAAAAGGTTAAAGTAGAAATTAATTAATTAATTCATTGTGTGAAATAAACTGCTTCAAAATTATATTGAAATGTACTTCATGATTATTCTGAAGATTATTCCAAGTCTGATATACAAATGGTTCTTTAAAGAAATGTAAGAAAATTAAACTAAAGAATTATTATGATCTTTTTTGTCTGCTTTGTAAACTTAAAACTGGTGTAGTGCATCACTGGCCAGACCTACGTGGAACGAGGAGTAACAACAAAGAGAACAACACTGAGTTGGTTACTGATCTTTTTTCAAATTTTATTTGGTTTGCTCAGAAACATCCCGTCAGAAACCTCCAGAAGCTCCGAGCCCCGAGACTGTGCTCCCGCGGTGCTGATGCTGACCTAGTGGTACTGTCTCCCGAGGGCGGACGCCACGACGGTAAGGAACTTCTGCCACGCTTCCTGGACATCAGCGTTGAACACAGACCCCCCGAACTTCATGGCCACGCACACGGTGATGCAATCAGCCAGGAGCTGGAAACAAACGAAAAAAAAGATCTAAATATATATCTAGTTATTCTATTAAATGGTAAATATGGTCTGAAATGCACAGACGGATTTCAGGATCTTACCCTGAAGTTGTCAGGATCCACGTGCAGCTTCTCAGAGTGCATCACACTCAGCGCTTTGTATTCGTTCTTGATGTCGTCCAGGTTCTTCACGGCTCTGTCCAGTCCGCTCATCACGGTCTTTCCATGATTGGCCACCTTGGCGTTGCCCATGATGGCAGCGGGGCTGGACAGGTCACCGAAGTTGCCGAAGTACCTCTGAGTCCAGGGAGACACGATCAGCAGCCTATTGGGTGCAACAGAAATGTTATAATAATAATACTAACAATAATAATAATAATAATAATAATAATACGCATAATAAAACCCACCTGCTCAGGGCCTGGGGTCCGATTTCATTCACGTTGATCTTTCCCCACAGACCCACGATGGCGCTGCGCTCAGCATCTGTCCACTCGACCATGATGAGTAGTTTAAGGCTTTCTTTCTGTAGAAATATCAGTAGAATATCCCTTCCCCTTGCGCACTGCGCGCTTTATTTATTGATGCTCCCCGGACCCGCCCCGCATCTCAAAAATCCATTTGATTGGGTCGTTTTGGATTAATTACAGCGTCATGGTTTCTCCAAAAGCTGGGGTCAGGCCAAGAACCAGATGTTCTGCTGAGATTAGCTATCAAAAATTAAATGAGTCCAGCCCTTCTCGGAATTTAAAATCCACGGTCCACTTTGAGTGTCATGGGTCCATTTCACATTATTCAGGATTAATAATTGTGTGGAAGATGACAATGTTCCGTTTTTTTTTTTTTAAGCAGGTGCATGCGTCACATGGATGCAAAATAGTCAAATTAAGACGCTTTATGCACACGGGCGCAATTTAAATCCGTTATTTTCTGTCCACCTAGACCAGAGCATGACCAGATCCAGATGCACACCTTCATAAATACTGAGCATATGAATGGCATCAAGATCATGCATGCTGCTCACCATGTTTTGTACGGAAACGTTATTTTGGAACTTTAGACATAGATGGTTTGGTAGTTGAACACAGACAGAAATATGATGGTTATTTTTTTCAATAATTGGGTGGGGATGCGCCACTCCCTTGCTAATTTTTTTATGCCGTATCTTTTTCGACTTTCCCAGAAGTATCTTATTTCCGTTATCTTAATTAAACCAGAAATAAACTGGCACCGAGTCACATAAAAAAAAAATCTGCATCGTCAAGCATCGGTTGCGTGACCCCAAAGGAGGGGTTCGGGTTTTTGGGTGTGCCCTCCTCCGACCAAGCTATAAAAATGGCCAGCCGTTCGATTGCGGCACGATCATTTTTCGTTCTGAATCCATCCTGCGAGAAGAGAACAGAAGCCATGAGTCTCACTGCCAAGGACAAAGCTGTGGTGAAGGCTCTCTGGGCCAAAATCGGCGGAAAGGCCGACGAAATCGGAGCCGACGCCCTGGGAAGGTAATGTTAAAAAAAATCTCTTAACTCTTCTGACTCTCTGGACTTTATGAAGTCCATAATTCTCTCTGCCTAGCTGTGTTGGAATGGAATGTCCATTTAGTCCGATCCCCCCCCCTCCCTGTTCGTCCAGGATGCTGACGGTCTACCCGCAGACCAAGACCTACTTCTCCCACTGGCCCGATGTGAGCCCCGGCTCCGCCCCGGTGAAGAAGCACGGGAAGAACATCATGGGCGCCGTGGGCGACGCCGTCGGCAAGATGGACGACCTGGTCGGAGGCCTGACCGCCCTCAGCGAGGTGCACGCCTTCAAGCTGCGCGTCGACCCGTCCAACTTCAAGGCGCGTCCCGTAAATCGTTAAAAGGTGTCGTGCGACGGGGCGGGGGGTCGTCCAGCAGGTTAATTCTGGTCCGTTTTATCTCCACAGATCCTGGCGCACAACATCATCGTGGTCATAGGCATGTACTTCCCTGCAGACTTCACCCCCGAGGTCCAGGTGTCCGTGGAGAAGTTCCTCCAGAATCTGGCCCTGGCCATCGCCGAGAAATACCGCTAAGCGGCGAGCCCGGCGCAGGCGCACTTCGCGCATCTGGTCGTCTCTGACGAAGCCGAACATCAATAAAACATTTATAAATCAAATCAAAAGTGTGCTGTCCTTCTGTAGTGAGTCCGCTTTATTATGGAGAACTTAGCACAAGACTGTTTTATCCGGGTTTGATTACAACACCTTACCACAGGTTTTTCGTATAAAACCCCATATGCAGTAGCAGATTACTCACGTTGAACACAATCAACAGACTTACAAATAAACATAAGATATGTTCTTGAGAAGTGGTAAGAATTCATAACTGCAGAAAAATATAAAAAAAATAGTAAAAACTAATATTGCAATCATTTTAATTTTAAAATGTATTATAAAAATATTGTGTGTAACTCCCTAAAATTATTATTAGTGGTGGTCATAGATAAATGTTTTAAAATCTAGATTAATATCACTGTAATCTTGTAATTAATCTAGATTAATCTAGATTCAAATGGCTCATTTGAATTCTGCCGAAGGCATTCAGAATATGTGTGCTACCCAAATAATGACTAAAAGTAAGTCTTTGAGAACGGGTTTCTCAAGCCAGGTGGCGCATTAGACGAGGGGCTCATCTCCTGTTTCCAAAATGCATCAAAAACTGTTTGAGAAAGCTGTTCTACTATGATAATTGGTGATGAAAATAAATTATGTTCAATAAGATGTACTTGTGTTTAGCAACTGTTTATTCAGTTAAACATGAATTTTGAACTGTAGACCTACATAAGAGGTTGTGACGAACTGTTTACAGTCAGTAGCTTTGTGTCTATCAGTCCAAGCTCTATTTCTCCTTCTTCCACCAGTCACTCAGGCAGACCAGCTTGTTCACATTTTCTGGTGACAAAGTAGATCTCCTCTTCTGCACAATATGGCCTGCTAAAGAAAAAAGTCTTTTGCATGGGACAGTTGTGGCAGGAGTCCCCAAGTATTTAGGGGCAATGTTGGCCATCTTACCATAGACAGCAGTGTGCTCCGACCACCACTTCAGTGGACACTGATCTAGACTGGCACTGGGCTCTACTTTGTACCTCTCCACAGTGTTGTCTTCTGGTGTCTCCTCATCTGATTCTGAGTCTGATCTTATCAGTAGCAGGGCTGTTTTTTTCTTGGGTGGCTCAGGGTTCTCCTCCCCAAGAGGCTGCAGAGCAGATTCTTCTCCCTTCACCAACTCACTTAGCTTTGCCCACACTGGCTCCCTCTCTGCTCTGGGCAAGCACTTGAGGTCCTTAAATCGTGGATCTAGAGCAGTCGCCACCTTTGATGAATAAAAAACAATAATTATTGATTGATGAAAATTTCACTTTCCACATCCAACCTCCATATTTCTTCATGACTCATTCATCTATTCATTGACCGATCTACTGTCTTAACAGTCTATAATGGTCAAACAATGCAGTTATCTTCTGGTCAGTCTGACATACCTTAAGCCATTCCAGGTTTATATTCTCCCTCCACTGGTTGAGGTCCTTGGTGAAGGCAGCCTTGAATCGCCCAATAAAGGCAGGATCATCATCTGAGATCTTCATCGCGTGCTGGAGGTGGCACAGGGCAGGTAGAACCACAGAGCAGGATACATACTTATCCCCACCAAGGAGCTCAGTGATGTACCTACACAGACACACACACAGAAACAGAGCAATAAATAATTCATGACTGATTCATTTAACTCAGATTACACATTTTTAAAGTTCTTAATCACATTACATTTAAGGGCATGTGTTTCTTAAATACAAAGTGACATTTAAAAGTACTTGTATGCCAATTCATGAACACGCCATCTTTGTAGACTATACCTGCATGGCTCCAGCGGTTTCTCTAGCTTTGCCAACTTCTCATATTCAGCATTTGTTGGGAGGGCCAGATTGTGCTTCTGCTGAGACAGCGTTGTGTGCAGTGCCTCTCTGTTGCGCCTCACGTGCTTGATCATCTCAAGGGTGGAATTCCACCGTGTTGGAACATCTTGCACGAGTGGCTCCTGAACTTGTCCAAGGGAGGCTTGCTGGACATTCAGCTCATCTCAGTTGGTCAGACTGTGTTTGAAATGTCCGACCACTTGGCCAGTGCACCATCAAAACCACCTTTCCGAAGTGACATTACAATAGCTCTCTGTACAACATGCACAACACAGGGCAAACGCTCGAATGTCAGTATCCTCCCTGCTGCCACCATATTAGGAGTGCTGTCTGTTCCAATAGTTCTTATATGGCACACGCTTCTGCAAAGTGATGCTCCTCTGTTTTCATCACACCTAACGGACAGACAAAGTAGATCAGAATCAGTTTACTAGTAGTAAACAACTAGCAATCATCAAGAAGCAAACATAATGTGCTGGTAATTCGTGGTGTCGTGGTAATTAATAGGCTAAGTAATTAAATTAAATTATGTCATTTAAAATTACATAACGTAGCCTACCCAAAGCGAAGGAGTGAAGTTCCCAGCTGGCATCGATGAGGTGTACAGTAATGCCGAGGTAGTTATCATTGTTGATAGATGTCCAACGGTCCCCAGTCAGTGCTACACACCTCGCCTCTACCATCTTCTCGTCGGTCATGTATTCTCCTCATGATAGTTCGCCTCGCAGGTAGTTTGTAAGATGAGTCGTCTGTGGCCGCCTGGAGAACAAGCTCGAGCCCATCATCTTCAACCACGCTGTAAGAATGGACATCACAGGGAGCCTGCTTTTGCCTTGCATAACAGATGTCTGCAGGGGGAGGTGTGACATTCCTGTGTCGACGGTTGTGGGTGAAGATTCGACACCCCGGTTTTTACATGCCTTTTGTCCAACATCAACGTGTGAAGTATCAGCCGTCAGGACCGCCCACCCTCTTTGTCTTCCCCAAATGGGAGGCACCGGGGGGCGTGACATCAGAAACAACAGGTTCTGATTGGTCAGTGACAACTTCCTGTAGGCCAGGGGTATAAAAGTCTGCACACATGTGGAAGGGAGGAGAGGCTCTGAGCTATCTTGCTCAGGGGGGTTTCCCTCGGAAGCCGGAAGGCTTCTGAGACTTTATCTTCCCCTCTCTTTCTCTTCTCCCTCTTTACTCTTTCTTCTCATGTTTACTTTCTCTGTAACCTTGGTACCTTTTTACATTCAATATTCACATGTAACTACAATAATTATTTACCGGTGTTAATAAATTAGAAACTGTACATTTTTAACCTCTATTGTGCCATGCCTCTTTCTGCCAGGTAACATCAAATTGGAGTGGTTGAATACAGTGCTTTGTGTGGAGGGAGAAAGAGTTTTTTCTACTCACTCTATTCTCTTCTCCAACACCACATGGTCTTCATGTGTTTTTTACAACGCCAATAGGCCGGCAGCTGGTGGCAATCCATTGAGCGAGGAGATTAGTTAGCTTGGCTGACGGGCTTGCCTCGGTTGCACTCAAACACAGTAGTTTGGCGACAACTCTTCCCCTGCACTACATCAGTACTTGGCCCGGCATCCTCCGCATAAACGGATTCTTTGCGTTTAGGTGGTACTTGAGACTGGAAGAACTCCCACAGTAAACTAATTCCGCTTTGCACAAGGTGCAAACCACTTTAGTCTTGTCAAGGTTTCCATTGGGAAGATTCTTATAAATAAATTTTCCCTGAAGAAAACCCAGCGGCTTCATAGTTGCATCCATGTTACCAAGTCACGTTTGATGTGGTAATTTCACAGTTCGAAGACTCGTTCTCGCCCCCTACAGTGCAATTCAGCTAGGTATACATCCGCGCTAAAATATCAGGGTGAAAGTCATCATAGCTTGCGTAGTATTGACCCAGCTCCCAACCCAACTTTGTGAATAGATTAACGGCGATATTTTTTATTGTATAAAATAAAATTATTGTATAAAAAAAATTGATTATACAGTTTTTTATGTTTGCTGTATCCTGATCTGACGTTCAGGAGGGAATTCTGGGAGGGAATTCTGCAAGCACTTTTTTCAGGAAATTTGTCTAATAACAGTGTCCCATGGAGGCCGGTGGCTGCGGACACATTCTGATTCCTGGCCAATTCCGGTACAGGCAAAACAATAACACCATAACATCTACTACCATACACTGGAAACAGGGGGGCTTTGAATAAAAAAAATAAAGGATTTTAGTAAATGTAACACAATTATTATGTGTTTCTTTTGTAGACATGAATTAGTCAAGTACATTTCAGTTGATTATTGAGAACGTTGATGATACTGGGTTCTTTCACATTGACTGAAAGTGACTGAATTGAAAAATTCAAGTCAATTTAATCATGTTTGCCCATTCACACGACAGGGGAAACATCACCAGACAATGACCCGATGGCAAACAGACATGAACAGGATAGTTTTATACAATGATACAGAGGTGATAACAATCAGGGAACATTACACAGGACGATCATGAAACTCCAAGTCCGGAGCAACCCCTGTTCCCTGACAACAGATGCCATCCATCCATCCATCTATCCAATCCATCCATCCACAGATGCTGTCCTCTCACAACGTGGCCTAGACCAGAAACCGCACCAGTGTTGCTTCTTCTCATGGAAGTTCACTCTGACGCAGCAGCGTTATGGGGTGGGAGACCATGAGTTGCTAGTGGTCGCGTGAGCACTCAAGGAGTGGCGACACTGGTTGCAAAGCTGTGACACCCCCTTTCTGGTCTGGACCGACCATAAAAATGTCATCACCATCAAGTCTGCTAAACAACTCAATCCCTGTCAGACGAGGTGGGCCATCTTTTTCGAACTGTTCTGGTTCCTGGAATCAGAAATCAGATGCCCTGTCCCGGCAGCACGCTCCAGACTCTGAACCCGAACCAATCCTCCGTCTCACCCGAACCAATCCACCCTCTCTGGTGGTCCCTGGAGAGTAAGGTCCGGGCTGCCCCAGACGTCTCTGGCCATCCAGGACGCCAATGGACCATCTCGTTCATTCGCCGGGATGAACAGGTCTACGTGGATGCCTGTGACGTCTGTGCCCGGGCCACGATTCCCAACACTCCTCACGTTGGTCCCTTGCATCCTCTTCCAATTCCTTGTTGTCCCTGGACCCACCTCGCCTTGAACTTCATCACCGGTCTCCCCAAAGCCAACGGATCGACCACCATCCTGACCATAGTGGATCACTCCTACCCGGCCTGCTTTCCTCTGCCACAACTGCTGACCTTGTGCTCCAGCACGTCGTCTGCCTTCATGGGTTCCCACAGCACATTGTCTCCGATTGGGGACCCCAATTTGTCTCAGCTGTGTGGAAGGCATTCTGACGGCTCAGCAGTCTCTCCCTCTACCACCCTCAGACCAACGTCCAGGTGGAGAGAACCAACCAACAGGATGATACCTGCGGTTCTTCGCTTCATTTACATTTACATTTACGGCATTTATCAGACGCCCTTATCCAGAGCGACTTTCGATCAGTAGTTACAGGGACAGTCCCCCCCTGGAGCAACTTAGGGTTAAGTGTCTTGCTCAGGGACACAATGGTAGTAAGTAGGATTTGAACCTGGGTCTTCTGGTTCATAGGCGAGTGTGTTACCCACTAGGCTACTAGGCTACTATCACCCTATCACCCAGCTTCAGACAATCAACGCACCCGGCCCAGTTACCTCAGCGCAGTTGGCCCTTGTCGCATCAACCCTGCGCTTCCGAGTGGGACAGAGAGCGTGGCTGAGAATGTGGACAGAGAGCGTCCACTCAAGTCTCCAGACTGAGTCACACAAACTGTCCCCTTGGTACATTTGGAATCCTTAGCTGGCTGAATCCCCTCACCTAGCATCTTCAACTACCACCCAATATCCGTGCACATCCAGTGTTCCATGTCAACACGCTGAAACCTTTCATTACGTCATCCCTCCATCCACCGGTTCCGGATCACTGGGCCGGCTGATGTGTTCATAGAGCCAGAGTCGCTTCATCCTAGACCCCTTCTTGGTGACTGAGTACCGACAGCGTACGATTCCACTCCGGGGCCGTCGGGGGGGCAGGGTCTCTAGATGTTGGGGTAAAAAAAAAAAAGTCTGCTGACATGTCCCACGTCTGACCAGGAGGCGGAGGTAGATGGCCACGTTCATATTCTCTCACGGGTTTGTCATATGATTCAGCGTGGTAAGGTATTTCTGAGTTGCTGCAGTGTTCGGTTCAGTACCCTTTCGATTACTTGCATTTGAAACCTGGTTATTCGTCCTTAATAAAATCGACATTCTTCACAGATGCATTGAAAGCATCCGTAAAAACTGCTTTATAATGAAGGATGGAAACCCAAAATCAGCAAACAGCATACACGCATATTTTCAGTTTTACATTATAAAATAATATTTTAAAATTTTACAATCCCAATTGCTTTGTCATTAGTATCATGTCTACATTATGTATGTCTACAGTGACTCCGTTCTTACAGCTGTCCCTCCCAGATGCGAGGGCGGAGTGACTTGAGGCGTTTATAAGGGACTCCCGCATGTTTCAGAAGATCACAAGTCCAAGACTCTTGGAAAGCGCAGCAGCCGCCAGAATGGTTGAGTGGACCGAGTTCGAGCGCAGCACCATCCAGAGCATCTTCTCCAAACTCGACTACGATGTCGCGGGTGGCAAAGCTCTGGCCAGGTAATAAATGAGACTTGTTCTCCTTGCAGTTCAGCAGTGGGGGGTTCAGGCTTCACTCACCCGCTCGTTCTCCTGACAGGTGTCTGGTTGTGTATCCCTGGACTCAGCGCTACTTTGGCAGCTTCGGAAACTTGTACAATGCCACCGCCATCATGGGCAACCCCAAGGTCGCCGCCCACGGCAAGGTGGTGCTTCAAGGGCTGGACAGGGCCGTGAAGAACATGGACAACATCAAGGCCACCTACGCGGAGCTGAGCGTGCTGCACTCCGAGAAGCTCCACGTGGATCCCGACAACTTCAAGGTGCGTCTTCTGTCTCCAACCTTCACTACATGTATGCAGTCGTGTGTGTGTGTGGTGGAACAGTCTTGTGACGTGATGTCTCTGCTTGACCCGCAGCTGCTGGCCGACTGCCTCACCATCGTCGTCGCTGCCCAGATGGGAGCTGCGTTCACTGCAGAGGTCCAGGCCGCGTTCCAGAAGTTCCTCGCCGTGGCCGTGTCCTCCCTCTGCAGGCAGTACCACTAGAGAGCCATGCCCGACTGTCACTCTCTGTCACTCATGTGTATTTGTAACTTAAAGCAAATAAATGGCCCAGGTCTAAAGGCAAAACTGTCGTTTTGTGTCGGTATTTTGATCAATGTTTACTTGGTGATTTGACCTCGGCAATTTTATCATGGTATTTTTAAATGATTTATCATAAAATGGTCAAAAACATCATTCCTCCAGAGTTTCACTTTCAAACAAACGAATACTGTTAACGCAACCACGGAATAAACAGAATAAACCATCCTCTCAAACTTCTTTTAATTTGCGCCACACGTCTGTTCAACCTTTAATCGGAGACAGCTCGTCGTCATCGTTCATATGATAAAATATCATAATTAATCATAATCTCGTGTCGAGCAAAGCTCATGTCGCCACAGCGGAATAACTGGTCTGGTGTTACACCGGATGCCTTTTCCCGTTTACCCGGGCTTGGGACCGGCACCAACAACAAAGGAACAATAAATAGCAAATTATAGTAATTATAGAGTAAATTGTATTATACATGCAAGCAATTAGTATTATATTGTAATAATTAATGTTCCCCCATCTCACAATTGCAACACGTGACAACAATTTATGCATATGCTTTTATTTGGTTTTTAAAAAAAAATTTAAAACAAGTTTTTAACAAAGACAATAAAAAGTTAGTTCAGTTAGGTTAATTTGAGCGTTGTCTTATATGTACATTAAAAAACTATTTCAGATCTGTGCAAATTCGCCAAAAGCAAAAATGTAGGGGACAATGTAAGTTATTGTCAACAAACCCCATTAATTCACAAACGTCCACAAATAAAATGTTTTTATTTAATATTCAAAATAATAATGAAAATGACTTATTGTTTTTTTTTTTTCATTGTTTTTCGATCCCCGGGCATCCGATATAAAACAAATTTGTACGGAGAACTTCAGTTGGAGAACGCAGATGACAAATATGACTTCAGCCAGATTTGAAAAATAAAAAAAAATGAAAATAATTTCTACAAATTAGTCAACATTTATGTATTCACTTAAAAGGATGGTCTGAAACCCACAAGCAACAATTTCGATTTTGAAATTGTGTTACTGTCATACGTTACTTACATGTAAATACCTCTAAGATTTATGTGAAGGTTCATTTTTCTTGAACAATTTAAACTCTTTTTGTGGGTCTAACGGGGTTTAACAATTTATTTCAAATGGTCAAATATATATTTTTGTCAGCAGGCACAATGTTCTTACAAAGAATAAACGAGACAAAAAATAATTGCGTTTGATCTAAATTCTGCTTTATTATTGATCACAGAAACATAACAGACTGCAGGCCCATCTGAGCACATTTATCTGTATTTCTCGGACAGAGCCAGAGCCAGGGCGCTCAGGAACTTGTCCATGGCCACGTGGACCTCGGGAGTGAAGTCCTCGGGGAACTGAGTGGCCAAAACCACCAGGAGGTTGTGGGACAGAATCTGAGGAGGAGAAAGTAGATCGTCAGGATTACTGCTTGCATATAAACTCGTATATATATGTCACACAATGAAATATTGTTGCTGCTGGGAGATGAACTGACCTTGAAGTTGGCGGGATCCACACGCAGAGTGAAGGCGTGCAGCTCGCTGAGGGTCAGCAGGCCACCGGTCAGGTCATCGATTTTGGCCACAGCCTCCGCAACACCGCCCATCACGGTCTTGCCGTGCTTCCTGACCGGGGCAGACCCGGGGCTCAGGTCCTTCCAGTGGGAGAAGTAAGTCTTGGTCTGAGGGTAGACCACCAGCATCCTGTCCAGATTCACACGAGACTCCGGGTTAAAGGCGCGCATTCAGACCCTCCCAGTAAACATGAGGATAAAATCCACTCACCTGGACAGAGCATCGCTGCCGATGTCATCAGCCTTGGTAGCAGCTTTCGCCCAGAAGGCCTTGACCGCCGCCTTGTCTTTAGCTGAGAGACTCATGATGATGCCGATTTCCTCAAGTTGCTCGTCTGGAGTAACTTGCAAGAAGGCGACTGGTCTTCTTATAGTGGAACTCTGGTTGGACACACCCAAGACCCTCCCCCTCAGCCCGACAACAGCCTTATCCTTATAATTAATCACTTTTTATTAATTAAGGCGGTACTTTTTTATCACTATTATTACTGGTATTTTATTTCACATTTAAATATTGCGTAATTATAAAAAACATTTTACATCTGTTGTTTATAGACATTTAAATTTGCATTTGTTGTTTAAATGTCAAATGTACTTTGAATATTTATGCAAAATAATTATATTATTAAACATTAAAACTCTGCTGTGTATTCTTTATTTATAGTCGAAAAAACTTGAAAGAATAAACTTAATCACTCATTTTTATTACAAGCTATTTTACATTTGATTGATTTTCACTTAAAATGTGCATATTCACAAATATTACGAGGCCTGAAGCATAATATTTTTTAAAAAAGTGTATTTTGTCCATGGCCAATATTTAAAGATGAAATGTACCTAGAAGAATGACACAAATTACTAAACATATAAAGTATAACATACAATACTTTTTTTTTTTTAAATGTGAGATAAAAAAGTGAATAAATAAAAGAGGGGGTACAAGCAGACAGCAAACAGAACAAACCAGCAAGTTAATGTTATGTTCTCAGTTTAGAATGAATTGTAATGTGTGTTTTTTACTCTAATGTGAATCCATACTGATTCCTCTTACAAGCAGATCTAACAGACAATGCAGTCTGTCTAAAACTAATATGATATATAGACTTAAACTGACTGCAAGTTTGCTTTGTATAATAAGTAATACGTGTTTAATAATATAATCTAGATATATACACATTCATATTCATATTATTAATAATATAATATATACATATGTTCATTTTGCCAGTCTTTCCCAATTTCAACACATTTTGTCAAAAATAATTATCTGCAACATCTGTTGAAATGCAGATGTGGCCGAGTCTAAAAAGATGCAATATTATAAATATTATTTATGTAAATTATATAAATTATACAATTTAAAACTGACTTGCTCAAAAACTTATTTGGCACTGAGCACAGCAAGATACTTAAACATTTACATGAAACGTTTTCTTTTTCTTATATTAATACAAAATTAACCTTTCATAGACTACGTAACCATACAGGAATGTGTTACACTTGTGTTCGTCCAAACAATAACTTGGAGAGTTTATTGGGTTTGAATGAGTTTTGTAGGTGATATGTTGCTAATGAAGACATTTGAAAATAACAACGTTATTATTGCTTGTTCACTTCAGGCGTGGCCCTAGCAGGAAACCCAAAGTGACGAGATAACCACTATCTCAGAAAATCTTGGCCAACCGCCCTCCAGATGTGAGGGTGGAGTGACTCGAGGCGTTTATAAGGGTCTCCTGCATGTCTCAGAAGATCACGATTCCCAAGGCTCTCCATCAGACTCTTGGAAACCTCAGCAGCCGCCAGAATGGTTGAGTGGACCGAGTTCGAGCGCAACACCATCCAGAGCGTCTTCTCCAGCCTCGACTACGATGTCGCAGGTGGCAAAGCTCTGGCCAGGTAATAAATGAGACTTGTTCTCCTTGCAGTTCAGCAGTGGGGGGTTCAGGCTTCACTCACCCACTTGTTCTCCTGACAGGTGTCTGGTTGTGTATCCCTGGACTCAGCGCTACTTCGGCAGCTTCGGAAACTTGTACAACGCCGCCGCCATCAAGAGCAACCCCATGGTCGCCGCCCACGGCAAGGTGGTGCTTCAAGGGCTGGACAGGGCCGTGAAGAACATGGACAACATCAAGGCCACCTACGCGGAGCTGAGCGTGCTGCACTCCGAGAAGCTGCACGTGGATCCCGACAACTTCAAGGTGCGTCTTCTGTCTCCAACCTTCACTACATGTATGCAGTCGTGTGTGTGTGGGGTGGAACAGTCTTGTGACGTGATGTCTCTGCTTGACCCGCAGCTGCTGGCCGACTGCCTCACCATCGTCGTCGCTGCCCAGTTGGGAGCTGCGTTCACTGCAGATGTGCAGGCCGCGATCCAGAAGTTCCTCGCCGTGGCCGTGTCCTCCCTCTGCAGGCAGTACCACTAGAGAGCCGCGCCCGACTGTCACTCTCTGTCACTCTCTGTGAAGCCAGCTGTGTTTGTCACTTAAAGAAAATAAAGTTTTGGCAAATATGACAAAGTGCTCGTCTTTTTGCTATTTTTCTTAAAAACTAAGACTTTATTGCAGGGCCGGAGTGGGACTAATTTTCAGCCCTGCCGTTTCATGCCTCAGACCACTTAGATCACGACCGAATATTATTAAAATCATGTGATTAAAACCTTACATTTCAAGACCGCAATAGCGCTGTTTCCTAAAGCCTTGTAATTCAGAGTATTTTTCTAAAATATTTCCAATTCAGTGCAAGTAATTGTCTGTACAACACATCCTTTTCAACAATATCAGAATCGTTATTCTGTTCAAATAAGTGTTCACAGTCATTATATTAATTCTAATATGAGTAATCCTTCCTGCACCTCAGTTAGTGAGTTCTGTATTCGACAGACAGACACTGGATTTTCTCTAACTCATTAAACAAAAACTGTCTGTGAAGTGCCTGTGAACTTATACACATATTCATTTCTCAATTTCAATTAATCCTGAATAATACGGCTGCTTTTCCACTCACCGAATGTATGCAATGTTTCAAAATCAAACTCCTAACCTGAACCATATTATCTACGTTTTTACAAGTGTCACCGTGCATGATGTACATGAATTTACACATGTAGCTTGACTCAAGCTGAAAGTCACTGTGTTAGTGTGTATTAAATCATTTTCTTGTCTTTCCATTTGGAAGTCATACCGTCGCGAGCACCTTAAATTGGAAGCAATTTAACAATTTATCAGCAGCAGCAGTTGAAAATCCAGCATGTATGTGTGTGTGTGTGTGTGTGTGTGTGACTTTATGAATGGCGAGATTTGTAGGTTTTTGTAATGAGTAAGAGAAAATTCTGAAAAAAATTGGGAATTGTCCCAGTCCTCCCAATTAGCCACTCTGGCCCAGCTATATTGTTTATTTAATGCAATCCATATAATAATATGTAAACTCTCTAATCGCATTTCAATTCTGTTAGTAAATTTTTCCCATAATGCATGTCTAGTTTTTTTCAGTATTTGATTATTTGAAACAGCAAAATTGTAGCAGTGTTTTCCAAAGCAGAACCTTTGTACAAACAGACATTTACCATGTCACCAAACAATCAATCATATCTGTTTAATGTAGTTTCCATAATATATTAAATTAAAGCTGGACCCATTTATTCACAGAAAGGACGGTGGGTGAACATATTAATTAGAATGAGATTATAAAAAAAAAACTAATATAAGCTGAGCAACACATATCCTATATCACCAATGAGCAATTAAAGATAAAAAATATATATAATATAATATCATTTTCATTTACACTTTTCTAAAAAACAGCCTTTGAATTCATCTGCTTGTTATTTCTTGTCAAGTAGAAATTGAACAGCAGATGTAACAGTCAGTAGTTTATAAGTGGAGTTAGCTTTTGTTGAATCCTTACTCAATTCTCCAAGATATTAACAGACCACAATCAAAAGGCTACCTAATTAAGTAGTAAACTCAATATAGTTTAACAGTCTGTTTCACCCACAGCATCTTCAGGTTTAGAAGCAGGGTGATTAGGACCCTTCAAAAAAAAAAAAAGGGTGTGGGGGGGGGGGGGGGGGGTCTTATGTGTTCATCCATGCGTGTTACTATCATGACATCCACAGGACCGACCAATGAGCAGGGGCCCTATTTTTCACCACTCGACTCGATGGCCACATAATGGTCAAGGCAATGATCATGTCTATCTAACGATCCATTCTGCCAATGTTTTAACTGTCCTTTGGTGATATCAGTGTCTTGAGAGCTCTGACTACTTGTGGGAAGAAGCTCTTGCAGTGTCTGGAGGTTACAGTTCTGATGCTGTGGAACCTTCACAATGTTGCACGGCTCTCTAGTGGTACTGCCTGCAGAGGGAGGACACGGCCATGGCGTGGAACTTCTGGATTGTGGCCTGCACACCTGCAGTGAACACAGGTCCCAACTGGGCAGCAAAAGTGCAGTTCCTGTACCAGACAGTTTTGAAGCAGCAGTGAACCCTTACGAAACAAACGTATATTGCTATATACTAGAATTTATATTACAATACATTGGTAAATATATTTCAATATATGAGAAATATTCTTATATATTTGATTTGCAATGCCTTTTTCAATATATAATCTCATTTAATGTAGGACATTTTTCAGTATATATGTCATGATCCGGTCCGAAAGGGTCCAGGATCCAGACCGGAGTTTCACTGTTGTCCTGTGTAATGTTCCCTAATCGTTTTCACCTGTGTCAAATGTATAAAGCTGCCCTGTTCGTTTCTGTTTGCCGTCAGGTCTTTGATGTTATGTTCCATGTTCACGAGTGTCATTGGATGACTCCCCTGTCCTGTGCTTCACCATTAAACCCCGGTTTTGTGATGTCGCGCAATTGTGTCCTTCCATTATTGGTCATCTTATCACCTCCTTGTCATCACTTCTGTTCACCTGCCTCGTCATGCCAACATGGTTGTGACAATATATAATACTATATTAAATGGTATAACTATGTATTTATTTGGAATATGAAAATGACAATAATTACAATATTTTTATCTAATTCTGTATCAAACTGCGAGACGGGCCAGTATACGACCCCTTCCACCAGCTTATCCCCGTGTCACTGTCTTCCTCCTCGCTGGCCTCACACCACTGGGAGTGACGTGGGTCTCCATGGACTCCGTGACGAACCTGGACTGGCGCGATGGCCGAAGCCATCTCGGCAACGACCGCCCAACATGCTTCTTTGTCATTCTCGTCGTAGTCCATGTCTCCCTCGTACTCCCAGGATCCTGGCTCTGCCCCCTGAGGAGGTCCCGGAGAGCCCAGAGAGAGAGCCAGATGACCCTCTCTTCTGTATGTTCTGTTGTTGTGTGCGCATGGTTTATGTGTCTGTATGTCGCCCCCACTACCAGCAGTGGAGCCGAACCCCAGGGAGGAGGTTCCTGACCCGACTGTGCTGGTCAAGGATGAGGTGGTCGAGTCGGGAGGGGTGCTCCCTCAAAGAATCAGGAACCCCCTGAGGGGAGGGTAGGTGGGGAAGTGACGAAGGGGGTCCTCTTGTAGCCGGTACAGAGGGCGGGCCAGGCATTGCCTTGTGTCCGTCTCTAGAGGGGCGGTGTGCCATAGAGCCCTGTGGTAGGCATGAGGACCCAGCTGGGACAGGCAGGAAGAGGGTCTGCTTGTTCCAACGGACGCAGAAGGGGCTTGCCGGATGGTCTGGCCAAAACCCCCACCTTGGCACCAGAGACGAGCAGCGAAAGGGGGTGCACGTGCCCAGAAGGCATTAGCCAGGGGCGCCGTAAATGGTCGCCAGAGGTTACGGACCACCTTCCTGCGCAGTGCAGGGAGAGAAGCTGGCTGCTCTGCCAGCAGGGATGTGCAGCGCATGGGGCTGCATGTGCCCAGAAGGCACCAGACAGGGGTGCTGTATATGGTTGCCGGAGGCTCAGGGGACCACCTCCCTGCGCTGTGTCAAAGGGTACATGCGGAGACAAGGCCCGCATATACCCAGAATGGTCGGCCCTGATTTATTTGTGCAGGTTGGAAGGTCCGGGGCCGCCATGTGGGACCACGCTGGGGAGCCAGCCTGAGGGACCGGGGCCGCCATGCCAGACCACACCCGGGAGCCAGCCTGAGAGACCGGGGCCGCCATGCCGGACTAGGCCGGGGAGCCAGCCTGAGGGACCGGGCCTCCAGGTTTCCCTCCCCCGTCAGCCCGCCGTCGTGACAATTTCCTCCATTGACCAATCCATTGTTGAGGATTATAGAAACCAATTACTATTGTAGAACTTAGATCGGCACTGATTTCTCAACAAAGCAGAAAATGTCCTGGACCTGACGGATTTTCTTGTGAATTTTATAGAAACTTCTGGGATATACTGGCCCCATTATTACTAAACATGTATAATGAATCTTTTTACTCTGGCTGCCTTCCTCTAACCCTTTCATAACCAATCTCACTCCTTTGGAAAAAGGGCAAATCCCTTGTGTTGTACGTACTACCGCCCAATCAGCTTGTTGAATGGTGATTTTAAAACTGTTATCAAAATTGTTGGCTTTAAGACTAGAATTTACCCTCCGAGCATTATCTCTGCAGACCAGACAGGATTTATCCGAAATAGACACTCATTCTCTAACCTTAGATGTCTGCTTAATACAATTTATAATGCTTCAGATCCCAAAGCACAGGAGGACCTCATATACACTTTAACACTCAGGTTTAACACTCAGATAACTGGATTGTTATTGTGACAAGCCGTCGCCGCGGGGTCAGGAAAGAAGAAGTCAGCTCCATCATGAGGGTTTCAGAAGAACACTTTTCATTGCACAGAAGCCAGTAGGCGGCACCAACAGCCAATACCTACTCCTTTGGCTTCCACATAACAGAGTGGCAGGGAGGTCCTCTAGTCCAACAGGTGGCAGGGAGGTCCCTGCCGTGGCTCTGTGAGTCGTATGCTCGTTTTTGCTTCAGCATAGCTGCCCCCTGGTGTTGTCGCGCCAACTCATACACCACACTCATCCGCTGTCACAGCTGTAACAGGTACTCAGACCCAGCAGCGGCGGGCCACCTCAGGCTCTGTTGGCGACCCGAAGATTAGGTCCATTGGTGGTCTAAATTCCCACTTAATCATCAGTGCAGCCAGTGTACAGACCTGTATGCCCATATCACCAGGGGCAAATGTGTGTCCCAGTCCCTCTGGAGCTGTGCGGTGAGGATAGCTAGCTGATCACTGTGGAGTTTTGGTGCACCAAACCGGCAAAAGAACTCTTCCACTAACTCTTTCACCGTGGTGGTCGCACTCTGATCCGGAATCATCTACACTTCTGGCCACATGGTAAAATAATCCATGGCAACCATGTTCTTGGCTCTGCTTCAGGCGGGTGTGATCCAGCACTTCAAGCACATCACAGTCATCCACCGCATTACCTGCCGCAACAGTGGCCTCCCCCATTTCTCGCTCTGCTGCACGTGTGCAAAAACAACACTGCCAAGGTTCACAGGTGCGGCGGGAGAGTGCATCTTACCCGGCCGGTGCTGGATATCAAAATCATACTTCTGGAGGTGTCACGTTCCTAAGTCTAGGGGTCTCAGAAATGCAACAATGGTGTGGAGAGGAGGAGGTCTACTGTTACGCACTCCAGTTAACAAAGTGTACGAACAGTGCTTTTATTCACAGTGAGCTAACAGGTACAATAAACAGCGGACTCAGGACAGCTAATAAACATCAAAACAACCTAAAGGAAGGGATGTGATAACAATATGGATTTCAAAACGTGCACAAGTCAACAAAAAGGGCACATAACAGGCTAACAGCTAACAGGCTAACAACAAAGGGATCTATCACACATGAGATCCCCAACGGAGCTCCATGGACCCTGGGGACCTCCCGAAAGCGTAAGGGCCTAGCAGACCCTGGGGACCTCTCGAACACCATCCAAAGTCTCTTTATATAGGTGGAGGTGACCAATGGCAGATGGTAGGTGGAGCTGGAAGGCTTCAACTCCTCCTATGAAGTCAACCTAAAAGAGGCAGAATGCAAAAAACACAGCCAGACACACAGAACACGTGGGAGCATATGTTCAGGGATGTAACGCCCCCACCACCAAATATCAACCCTTCGGTTTATCCAAAAGTGCCCAAGGTAAAGCATTGCCCCTCAAATACAATATCTGCACTGTTCAACGAATCTCACATCAAAAATTACGAAGATCCAAAAACAAGCAGTCGACAAATTTGTATACTCAAAACCAAAAATGGTGGTGGTTGTATAATAGGGCAAGACTTAAGCAAACTATGGTCCAATTAAATATTTCCCCCACTTCCACAGAAATACGAAATGTCAGTGATTGGAAAAATAATAGGGCGAACTGGGCACTCCACACTGCTCTGGGGACTAATACCCTAAGAGACAGTAGGCCCACAAACAGACGCACTGCCATACAACAGTCGTCCTAGACTGTTGTGGGAGCTTTACACAAAAGCACACTCAGTGCTTACATTGGTACTTAGTTACGTTCCATTCCAACCTCCTGCTCCAACTTTCTGAGCTCAAGCTCACGCTGACACTCCAGGTGGCAAAAGCTGAAGCTCCTGCACCATCTTGCAAGCCTGTAGTTACGGTATTCGCATTATGGACAAACTCTCGCTGAATCAAGCCACTCACGCTTCTCCAATGAGCACTCACAGATTTTTACATCCGCATCAGAGTCACTCGCCAGATCGGTAGAAATGCTTGACGAGAGCGCATCAGCAGGCAGGGCTGTGAAAAACGTTCCTCTTAACAAACACGCTCCACAACTGAAACAGAGTATCCTTCCGCCGAAGAACCTCACTACTGAGAGTGAGCCAACACCACACAGCAATTCAAACAGTCTTTTAAACACTGTGCCAAACGAATGCAGAAGGAGCACTAATGAATGTCCACAAAAATTATACAACACTGCGTATACAACATATCAACTGCCCCACACAAACTTGTACTCCAAAAAACAAAAAGCTGAATACTAACAACCACCCAAGCCTACACAAACTCCTCTCCAGTGAACGTATACCTGAGGCCACAAACACAGCAGCAAAATTGTAAATCCGGTCCTAAACATGCCTAACACAAGCTACCTTAACCTACCTGCTCTTTGGAGGGTACCGATTGGAGGCAACTTTGAATGCTGAACGTCACCCCGGAAGACTCAAGCTGAGGCTGTTCGTGTGATGAACAGGGCACATAACAGGCTAACAGCTAACAGGCTAACAACAAAGGGATCTATCACACAAAGCAACAAGACACACGAATGAGATCCCCAATGGAGCTCCACGCAGATCTCTGTGGACCCTGGGGACCTCCCAAAAGCGTAAGGGCCTAGCAGACCCTGGGGACCTCTCGAACACCATCCAAAGTCTCTTTATATAGGTGGAGGTGACCAATGGCAGATGGTAGGTGGAGCTGGAAGGCTTCAACTTCTCCTATGAAGTCAACCTAAAAGAGACAGGATGCAAAAAACACAGCCAGACACACAGAACACGTGGGAGCATACGTTCAGGGATGTAACAGAGGGCTTCTAACCATCAAGCGAGTTGTCCCTCCGGGCAGCGGAACCCCAGGAGCCATGTGAGTGAGGCGTTGTCTGTCCTCAACCGGAACCGACAGTTGTACAGGTACGTCCGGAAATGACAACGGGCCTGCACCACTGAGGGCAGCTCACGCTGCGTGACGCAATAGTTCTGTTTGGGTCTACTGAGAGTCTTGCTGTAGTATGCGACTACTCGCTCATCTTGCTCCGTCGCCTGTGACAGTATGGCATCCACGCCATCATTGCTGGCATCGGTGCATGAATGCCCGCTGGGGGTCGGGGTACACACGGTCAGGAGTTGTCCTACTTTTCCACAAGGACTGCGGGCACCGACCACGGGCTGTTCAATGGTTGTCCAGCTGCTGCCATCTTGCAAAATTATTTCCCATTATTATTTCCGGTGAGAATTACCCTCTTTATAGCTTACCCTTTAAAATTGCCCATCATGACTTTACATATAGTGGTGTCTGTGTCACCACTACATTTGAGGATCTTTTAAAAGCCAATTTTGTTTCCTTGCTGTCTAAGGTTCGTGAACGGTGGTCCATTCTTAATCTGTCTATAACTGCATGTTTTAATAAGGTGTAAATTCTACCAAATTCAATGCATACCAATATTTGTGCCTCAGTAATTTTTTCAGAAAGTTGACTCTGTGATCTTGGAGTTTATCTGGAATAAGAAGTATCCGAAACTGCACAGACAGTACTTACAAGAAACGAAACCAAGAAAAAGACCAAGAAAACTTACTACGTTTTAGGTTTTATTATTGGGCATCTAATATTAGGATCCTCAAAAACTGGCTTCAGTTTGAAGCATCAGATGCTCAAATGAATTGGTTGGCAATAGAAGCAAATTGTCACATCTGCGAGCTGAAGGGGGAAGGAAGCACAGAGGCGGGACTTTCTGGGAACAGTGATTTATTAATAACAGAAACCAAAATGGTCCAAGGGCTGAAAACAGGGGAAATAAAAGGGGAGAACTAAAAACAAACCCGCAGGCGTGTGGTGATTGCCAGGACTGAAACAACAGGGTCCCTCTAACCTGCACACAAAAATCAGGTCCGACCCTTCAAGGCCCTGTCTCCACAAGTCCCCTTTGATGCTTCCTGTGTCCCTCACAGGGAGACGGTCCCGGACCCTCTAGCAACTGTTTACTGCACCCCCAGTTGGTGCCTTCTGCTGGCAGTGTGACCAGCTCCCCTCCCTGAAAGATGATCGCGGATGGCCGCGATGAGCGGAGCCCATCCTGACCCTGACTACCCACCAACTCATGTCATACTTGCTTTTGTCGTCTGTGTCTCCCTTGTCATTGTACTCCCGGAAGTCATGTGGGTTGGCCACCCTGCTTATCCCCTTGAGCCAGGGTGCGATTACCTCCCATGGCTAGTACTCCAGCCATTCCAGCTGGAGCTGGCCAATATCCCCAACAGAAGAACACTTCCACCTTTTTTGCGGATCACCCAGGGGTTGATGCCATTACACGTCGCCTTTTACCGCGACTCGACACCCGAATCACCGAGAAGTAACCACTCAAACAGTACGTGGGGGTTGTACCCCGGTCCTGGTGCATCTCGCTGCGGAAACTGCTCGGAGATCCTCCAGCGCTCCCCGCTGGCGCCAGCACTCACCACGACTGGATGGGTTCTTCCTTGTGTTCCTCAGCTTTTTTCCTCAGCGCTTTTGGTTGGTTGTGGGAGTGATCGTAGGCTGTGTTTTTTTTGTGTGTGTGTGTGTGGGTGTATATGTATATACAGTTTGAGCTGTTTTCTTTTGTAACCTCTTGAGAATTTTGTTATTGTTCAGGCTCTAATTCCAATAAAAAAAAAAAAGAAATATTCACACTGATGACGATCTCAACAGAGGATCCATTGATTTACAGTGGGGTGGGGACAGTCAGTTTCTTCCTTGAAGTTGATTACCATCTCTTCTTGTTAGCATTGAGAGCCAGGTTATTTCTTTGGCACATCCACCAGATGTTTTATCTCCTCTCTGCACGCAAACTCAACGTTGTTGGTGATGAGCCCCACTACTGTTGTGTCATCTGCAAACTTGATGATGCGATTCAAATTGTACTGTGCAGCATAGTCGTGTGTCAGCAGAGTTAACAGCAGTGGGCTGAGCACATATCCCTGTGGGGAACCTGTGCTTAGTTTGAGGACCTTGAGGTGTTTTTTTTTTGACATGTCAGCACACTGCTGACAGCCATGTGGACCTTCTATGCAGCTTCATGATATCTATAGACACAGACTGAGGCCTGTCTGTTACGAAGTCCAAGATCCAACTGCAGAGTGGAGAGCTTATTCGCAGCAAGTCCAACTTCCTTTCCAGCTTCTGAAGGATGACAGTTTTGAATGCTGAGCTGAAGTCAATAAAAAGCATTCTGGCAAAAGTGTCTTTTTTTGTCTAGGTAGGAGAGTGATGTGTGGATGGCAGATGAAATGGCATTGTCTGTGGAGCGGTTTGGGTGATAACCAAACTGAAGTAGGTCCAGAATCTGTGGGAGTTGGGTCTTCAGTACCAGCCTCTAAAAGCACTTCATAATGATGGATGTGAGCGCTATGGGCTGGTAATCATTGAGGCAGGACACAGTTGACTTCTTTGGCACTGGGACAATTATGTGGTTTTGAGGCATGCAGGTACCATGGCTAAACTAAACAGTGAAGTGTTGAAGAAATCTGTGAAGATGTCTGCAAGCTGATCAGCACTCTCCCATAGCACCCAACCAGGTATGCTGTCTGTTCCTGCGGGTTCACTCTTCAGAATACCTGGTCATTGGGAGAAGGGGTTGTCTTCCTTAATGGCTCCCTGATCTCTGCTTCAAAGCATTCAAAGAAGTTCACCTTGCAGGGAGGGGTTGTTGCTGCAGGCCTGGTGTGCTGGCTTGTAGCCTTTCATGGTCTGAATCTCTTGTCAAATGTGCCGTGTGTCCTATAACATTAAGTGACTGTTAAGTTCTCTGCATAAGCTGGCTTTGCCTCCTTAGTGGCCCTTGGGATATGTTGGCTGTAATCGAGGTTGATGGGCTTGGTAGGTCTAGGGAGCGGATACAATGTCAGAGAAGGCATGGGAGTCATAGTCGTGAGTGAAAGAAAATTGGTTGGCAACATCAAGGGCACACAAGAATTGTAATCAGATCAAAAGGTAGTCAGCATGAAGCAGTATCTATGCAGGTAAGACTATAGCAGATGTGAGATCAGTATCAGTTTGTGTCTGTCTTCACTCGTCTCCAGCATTTTATGCCGGCTGGCCTGGGTGCAGTGTCCTTCCAGTTCGACAGGGTCAGGGTTGAACCTGTGCCCTCTGGTGGCCCGGCGGACGGGTGACTGGTGTGACAGGACCCCCCCTCTCTATGCCTGGCACTGGACAAGTGGGTGTCATAGACTGATGGGCATTGTGGGACTCCTGGAGGAGGGTCGGGTCCTAGATGTCTGAGCAGGGATGGAACATAAGGGTGTGTCTCCTTTGCCAGTCAACATGTCTCTTCATGGCTCCAATGTGTTCAGGGCATGGTGGACCATGGCTCAGGTGCAATGGAGCTGGTGGAAGCATAGGTTAACTCCAAAGGCAGCAGGAGTGGGGAACCACAGGGGGGTTTGACCGGTGGAGGCCTTGAAGGGGGAGAGGCCCATGGCCGATGACACATGCTGGTTATGGGGGAGCTCTGCAAGGAGGAGATGCTTGGACCAGGAAGTGGGTCAGCTCAAACATCTGAGGTATTTCTCCAATTTCTGGTTGATCAGCTTGTTCTGGCCATTGGATGCAGGATGGAATCCGGAGGTCAGTGACTGAATGAGGTGTATCATGTGTAATGAACTCTTCTCCAACTTGGTAGTAGCCTAGTGGGTAACACACTTGCCTATGAACCAGAAGACCCAGGTTCAAATCCCACTTACTACCATTGTGTCCCTGAGCAAGACACATAACCCTAAGTTGCTCCAGGGGGACTGTCCCTGTAACTACTGATTGTAAGTCGCTCTGGATAAGGACGTCTGATAAATGTAAATGTAAACTTGACAGAGAGTCTGTTGTCCAGGAGCATTGTAGCACAAAACAGACAAGGCGGATGTGGGTTGGGTGGTCAGGCTTGGACATAGTTTGGGGAGTATTGCTTGGCTTGAACGGCTGGTCAGAGACTTCATAATTTCTTCATTACTGGACACACTCGACCCACAACAGTTTGGTTACCGTCCCAACCAATCCACAGATGACGCCATCTCATATCGAGATATGTCAGATGGCCTACCTGGAGGAGGTTGGAAAAGGGCCGTCAGCGTCTCTACCACCTCAGATGCCTGAGAGACTTCAGACTGCCCTCCAAGGTGCTCAGGAACTTCTACTCCTGCACCATAGAGAGCATCCTGATGGGATGGTTCAGGAACAGCACCATGCAGGACAGGCAAGCCCTACAGGTGGTTCGATCAGCCGAACGCATCATCTGTACCAAGCTCCCTGACCTTCAATCTATCTACAGCAAATGGTGCTGGACCAGGGCCAGGTAGATAGTGAAGGACCTCAGCCACCCAAACAATGGACTCTTCTCTCTGCTGCGATCAGGGAAGCGCTTTGGCTCCCTGAAGTCCAACACAGAGAGAATGAAGAGGAGCTTCTTCCCGCAGGCTATCCGAGCCCTTAACAACAACAGTACATAGAACTCCAATACGTAAGACATAAAACTGTTATATTTGGTTATGCTTGCAATATTTGCATTGTATACTTGCAACATTTGCAATACTGTGCTCTGTAGAAGTCGCAAAAAGCATTTCACTGCATATCATACCATGTATGATTATGTATGTGACAAAATTTGAATTTGAAGGTGTGGCTTGGTCTGGAGGCATGGTGGCAGAAGGGACCCCACCCAACCCAATTCTGCGAGTGCGTCCCAAAGCTCGTGTGATGACAAAAAGACATATACTAATATAATACCAAATATAATACAAAATGATAAAAATATAAAATTAAAATGAATGTACTATCTTACATGTTTGTAGCTGAAATTAATATAAAACTCGGACTTGGAGCCATGTACCGCTAAGATTGAGTGGGACAAAATACTCCCTGAGATATGTTCAAACCTTGTGGCTACACTACAAAAAACTTCTGACCTCTGTGATTGCCAGCAAAGGTTTTGCCACCAAGTACTAGAGCACATTATGCAAAAGGCATCAAATTCCTTCATTGTTATTGCTGTGTCTATCAAAACAATTATTGAAATTAGAGATTGATCATTTATTTGGTCAAATAATTATTTTTCCTACTGTACAAATAAAGCATCACATATGTCACACCAAAGCCTTGGAGAAACTGAAAACAGCCAGGAAATAGCCAATGCTAGAAACAATGTAAAATATGATTGTTGGTTCAGATGTGTTTTGAACAATGAACAATTTTGAATATAATAATCCATGTTGTTATTCTAAATGCTGAATTCAATGATTTGGTTGAAATCGCAAAGTATACGAAAGCAGAATTTTGCTGAACTGAACATAATAAGCCAAGCTAAAAACTAAATGTTTGTGTTTTTTATTTGTTTTAAGTTATTTATTTGATGGCTCATAAATAATTGATGTATTTAAATAGCTGACGTTTATGAATGTATTGAATGATTTACCAGGTGTTCGTTGTGGTTTTAATGTAACTGTCCTGAAATGTTTGTGCCCGCGAAGGTATTGCATCTGACTAAAAACAGTTAAAAACAGTTGCTATAACTTTGATAGTTTTCACTGGTTGTAAAATATGGTTTTCAATAATGAAATACTGAATTGAACTAGGAATCTAGACATGCAGCAAGAAACTTCATTTAAATTCTTAGCCAAAACTGGAAAAATGTATTTATAGACATCAGTTGTTAGTTTATCGAGACAATGTAACAGACCAACACTTGCAATAAGTTCAAAATTGATTCTTAGTTTATAAAAGACACTGACAAAAAAGTTTTATGTCTCTTTTGCCAAGACTTTATTTAAATTATAAACACATCTGGCTTTTCTTGGGTAACAGAATGTGAAAGATGGACAGGACTAGTAGTACTGCCTGCAGAGGGAGGACACGACCACGGCGAGGAACTTCTGGAACGCGGCCTGGACTTGTGCAGTGAACGCAGCTCCCATCTGGGCAGCGACGACGATGGTGAGGCAGTCGGCCAGCAGCTGCGGGTCAAGCAGAGACATCACATCACAAGACTGTTCCACCACACACACACACGACTGCATACATGTAGTGAAGGTTGGAGACAGAAGACGCACCTTGAAGTTGTCGGGATCCACGTTCAGCTTCTCGGAGTGCAGCACGCTCAGCTCTTTGTAGGCGGCCTTGATGTTGTCCATGTTCTTCACGGCCTTGTCCAGCCCTTGAAGCACCACCTTGCCGTGGGCGGCGACCTTGGGGTTGCCCATGATGGCCGCGGCATTGTACAAGTTTCCAAAGTTGCCGAAGTAGCGCTGAGTCCAGGGATACACAACCAGACACCTGTCAGGAGAACAAGTGGGTGAGTGAAGCCTGAACCCCCCACTGCTGAACTGCAAGGAGAACAAGTCTCATTTATTACCTGGCCAGAGCTTTGCCACCCGCGACATCGTAGTCGAGTTTGGAGAAGATGCTCTGGATGGTGCTGCGCTCGAACTCGGTCCACTCAACCATTCTGGCGGCTGCTGCGCTTTCCAAGAGTCTGATGGAGAGCCTTGGGAATCGTGATCTTCTGAGACATGCAGGAGACCCTTATAAACGTCTCGAGTCACTCCGCCCTGGGAGGGACAGGGTGGCGCTTGGCCAAGATTTTTCTAAGATAGTGATTATCTCGTCACTTTGAGTTTCCTGCTTGCACCTCGCCTGAAACGAACAGGCACCGGTCTTTATAACATTGATATTTTTATCAGTCTTCGTTTGCAAGATCTCACCTCCAAAAACCAATTCAACAACTGAAACACTCCACGTCTCCAAAACACCTGAAATACACACAGAGACCAGTACATAAACTACATTAAATTATTATAACATATTTTTATAATTCAAAATAGAATTAGAATATCTCTTTTCATTACACAGACTATAGAACATGTTACAACAAAGAAACATAATTTTTTACATAATATTTCGAACACAAATGTGGGATATAATATGAATTTGTTTCAAACAGTAAGACTTCTTTTCTGCAGTCTGCATATTGATACGGGGAAATACACAACAATTGCAGTAATGATGATTAAGTGTTAAAATTTAGAAAGCAGAATAGTAGCATCTGTGATTTCATTTTATATATTGTATTGCATATTGTTAACTCTTTCCTGTTATTACTTTGTCCAATTCTTCTAGATGCATTTGATCTTTAAATGTTGGTACTTGCACAACAGATGTAAAAAAAAATTGGATTATGCCTAATGTGGACCGTCCGAGTAAAAAAAAACCTTTTTAACATAAAACAACAACTAGTACTAATAATAAAGACGATAAACATAATAACTGTTATAATTATAACATATTACCATAAAATGTATTTTATTAAAAGATTATTCCTAATATATAACATAAAATACCTTTTTTATAAATGAAAGCTCCATGGTAAGACGTTTTATTATAACATATTTTAATAATTCAAAATGTAATTAGAATATCGGTTTTCATCACACAGACAATGAACAAAGAAACATAATTTCTTACATATTATTTCAAACAAAATCTGGGAAATAAAAAATTGAATTTGACAGTCAGTTAAGATTTCCTTCTGCTAACATTCTGGAGTCTGTATACTGATATGTTACAGTCAAGAATTACACAATGTTTTCAACAAACACGATTTTTGTACCATGTTATAACAAATTGTAAAACAAATTGTGAGTAGCATGTGTGATTTTATTGATTAGATTGTATTGCCTGTTTTACGTTTTTTTTAACTTTTATTTATTATAAAGTTAATCGTTAGTTTCTGTTGGCTGAGGGGGAGGGTCTTGGGTGTGTCCAACCAGAGTTCCACTATAAGAAGACCAGTCGCCTTCTTGCAAGTTACTCCAGACGAGCGACTTGAGGAAATCGGCATCATCATGAGTCTCTCAGCTAAAGACAAGGCGGCGGTCAAGGCCTTCTGGGCGAAAGCTGCTACCAAGGCTGATGACATCGGCAGCGATGCTCTGTCCAGGTGAGTGGATTTTATCCTCATGTTTACTGGGAGGGTCTGAATGCGCGCCTTTAACTCGGAGTCTCGTGTGAATCTGGACAGGATGCTGGTGGTCTACCCTCAGACCAAGACTTACTTCTCCCACTGGAAGGACCTGAGCCCCGGGTCTGCCCCGGTCAGGAAGCACGGCAAGACCGTGATGGCCGGCGTTGCAGAGGCTGTGGCCAAAATCGATGACCTGACCGGTGGCCTGCTGACCCTCAGCGAGCTGCACGCCTTCACTCTGCGTGTGGATCCCGCCAACTTCAAGGTCAGTTCATCTCCCAGCAGCAACAATATTTCATAGTGTGACATATATATACGAGTTTATATGCAAGCAGTAATCCTGACGATCTACTTTCTCCTCCTCAGATTCTGTCCCACAACCTCCTGGTGGTTTTGGCCACTCAGTTCCCTGAGGACTTCACTCCCGAGGTCCACGTGGCCATGGACAAGTTCCTGAGCGCCCTGGCTCTGGCTCTGTCCGAGAAATACAGATAAATGTGCTCAGATGGGCCTGCAGTCTGTTATGTTTCTGTGATAAATAAAAATAAAACTGATCCCAGATCAAATGCACTGGTTATCGTCTCGTTTGTTTGTTGGGCCATTTGGGCAGTGGTGGCCTAGCGCTAAGGAATCGGACCCATAATTGGAAAGTTGCACAATCCCAAACCATCAAGGTAGCCGGGCACCGTCATGGTTGTGATCACTTCACTGATGGTTAAACACTGAGAAGACTTGAACACTTTTCTGAAGTCGTGCTTAGTTCAGTGATGCCGATATCATTGTTAAAGACAAATGTAACTGAAAGCTATAAAGTATTTTTATAAAGTGATGCTCTGGCTGCAAATATCCAACAAAGAATGTCAAATGATGAAAACAAAAGGCATGTTTTGGATTAATATCTGAAACGGCGTTCATTCTAGTCAATAAATTATTGTAATTTTATTTATAATTTGATTTTAATAAAGAAGCAAATATGTTATGTTCAGGTACCAAAGTTAAGTTTACATCTTTAAATTATAAAAATAATGATGCCATTGGTGTCATTTGGGATTGTGTTTTCTTTATTATAAAATCAAGTAAAATTAAATGTGCTTTTATACTTTGTTCAATTTCGATTTCTTTAATTTTTTTGTCGCTGAATGACAGGAGCAGTTTGCGCTGCTAATTTTAGATTAGTTTTCTCATAATTACTTTTATATTGATACGTCCTTACTTTTAATAATAATTTAATCCAGGGTTTAATGGATATCTGATGGCAAATATGTCGAAATGATATGATCAATTGTTTGGCAATATTCTGAAAAGTCTGTGTTGTATCTTGTTCTCGGGTGCCATGACCAAACGCCACGAAGTAACGCCTTACGTACCTCCAGGAAGATGTGAAGCAAGGTCTCCAACATGACCCATGCAAGACCGGACACCGACAGTTGTGTTTAGGTGTGGTGTATTAGGTGGGTGGGGGCAGTGATTATCTGCTGCCTTGAAGGCTGGTGAAAGTGACTGTTCACTCCGGTCGAAACGAACCGCACCAATAAGGGAAATGGAGTTGCAGTCGATTCAAGTGCACTAAAGCCTGTAGGTGTGAAAACAGGACCAAACGCTTATCAAAGTTCTCGCGTGATTTGAAGAGACGCATTTTTGGTTGGCTTAGATTTCTCCCTCTGTGAAAGTAAACCAAACCAAGAGGAAAATGACAAAATGTTACAAACTCACCCCTAAAAAGGTGCTTGTCCTGGTAGACTGAAGTCTGTGAAAAACTCACCATAAAGTAAGCTTCTGCAAAAAGTAAAGTTCTGCATAAAGCAAGGTTCAGCATAAAAAAATTAAAGAATGATTTTGCAGGGCCAAACTCAAATAATTTTCTGAATTATGTTGATTTGAGTAATTTGGAGAAGTGGAGTGAGTTTTACTAATGTGATCTATTCCTAGTGGGAGATGCCTTTCATGTCAATCATGGTTACCGTGAAAAGCATTTCCGAAAAGGACGGCAGAGCATCAAATTATTTTATTTATTGTGGTGATGCTGATGTCTGGAACGAGTTTCACGGATTGGACTACAGAAGTGCTAGTATAAATTTATTACAAAATGTAAATTGGATTTTTTTGGTGCTCTTTGCATGGCCACGTGCAGTTTGCCTCAGTGTGTTGCGGGAGCAGAGAGGGGTAAAACAAGTGCAGTGTATTTTCTGTGTTATACATATGTGACCAGGCCCAGGGGGGCTCACCTGCATGTAAACCCCCCACCCCAAAAAAAAAAAAGAAAACCCTACTATGCCACAAAGGGGAACTCCTCAAACTAATAAACCCAAACTATATAAACAAGCTGAGCAGAGAGCTTTGGTCGCCCTCCCTTTGAGCTTTGGTTGCCCTCCCTTGCCTCCCTTCCTTTATCACCACAGCCAACCTACGTCTGAAACATTTCATACGCCTCTATGGGTTTCTCCACGGATCAGGGACCCCAATTCACATCAGCTTTCTGGAAGGTGTTCTACCGTCTCCTCGGTTCCACCTGCAGTCTCTCCTCTGGCTATCACCACCAAACCAACGGCCTCCCCAAACCTTCGTCACTTCCCATCAACAGATGTGGCACCGGTACCCGCAGTGGGCAGAGCTCTCTAACAATCTCCAGGTCTCCTCCAGGTCACAGTCCCTGGTGCTGGCAGGTTGGGTCCACTCTGCTCAGCTGTTGACCTGGAATTGCTAACTGGACTGGACCAAAGCATGGTCCGCCATCCTGGCAACCACAAGCTGCTCCGCTGCCCACACAGGGTGTGAATCTCCACACAAGATCTCCAGCTCCACACTGAGTCCTACGGTTCATCGGGCCGTTCTGGATCATCAGTCGAATCCATCCAGTCTTCCACGTCAGCTGCTTAAAGCCCTTCATTACCTCTCCTTTCCATCCACCGGGTCTGGATCTTCCGCCTCCTTGTATAATTGACGGTGGCAGTAAAGGGAGTACTGTACTGTAGTTTAGTCACAGGAAAGGAGGTGCAGATGCAGGACACCATTTTCAAGAAAAAGGGATTCAAAAGCCCATATTGGGCTCATTAGGAGGAGCAGTCCTAGACCCGTGCCTGTCCTGCCCTCCAAACTGGCCAGACGGCAGTCCAGCCGCGTCGTTTTATCAGTCATTTCGCTGAGCTATGCTTTTTACTTCTATCACAACCTTCCCAGTAAATTTCCACCTGGTTTTATATTGTTTTCTCTTACTCGCTTTATATTCATCGTCTTGTGAATGTAAATACAGATGTGTTACAGTCATGTGACTGACATGACGTGCAATGCCAAGGGCGGGAGGTTAAAACAAATTTTACGTCTATGGGATAAAGCGATGCAGAGAGTCAGTATTAGATGCCATTTATAATGCAAGAGTAATAACCCTGACTTGAAAAAGTAGGAGTAAAAAGTATGGATACTCATGCTAAAATGTACAAAGTAAGAATATTGTCAAAAAAAAATTGCAAATTAAAGTATAGATATCCGTGGTATTTGTACTTTGTTACTTCCCATCTCAGAATGCAATGATGTATTGAATAGTGTTAACTAGTGGTGGGCCGCTATCGGCACGTTAACGTGAGACTCTTTATCGGGTGATAAAAAAAATATCGCCGATAATCTATTCACAATGTTGGGTTGGGAGCTGGGTCTATATTACGCAAGTTATTGTACACTAGATTTATAAGTATATTTCTTCTTTCTTGTGTCTTTTAGTTTAGACCTTTTTTTTTATTTTGTATACCTAGCGCGGATGTATACCTAGCGGATGTATACCTGCACTGTAGGGGGCGAGAACGAGTCTTCGAACTGTGAAATTACTAGAGCTGTAATACTCGGATCCTTTTTAGGATTCGGCTCCCTCTGAGTCACTCACTAAACTGATCCGGGTTTGTGAGTCACTTGAGTCACTTGAGTGGAGCGCTACCCGCTCTCTGATCCGGCCGGGTGTGTGAGTCACTTGAGTCACTTGAGTCAGTACGCCCCCGGATCAGAGAGCGGGTTAGCGCTCCTGGCGGTTAACTTCCTCTACAACCGGACTCATGTAAGACAATATATTGGAGTTTACAATTTAGACATGGTGTAGTTAGGACTCGAAGGATTCGGTTCAATGGAGACCTCAGATTCGTGACTCATGAGTCATTTAAAGGATCCGGGCAATTAACCCGGGTGAGTCATGAATCGCACAGCTCTAGAAATGACCACATCACGTGTCGTGGAAATGCAGCTATGAAGCCGCCGGGTTTGCTTCAGGGAAAATTTATTTTTAAGATTAATCTAGATTAATTTAGATTGCTATAGATTAATCTAGATTAATTTCAAGATTACAGTGAGATTAATCTAGATTAAGAAAATTAATCCATGCCCACCTCTAGTGTTAACACAATTTTATTTTGAAACATTAAGTAAATAATTTAGATTATTAATAGTTTAGATTGTTCCTCATCTAATCAATGTTTCCACAGTCAAAATCAACATTTCTGTTCTCTCTCTGAAATTTATATTCTATGTGGAACTGTGTTACACGTGTCAAAGTTGAATATTAATTCAAAACACAGTTTTTATCATAATTTTATGTTCTTTTAATCACAGAAACATAACAGACTGCAGGCCCATCTGAGCACATTTATCTGTATTTCTCGGACAGAGCCAGAGCCAGGGCGCTCAGGAACTTGTCCATGGCCACGTGGACCTCGGGAGTGAAGTCCTCTGGGAACTGAGTGGCCAAAACCACCAGGAGGTTGTGGGACAGAATCTGAGGAGGAGAAAGTAGATCGTCAGGATTACGGCTCGCATATAAACTCGTATATATACGTCACACAATGAAATATTGTTGCTGCTGGGAGATGAACTGACCTTGAAGTTGGCGGGATCCACACGCAGAGTGAAGGCGTGCAGCTCGCTGAGGGTCAGCAGGCCACTGGTCAGGTCATCGATTTTTGCCACAGCCTCCGCAACACCGCCCATCACGGTCTTGCCGTGCTTCCTGACCGGGGCAGACCCGGGGCTCAGGTCCTTCCAGTGGGAGAAGTAAGTCTTGGTCTGAGGGTAGACCACCAGCATCCTGTCCAGATTCACACGAGACTCCGGGTTAAAGGCGCGCATTCAGACCCTCCCAGTAAACATGAGGATAAAATCCACTCACCTGGACAGAGCATCGCTGCCGATGTCATCAGCCTTGGTAGCAGCTTTCGCCCAGAAGGCCTTGACTGCCGCCTTGTCTTTAGCTGAGAGACTCATGATGATGCCGATTTCCTCAAGTTGCTCGTCTGGAGTAACTTGCAAGAAGGCGACTGGTCTTCTTATAGTGGAACTCTGGTTGGACACACCCAAGACCCTCCCCCTCAGCCCGACAACAGCAACTAACGATTAACTTTATAATAAAAAGTCTTACCAGGGAGCTTTCATGAACAAAAACCGAACTTTTATATGTTATTAATATTTATCTCATAATAACATATAAAATACTTTTATTAGTAGTAGAGGCAGTTTTATGTTAAAAGTCTTTTTATTTCCGTGGACGGTCTATAATAACAGATGTTATTGTAAATGCAGCACAAATTCAAAAAGTCAGGTCTACATCTCTTGTGCAAGTACCAACACAAGATTAAATGCAAATAATTCATAAAGAAAAATAAATAATTAAAAGCAAAATATTAACAGTAAAAAACGTAAAACATGCAATACAATATAATCAATGAAACAGCAGAATGTTAGCAGAATGACATATTAACTGTCAAATTCAAATTTTTATTTCCCAGATTTTGTTCGAAATAATATGTAAGAAATTATGTTTCTTTGTTTTAACATCGTCTGTGTGATGAAAACAGATATTCTAGTTTTATTATGTATTATTAAAATATGTTATAATAAAATGCTTACCAGGTAGCTTTCATTAATTAAAAGGGTACTTTATTTTATATATTAGGAATAATTATTTAATTAAATACTTTTTATGGTAATAAATGATAATGATAACAGTTATTATGTTTATCATCATTATTATTAGTACTAGTACGAACAAAATCTGGGAAATAAAAATTTGAATTTGACAGTTAATATGTCATTCTGCTAACATTCTGCTGTTTCATTGATTATATTGTATTGCATGTTTTACGTTTTTTACTGTTAATATTTTGCTTTTAATTATTTATTTTTCTTTATGAATTATTTGCATTTAATCTTGTGTTGGTACTTGCACAAGAGATGGGGCAGTGGTGGCCTAGCGGTTAAGGAAGCGGCCCCGTAATCAGAAGGTTGCCGGTTCGAATCCCGATCCGCCAAGGTGCCACTGAGGTGCCACTGAGCAAAGCACCGTCCCCACACACTGCTCCCCGGGCGCCTGTCATGGCTGCCCACTGCTCACTCAGGTGATGGGTTAAATGCAGAGGACAAATTTCACTGTGTGCACTGTGTGCTGTGCTGCTGTGTATCACATGTGACAATCACATCACTTCACTTTATAGTAGATTTTTTTACTTGGACGGTCTACATTAGACATAATTAAATTTTTTTTTACATCTGTTGTGCAAGTACCAACATTTAAAGATCAAATGCATCTAGAAGAATAGGACAAAATAATAAAAGTAAAGAGTTAACAATATGTAATACAATATACAAAATGAAATCACAGATGCTACTATTCTGCTTTCTACATTTTAACACGTCGTACAAAAATCATCATTACTGCAATTGTTGTGTATTTCCCCATATCAGTATACAGACTCCAGAATTGTAGGAGAATGTTGGTAATGAAAGGACGTCTTACTGTTTGAAACGAATTCCTATTGTTATATCCCACATTTTTGTTCAAAATATTATGTAAAAAATTATAGTCTGTGTAATGAAAAGAGATATTCAAATTCCATTTTGAATGATTAAAATATGTTATAATAATTTAATGTAGTTTATGTACTGGTCTCTGTGTGTATTTCAGGTGTTTTGGAGACGTGGAGTGTTTCACTTGTTGAATTTGTTTTTGGAGGTGAGATCTTGCAAACGAAGACTGTTAAAAATATCAATGTTATAAAGACCGGTGCCTGTTCGTTTCAGGCGAGGTGCAAGCAGGAAACTCAAAGTGACGAGATAATCACTATCTTAGAAAAATCTTGACCAAGCGCCACCCTGTCCCTCCCAGGGCGGAGTGACTCGAGACGTTTATAAGGGTCTCCTGCATGTCTCAGAAGATCATGATTCCCAAGGCTCTCCATCAGACTCTTGGAAAGCGCAGCAGCCGCCAGAATGGTTGAGTGGACCGAGTTCGAGCGCAGCACCATCCAGAGCATCTTCTCCAAACTCGACTACGATGTCGCGGGTGGCAAAGCTCTGGCCAGGTAATAAATGAGACTTGTTCTCCTTGCAGTTCAGCAGTGGGGGGTTCAGGCTTCACTCACCCACTTGTTCTCCTGACAGGTGTCTGGTTGTGTATCCCTGGACTCAGCGCTACTTCGGCAACTTTGGAAACTTGTACAATGCCGCCGCCATCATGGGCAACCCCAAGGTCGCCGCCCACGGCAAGGTGGTGCTTCAAGGGCTGGACAGGGCCGTGAAGAACATGGACAACATCAAGGCCGCCTACAAAGAGCTGAGCGTGCTGCACTCCGAGAAGCTGAACGTGGATCCCGACAACTTCAAGGTGCGTCTTCTGTCTCCAACCTTCACTACATGTATGCAGTCGTGTGTGTGTGTGGTGGAACAGTCTTGTGACGTGATGTCTCTGCTTGACCCGCAGCTGCTGGCCGACTGCCTCACCATCGTCGTCGCTGCCCAGATGGGAGCTGCGTTCACTGCAGAGGTCCAGGCCGCGTTCCAGAAGTTCCTCGCCGTGGCCGTGTCCTCCCTCTGCAGGCAGTACTACTAGTCCTGTCCATCTTTCACATTCTATCCCCCAAGAAAAGCCAGATGTGTTTATAATTTAAATAAAGTCTTGGCAAAAGAGACATAAAAGCTCGAGTGTCCTCTCTCTGTCAGTGTATTTTATAAACTAAGAATCAATTGTGTATTTTTTGCATCATTTGATTGGTTAAATGTTTTAACAAGCTAAATGACTGAATGAATTTAAATTCTATAAATAAATATTTCCGGTTTTGCTTAATATTTTAATTGAAGTTTTCTGTTTCTATTGCATGTCTACATTTCAGTAGAAGTCACTTACGAACTATCAAAACAAGCAAAATTGCAGCTCAAGACCTTCCTCTTTAGAGAATTTTTACATTAACTTATTTACATTTACATTTACAGCATTTATCCGACGCCCTTATCCAGAGTGACTTACAATCAGTAGTTACAGGGGCAGTCCCCCCTGGAGCAACTTAGTCAGGGACACAATGGTAGTAAGCGGGATTTGAACCTGGGTCTTCATAGGCTAGTGTGTTACCCACTAGGCTACTACCACCCAGTAACTTATAACCAGTGTTGGGGAGTATACAAGCAAAATTGTATCAACTGTTTTTTAAAAAAAGGTGAATTGACAAACGACAAAAATCCCAACCAACACTTTGAAAAACACCTCTAGTCGTGTGGTGTGCTGGGGGAACAGCATGAAAGTAGCTGATAAGAAACAAGCTGATCAAGAAGGCTGGCAGCGTGGTGGAAGTAAAACTGGACACGCTGGAGACTATGGCGGAGCAGAGGGTGCTGGGAAAGCTGCCGTCTATTATTGGAAATGCTGATCACCCACTGCACGGTGCTGTGGAGGGGCAGAGGAGTTTTTTCAGCAATAGACTAACAAGTTTGAAATGCTCCACTGAACGCCACGGGAAATCCTTCCATCTCACAGCTGTCAGACTTTTTAACTCGCCCCTCCACCACTCACTCATACAATAGGTGGCCCTCTCTCTCTCTACCTTACATTCACTGTAAGTCTGTAAACAACATGGGGTTGTGCAATATGATTCTTCTGCTGCTGTCGTTCTTCTGTGCAACAGTCTCCTCTTGCTGTTTTTTTTACTGTGCAATAACTCACTTATTGACACAATGTGCAATGTCGCTTTAGCCATTACTACATACTTATTTTTAGTGCTTCTTTTTATTTTATTTTTATTTATACTCATAAATGTATGTCTTTCTCTCAGGCTCTCTGTGCTCTTGTTGTATGTCTTGTACATACATTGTATGTACATTTGTCATGCTCCAGTCCGGCAGTGTCACGATCCGGTCCGAAATGGAGTTTCATTGTTGTCATGTGTAATGTTCCCTAATCGTTTTCACCTGTGTTAATTGTATAAAGCTGCCCTGTTCGTTTCTGTTCGCTGTCAGGTCTTTGAAGTTATGTTCCGTGTTCACCAGTGTCTACGTCTCGGATGTCTCCCCTGTCCTGTGATTCACCATTAAACCCCTGTTCCGTGATGTCAGGTGAAAGCGTCCTTCATTCCTCGTCTCCTCGTCACTCTTCGTCCTCCTCTCCGTTCACCCGCCGCGTCATGCCCGCATGGACGTGACAGGCAGGGGCTACTCCGGGTCCGGAGTTCGGACCGGAGTTTCATGTTCGTCCTGTGTAATGTTCCCTGATTGTTATCACCTGTGTATCATTGTATAAAACTATCCAGTTTGTGTCTATTCGCTGTCAGGTCATTGTGTGGTGATGTTCCCCTGTCGTGTGTATTATGTATTAAACCCCTGTCCTGTGACGTCGTGCGTATGCGTCCTCCTTCCTCGCCATGTCCAGCCTACATGACAACATTATCTTTCCCTCTGTGCAGTTGTAGCATAAGCAATTTCCTTCAGGATTAATAAAGTTTTCTGATTTTATTCTGATTGAAACTCACTACACTCATCAACATCACTTCAATAAATCTACTCTGAAAATTATTTGAGGGTGGGTCTGGGCAGAGATTTGTGCCAGTAGAAACTAAAATTAAAATTTCTATTTTTCAATATGAATTGCAGAAACTGAAAAATTGAGTGTATTAAATTGAATCTGAATTAGAAGGAACTTGAAACTGCATTTTACTCCCTGAAAATGTAATGCAAATTTGCTTCCCCAAATTCAAATTCTGTTTTCACAATTCAAATTCAGCTTTTTTTTTCCTAAACACAATCTGGGTCCTTGAGAACTCTTTATGTAGGAGTGCATTTCAGCACCACATGTTTGTCTCCCTCTTGGAAAGGGTCAAATCAGTGAAACTCACACCAAACTTGATTTGAATGTGTACATTGGTCCCACAGGATCAGACTATGGCCAACTGAAATATTAAATTCATGTGATTGTTTAAAAAATCTTGTTTAGTCAACATAATATGCTATTTCTTCAAACGGCAGCTCAAGACTTTCCTCTTTAGAGAATTTTTACATTAACTTATTTACATTTACATTTACAGCATTTATCCGACGCCCTTATCCAGAGTGACTTACAATCAGTAGTTACAGGGGCAGTCCCCCCCTGGAGCAACTTAGTCAGGGACACAATGGTAGTAAGCTGGATTTGAACCTGGGTCTTCATAGGCTAGTGTGTTACCCACTAGGCTACTACCACCCAGTAACTTATAACCAGTGTTGGGGAGTAACGGAATACATGTACCGGCATTACGTATTTAGAATACAAAATATGAGTAACTGTATTTCGTTACAGTTACCATTTAAATGAGTGATAATCAGAATACAGTTACATTTTTTAAATAAATGGATTACATGGCGGTCTTTTCCTGTTTCATATGTTAGGCTATCCCCTCTCTATCTCCTCCCTAATTTTGGTAATTCCACGCTGCGCATACCACGCATAACACAGGTGTTCTGTCTAAACATGCTGCCTATCGAGATCTGTGCATGCGCAGTCCCTCAAGTTTGCGCTCTGTTTCAGTGCCATAGATCCATGCTACCCATGAAATTTTAAATAAATATGATCTAATTCACTATTACACCATGATCCTTATACTCTTACAGTGCACATGGACTGAGTGTGTGTAAGGTGACACGCTATCACCCGGTTTAACCTCGCCGCTCAGAGGGTTTAGCTACATTTTGGGGCATGTATTCTGTAATCTGTAACGGGATACATTTTAAAAGTAACCTTCCCAACACTGCTTATAACCTTCTTATTGTCTTACTTATGTATAGAACTACAACAGAGTGAATAAATGATTGTATTCATAGTTGGGGGTCCTAGTGAACCAGAATTGATCACTTCATTGATTGTAACATGGAAGCACGTTGTAAGTCACTCTGGATAAGGGCGTCTGCCAAATGCCTTAAATGTAAATGTAAAACCAATTTATTGTATATTTCCAACACAATTAAATCAGATTTAGAGTATGAGATTTTCAACTGTAATGTGAACTTAAATAGTGAAGTGATTGTCATTGTGATACACAGCACACCATCACCCTTGGTGAGCAGTGGGCAGCCATGACAGGCGCCCGGGGAGCAGTGTGTGGGGACGGTGCTTTGCTCAGTAGGTGGGCACATGTAAATTAACCTGCCCTACGATCCAATTACACTTCTTGGTGTAATTTTTCATTTCTGGTGTTGGGCAAAATTGATGAAATTGGTTTCAGGTTTTCAATTCAGTCACTTCCAGTCAATTTGAAAGAATCTAGTATCTTCAACATTATCAATAATCGATTGAAATGTACTTGACTAAATCATGTCTACATAAGAATCACATTAATTTTATTACATTTATTAAATTCATTTTGTGAATTCAAAGACCCCCTGTTTCCATTTTTTTAGTGACACACACTCATTAGTTTTATCCATCATTTTTGCTGATCTATGCTTAGTGCCACTATCACGCCTGGTTTTATATTGTTTTTCTCTTACTCACTTTACGTTCATTGTCTTGTGCATGTAAATACAGATGTGTTTCAGTCATGTGACTGACATGACGTGCGATGGCGAGGGCGGGAGGTAAAAACTAATTTTAGGTCTATGGAGAAAAGCGATGCAGAGAGTCAGAATTAGGCGCCATTTAAAACACAAGAGTAATAAACCTGATTTGAAAAAGTAGGGAGTAAGAAGTAAAGATATTCATGCTAAAATGTACAAAGTAAAAATATTGTCACAAAAATAAATAGCTAATTAAAGTATAGATACACGAAGTAATTGTACTTCATTACTTCCCATCTCAGAATGCAATAATATATTGAATAGTGTTAACACAATTTTACTTTAAAACATTAAGTAAATAATTTCTATTATTAATAGTTTAGATTGTTCCTCTCTAAATATATTATTATATTCTCTCCGGAGAGAATATAAGTTTCTCTCTGAAACTTATATTCTATGTGGAACTGTGTTACACGTGTCAATTTTCGATATTAATTCAAAACACAGTTTTTTTCATAATTTTATGTTCTTTTAATCACAGAAACATAACAGACTGCAGGCCCATCTGAGCACATTTATCTGTATTTCTCAGACAGAGCCAGAGCCAGGGCGCTCAGGAACTTGTCCATGGCCACGTGGACCTCGGGAGTGAAGTCCTCGGGGAACTGAGTGGCCAAAACCACCAGGAGGTTGTGGGACAGAATCTGAGGAGGAGAAAGTAGATCGTCAGGATTACTGCTTGCATATAAACTCGTATATATACGTCACACTATGAAATATTGTTGCTGCTGGGAGATGAACTGACCTTGAAGTTGGCGGGATCCACACGCAGAGTGAAGGCGTGCAGCTCGCTGAGGGTCAGCAGGCCACCGGTCAGGTCATCGATTTTGGCCACAGCCTCCGCAACACCGCCCATCACGGTCTTGCCGTGCTTCCTGACCGGGGCAGACCCGGGGCTCAGGTCCTTCCAGTGGGAGAAGTAAGTCTTGGTCTGAGGGTAGACCACCAGCATCCTGTCCAGATTCACACGAGACTCCGAGTTAAAGGCGCGCATTCAGACCCTCCCAGTAAACATGAGGATAAAATCCACTCACCTGGACAGAGCATCGCTGCCGATGTCATCAGCCTTGGTAGCAGCTTTCGCCCAGAAGGCCTTGACCGCCGCCTTGTCTTTAGCTGAGAGACTCATGATGATGCCGATTTCCTCAAGTCGCTCGTCTGGAGTAACTTGCAAGAAGGCGACTGGTCTTCTTATAGTAGAACTCTGGTTGGACACACCCAAGACCCTCCCCCTCAGCCCAACAACAGCAACTAACGATTAACTTTATAATAAAAAGTCTTACCAGGGAGCTTTCATTAACAAAAACCGAAATTTTATATATATATTTTTTTTATTTACATGGACGGTCTATAATAACAGACGTTATTGTAAATGCAGCACAAACATAAAAAAGTCAGGGTTACATCTCTTGTGCAAGTACCAACACTTAAAGTTTAAATGCAAAGAAATAATAAAAGAAAAATAAATTATTTAAAAGCAAAATATTAAAATTAAAACGTAAAACATGAAATACAATATAATCAATGAAACTGCACGTGCTACTCTGCTTTACAATTTGTTATAACATGGTAGAAAAATTGTGTTTGCTGACAACGTTGTAATTCTTTACTGTAACATATCAGTATACAGACTCCAGAATGTTAGCAGAATGATACCTTAACTGTTTTTTTTCAAAACTGTTTGAAATAATATATAAGAAAATATATTTCTTTGTTACTTCTTTGGTACTTTATTTGATATATATTAGGAATAATTATTTAATAAAATACATGTTATGGTAATAAATGATAATGATAAAAATTATTATGTTTATCCTCATCATTATTAGTACTAGTAGTTGTTTTATGTTAAAAAGTTTTTTTTTTTTATGGCCACATTAGACATAATCCAAATCAAACATTTTTTTTTACATATGTTGTGCAAGTACCAAAATTTAAAGATCAAATGCATCTAGAAGAATAGGACAAAATAATAAAAGTAAATAGTTACAATATGCAATACAATATACAAAATGAAATCACAGATGCTACTATTCTGCTTTCTACATTTTAACACGTCGTACAAAAATCATCATTACTGCAATTGTTGTGTATTTCCCCATATCAGTATACAGACTCCAGAATTGTAGGAGAATGTTGGTAATGAAAGGACGTCTTACTGTTTGAAACGAATTCCTATTGTTATATCCCACATTTTTGTTCAAAATATTATGTAAAAAATTATAGTCTGTGTAATGAAAAGAGATATTCAAATTCCATTTTGAATGATTAAAATATGTTATAATAATTTAATGTAGTTTATGTACTGGTCTCTGTGTGTATTTCAGGTGTTTTGGAGACGTGGAGTGTTTCACTTGTTGAATTTGTTTTTGGAGGTGAGATCTTGCAAACGAAGACTGTTAAAAATATCAATGTTATAAAGACCGGTGCCTGTTCGTTTCAGGCGAGGTGCAAGCAGGAAACTCAAAGTGACGAGATAATCACTATCTTAGAAAAATCTTGGCCAAGCGCCACCCTGTCCCTCCCAGGGCGGAGTGACTCGAGACGTTTATAAGGGTCTCCTGCATGTCTCAGAAGATCACGATTCCCAAGGCTCTCCATCAGACTCTTGGAAAGCGCAGCAGCCGCCAGAATGGTTGAGTGGACCGAGTTCGAGCGCAGCACCATCCAGAGCATCTTCTCCAAACTCGACTACGATGTCGCGGGTGGCAAAGCTCTGGCCAGGTAATAAATGAGACTTGTTCTCCTTGCAGTTCAGCAGTGGGGGGTTCAGGCTTCACTCACCCACTTGTTCTCCTGACAGGTGTCTGGTTGTGTATCCCTGGACTCAGCGCTACTTCGGCAACTTTGGAAACTTGTACAATGCTGCGGCCATCATGGGCAACCCCAAGGTCGCCGCCCACGGCAAGGTGGTGCTTCAAGGGCTGGACAAGGCCGTGAAGAACATGGACAACATCAAGGCCGCCTACAAAGAGCTGAGCGTGCTGCACTCCGAGAAGCTGAACGTGGATCCCGACAACTTCAAGGTGCGTCTTCTGTCTCCAACCTTCACTACATGTATGCAGTCGTGTGTGTGTGTGGTGGAACAGTCTTGTGACGTGATGTCTCTGCTTGACCCGCAGCTGCTGGCCGACTGCCTCACCATCGTCGTCGCTGCCCAGATGGGAGCTGCGTTCACTGCAGAGGTCCAGGCCGCGTTCCAGAAGTTCCTCGCCGTGGCCGTGTCCTCCCTCTGCAGGCAGTACTACTAGTCCTGTCCATCTTTCACATTCTGTTACCCAAGAAAAGCCAGATGTGTTTATAATTTAAATAAAGTCTTGGCAAAAGAGACATAAAAGCTCGAGTGTCCTCTCTCTGTCAGTGTATTTTATAAAGTTGTGTATTTTTTTTATTTGTATTTAATATTTTAATAAGCTAAATTACTGAATGGATTTAAATTCTTAAATCCATTCAAATCTGGAATGTTTTCTGTTTCTATAGCATGTGTACATTTTGATAGAAGTCATCATCTAATAATTGCGTGAGCTCAATTTGGAAGGCGGGAAAAGCAGGTCATCAATCAGGTTGAAAAAAACCATTAGTCATATCATACAGAGAACTCTTAGAGATCAACAAAATAAACACAGCAGACAAAAATGCACCATAGTTAAAAAGTGGACACATTTCTACCCCCCTCTGAAGGAAGTCTGCAATCGGGTTCTGCTTACCCACCCTGTATTTTACCTCAGAATGATAGTGTTGCAAACAAAATGTTTACAAAAAACATCTGGTAACACATGATTTGGAGCATTTTTATCTTCACCAACCACTGTAAAGCTGTGTGGTCAGTCTATGGTGTGAACTCTTGCCCCAACAGGTAATATTTGAACAAGCCCAGAGTCCACTTTACTTCCAGGCACTCTATCTCCACCACAAAGTACCTGGTCTCACATGTTAAGAGCTTATGGCTTATGTAAGCCACAGGCTTCTGCTCAGATTCTTGTCCCCTGAAGGAGGACTGTCCCCATCCCAACCCCAGAAGCATCAGTCTGCATTGTAAAGTGTCTTTGAAAGTCTGGGCTCTGGAACACTGGTCCACAAATCAAAAGTCCTTGAATGCCTGATCCTGTACCTCACCCCACTGAATCTGGTTCAGTGACTTCTGGGTCAGGTCTGTAAGAGTTGCGGCCCATCTGTATTCTCTCCCTGCCAGAACAAAAGGGGGTGGATGAGTACGTCCGGGCCTCCCTTGCCAGCAGGATCACATCCCCTGTTGTGACTCCCTTCTTTTTTGTGGAAAAAAAGATGGGGGATTCCGGACATGCATTGACCCTGAGTCCGGCGACCAGACCGAGTTAATAAACCAGGAACTGGAAAAAATACTTATGCTGGTGACTGTTCCGGTCACCCCACTTCCTGGTCCAAACATCTCATCCTCACTGACATCTCATCCTTGCCTGGAAGCAACACGTCACATCCACCACTGGGCAGTCCCCCTTTAAAGCCTCCAAAGACCGAGTCCTGGTGTGGTTCCCAGCTCCCACCTCCAAAGGACCGGTCCCCAATGTCAATCTGAACCTCCATCAAGGAAACTGGGACTCTGCTATGGCCCTTTTGCGGGTCCACCACCAAGTCAACCCAGTATTGTACCAGCTGTCCTTTCCTCCCTCCATGTCAGCCCTGTATTTCACGTCTTTCACATCTGGAAGGCCCACTCCTTGCACCTCCTGCCAACTCTCACAGCACTGCCTCCTGATTGACATATTGATGGTACCTTCACCTTTATGCTCAGATGCCGCCAGGGATATGGATACGAGTACCACGTCAATTGGGAAGGAATACGGTCAGGAGGAATGGTCCTGGGTTTCCCATAAAGACATCCTGGATCTGGTGCTCATCCATGACGCCAACTGTTTGGTTCCTTCGCCACTCCAGAGGTATGCTCCAGACCCAGACATCACAACAACAGCCCACTGAACCAGCCACTAGAGCGCCCCACACCTGTCTGATGGTATGAGTTCACCACCAACTGGCACAGCGAGTGGACTTGACAGTCACGCCTCGGGCTGTCAGGGGTTCCTCACCCAATGCAGAGCTCCACCAGGACAACAAATCATCAGTGGTGTGCATAGTGTTGCGCTTCACCGGCCGCGCCCCTCATCTAACATGCGATCCCCTTTGCGATTCAATAGAGGCATTCCTGAAGGTTCTCCAACTGGTGTTTCAAGGCAAACCGGCAGTGTCCCTCCAGCTGATGGTGCTCAAACAAGGTATTAAGAGCAAAGCCGACTAAGTCATTGAGATCCAGACATTCAATGAAAACATTAAAGACGAAATGGTGAACTGGCAGTGGGGCTCATCTTTAAACTGTCACCGCAGGAATGACAGAGGAGAGACCTGGCCACCCACCTATACCTGCCCACCAGATGCTGCAACCCCCCCACATACTGTCATGGGGTGTGATTGAAGGCCCCTGCGATCAGGTTTCCTTTGGCAAAACAGCAGAGCATGCTAACAGCAGAACTGCCGTGTCCACATCGCCTTGTAGAGCTGACCTGCAACCACCTTGCTACAGAGGACAAGGCTGGTGGAGGCACAGGAAGACAGGGAGACAGATAGATAGAGCAGACTTGTGTTTGGGGTCACAGCGAGTGGGGAATAATAGCTCCTCGCAAGCAATAGGCTGTGGCCAGGAGCAAAATTAGGTAGGTAGTGAGGGGGTACTGGAATTAAATCGGAGTAGTAAGGAATTGAGGGGTAATCCATTAGTTATGCAGTGAAACTCACAGATGCAGCTGGTGCAGCTGAGCTTGGGTACCTCGTACTTCACCAAGCTGGACCTCAGCTTAACTTACAATTTTATCCCACCTTCATCACTCCCACCAGCCACTTTGAGAGCCTCATCATTCCATTTGGTCTGTACATTACACCCGCCATTTTCTGGCAATTCATAAACAAAACCTTACATGATATGCTGAGATAGGCCTACTTGGATGACGTGCTCATCTATTCACCTACCCTTGAAGCACACATCCAACATGTGAGAGCAGTCCTCAAGAGATTGCTTGCCCACCGGCTGAAGTTTAAGCTGGAAAAATGCACTTTCCACCAGTGCTCCACCACATTCCTGGGTTTCACCGTCTCACCCCAGGGTGCGGCCATGAAAACCAAGAAACTTGCAGCGGTGGAGTTGTGGGTAGGGGCTGAAACAGCTGTAGAGGTTTCTTGGGTTTGCACTGAGAGTCACCGGGGGCGTGACGTCAGAAACAACAGGTTCTGATTGATCTGTGACAACTTCCTGTAGGCCAGGGGTATATATGGGAAAGGACACTTTTTCCTTTCTTTCTCAGCTGGCTTTCCATCGAAATCGGATTTTCCGGTTTTCGAGTCTGCTCTATCATCTAATTTTTTCCCATGGCTCTCTCTCTCTCTTTCTCTCCCTTTACTCTTTCTTCTCATTTTTGTTTTCTCTGTAATCTTGGTAACTTTTTACATACAATATTCACATAATTCGCTAATAAATTAGAAACTGTTCATTTTTAACCTCTATTGTGCCATGCCTCTTTCTGCCAGGTAACATCAAGTTGGAGTGGTTTGAATACAGTTCTTTTGTGTGTAGAGAAAGAGTTTTCTACACCCTGTTCTCTCTACCATGGTCTTTTTACAGCACATTTACAGCCCAGGCGTCCAACCCAGGCCCATTCAACATACCACCACTGGTGGCTGTCACTGACATGCAGGCCCATGTCAGCACCTGCAACATCTGTGCCTGGGCCAAGAATCCCACCACTCCAGCAGTCTGTCCTCTTCATTCTCTGCCAATCCCTCATTGTCCCTGGACCCACCTCGCTTTGGATTTCGTTACTGGAAGCAGACAGTACTGACCATAGTGGATTACTTCTCAAAAGCAGTCTACTTGGTTGCCCTGCCTGGCCTCCCATACTCTGCCACGAGTGCAGACCAAGTCATGTTGTACGTCTACATGGGTTCCCATATAACATTGTCTCCGACCAGGGACCCCAGTTTTTCTCAGCTGTGTGTAACGCGTTCTGCCATCTCATTGGTTCCACCTGCAGTCTCTCCTCTGGCTACCATCCACAAACCAACGGCCAGGCAGAGAGAGCCCCAACAGCTGGCACATTACATGTGGTGCTTTGCGTCAGACCACCAACGCACCTGGCCATCCTACCTCCTATGGGTGAGTTAGCCAACAACCTGCAGGTGTCCTCTGCCACCATGTATAGCCTTTTTGAGATCTGTTGTGGCTACTAACCAGCCATCTTCGCACACCAGGTGCCCCCCGGTGGGGTCCCGTAGGCCCAGCAGACGCGCCTGGAGGAAAACACTTCTCATTTTTTGCCTTCAAAACTCTGCCCAGCACAATTGTTGATACCCACAGCGACTGTGCTTCTATAAACAGGGAAGATTGCTTCCTCCTCAGTCATTAGTCATTATTTGCCCTAGCCTGCAAATGACTTGGCCTTTTAATCATCTTCCTGAACCAGTAAGACTGCTCCTGTTTCTGTTTATTCGTGTTTTTTCCCGCCTACTCATATTGCCCCTCCCACGTCTCGTTTGTACAATTAAATTGTGGGGAATCTATGATTGGTAATTGCAGTACTAATGACTGTATCTCTGCAATTTGAAGTGTGCTCACCCATTTTCATTAACTGAAGTGTAAATGACACACCTTAACCCTGAAACTTAAACAGTATGAGTATATGAAGAGTGTTTGAGAGAGTCAAACTAACTTCAGACCACAGTGCTGCCCTGTTGTGATTGGCTGGAAACTCCAGACCATTTTCTTAGCATCACAAAGCAATTTAAGGTCTGTGCTCCTTGCTCCTTGGAAAATACATTTTCTGTCTACATTTGTCTGTTTTTCTCATGTTTGGACCCTTTTAAAGGAATTTTGCTTGCTGTAACGAGGAAACCATTTTGTTGATGAACAAGGTGAGGGGTTTTCTCTTTTCAAATTCTACTAATTAGAAACTGCTGGAACATTTGTGGTTGGAAACGTGCATTTGAATGTGTGTAAAAAATGAGATCATCTTAAGTGAACGGTGAGCATTTGATAGTTGCAGCATTGTGTATTTAGAGTAGCTAGTAGTTAGTAGTTTTAGAGTACCCACTTTCAACATAAGCCAAAATTTTTTTGCACTACTAGTTTTGTTTAAAGCTACCTTAAAATGCTTTGGAAATGCAAGTACGAAATGAGCTACCTCCAAGGGTTCAGGAGCTGAAGAATGAGCTAGCAGGGTCAGACACAATTATGTTTATAGCACAGCTCTTCGTGTGTGTTTTGAATTGTTGCACAATTACTTTATACTGATTAGAGCAAATTGGCTTGCAGTTGTAGATTTTGTCTGATTCTTTTTGTGCTAGATGTGCCTAGTATTGTATTTTTTTTTTATATTTTACTGAGGGCACATTTTAGAAAAGTTGCAGGTTTAAAATTAAAATTCTGTATTATAATAATTTTTTAATATTCCAATACACATGTTCTATTTACTGTAGTAAAGTATCGGCAGAAAAAACATCACTGTTTGGATTTTCCTCTGGTCTTTTATACAGAGCATCATTGTTAAAGCATTTGTTGGTCAGTTGTGTGTTTCAATATAATACATTAAAAGTGCTGCATTGTGTGGTCATTGACAAAAGAATTTAATTGGGATTTTCTTATCCCAAATATTTTAATTTGTATTTTAATAAGACTAGGATTTTAAGTGTACTTGACTTGTTATATTAAGTTCTGACTATTGTACTTTTAAGTAGCCTCCAATTTTCGTTTCTATTACTGATTACTTAAAACATTTAAGTGTATATAACAAATGTTTTTAATTCTGATCACTGTACATTTAAGTTAACCATACTTGAATGAATTTCTACATCCCTGGTATCCCTCGGTATCTGGACCTGACCAGATTATAAAAAAGGTGGCGGACACAATCATTAGTTGGCAGAATTTCCCAAGTTTCCCCATGATTTTGTAACGTACAGTAACATTGAACATTTTTTTTTAAAGTCAAAGTTTAATTGTGATGCACAGCACATCGCACGGTGCATACAACGAAATCTGTCCTCTGCATTGAATGCGCAGTGAGCAGCCATGAAAGGAACCCGGGGAGCAGCATGTGGGGACGGGATTCATGCACAACCTCTGGCCAGCTAGTCCATTATAGCAGAGATGGTTCTAGAGAGGGCTTTTCTCTGTTTGAGCCGAACGTCATGCCAAAAACGGCGAATTCGTCCGATTAATGAGGCTTCCGTCTGAACCCGAATTTAAGCTCTGACTGCAGTGGACAAGCACGTCGCGACTATTATTTCAGCATGAGTTTGCCCCATTATGCTTGTGCCCCAAGTTTCATGATTCTGCGCCCGAAGATTTGTTTTGAGAAACACTGAATTTAATGAAATATAATGTACAGAATAGAACGAACATCGCATAACTTTTAAAAAACAATTAGTAACTTATACATTGTCATTTACAGCATTTACATTAGGGCTTTAAAATAGCCATTGTTAAAAACTTTCATTTGGTTCGGATCTGTAAATTCTACAAAAATGTTCATCGTTTGAATATTTTAGAACAACGTTTCTACTGTCAAAAGCGTCAATTAACATTCATGTAGTCTTCTTTATGTCTGTGAATTTGTTATAAACGTGCGTGTATGCGTTCAATATTAATACAAAATTAGCTTTTCATAATTTTCATCATTTTAATAATTTATGTTCTTTGATAACAATGATAATTTGATACGACACCATCATTTTATAGCAACGTTATATTTGATAAATAATTATACAATTTATATATATACATTTTTTCAACGGCCTCACTACAGGCGACTTCAAAAAATTATCTTTCATATTTGACCCAAAGAACAGACGTGAAAACCAGAGCTTTTGATCTAAATTCTTTTTTATTATAACATAACAGACTGCAGGCCCATCTGAGCACATTTATCTGTATTTCTCGGACAGAGCCAGAGCCAGGGCGCTCAGGAACTTGTCCATGGCCACGTGGACCTCCGGAGTGAAGTCCTCGGGGAACTGAGTGGCCAAAACCACCAGGAGGTTGTGGGACAGAATCTGAGGAGGAGAAAGTAGATCGTCAGGATTACTGCTTGCATATAAACTCGTATATATACGTCACACTATGAAATATTGTTGCTGCTGGGAGATGAACTGACCTTGAAGTTGGCGGGATCCACACGCAGAGTGAAGGCGTGCAGCTCGCTGAGGGTCAGCAGGCCACCGGTCAGGTCATCGATTTTTGCCACAGCCTCCGCAACACCGCCCATCACGGTCTTGCCGTGCTTCCTGACCGGGGCAGACCCGGGGCTCAGGTCCTTCCAGTGGGAGAAGTAAGTCTTGGTCTGAGGGTAGACCACCAGCATCCTGTCCAGATTCACACGAGACTCCGGGTTAAAGGCGCGCATTCAGACCCTCCCAGTAAACATGGTGGTAGTAGCCTAGTGGGTAACACACTCGCCTATGAACCAGAAGACCCGGGTTCGAATCCCACTTACTACCATTGTGTCCCTGAGCAAGACACTTAACCCTAAATTGCTCCAGGGAGACTGTCCCTGTAATACTGATTGTAAGTCGCTCTGGATAAGGGCGTCTGATAAATGCTGTAAATGTAAATGTAAATGTAAACATGAGGATAAAATCCACTCACCTGGACAGAGCATCGCTGCCGATGTCATCAGCTTTGGTAGCAGCTTTCGCCCAGAAGGCCTTGACCGCCGCCTTGTCTTTAGCTGAGAGACTCATGATGATGCCGATTTCCTCAAGTCGCTCGTCTGGAGTAACTTGCAAGAAGGCGACTGGTCTTCTTATAGTGGAACTCTGGTTGGACACACCCAAGACCCTCCCCCTCAGCCCAACAACAGCCGCAGAGACTAACGATTAATATTCATAGAATTAAAACACAGACATTCCTGGATTTATTTTATTCCTCATTTTAATAATCATCGGTAATTTGATCTTGCTCAGTTGTGTATTTCCTCGAAGAAATGTACCGTGTACTGAGTTCAGTAAACGGGGGTGGGGGTCGATTCTTTATCGCGTAAGTGCAGGTTGGGGTCACTGAAAGTCAGAGATAAGGGTCCCGATAAAATTCATTGTAACCTGAAACCCTGCAGGCTAAGGATTCAGACAATTGGTAGAAATGTTGGGCATTAACGAACCTTATGATGATGCGTCCAGAATAAATTAATTAATTAAAATACTATGACGGAATAATTAATGCAACCTGTAGAACGTATAAAAACACGTGAGAAAATGGTATTGGGTGAACAATATCTTAACATTCTTAATGGAAAAACTCGTTGCATTTTTAATTAAACAAGTTCGACATTAAACGTACTTGCTGTGAAGTTCGTCTCCGAAGCGCACTTTCGTGCCACAAGGTGGAGTCAGAGGCTCGTTTCAGGCCTGATGGTCGCAACAAGAACGGATCTCAGCAGTCTTTCGCCCTTCTAATACAGCCAGAGAAATTATTTTTGTATTTATTGTATACATTATTATTACTGCGCAACAACGCACTACTCAAACCAAACATCGTAGAGCGCAGGGGGCTGCAGGTGCGTGGACACACCCATATTCACAATGAGAGACTCTTTTCCTTTCCAGCCTGCTTGTAGGTATATTATATCATCATAAACATTATAATACATTAATACACATGCAGGAAAGGAAATAAAAGCTATAGAAATACATTCTGTAGATGTTCCTGACCGGTGTCAGGGATCCTGGTGTCAGGATCCGGTCAGAAATGGGGGTTACTCCGGTCCGGAACAGGATCCGGACCGGAGATTCATTGTTGTCCTGTGTAATGTTCCCTAATCGTTCTCACCTGGGTCAATTGTATAAAGCTGCCCTGTTCGTTTCTGTTCGCTGTCAGGTCTTTAACGTTATGTTCCGTGTTCACCAGTGTCTACGTCTCGGATGTCTCCCCTGTCCTGTGATTCACTAATTAAACCCCTGTTCCGTGATGTCAAGTGAAAGCGTCCTCCATTCCTCGTCATTCCTCGTCACTCTTCGTCCTCCTCTACGTTCACCCGCCGCGTCATGCCCGCATGGACGTGACAGAAAGACCTGACCCACATTTGGACGCCACCTGACGCAGCCCCGCTGATCGGAGGAGCCGCGACTCGCCGGGAGGACGCCGCCAGCTTCCTTGTCCCTGGCCTTCCATGGCTTCTTGTTCAGCAGGGTCCCGACCCCTGCCTCTCAGTCCCGTGTCTGGCGGCGTTGAAGGTGAGGAGCGGCCATTCAGCGGGGCGAGCCGGAGACTGACAGGGAGCGGCGGTCTCATGTTGACGGCGGACGAGGTGCCGGTACCAAACTGGCCCGAAGCCGTCTGCGCTGGACAGCCGCCGCTCGTCCATCTGGAATACCGAACCACTCATTCATTCATTCATTCAGTCATTTATCATTCCTCTCTGTTCATCTCATCCTTTCTGGTTTTCGAATCGATTCCGTTCGATTCCTCCTGTCCACTCGGACCATTTAGACTGTGTTTGGACTGTCCTTCCTCCTTCATGGACTGCTTCGTCTGGCCCGCCAGGCGTCGTGCCATTGGAGGGGGGATTCTGTCAGGATCCGGTGCGAAATGGGGTTACTCCGGTCTGGAACAGGATCCGGGCCGGAGTTTCATTGTTGTCCTGTGTAATGTTCCCTAATCGTTCTCACCTGTGTTAATTGTATAAAGCTGCCCTGTTCGTTTCTGTTCACTGTCAGGTCTTTAACGTTATGTTCCGTGTTCACCAGTGTCTACATCTCGGATGTCTCCCCTGTCCTGTGATTCACTAATTAAACCCCGGTTTCGTGATGTCAGGTGAAAGCGTCCTCCATTCCTTGTCACTCTTCGTCCAACTCTCCGTTCACCCGCCGCGTCATGCCCGCATGGACGTGACACCTGGGATATACTTTCTGCTACATGAGGGGGGCAGTGGTTGGCCTGGTGGCTAAGGACACTTTGAGCAAAGCATCGTCCCCACACGCTGCTCCCCGGGAGCCTGTCATGGCTGCCCACAGCTCACTACGGCGGATGGTTAAAAGCAGAGGACACATTTCGTTGTGTGCACTGTGGGCTGTGCTGCAGTGTTCCACAATGACAATAACTCCAGTGCTTTAACCATCACCTTGGTGCCTGGGCAGGAGGGTGTGGGACCGGTGCTTTGATCAGTAGCACCTCAGTGGCACCTTGGCAGCTCGGGACTCAAACCGACAACTTTTCCGATTACGGGTCTGTTTCCTTACACACTGCCGCAAGACTGTCCGATTCACGTACTTGGAGCGCACTAGCGGCTGGTGTGGAAGGCTGTTTTTTAGGCCTCCGATGGTGGAGTGAGGCTTGGCATTGGGGGTGTGGTGAACCAACCTCAGGATACTGGAAGAGGAAGGCAGCTGGCTCGATTCGCGGTCTTTGTGCTTGGGTTGGTTTGGGGTCAGATTCGGTGTAAGAGGAGTCACAAGAGGCTTGGTTGGGGACAGAAGAAAAGTAGGCAACATCAGGGTCGGAATTTCAGACAGGAAGAGATAATCCAAGACAGTAATCGGGGGGGTTGGTGTGAGTCAAAGGCAATCCAAGAAAATGTCTTACAAATACGAGGGGTTAGATGCGTTACACGAGTTATTTGTTGTGATGTTCAGGGTTCCACACTCTGGGTCGTGAGGCTGTGGGGCATACTAAAACTAATTGTAAATGGTTCTTTCCTAGTCATTGGACAATTTTTCAATGTAGCCAAATCACCGAATGATGTACTTAAATACTCAAATGTCTGCATTGTGTGAATAGTTTGGTGAGAAGATAAACTGCCATGCTGCACTGAGTTATCATAACAAGGGCGGGGGGGTAAAATGTCATAGATGAAACTTAAAACGTTGGCCCAAACAAGGCTGGACGACAGACTATAAGCGTATAAAATGATATGCAACGCTGGCCTGCTGACTTTGTATGTTAACACAGTAACAAAGAAATAATTTGTCTATAATTTCAAACAGTGAGAGACAGAACAATAAGAAAAATCCAAAGGGTAGACATTTTATGTTAGAGCTGGCACCCTTTCTTTTCTGCTTTATCTGCAGAAGTTGTGTTATTTGTGAGCAACAAAGCTTCAAGTACACAACAATGGCTTGTACACCTCTTAGCCCATGTGCTAAAAAATTTAAATCCTGGAGAACAATGTTTCAGTAAACCACTATTTCCTTGTTCGGCCAGCCTACAAGGACTCAAATCCTGCAGTTCCCATGCTTAAGCCAGTACATTTTCGGGCCTGTCTGAAGTTTGCTAGAGAGCATTTGGATGATCCAGAAGAGGATTGGGAGAATATCATATGGTCCGATGAAACCAAAATGGTAAAAACTCTACTTGTCGTGTTTGGAGGAGAAAGAATGCAGAGTTGCATCCAAAGAACACCATACCTACTGTGAAGTGTGGTGGTGGAAACATTATGCTTTGCGTGTGTTTTTCTGCAAAGAGACCCGGACGACTGATCCGTGTAAAGAAAAGAATGAATGGGGCCATGTATCATGAGATTTTGAGTTAAAACCTCCTTCCATCAGCAAGGGCAACAAAGGAGTGGCTTCGTAAGAAGCATTTCAAGGTTCTGAAGATCTCAACCCCATAGAAAATCTTTGGAGGGAGTGGAAAGTCTGTGTTACCCAGTGACAGCCCCAAAACATCACTGCTCTAGAGGAGATCTGCAGGGAAGAATGGGCCAAAATACAAGCAACAGTGTGTGAAAACCTTGTGAAGCCTTACAGAAATTTGACCTCCGTCATTGCCAACAAAGGGTATATTACAATGTATTGAGATTAACTTTTGTTAGTAAGATGGGAAATCCCATGGCATTTTGTGTTGTTTGACTTGCGTGAAGGTCCCCATGTATTTTCTCTCTCTTCCTCTATCCCTTTCTTTTTATTTTAGGTTTTTCTTTTTACATACAATAGTTACATGTAACTGCAATAGTTACATGTAATAGTTACTGGTGTTAATAAATTAGAATTTTTTTTATTCTAGTAACCTCTATTGTGCCATTTAATTTAATTTAATTCATGACAAGTTAACTGATGTTTTAAAGTTTTAATTCTCCGTTTTGTAGCATTTCCTCAGATAGAGATTGAGGGCAGTTTTTGTGGGCGTGGAGGATGGACAGATTGTATTAAGGTATAAGTAGACACTTTGAATTTGTGTTTACTCAGTGTTGTGTCGACTGGTCAAACGGAGTCTAACAGCTTGTGAAGGCCTTTTTTGGAAAGGATTCTGGCATAGTGGCTTTCCAGGTTGGTATTTTCATACCTTCCACTGACAAATCACAGAGAATGCTTATGGTGTACCACATCACCCCAGTCTTACAATCACTGCACTGGTTACCCATCAAATTTAGGATTGACTACAAAATCCTACTTTTAACCTATAAAGCTCTAAATGGTCTCGCCCCACAGTACCTGAGTGTTACGAACTGCCACGCCCCCTTCGATCAATTGGTGCGGGGTCACTACTGGTACCAAAGGTGCAGAAGGTCACAGCTGGGAGCAGATCCTTCTCCTATAGAGCTCCGCAGTTGTGGAACAGCTTGCCTGTCAGTGTCCGGGATTCAGACACAGTCTCAGTGTTTAAATCCAATCTCAAAACCTATCTGTTTTCTCTGGCTTTTTGCTAAAGTCCTAGACCCTCATTTCACTTCATTTTGACCCAGTGTCAATTATAAAGTCCAGTTTATCACAGAGTCCCCCTGTTAGACACAGACAAAGTTAAATTCACCAGTTAGGCTGTCCTAGTTAGGGTACCGGGCCACTGTAGCACCAATATACCACTATAACCACATATTTCAGTATCGGTCGTACAGTGCAACCGTCTGCCGCTGCTTCTGTTTGTTTTTCTCCGAGACACGGAATCAAGCACCCAGACTACTGGCAGACCCCAGTGAAGAGACCAGCAAATAAATCCTGGTTCCTGACAACTGCTTAACAAGGACATAGCATGAAACAAACCAGAGGGTCACCACAGCCACCACCACCGTTACAACTACAGCTTCAGGGATCTTCAAATGGACCAGTAACATCATTATGGACACGAAATCTAGACCATGACACTGACTACATCCTGGACTTCTCCAACCCTACAACTGTAGGACTCATTATATCATATCCAACCCTGCACTGACACCATTTGCAGGCTCACTCTACCCTGGAAGGTGGTCCCTCTCTGTATCACTCCTTCCCAAGGTTTCTTCCTTTCTCTTTTTCTCTCTCCTAGAGTTTTTTTGTGTGGAGTTCTTCCTTGTGTGCAGAAGGGTCAAGTGTGGGGGGTGTCAACTGTAGGGCCTGTCAAAGCCCATTGAGACATACTGTATGTGATTTTGGGCTATATAAGAAATATGGCTTCTCTGCCATAAAGAGCACGGGTCAATCCCGTGGCAATGCTGGAGGAAGATCACAGTGATCGAGTAATTAGAACCATTTGTGTGTTCTGCATAGTGACTGAGTGGTTGTCTGACACGACTACAGAAGTGGTGTGCACCTGGGGCTGCAGCAGTCATTCCTGCTGTGCACCTTCCCGAGTTCAACAGAGATAGAGCGATACAAGTTTAATTACAGGTAACAATTAAAAAAAAAAATGCATTTCAATTAGTAATTAAAAATAATTTGTAATTCCGTTTTTAAATAATGAAATAAGTATTTGATCCATTTTGCAAAATATACTTTGGTACTTCTTGGCAAAACCTTTGTTAGCAATCACAGAGGTCAGATGTATCTTATGGTTGGCCAGAGAGTTTGAACATATTTGTCCCACTCCTCTTTACAGATCCTCTCCAAGTCGTTTTCTACCCCTGGCTGAGGGGAGGAGGTTCTCACCCAAGATTTGATGGTACATGGCCCCATCCTTCTTCCCTTTATTTTTTTTCTCCAGCATGCTGCCTTCCTCATGGTGTCGCAGTAAAATGATGTGGTTGAATTCACCTTACAATCACTCTCCTCCATCTATAATCAACCTGTCCTCCATCTTAGTTTCAGACTCTGCTTCAATGGTCTGTTTCTATTGGTTTGTTTCTATTGGTTAATGCATCACAGCGTGCAAAATTTAATCTTGACCATGATTTGTGCTGAAGCTCTGCGGGCCAATATACAGCACAGCACACGGTGCACACAGTGAAATTTGTCCTCTGCATTTAACCCATCACCCTGAGTGAACAGTGGGCAACCATGACAGGCGCCCGGGGAGCAGTGTGTGGGGACGATGCTTTGCTCAGTGGCACCTCAGTGGCACCTTGGAAGATCGGGATTTGAACCGGCAACCTACTTACAGGGCCACTTCCTTAACCGCTAAGCCACCACTGCCCCATTCTTTCACATTCAACTAACAACATTCGCACCTCAATTATATTTTTAGTCAGTGGGAACCGAGACTATACACTGAGCATGGTTTTAACTTGTCTTTGTTGAACATGCCATAGAGTAGTGGGTCGCCGGGTGGCTGGAAACCATTATGTTCCCAGCATGCATTCCTGGCATGCAATGCTTCATTTTGTAATGATTGCTCCAAATCCTGACACTGATGTGATTGTATTGTTGTAAGTGTGCTGATATGGGATTGAGTCCATGTATTGTAACAGTAGGGTCTGTGGGGATTTGTGATGTCCTTCAATGATGTTGTGTTGGTGGCACAAGGGTTTAGTCGGTAAGTACAGGAGCCATAATCAGTGCTGCTTCTGTTTAGTAGCGCTTGGTTGTTCAAATAAAGTTGCAGTCTTTGTTTTCCAAAACAAAATTAATTATGAACGGGTCATTGCTAGGCACTGAGATAAGCTCATATTTATATCCGAATGAAGCTCTTAATTTTATATACACAGATACATTATTCTTTAATTTGCTTTAAGGTGCCCCTTAAGTGACTTTGTAAAAAAATATTAACGGATCATGGAATTTTACATTTAAATTAGTGCAACAAATTATAAGAAATTGTGAACACAATCCTGGTAAACCGAAAGTCACATTTTTAATTTGTTTTTTAAAAATGTAATTTTAATTAAAAAATGTAATTTGCCTAAAAGAATTTATGGTCAAAAATAATAAACGTAGAAAAGGAAAAACAAGCTTTTATATCACATTTGCCAAAACTTTTCTTTTTATTTTCTTTAAGTTACAAACACAGCTGGCTTCACATGAGTGACAGTCGGGCGCAGCTCTCTAGTGGTACTGCCTGCAGAGGGAGGACACGACCACGGCGAGGAACTTCTGGAACGCGGCCTGGACCTCTGCAGTGAACGCAGCTCCCATCTGGGCAGCGACGACGATGGTGAGGCAGTCGGCCAGCAGCTGCGGGTCAAGCAGAGACATCACGTCACAAGACTGTTCCACCACACACACACACGACTGCATACATGTAGTGAAGGTTGGAGACAGAAGACGCACCTTGAAGTTGTCGGGATCCACGTGCAGCTTCTCGGAGTGCAGCACGCTCAGCTCCGCGTAGGTGGCCTTGATGTTGTCCATGTTCTTCACGGCCCTGTCCAGCCCGTGAAGGACCACTGTGCCGTGGGCGGCAACCTTGGGGTTGCCCATGATAGCGGCGGCATTGTACAAGTTTCCGAAGTTGGCGAAGTAGCGCTGAGTCCAGGGATACACAACCAGACACCTGTCAGGAGAACAAGTGGGTGAGTGAAGCCTGAACCCCCCACTGCTGAACTGCAAGGAGAACAAGTCTCATTTATTACCTGGCCAGAGCTTTGGCTCCTGTGACCTCGTAGTTGAGGTTGGCGAAGATGCTCTGGATGGTGTTGCGCTCGAACTCGGTCCACTCAACCATTCTGGCGGCTGCTGCGCTTTCCAAGAGTCTGCAGGAGAATCTTAGGACTTGCAGTCTTCTGAGACGTGGGAGACCCTTATAAACGTCTCGAGTCACTCCGCCCAAAGAACGGTGATTGGCTGAAAAAAACATTTGGGTGGTGCTGTGTTTCAACACGGTCTAGATTTTGTAGAGATAGGGGCTATCTGCACAGTTTCTTATTAATGACCTTGCTTGAACTTACCCTCAATTTTTTTGTTTTTCAGATATGTCATTTAGTCATTATATGACAAGCAAATAGCACTTAAAGATTGTGATAAATTTATAAGAATTGCTTTATAAATGTTCTAATGCAAAAGTATGATGATGATTATTTATTATTATTATTGTTAGTGATTTGTATATTGTATATGACATGAATATTGGCTTCATATTCTATGTTTTAATGCCCCTATGTTTTCAAAGAAACATATGGGCATTAAAACAAAATATGAAGCCAATATTCATGTAATTTTATGACTTTCTGTACCCAGTGAATATCCTACATGAGGCAGTATGTACAAATTCTCAATTTTTTCTCATTTCATAATACTTCATTTCACAGTTATGACGATATTGGATTGCTTTTATTTAATTTTGCCAATTCATAAGCAATCGTAACATCAACTATATTTTTATGATTTACAAAATAGCAACAACATGATTAAAATAAAATGAAACTCTTCTTGTAGAAGACAACACTGAGAAATGATTGACTTTTATAAAATTCTAACCTTTTAACATGAGCTAAAGATTAAATGGGGTTGAATGAGGTAGCATGAGGTCAAAAACTGAATGAACATACTGTGAAGTTCAGCATACATTTTTCCTCTCGGTTTTAATTACAAGTCTTATTTTATGTTATTACTGCATATGCCGTTTTAAAAGTTTTTTAAATGAAAGTTTAGGTCAAGAAACGTCAAGCTTTTCAGAGAGTCCTAGAGTAGACAAGTTCCCCTTTTTTATCATGGGGAAGTTTGTCTGGAAAGACAGCTAATCACTGAAATGCTTTTATTTATTTCAGCTATTTCCACACTGATATCCTTGTAAAATAATGTCATAATTCAATTATTTTCATGCCTAATTCATATATTTAGAGCTTTACTTGGTCTTGGTTATATTTTGACTTTTGTATTTTTATTTGCAAAGTAGTAAATCTCAGTAATCATGTTCATAAGATGGTTGTTTTCTTATTAAATTATAAATAATTTATGTTTTCATCCTCTTGTTGAATAAAACAATTCAGTGTATAATTGTTGGCGCAAGTGTCTATGTAGATCATGTCTACAGTGTTGTAATCAGTAATGGTCACAGAGCCAGCAAAATGTAAAACACTGTGAATAATCATTTCAAAATTACAGCAAATTAGAGAAATGCAGAAAATCAGATTTATTTAGAAAATGTGTAATGTAATGCAGGAATCATGTTCAGAAGAGAGGAAAAGGAAACAAGTTCATTTAATTTCAATTCTGTTTTATTATTGGAATCCCATGTAAAACAGACTTAGTAGATACATCTGAGCACATTTATCTGTATCTCTCGGACAGAGCCAGAGCCAGGGCACTCAGGAACTTGTCCATGGCCACGTGGACCTCGGGAGTGAAGTCATCTGGGAACTGATTGGCCAAAACCACCAGGAGGTTGTGGGACAGAATCTGAGGAGGAAGGGAAAATTGGAAGAAAATAGAATTTTTTTAAGTAGAATTTTTTATGTTGTATTTCATGCAACATTGTTGCATATGTTATGCAATAACTAAAATTTCTAAGTTGAGTAAATTTTGTTTCTACCTTGAAGTTGGCGGGATCCACGCGCAGAGTGAAGGCGTGCAGCTCGCTGAGGGTCAGCAGGCCACTAGTAAGATTATCGATTTTGGCCACAGCCTCCGCAACTCCGCCCATCACGGTCTTGCCGTGCTTCCTGACCGGGGCAGACCCGGGGCTCAGGTCCTTCCAGTGGGAGAAGTAAGTCTTGGTCTGAGGGTAGACCACCAGCATCCTGTCCAGATTCACACGAGACTCCGAGTTAAAGGTGCGCATTCAGACCCTCCCAGTAAACATGAGGATAAAATCCGCTTCACTCACCTGGACAGAGCATCGCTGCCGATGTCATCAGCCTTGGTAGCAGCTTTCGCCCAGAAGGCCTTGACCACCGCCTTGTCTTTAGCTGAGAGACTCATGATGATGCCGATTTCCTCAAGTGGGAGTAACATGTGCGAAGACGACTGGCATTTTTATAGTGCATATTTAAGTGGGCACACCCAAGACCCTCCTTCTTTGCAAAGCGTGCCAACCTGAACGTGACCCAGCTGCCCCCACAAAACTGGCAGAAAAAAACTGAAAAAAGCACTTCAAGATAACATGGGTTTACTCCCCCACATGCCATGTTAATGCTAAACAGACATAAAAAAAGCATGTTCTGAGTCATCCTTATAGAAAAGAGATGTGTAGGCATAAAGAACTATGCCTAAACTGCACTAATAACATATTTAGTAGCAATACTCAAAAAAGAAGGAACTTGTTTCTTACTATAATAAAAAGGTACTGTATTACTGCTTATTAATTGTGTTGCAACTTGTTATGTTCAGGTTTCAAATTCTGCCTAAATCCTTTGTTTTTATTCAGTAACAGTGATTGGTGGGTATCATTGCTGAACCGTGAGGATGTTCAGTAAAATGATTTCTTTCTTATCAGCTAATAAAATTAATATTAAAAGGGGACAACGTGCGGACCTTTTCAAACTCGACTTGCTTATCCGGCAAGTTAGTGATGCAGGGCGTGGTCCCTGCAACTCCGAGATAAGTGTTGTGTAATGACAGACCGCAGTGTGGGGTCATCACCCCATTTGGCAGGTCAGCTAAACTATGTGTACAAAAGAATAAATATAGTTTATATACATATATATATAATGGTTTACACACACACACATTATATATATATCCATTTGCATTTTAGCAAATTACTGCAGTTCCCTTGATTCCAAACATTGATTTATCCTATAAAGGATAAATTTGAATAATATTTATTTGAATAAATCTGAAAATATACAAACTGATATTTTCAGTCTACAGTCCCTGACAAAAGTCTTGTTGCTTGTAGAAACACCTGCTATAACCTGACTTTTCATTAATCATTTGGTGTTAGAAATAGCTCATATGAAAAGCTAAAGGCCTACCAAATAATCTTTAATGCATTGAAATGAATTAGTTTCACTGAAAACAGATTTATCATTTAATGAAGACAGAAATGTCCAATTTTGGCAAGACAAAAGTTTTGTCGCCTATACAGAAATTGGACAAATTTACTGCAAATACAAAAATATGTCAGTAGTGGTTTTTAAGTAGTGGTGCTGTGAGATCCAAATTTAATATCTTGTATGACTTCCATGAGCTTGAAGGACTGAATCCATTTTATGGTTGGGAATATAAAAGGTTGGTAAGATTTCTTGGAATTTCAGACTATTGATGTTGCCTTCCACCTTGCAGATCTCTCACACACCCCCACACTGGATGAAATCCCAGACCAAACTTCACTGTTTTCTGGGTGAATTGCAGATGTCACATGGTTTTTCAATTGTCTTTAGTTTAGTGCTGGCTTCTTGGCACTGATTCGACCATGGAGGCCATTTTGAGACAGAATCCAACAAACTGTTCTGGTTGACACAGGGACTTCAGGTGACCAGGTCTTGTTGAGCTCTGCTGTAGTGGAAAATGGGCTGGCCTTGGATTTTCAAGCCAACATACGGTCCTCTTGAGCAGTTGTCTTCAAAATCTTTTTTATCCTCTGTACTTGACGCTGAGAGGACTACCAACCACACCTACACACCTGAGACCTCATTGATCCATTCACAGGTGAAGCTCATATGACAAGGCGACAACACTTTGTAAAAAAATTGACTCAATGGGCTTTACCAAGCTTTGAATATTAGAATACTTTTTGACAGTTTTGTTTTGCACTGAAACATTATAACAAAAGCTATTGGGAATAAAACGAGCCTTTTCTGTCACGTCCATGCGGGCATGACGCGGCGGGTGAACGGAGAGGAGGACGAAGAGTGACGAGGAATGAAGAATGAGGACTCTTTCACTTGACATCACGAAACAGGGGTTTAATGGTGAATCACAAGACAGGGGGGACATCCGAGACATTGACACTGGTGAACACGGAACATAACGTTAAAGACCTGACGGCGAACAGAAACGAACAGGGCAGCTTTATACAATTAACACAGGTGAGAACGATTAGGGAACATTACACATGACAACAATGAAACGGATCCCGGACCGGAGTAACCCCTTTTCGGACCGGATCGTGACAATTTCTTGTAAAAAAAAAAAAAACAACGCTTGATTAGAAATCTTGATTAGAAATATATTTCAGCCGCACTTGAGGTCAAGACTTTTGTCAGGGACTGTAGATTAGGTTAAATATATTATAATTAACACAGAATATATTTATGAATTTGTTGTGTTAAATGTGATGTGTATTTTTCATTTGAAAGCCCGTCTCTCCAGTTTAGTTCAAGTTCAAGTTGAGCTTTATTGTCATTTCAGCTACTAAAGGACATAGTGAAACGAAACCAGGTGCTACATGTAACATATAAACAAAATGAAAAACTGACATAAAGTGCATGTGTGTGGCAGAGTCAAATGCAGCTACATAATCTCAAACAGTGCAAGAGTAACATTTAAGGCAAACCACAACAGACAGCACTAAACCACCGCCATTCCAGCCTATCAAAAAAGAAAGGACCTAGACAATAGCCAATCAGAAAATAGCAGTACTGTATCTGGGTGAAAATGCAAAAAAGGCACCTTGGAATTGTTCTGCTACTTGTAATGAAATCTTCAGAAAATTTAATTGACCCCATCCATAAGAGCTCAAAGCATCATTTCAAGCACAGAGTATGTCATCTTCTGTGTTTAATGTTCAACTTACCTGTCTCTCTCACCAATTAATTAGCCTTCAACAAGCTCAAGTTCATATTTTTTGTAATTTAAATTTGAAATTGGTTTATTTAAATAAAATAATGTCTACGACTATTGTGAGTGTATCTACACTAGCAGTGAAGTGTATTGTGATGCAAGACGGTGCCACCTAAAATCTTGCCTATAATCTCTTAGGGCCGGCCCTGCCTTGAAGTCTGTGGAATTGAAAAACTGAACTAAACTTTTCAGTTTTATCTGTTTTATTAGCATGCCAAGGTCGTACAAGTATACAGTTAAGCCCCATGGAAGATTAAGAATTAAAGTATTTATTTTTATTTTATTTTATTTTCAAGTTTCTTCTGACTGGATGTGTGTCTATAGGTGTCAACAGTAACATGCAAAACATTTAGTATGTTTGATTTCTTTTTTTTTTTTTCATAAAAAATTCATCTGAAACAAATTCTGAATTATTATATTCAAAACAGTCCACAATGTTCTAGAGCATCCAAATTAGTCTGTTTAATCAACTTAGCAGCTCTCTGCAGTTGGTAGGTGTGTCGTGTATGCAAGCTCACTGAGGGCCTGCAGCGGCCCACAACTTCACAAGCAGTGAAGAAGTCAGCAGTGTCGCCTGAATCGGCACCACTGCCACCCTGAGGACAGAATGCTGGTGTCATCGTCCGACAGATTAGGGATCGACTAGAGATCATTGGTCGGCTGTTCATTGTTGGCCGATATTAGGCTTGCGCACTCTGCACTCAGTGCGCTGCTTCATTTAGCGGCCCGCCCACCAAAATCTCTGATTGGCTAACCCCGCAGAGTACTAGCCAATCAGTACTGAAGCCCTGGTGCCACGCCCACTGCACTTTTATGTGAGGTGGGGGGGAGAAATGTTGCTGAGGAAGGAAGGTAAAGCAGCTGATGTTTCCCGGCAACCAGTACTCGAGTTGCACCACGGGTTTCCGAAAGACGTTGTCAGATATTGCGGAGATGGGCGTCCCACAGCGTAATGAAAATAGTGAAAAAGTGAAAGTGAAGTAATTGTCATTGTGAAACACTGCACCACAGCACACGGTGACACAACGAAATGTGTCCTCTGCTTCTATGGCCCTTGGTGAGCAGTGGGCAGCCATGACAGCAGAGCATTTTTCTTTAGTGTAGGCAGCGATTGTGCCTGTAATGGCCACGTTAATAACACTCTGTAACACCAACAGCCAGCCTCAATGGTGCCTGTCTTACTTTACAGTATTTACATCACCCTTCCCTATGACATGGCGTTCTCACATGTTATATGTAAGGTTATCTAACAACGTGGAGTCTTAATTTGAATTATTTTTTTGTAATTAAGGAAAAGTGGTTAGTGGTAAAGCATCTATTAATTTGACTCCTCAATCACAGGCATTTGTTTTTATTAGCTTTTTTATTTTTTTTATGTCTCTGGGTTAAGTGTTTTGCTCAGTGAGACTACTTTGTGGTCTTCTGCTTCATAGGCAAGTGTCTTACCCACTAGGCCAACCTTTTTTCTCTGAAGCCCCCCCTGCCTGCATCCAATACAAGCCAGCCCCTTCCCACACACATTAAAATAATAAAATGATCAATTACAAACTTTTATTTGCAAAAAACAAACAGTTTTACTTGTTTTACACTGCAAGGTGTATAGAGTCTATATTAGAGCTATAATCAGTAATTTGACCTGATCTGACTGTTATGCTCTGTCGGACATTTAAACAAATGACAATCACAAAGTTAGTGTTTTTACGTACCATTTTATGTTTAACTTTGGTAACCTTAGGACAGACACTCTAATTTGATTTTTTTTCCATGCAATGTCTTATTATCTTTCTGTGTCACCAGAAACATTTACATTTATGTCACATATCAGACTCTTATCCAGGTTGACTTACAACCGGTAGTTACAGGGACAGACCCCCCTGGAGATGCTCATGGTTAAGCATCTTGTTCAGTAGTAAGTGGGGTTTGAACCTGGGTCTTCTGGTTAATAGGCGAGTGTGTTACCCAATAGGCTACAACCAAAATGGGAATAAATCCTTGAAATAAAATAACATGTATCTATTTGTTTCATACTTTGTTTCAGCTTTATAATCTTAGAGCCTCAGAACAGTAATTCAAGTTGCCTTTAAGTTATGCAAATAACAGGAAAATTCATTGTGAATTGTCAAAAAATGACTGAAAATATTGTAATTTGCATTGCAATCCTAATGAAAACTTCTATTAAGCCAGAGAAATCTCCCATAGAAGTCTGCAGAATGGAATGTAATATTATGACCATGTATAATAATATATACAAACTTTTAAAACTTACCTTACTTTAACTTGCCTTAGTTCAGTTGTGGTATGTAAAGAAGATATTCACACTCGTGACACTGGACGGTTATATCTGGCCGGTTATTCAAAGCGGCACACAAAAGAATCAAAACTACATAGGGCTTGCAGTTTTTAAAATACAAAAATAATCACGTGTTGCGCAGGTACACCCTCGGTGGAGCAGGAAACAGGTAATCTGGTGGTGATCTGGAGGGTGTTCTGTCCCTCAGCACTTCTGAGTGGCCAGATAAGAGTCGCACAATCTTGGCCACAAGCCCACAGCACTTTCGTGAGGAAGGCGTTCCTTCTCACATACGTCATTAATTCATTCATTTGTTGAATGAAAGAAAATAAACTGCAGATGAACAGGAACCGTGTAATGATGACTTGATTTCTGATCAGCAAATGAATTTTTATAATGAATGCTGAGCTTTTTAAAGTCTTTTTTCGGCTGGAAACATTCACATTAAGAATAAAAAGGCTGTTGTGTAAGTTGTGTATGTACAAGAAGCATAGAAAAGCATTTAATTTCCCTTTATGAATTGACCAGTAAAGCAGACAAAGACAAATTTATTCTGTCACATGTATGGACACATTTATGGACAAAGTGCGGTTCCTGTGGGTGTGGAGTTTGAACAGATCATATCAGAGGAGCTTTGAGGTATAAATAGACCCCCTAACAATGTGACCCTCTAGCATTCTGACTAAGACTGGTCAAAATGAGCCTCACAGCTAAAGACAAGAATCTTGTGAAGGCCTTCTTTGAAAAGGTCTCTGGCAGAGGTGGGGATATCGGCAATGAAGCTCTTTCCAGGTCGGTTAATTAATGGTTTTATTCTCCTGAAAGGCTCTTAGTTTGGTACATTAAGTGTTTTGCTCATGCAGCAGTGTGGATTTGAAGTAAGTGAGGTGGCTGCTTGTCTTTTGTTGTAGAATGCTGGTCGCCTATCCTCAGATGAAGACCTACTTCTCTCACTGGTCTGACCTGAGCCCGGGCTCTGCTCAAGTCAGAAAGCATGGTGCAGTAGTTATGGGTGGGATCCTGCTGGCTGTTGAGAATATCGACGACCTCACCACTGGACTGCTGGCGCTCAGCCAGCTGCACGCCTACATCCTGCGTGTGGACCCTGCCAACTTCAAGGTGAGTTGTCCTGCCTGTCCGTCTCACAAGAAAGCTGCGTAATGCTGAGCTATTTGACCCACGTCTTTGTGCATGGGACAGATCCTGAGCCACAATATCCTGGTGGTGCTGGCCATGATGTTCCCAAACGACTTCACTCCAGAGGTTCACGTTGCTGTTGACAAGTTCCTGGCTGCGGTGACTACGGCTCTGTCAGAGAAATACCGCTGAGACCCGACTGATGCCACTTCGCTGTTTAGAGTCGTGTGAAACAGTTCAAATAAAACGGATTCAAATAAATACTTCAGTGGTTTCAATTGTTGTTATTAATCTCCCATAGAAGCTGAACACTAAAATGTGTTCCCACCACATCACTCACACCATTTAAACATTTACATAAAACAGTTTGAGAAGCGAGAATTCTTTTCTAACTGTAATACAACCTTAAAACAAAACCTTTATGACCTGGCAGTCATATGTGCAGTAATGTGAAAAGTCATAGATAATGATCCTCAAGCAGTGAATCCAAAAGCCCTGTTTTTCTAACATAACAAAACCTGTCAAACATTGATTAGATATTGATTTACCAAAACTATTTATTTCCAAATGTCCTTATTTTAATTAAGAGAGAAAAGGTCTTAATTGTTCTCTGAGCAGCAATACAATATTGTTTTCCATCTATTGACATTCATTCCTTTACAGTGTTGGGAGAGACCAAACCAGTTTTATTTTTTACTGTCACTTTCACTTTTTAAGCAATATTATTTGCACTTTAATTATTATTATACTTTTAAATAGTCCCTTTCTGAATCCTTGGCAAGACCTTAAAATCATTTCACTACTGCCTAAAACCTTAAAGTGAAATAAGAATTGCAGTGATGAATATACCTCCAAATCCAACCAATAAAATAAAATATAATAATTATTATTTTAAAAAATATGTTAATCACTACTGTTTTTTTTTATTCATTATTACCTTTGTCATTGTGTCAGGCAATAATGAAATAATTAAAATCCTGACCAATTATTCTTTCCTCTGTGTTTTGAAGCAGTACTTCAATGGATTTGATATTTTATCAGCGCATTCCAGATGCTCAACTAAATTGATGGGAGTCAAGATCTCAAAATCATTCTTCATTCATTTTAGCTTTGTGGTAGAGTATATTTTTTTTTCACAAAACAGGGCACTGACATCAGAAATGTTGTTTTCATGAATGGGTGTACTTGATTAGAACAATGTTTAGGTGGGTGGTACCGTGTCAAAAAAGCAGAACAAAAGCATCACACTGTCTTCAACAACCTGCCTTTATCCCATAGTACAGGGTGGGCCATTTATATGGATACACCTTAATAAAATGGGAATGGTTGGTGATATTAACGTCCTGTTTGTGGCACATTAGTATATGTGAGGGGGCAAACTTTTCAAGTGACTATAGTGGCCATTTTGAAGTCGGTCATCTTGGATCCAACTTTTGTTTTTTCAATAGGAAGAGGGTCATGTGACACATCAAATCGATTGGTAATTTCACAAGAAAAACGTTATTTACAAGTTTCTGACCACTTATAAAATGTGTTCAATGTCACCAACCATTCCCATTTTATTAAGGTGTATCCATATAAATGGCCCACCCTGTACATCCTGGTGTCATGTCTTCCTCAGATAATAGATGCACGTACACCCGACCATCCACATGATTCAGCAGCATCTGAACTGGTGCAATGGAAGAAGGACACAAGTCAGCATGAGTATCCTGAATGGTCTGTAACCCCAGACACAAATAATTGTCATTCACTGTGTGTTCTGACACTTTTCTTTGGCTCCAGTAACAATCTGTGGGATCTTTATAATATGTACCCAAACCATCTGAAATTAAAACAAGAAGGTAACACACTCGCCTATGAACCAGAAGACCACAACTTCACAGGTTCAAACCTCTCTTACTACCATTCTGTCACTGAAATAAAATCCCATTTGATCATGAAAATATTGAGCAGAACAGCAAATGTTCTAAGAAGCTGATTCACATATAGGTTTTGGCAGAAAGTGAAACACAGACTCCACTCTGCAAATATTCGTTAATAATATTTATATCTCATGTATGCAAAACCAGACAGGTCCAGCTCTGCAATTTGGACAGTTACAAGGCTGACCCACCCATCCATGAGGGGCAAAGAGATAATACTTCGATCAGCTGAACGCATCATCTGTACCAAGCTACCTGACCTTCAATCAATCTACACCAAACGGTGCTGGACCAGGGTCAGGAAGGTAGTGAAGGACCTCAACCGCCCCAACAATGGACTGTTCTCTCTCTTGCGATCAGGGAAGCACTTCACTCCCTGAAGGCCGACACAGAGAGAATGAGGAGGAGCTTCTTCCCGCAGGCTATTCGAGGTCTACACGCCAGCACTTTCACTTTCACTTTCAATCACTTCTGGACTCACTTTTTAATTTGACTTCACTCATTTGCACACCTTCACCCTACCTGTTACACATATTTTATGTTTTATGTTAAAGACATATTTGTGTATTGGTTCATTGTATGCTTGCAATACTGTGGTCCGTATTGCAATACAATTTGCAATACTGTGGTCCGTATTGCAATACAATTTGCAATACTGTGGTCCGTAGCAGTCGCTAAAGCAATTGACTGCATATCATACCGTGTATGACTGTGTATGTGACAAATACATTTTTTTGTGACATAAATAAACTAAAACAGTAATTGGTGGGCAACAGGAAAGTGAAGTGATTGTCATTGTCAAACACTGCAGCACAGTACACAGTGACACAACGAAATGTGTCCTCTGCTTTTAACCATCACACTTGGTGAGTAGTGGGCAGCCATGACAGGCGCCCAGGGGGCAGTGTGTGTGGGGACGGGGCTTTGCTCAGTTGCATAACTGAGAGAGAAGGTGCGCTCTCGTCTTTAGTGAAAATGTAACCGTTCCTGATTATGCGACTGAAAGAAGCCACATTCCAGCAGCACTGGTGCCCCCTATGGATGGAGGTCTCAGCTCACTGTTCTTCACTCTGCTGCTCACGTCACAAACCACGTGATTAAGATGACACAACTGTGGTGGGACATGGCAGCGATGAGACAGCATGCAGAGGGGATAGGCAGTTGGTGGACTGGCGTCATGATTGCAACCTTTCTAAATGGTGACAAGACAAGATGGATGTTGACTTCAGGAGTAGCCCTGACCTGAACACTCCACTTCAAATTATCGACTGATGAAAGAGGCAGCAGTGTGATGGATGGACCCTCAGGTAAACACGCAACCCCAAGAATGCACAGCAAAGCCCTCACTTCTTATGGAGGCTTCAAAACGTCCGCCAACCTGTGAGAACATCCTCTGGTTCAGTGACTGTAAGACCACCATTCTGACAGCAAATCTGACAGCAGCATCCACCCTTTCCATCTATATTTCCCTCCCATTGATCCCGTTTTTTTTACTGTCTTCAACTCTATTGTGCAGCATCATTATTGATTTAGGGCACGTCTAAGTGTATAACCAGTTTATATGAAATCATGAATCTACTAATAACCAAACAATAAATGCAGCATGAATAATTTTATTATAGAACCAATTAGATCTAGGATAATAACCAAATATCTAAACTGAATTGAAATGATGAATAAACCTTTTCTAAATGAGACTTTCCCTGAGTTGTTGACATTTAGAATGCAGGAGTTAAACATATCAACACTGATTTTAATGGTGCACACTTTGCCTTTTTTGCTGTTTAATTGCTCCACCCAAATAAGGATCCTTGCCAAATCAATCGCAGCAAAACCTCCCTGAGCGCTTGCCAAGATGATGTTCTGCCAACTTTGCAATTAGGCTTTTGTCCAAAATGTGCTGCAAAGCAAGACACACAACAAAAAAATTCTAACCGAACCTACAATTACAATTCTAGAAGTAACTGACCAGTGTTAACTTACTTGAAGTATTATTGATCATTTTATCTACATGATTAAAAAAACTCATGCTCATGCAAAAACTCAAATTCATGCATCAATATGTCTTAAAGGGGATTTTTTTAAAAATAATTTTACTGAAACTTAAAACACATGAGAATACAGCAAGACCTGCTGTAGTATTTATCAACAAAAAACAGCTTCAGTCCAATCTTGATGAGCTGAAAAGCAACACCCATGATAAGCCAACATGGGGCGCAATTATTAGTTCTAGGGGGTCTGGCAGTTCTCAGAACACACACACACCCATTTTATGATGAACTTCACTGATTAAGGAAAGAATGATGCAGCAAAACTACATGCATATTACAATTAGACTAATCAGGTAGGTTAAGGTGGTAGGATTTTTTAGTTGAGGTACTGTGTACCTCTAATTCATGAAATCTTTCTTCTAGTTTATCATTATTGTTCATTAAAGACCTGCCCACCTAAAAAAATTAGTTTCAGAAAAAAAGTTTTTGCACAATCCCCTGATGGCCGACAATCTTAAAAAGAATAAGCTATATACATCATGAAAGTGTTTCCCCCAGTTGGTAATGAAGAATCTTTGTAAAATGCAACACACACAAATCCACAGACAAATGTTAAAATCTGACGAATTATTAAAAGCTATGCATTTCATCAGCTGGATGATCAGGTATTTTAAAAAATGACACAAAATAAGTTTTTTAAATAAATTATTTTACAAGTGATAAAATGAATAACTGGTGAGATTTTAACGTTTGTAGATCATCCTAAAAGACATGTTCCAATTTGCCCATGTATTTACTTTTCTTAATAATAAACCTAACAAACCACAATTTCCAAAAATGTGAACCTAGACAGATGTGTTCTCTTACTTAGCAGAGAGTTTCACTGTGACAAAGGAAGACATGTCAGTTTAAGGGAACAGACCTGTGTTGTGTTTGACCACCCCCTACTGGCCAGATGTGGACCGGATCTGGAGCTGGCGTGATGACGTATTCTTAGGACGCCCTCTTCTGGTTAGTTTAAGTAAAAAACTGTTTCAGTGTGAAATGAAGATTTTTTTTCTATCTGTGCAAATGTGTACTTGGAGAGGAACTGATCATATTCACAAGCACAACAACATCCCCGATGCCCAAAAGTATGAATAAAAAGTCCTGGAAACTACAGCGAGCAAACAAGAGCACGCAAGCAACACAGAACCAAGTATACCACACAGAGAGGGAGCGAGAGAGGATGTGTGTACGTGTGAAACATAAGCTATATTTCATCAGATCTGCAAGGACCGAAGTTATGATAACTTGTAATTGATAATAAACTATTTGCTGAAATTATGAATAATTTTGATTCTGGAGAAAGCTGTGAAAGCTGATTGTCTGCAAGTAAATATCATAGAAACCCAAACAAAAAATAATGTTCAAATGTTGAACCCTTGCAGGTATGATATGCTGATTCCATGGTGTGATCTTCGTTCTGGACTCCAGTGACATCCAGGTAAGAAAAAGATTAGTAAGATTCGATTCTTCTGGCTGTATGTTTTTGAGCAGTGTTCCCTCCCATCACTTAGCAAGATCAGCATGGAGAATTATTTATTGAAATATTCACATTTGTGCTCATGTTCTGCCATGGAAGAAACATCAACAAGCTCATCAAGGATGGATTAAAGTGGCTGCTATGTTCAATAGGTGAGTGCTTTCATATCTTATTCCGGTGGAAGCCACAGAGTGGACAGCCCAGAAGCAGCAGGAGAAGAATAACTGAGAAGAGAGAATCTTGCTTGAAAGAGAAGAGGCAGAACATTGAAGATGACCAGTGGAGGACAAAGAACAGCATAATACGGATGTGACCTGCTGATTTAGACCAGTGGTTACATAACATTTATGTTCAAAATCAGGTACATGGATACACGAGGTAGTTGAAGTGTTGGAAACAAGAACAACATGAGATACTAAACAACTGAATAGAATATAGAGTTGTGAACAGACATCACAAATATAAGGTATAAAGTTAAATAAATCTAGTTCAAAAAGTTATAAAATCATATTAGTTCAAATTATAAAAGTCACAAACTCTTAGGACTGTCAGGCTACAGGTTAGTTATATTGAAACAGATCCCACAATCCTGAGGATCATTGTTTGAAATTTATAGATTATGGATTTTTTTTTTATATAAAACATAGATACTCTTTTACCAGACTGGAAAAAGGTTTACAACAAAATTAAAAATCACCGACACCTTTTGGGGGGTCTAGGTTTATTTTTCCAAAAGCACAGACAACAAAACATACAAAGTGAATACTTTACATGAGAGTAAATAATAATATAAAAGACGTAGGCCAATGTGCCATAGAATATAGAGTTGTGAACAGACAGTACAAATATAAGGTATAAAGTTAAATAAATCTAGTTCAAAAAGTTATAAAATCATATTAGTTCAAAATCTAAAAGTATATGTAAAAAAGGCATGTGAGAAATCTAGGTACGTTAACTCAAAACCTAGACAGTTTAATTATTAGTGTTAAAAAAGAGAGAGAAATCTGAATATCTATACTGACATCATCAATTCAAAAATTCTTCATCAGTCTATTGCCTCATTAAGCCAGAGACGACATATATTAATCCGATCTTGTGGCACACGTATCTTACACTTCATATTCTTCATAGATATTTCTTTTTACACTCACTTTGCCCAATATGCCCCATCAACATTGCCTTCCACCATCATGACCTTCATACCAAAAATGAAAGAACACTCATTAAAATATAGAAATATAGTACCTTATTGACTCCTTCATTAATATCTTTATAGTGACTCAGTCCCTCCTTGGCACTGAAATGCTAAGAGGACATTTCTTTGATTTAAAGTGGTCACCATAACACTAACATCTATACCGAGTCTTTGGAAAGAACATTTTTAACTCTATACTACACATTTTCCAAGGGTTAAAACTTGCATAATAATTGTAATGTGGCACGGATAGAGGATCTGCTAACTATACAAGAGCATAAAAATCCCCGACAGGTTCCTTCAAGGGGGCTTTTATGTGCACCTTGCTTGAAAGGTATTTTTTTGAGAGAAACTCCACCACTTTTCAAATCGAAAAATGACAATGTGTTAAAATACTAAAATATGACAGAAACATGACAGAAATGAAATTCACTGTGTTTGGGTTTTTATCGGTTAGTGTGCAGCTCTGATTGTCTGATATAATAACGAGGCAGTGCTGCAATCAAAAATGGCTCCATGAGTTTTACTGAGTGACTTTACATCGATTCATAAGACATTCAGTTTGTAAGCAATTAATTCCTGTTAACTATGAATGAATGAATACACAATGAAGCAAACTCATCTGTGAATCATGGTAGGTGGTGAACATGGTGTTCAACTGTTAATTGTTTGTGAGAAAATATTTATTTAAAACAGTGGTTGTGGAAATAAGCAAAAAACTATTCTTGTGAGGAATCTGCAATACAGATTAGAATATGATGATCTTTTTCAGCCAATAGTTAAAGCAAAATGTATGAAAAAAACAAAAATTCTGAATATGGATTGTGTCAACAGCATTGTTTTAATTTATGTGTACATATATAAAATAATAACGCACAACACACTCTCAAATGTGTTTGAGAACGAGCAGGGACAAATGGGACAAAACACACGCGAACTGACACTGACTTCACACAGATGGTGGAATGCAACAGGAACCGGTGGGCGCTTAACTTGAGGGTGGTGAAGATCCCAGTTGTGGAGACTTTGGTGACACCTGCAAAGTATTTTTTTAAATTTGGATTTCAAGCCTTCAAGCTGGATTTGGAAAAAAATTACATTTACAGATGAGCTTGTGTGTGTGTGTGCATCATGCTTACAGGGGATGGAGGTTTAGCAAAGTTGAGGTGAGCGTAGAGCAGCACAGCGATGTCATTCTGACTGGCCTCCAGTGCTATGGACAGAGCCGTGCTGCCATCCTGTGGGGGAAAGAAATACAGAAAGAAAGTAGATAATTAGTCTCTCGGCACGTCCAAGAAAAACCAAGTCAAGTTCCCCCCTCCCTCCTCACTCACGTTATCAGTCAGTGTGGCGTCGCACCCCGGCACGGACAGCAGCTGCCGGACGATGTCCACGTGGCCGTGCTCGCAGGCGCACATGAGCGCAGTGGAGCCGTCGTCGTCCCGGACGTTGACCTGCGCACCACAGGACAGCAGCGCCCGCACCATGTCCCCCCTGCCATGGCTCACGGCCAGCATGAGAGCCGTCTGGCCGGCCTGCGAAGACACAGCGGTTACGGAACCAGAGACTGAAGCAAACATATAGTGGTTTAGCGTAGAAATACGTAGAAATCTGGGGGGAAATTCTCAGTCATTATTAAAATTAGACATTTGAATATTTGAATATTGTTATGCTGAAATAATTCAAAATGAACCTTGGAATAAAAACTATTTACTGGAATAAAAGTAAGAAACCTGGCTGGCTTTGGCATTAACGTCTCCGGTGCGCAGCAGCTGCAGGACGGTTTGGAGGTCGCTGTCCGAGTGGAACGCAGCCAGGGCCGTCAGCATGATGGCGGTGTAGCCGGCTTTGTTCTGCTTGTCTGCATTACACAGGCCTGACGGAACCACAAGGGAAAAAAATGAAGTGTAAGAAGCAAGACACCAACACACCAACACGTTCAGGATGAGAAAGTAATAGACGTCAAGAAAATTCGTCAGGACCCATCACTCCCAGGACATGCATTGTTTGAACATATTAGGTCCTTCCAGAGTGAGAAACAGTTTTTATACTTCAGCCGTCACCATACTGAATGCTGCTAAGCGATCAATCTGATCTGAACTTCATGTGTACAATATAACACACTCTCATGCTTACAATACAGCTCTACATAAGCATTTAATAAAGAATAATATAGCTCAATTCAGTTTTTTATTTTTAAACTTTTTTCTGCACTAGAAAAATGTCTACTAGGCTACTACCACTCCTAATATAATTATACTCCATAGATACGGTGATGTAATGATAATCTGATATAACTGTGTCCAGACCTGTGTCCAGAAGAAGTTTAACCACAGGAAAGTTGGAGTGGGACACAGTGTAGTGCAAGGCTGTGTTGCCGTTGCCGTCAGCCATGTTGATCACAAACTCCAGCAGCTGAGGGGAGACTGAGGCGAACGTGTCCATGTGGGTTCGCACCACCGCCGTGTCGGCGGACTTGTGACAAGACACGCGCAGCCACTCCTGCAGGACCGTGGTGTAGGCGTTCCTCTGTTGACATTTCAAAATTGTACACCGTTATAATACACAGAAATAATTACATACATATAATACAGTTGAACTGAATTAGTATTTCTGTAGGATCACACCGCCCACTGCTGGCTGAAGGAATTAGGTTCGCCAAGAGCCTTCTGAAGTGCACGAAGCGCCGCCATTAGTGTTTCGCTCAGTTCCAGTCTGAAAAAGGACAGCACAGCATAGTTGTACAGAGGTCACATGTCAGAAATCTACACGTGAACATTCATTTTAGGCGCGTTTCAGCTTCGTTTCACACCTGCTTTGCTGCTGTGCTCCTGATGCAGAACTTGCATGTGCCTGGGCTTTGGAGTCAGATGCTGGTTGCTTGGCGCCTTCTCGGTGAGAAGGGAGGTCGGTGGTTTGTGATTGGCTAGCTTCCTGTTGAGGTGCAAGGCCAGCTGCTGACTGAGTGGCGTCCAGCTGAGGTCTGAGACTGGGCTCCTCTGGTTGGTCGGTGGAATCGGTGGCTTTTGACTGGTCAACAGTCGTGTCAGAAGCAGAAGAGGCAACGGCTGATTGGACGGAGATCTGCTCCTGCATTTGGGAAGTGCTGGTGATCATCTCTGTGGATGAGGTGTTGCTCCCCTGAGGCGAAGGGACAGAGGCCGGGGACTGAGAGGCACTGGGTTCTGGTGCCCCAGGCTGAGAGTTTGCATCAGCTGCGGGCAACTGGCTGGTGGTTTGAAGGGCTGGAGATTCATTAGCTGGTGGCCGGGCAGCGCCGGGCAGAGGTTTGGCCTCAGAAAGTAGGACGGTCGCCTCCCCGGATTCGTCAACGGAGGAGACGGGAGCCGCGGGGACAGCAAAGTTAATGGTATTTGACTGTGGGGGCTGTTCTACAGATTCTGGCAGTTTCTCTGTGGCCTCGTGGTATTCACTTGCATCACTCTCATCATCTGAAGTCTCAGTGCTGCTTTCTGAAGACGTGGACTCGTACCTAAAAAGTGGCAGCACACTATTTACTGGTGAGAGCCTGGACTCAGGAAGCAGTGCTTGAAACATTTTTTTGCTCACTGCTTAATTACGATTAATCTGGATTGATAGCACAGAAGGTTCAAATGAAAACATCCGGTCAGGGAGGAAACCAGGGTTAGGAACCACCGGTATGACGCTTCAAATTTCATTCTGCCTCCTAGCTATCTGTATGTTCCTATGCACAGTTAAGATGAGCTTATAGGCTGACATGGCAAATTAATCAGACAGCGCGAGAAGGAATCTGCGATAATGATATTGAAGACATTGACTAGTCTAACTCTGCTATAACGGTTGGTGCTTTTAGTACTGATTTTTTCAGACTGACCTATTATACCAGACCAAGGCAAAACAACAAGCAATTTAGCCATTGTTCAGCTTTACGTTTTGTACATACTCTGACAATTCACTTTATTTTTCAAAGGCAGATGCTGCCGCCTCAGGAGAGAAACTGGAGAGGGAATTGCGGAGCATGTACAGAGTCTATTTAAAACAATTTCTCTTGGACTAACTTTTTAAAAGTCAGACTAACACGGCAAAACATCACATGAGCAGGTGATGCCTGATCCATGTTGCTGGATCCAAGTTGAAGTATTTAATCATAGAAGATGAACATACTGCAATAATCGTAAGTTGGGGGACACCGTGAATGAGTGTGTGAATATTTTGTGTGCTTACATCTTAGCCTATAGCATTGTGTATTGTTTCAGAGATGAAAAACTTACCCTCCATTGACCCCTACAAACCGCAGGTTCATCTTGGTGTTGGGAGAAGCAGGCTCCCCGTCTGCTTTACGCTTCATAATAGACCTCAGAGTGGACTGAGGTGACGCTGAGGAGAACGAAACATCAAGAATCAATATAGGCCTGTTTCAGTAGGCGCCTCGCAGAGATCACTGGCTACATGGCCAACCTGGCTTAGATCCATCACTGTGGGCTTGGACAGCGTCACCCTCCGTCAGCCTCTGGGTCAATGAGCCCATCTGATTACACTTTGTTTCCATGGCGAGAACAGGGCTGGTGACAGGCACTGATGAGGATACCTCACTTTTCAGGACCTCCCGCACTTGCTTGGAGCTGATTGCGATGGGAAGCTCTCGAGGGCCATCTGAACACCAACAAACACAGTTGACCGAGAACTGTGACAAGCACCGATATTTACACTGATAACCGAATCCAAAAGTCACACCTACCCTCTGTGACCAGAACTGCTGCTTGTCCCCTGTGTGGCCCCTCCAGACTGCCCCCCGAGGGAGAGGAGCAGCCCTGGGCCCTCACGAGCATGGGCTGTTCTAGCGTGTATACCTGGATGCCCACGGTCCTCTGCTCCCGCTGCTGGGGCTGCTGGGTAAAGCTGACCACCGTCTGCAGGCCCTGCCGCTCCTGCCAGCCCAGGCTGGTGGCCCTGACCGGGTGCTCAGCCTGGAGCTGGGACTGCCTGTCCCTCTGGGCCTGGCTGCTCTGAAGCTCTTGCAGGCTCTTCTTCAGCTGTTCTTCCAGAAGAGTCACGCGGGTCTTCAGCGCCTCCGCCTCAGGCAGTAGGCCCAGGTCCTGCTCTCGAACACCTACTCCAGCATGCTTGCAGCTCCTCTCCTCCTCCGGCCCAACTCCCACGGTGCGCACCTCCCTATGCCCGGCCGGCCGCGCCCCACCAACAATCACCGTGTCCTCGATCTCGCAGCCCGAATCCTGCCGCAAGCTCTCAGGCGTAGTTGGAGAGAGAGCACCGCCGGCCCTGGTGGTCCCAGGATGACCTCCTGCTCCATTTCCTCCCACCTCCTCCTCCGGGATGTCAATGTACAACTCTCCGCGAGGGCGGCCACGCCCGAAGCCGAGTGTGTGTCCCAAAAACTTCTGGCTCTTGAGCTGAACACTGAGCTGCCGCTTCTCCTCCTGAAGCACCGAGATCTTGACCTGAAGCACCGGGATGGTCTTCACCTGCTCCTCCAGCTCCCGGATCTTCCTCAGCGCCACGGCCATCTGTTCCCTCACGTGCTGCAGGTGGGCCGGCGTCGGGGAGACGGGCGTGGACAAGCCCGAGCTCATGGGCGTGAAGGAGCGTTCTCCGCCTCCGGACTGGGAGCGGTTGAAGCTGTGGGCACTGGACAGTGAGGAGGTCGAACCGGCCATGCTGCTGTGCATGCTGCCGAGGTTCGAGAAGCGCCGGGCCTCCTTCTCCTCCTCCAGCTTGCGCCGAGCGTCCAGCAGCGTCTTCTCCACCCGCGCCGTGCTGAAGTTGGGCCGCTGAGATGTGTGGAAGCCCGGGGCGCAGTAGGAGTAAGACGAGTGGCGACTGTCCATGCTGGCATTAGAGCAGAGGGACTCAGTGGATGTCCACCAGGAGCCTGTGTAGCCGTAGCCCCGAGGCAGGGAGCCATAGCGCTGGCGGCGCTGCACAGGGATCCTCTTGATGGTGTTGCCCTTCTCAATGTCATTGACATACTTGAGGAAGTCCAGGTCCAGGCGGTAGCCGTATGGGGTCTCCACGGAGTAAGGAGCTTCCTGGTCCTTTGTGAGCATTGTGGGGGTCGCAGGGGGGTTTAGCTTCCCTGAAGAAGGAGTAAAGAGGTTTACACTTAAGGAAATCTGTCTGATCACCAAATCAGACTAAAGAAAGAAGCTTCAGCTCCAGGCCAGATGCAGAGATAAAGGCTTTTATTGTCTGAAGCTTGTGTAATAGAATTGAGTGTTTGTTTGCTTAGCTGGTCACCGTTTCATCATGTTCGAGTTTTGAGAAATTGTGACAAAAATTCTGTTCATTCACTCCCTGCAAATAGAGTGAACTATGTACATAACATTTTGCAAATAGGCTAATTGATAAATACCTAAATCCACCTAAATGTATAAACATGTATAAAAATATATCCAATATATAAAAGAAATCTAATTCATATTGGATTTGTATGGTGCTTGGTTTTCTTTTACTTATTATATTTGTCCATATCCATTGATTTGTTTATTACTGCACTATTGCTAACAATGAAGGCTTACATAACATTTTTATATAAAAGTCCCGGTCAAGGCTGTAATGCAGGAAGAACAGATGAAAATTAGTATTGAAATGTTGCTACTCGGCTCACATTCCTTTTCCATCAAATATGAGAAATATTTTTGTCCACTTGTGAATGTCTTGGCATTACATGGATATGTATTCATGTATTTGCTACCAAAAATATATTTAAATGGACATTCTTAACTGTTTATATTACATGTAGCGAACTCCAAATAGAAAGAAATATATATTTGCAGAAATATACCAGGGAAGCTGGGGTCCATGTGCAGCACCTGGGCCATTGTCCAGCCGGTGGTCAGTCACACCTTCACCCTGCAAGTCTTACCTGAGAAAAAAAGAGAAACATGCTCTACTGTTACACACAAAGTCTCCAAATATCAATGGGCCAGTTACCCAACCTTCAGGGGGCAGCCTAACACTGAATCACCACACACACATATACAGAGCATCTGAAAAGTATTCACCACTCATCACTTTTTCCACATTTATGTTACAGCATTTTTCCAAAATGGATTAAATTCAGAATTCATAAAACTGAGAAATCACATGTACATAAGTATTCGCAGCCTTTGATCAGCAATTACAGCCTTTTTGAATATGATGCCACAAGCTTGGTACACCTATCCTTGTCCAGTTTGGCCTGTTCCTCTATGCAGCACCTCTCAAGCTCCACCAGGTTGGATGGGAAGCGTTGGTGAACAGACATTTTAAGATCTCCAGAGATGTTCAATCGGATTTAAGTCTGGGCTCTGGCTGGGCCACTCAAGATTATTCAGAGTTGTCCTGAAGCCACTCCTGTGACGAATACGGATGTGTGAATACGGGTGCACTATATATGTGTGTGTGTGTGTGTGTGTGTGTGTGTGTGTGTGTGCACTGCTTCGGAAGATAGATTTCCGAGTGTTAAGCTTCCCCTCTTAGGTCGCCCTCTTGCAACAAACATCAGCCGGGAGGAATCCGTAAAAGGATGGTGGCTGTAGGGTGATGGCACCAGTCAGTGGGACAGAGGTTGAAAATTGGGAAATAATCTTCCGCAACCCCCGTCTGTGTCCCAGCCTCATAATGAAAGATATTAGGGCGGTTTTAGGCCCTGTCTGCAGTACATCACGGGGTGTTTGTATTTCCCCGTCGCGGCTCTCTGGACTGGAGGAGCGGAGGGTAAAGGGAACCGGTTTTCTGGCAGCGGCCCGCAGGAGAGCGGTGCGGAGTTGCCAGTTGCAGCCTTATTAGGTATCCTTTGCGAACGCTCACTGGGCCGCTCGGTACAAGTCATCCACGTCCCACCCTCCCCCTCAACTTTCCATGTTTCCCCCTCATCCTCCCTTTCCCCTCGCCTGCTCTCCCCTGCCGTTCCGTTCTGTTCCGTCCTGCCCGTCAGCTGAGGATCAGGCGTTGATTTCAGCTGACCGCCGTCCACCTCCTTCCTGCATCTGACCCGGGCCGGTCTTCACCAGTCAAATGTTATCGAACCCTTTTCATAGCGGCACTTCACACAACAGGTTCGTGGCCGGCACAACTTTTTCTAGGTCATCTGTGACGGGAAGGGAGGCGGACGATTCTGCCGTCTCCAGCCTACTGATGCCACCGGGTATCACTGCTCCCTCTGTGTGCCAGGCAGGAAGTTTCGACCTGACTGGCCCACGCTCACGGCAGGAAAACACACAGTCCCTTTCAGCTTGGGTCACGCCAGGTCCAACATTGCATTAAGCAGACACTGTCTGGCGACCACTTTCTGCCTCTCTCCCTCCCGCTCTAATCTCGTGACCCTGCTCAGATTGGGTTAGAAGAAAAGTAGGGCGCGGAACGACTGACTAAATTGACTCTGTGTTTGGTCTAAAGCCTTTTAGTCAGTTAAATCACTCAGTTTCTTTCTTTTCCTGTCACTTGACTGGCCTGATCTTGTTAAATCTCTTTAAGTGCATGTCTCCATGGGAAAATACATGTGGATGTGCAGCTAAAAATACAGCGTATTTATGCAGTACATGAGATGAGTACAGTGCTGTGTGGCTTGAGAAGACGTGGACAAAGCGGGACAGTACCACCATACAGTCATCATGCAAGTAAGATATGAAAACAAAAGTTTTTAAAAACAGTTTGAGAGAATTAGTCACTGTAAACAGATCCTCTGCTGTCACCATATAAGTTGTGGTCGTACCCTAGTGTGTCTCACACTTCCCTATCAACCAGACAACTCCAGTGTCATTGGATCGATTGAGACTGAATGCCATTGTTCCTAGGCAAAACACTAGATTACAAAACCCTAATTACTGTTACTATCATTTACCGTGCTTTTTAATATTAATATTGAGTACAGAACCTTGCTGATATGTTTAATAATAGTGGTGTAGTGGGAATCATGGGAGTGGTATTAGTGGCAGCCAATCAGCCTGCTGACCGTTGTGACACGGATGGTGTTATTTAAGTCACCGGTCCTGACATGGAACCTGTCTGTTTGGATGTTGGAGCTGGACTCTCCGGCCGTGGTGTCAGCATCTAAAAGGGACAGGTGACCGTATTTCTATTGCTAGTCAAATGTAGTCAAATAAAATTAGTTACATTACTTCCATTTGGTAACTGAAATAGTTACACTAGTTATAATTGTAATAAATTACATTTCCAAAGTAATCTTCTAAATCCTGAGTTGCTCCAGCATGAAACTCTAACTCCTGGTTATAAATTGCTTTGGACATAAGATAAAATTCGACTCTGGAGTGGTGCCCTTTAAAGTACTTATCTGCACCTTAACAGTAAATACGTGTACATTTTTTCTACATATCTGTACCAAAATAGGTTCTAATAGGTGCCTTGGTGTGCACTGATTAGCCATACAACGGGATTTCTTGCAGCTCGTGGGGAACAGGGCTGGGCTCCGACCATTCCCCTATTTTAAAGGCTACATGGAAGAATGTGGGCAGAGACAGTTTGATCTCTTGAAACAGACATACCGATTTGTATAAGTAAAGGGAAACCGAATAAGCCTTTAGGGAATGTGGGAACATATACAGTTTGGGTGTGTGTGTGTGTGTGTGTGCGCGCTACTGTGGGTGTGTGTAAATATGTCCGTGTGTGTGCGGGCGGGTGGAGGGCAGGCTTGACAGGCAGACAGTTGATGAGATATAATTAGAGTCCTCGGCTCAGCCGCAGCGTGACAAACAGTGACGCCCCGGTCGTCTCCTCCTTCCCTCTCGTTAGCGATGCCCGGATCTCTCGCCACCTCGTACCCATCCGTCGCCACTCGTCTGTTATTCCCTTCTTCTTCTACTGCTGCCTGGCACTGTGCACTCCCTGCCCCCACTCCACTATATGCTGTGAAAGTGAGCTCCAGACACTGATTTCTGTGTGTGTGTGTGTGTGTGTGTGTATGTGTGTGTGTGTGTATACATGAAGGCTCTGAAACTCTGTTCCACGTATGTGACGGCAAGCGGGGAGCCATGTGGCATAGTCTCCAGTGCTTTGGCCAGCACTGCCAGTCCCTGCCCTCCGCCAGCAGGAATGTCCCAACCCCCCCCCCCCCCCCCCCCCCCCCCCCCCTCACACCGATCCACAGCCCCTCCCTCCCCCGGAATTCCAGGGCGGGCGGAAGTTCACATCGCCTGCCTCCAGGGCCGCCCCCCACCCACACTCACAGCTATTAAGATTAGAAAAATGGGGAGGGGGGGGGTGCGAGACAACCCGAACCCGCTGTTCAAAGCAGAGACGCAAAACAGTCCAGCAGAACAATCTGCACAATTACACAACGTGGCCGCAGATCGTACACAACGGCACGCCTGACTTCCATTTCGCGGCCGTAACGTAAATCACAAAAACCGCGAAATGATACAAAGCGGCTGGGAAATGGCCAGAGAGCGGTGGCGAGACGCAGACGTGTTAAATAATGATAAATAATGATAAATAAATAATGTAATGTAAATGTGTAGACGTGTAGGTGTGAGTTGCAGATGACGGTGGGTGGGGCTCTTCTCCCCCCCCAGCTTCTCGGGGCTTGCACCTGATCCCTGTACGTGGTGGAAAATATGCAAAACTATCCTCTCAGTTCGACACTTTACGAGACCCACCCTGACACGGGCTTTCACATTCTCACACCACCCGCCTGGCCGTCTGGATGATGCGCACACACACACACACACACACACACTCACACACACACACACACACACACACGGGATTTAAAACGCCTTCAGCTTTCTGTCTTCATCTTCTTGCAAACCTCCCAACCTCAATAACATGGTGAAAAACTCAAGTTGAGCAACGTGTTATGTTTTTTTGGAATGTCTTTATGAGTCAGCTTCGGGGAGGCGTGTCCCTCCACCCAGCGAGAGATGAGGCATCTGCGCCCAGTGATGGGAACCCCTCTACGTACGGCAGCTGTCGTGCATCTCGGGCGTGGAGCAGCTCAGCAGTGGCTTACAGGGGAAGTGATGATGTCATTAGACTAATTCAATTCAAAAACACTTCTACATTAATAGTGCACGGCAACGAGCATACAAATGGCAAAACAAAAAGGGGGTAGTAGCCTAGTGGGTAACACACTCGTCTATGAAGCAGAAGTCCCAGGTTCAAACCCCACTTACTACCATTGTGTCCCTGAGCAAGACACTTAACCCTGAGTGTCTCCAGGGAGGGACTGTCCCTGTCATCGTCGCTCTGGATAAGGACGTCTGCTTAATGTTTAATATTTTACATTACAAATCAGCAGTGGAAATTTTACTCTCATTAAATTAAGTCACATCATGTAAGTTAAAGTAAGTAATCAGTTGGTTTTAATTGGTTTTTAAGTATATTATCCTTAAAAGTAATGTATTGCATAATGTATGTATAATGTATAGTATACTATATTCCAATAAAGAATACTGTACAAGGCGCTACTAAAAATATCAATATCAATCAGTTGAAATGTTTTTCTCTCATTACTGATACTAGCAAAGTAAGCGTAAAATCCGTTGGAGAAATGTAGAGGAGTTGAAAGCACAGACACTCTGTGTAAAAGTGAAACGTAGCCGATGTTAAGTAGCGATGAGCTTTTGGTGGTGTGATGTACACGCCAACCCTTCCCCAGCCGACATCAAGCAACATCAGGAATCACCAAATCCTTACAATTGAAAAACAGGGACAAGCAATAATAAGAGAGGCATGTTCTGTTCACGTGAAGCCACATAACAAACATAACATTTATTTTCATTCGTTTCGAAATGAGCTTGGTTTGTTATTGTTAATTACGGAAATGCTGAATCGCAGTTTAATGCTAAATCGGTTTTGGTCATTTTAGGGTCATCACGTGTACAGGGACCAGAGGCGGAGCCAAGTGGACATGAAAATCCAGTTTCTTCACCGCGCTGCTGAAGCTAATTTCCTGCTCCCTTTGCCGGAGCCACGCAGTGTAACGTGGCTTTGGGCACAGAGCATCTAAACAGCGAACACAGTGATGCCCGGCCACGGTAAACAGTGTCGGCAGAGAACATTACGGCGCATTGTCCCGCACGGCCCTACCGCCCGCTTGCAGCGGGAGGCCGAGGGCAACAGACTCTTGTGCAGGAATGACAGGCAAATCACAAAGAGCCATTCATCCGGCCCCGAGTTCCACAGCTGGTTCTAATACGGGGCTGGGAGGGGCGGGGGGGAGGGAGGGAGGTAGAGGGATGGAAACTCTGTCTAATAACACACGTAATGGCTATCAAGCCCCCGCCGAGGAGCCGCATGCCTTCAGAAACCCTCTTTGGAGACGAGGCTTGTCATTATTGCTGGACCGCGTGACGCGCTGCAGACAGGGGATCCTGCTGATAATCTTACAGCGACATGGCCGCTCAAACCCAACGTCCCTTTGGAGGCCAAAAGAAGAACGTTCCAATCAGGGCCTGTGGAGGACATCTAAACATCTGTACGGTAATGAAGCACATCGCTCTGGTCTCCTTTCATGAAGTGCCACGGTGGCCGAGTCCAGGAAAGGGTTACAGGAAAGGGAGCTCCGGCTCCCGGCGGACCCAGAAACAACCCAGTCACTTCCTCCTGGCTCAGGAGAAGGAGAGGCGCGGTGGGGGCGAATGGGAAATGGAGGTAGAATGAATAAGAGATGTGAAAACGGAGGAATGAAGGAGGTGGAGGACCACCTCCCGACGGGAGATTTACCGTAGCCCCACGGGTACCAGTCACACGGTCGTCACGTGGCCTTATTTTGCCATATGTCGCGAGAAGAACCCGAAGACACTAAAACGGGGCTTAAACGGAGCTCCGGGCGAATGATGGCGAATGCACGACAGATCACTTCCCGAAAGATTATCATCATAATCCACAAATTCCTCCGGCCAGCGCGCGTACACAAACAGCCCGAATCGTAAAGCGGTTCCCGAGCACATCTGAAGATTTAAATAGAAGCTAATAAGATAATGGCAGGAAGCGGGGGGGCTGCGTGTTGCTCGTTTACGAGGTTTAAACAGAAGAAGAAGAAGAAGAAGAAGAAGCTACACTCAATCTGCAGATGTGAACACTGGTACCTGTACGGTACACACGGAACGAGAGAACATACGGATTCCTGCGCCTAAAAACAAGGTAACCCAGGCTGGACCTACAGAAGAGACCCTGGGTGATGAAGAGAGAAGTCACTATTAAACATTTTCCCCGTATACAGTAAAGGTTTCATTAATTAAATACATTATTCAATAAACTGCACATCTACTATTGATCATTTACATTTACACTTACAGCCTTATCCAGAGCGACAGTAGTTACAGGGACAGTCCCCCTCCTGGAGACACTCAGGGTTAAGTGTCTTGCTCAGGGACACAATGGTAGTAAGTGGGGTTTGAACCTGGGTCTCTACCCACTAGGCTACCAGGGGCAGTGGTGACCTAGTGGTTAAGGAAGCGGCCCCGTAATCAGAAGGTTGCCGGTTCGAATCCCGATCCGCCAAGGTGCCACTGAGGTGCCACTGAGCAAAAGCACTGTCCCCACACACTGCTCCCCGGGCGCCTGTCATGGCTGCCCACTGCTCACTCAGGGTGATGGGTTAAATGCAGAGGAAAAATTTCACTGTGTGCACCGTGTGCTGTGCTGCTGTGTATCACATGTGACAATCACTTTATTTTATATTATTTGCCTTTAAATGCTGTAAAATGCTGGTCAAAAAACAGAGAAATGGAAAAAAGAGGCCTTTACAAACAAGTTTACGGTTCCATTAAAAAAGGAAGGGACGACACTGGAGGGTTCAGCCCGCAGCAGCTCAGCGTGTTGAAGAAGGTGAGCTGGTGGTACTGTTGGTGACACTTGACACGCGGTCTCCGTCCATGCTTGCGTTTCGTGATATTGCTGAGCTTTTTTTAAACAGCACGGCCACGGGAGAACTTGCCAGTGGTTCCTTCATCTTTTATAGTTCGTCGATCTTCGGGCGCTTCAGACAGAGCGGATGGAACGTAATGAGAAGTTAAAATCGGGCTTTTTTTTTGTGTCCTGGGTGGGCAGCGTGACTCGTGTTACGGATCACGGCTCCATGCAGGGTAATGAAAGCTCTTGTCCCGAGTGGGACCTGAGTGCAGACGCACGCGGCTGTTTTTGACATCAGGGAGTGGGATCCGGAGGCGAGCGCGGCCCCGCCCAGGGAGGAGCCCGCTGCCGACTCGCCTTACAGCGGGAGCGGTCACGGGGCCGGCCGAAAAAAAACCCCACCACAACCCACGCTGGCCATTGTGACCAAATTAAAACAAAAACCAGGCAGGAAGCTGAAAGCCAGGGCGGGACACGAGAATCGGGACGCTGAGACCCCCCCTGACTCAGGTCAGCCTGAGGACGAGGGTCCGAGGCGCGATAAGGCCGAGCGCGTGGGGTAAATATCGGGGCCGAGGCACTCGGGGGGGGAGATCAGAACAGACATCTGGGGGTGTCCGGGGTGAAGGGTGGCCCCCGACGTCCACTACTCACTCCAGCTCAGGCCGGGGCTGATACCCTCCCTCCCATTTACCGTCCCTCTCCCCGCTGCAAACACTTCCAGATTTGGGGGCGAGCCGCCAAGAGCACACGCCCTTCTCGGGGCGCAGGCGGGACACACCTTTCTCCTAACGCCCGGGATCACGTCGGAACGGCATTACAAGAGTCCGATAGACAGCAGATGCTCGCTAAGACGCAGCTTCCACGCTTCTAAGTCCCAAACTGTGGCTTAATTAGTTAGTCGGAGGTTTCGGCCGTTCACAAACGTCGTGGATTTGGAGGACGTAACGTCATCAGATTCCCCCAAGGAGCCGTTCTCATGTCTAGGAATCCGGGAGTTCTGTCTGGGAGGTTTTTTTTTTTTTTACCAAGAACCAAGTCCTTTCTTTGTGAGGGACGCACATGTGCAAAACTCCCACAATCGTGGGCTAACATGCAGGGGTGGGACCTTGACCTCCATTATTCCATTTCATTATTCCACGGTGAGCGGAAGGTCTGTGTAGCCTGTGAAGGACACAACATGGAGTGAGCGGCCTGAACAAGGAGGCCGCCTCCGCCTCGTCAACATCGCTTCAAGCTTTCAAGTTCATTCAGCAGTCCAGAGACACCAGGAGACCGGGAGACGTGGTCAGGACACGGTGGGGACAGTCACAGGTCCCCAAAAGTCTCACACGAAACCGTGCTGAGAACGGGGACAGAGGGCCGGCGCCCAACAAACTCAGGACGAAACACCCTGAAGTCCATGAACCCCTCTCCTCTCTGGCTTAAAAAGCTCAGCGTGTGGCCCCCCCCCATACAAACGGGGTTTATAACCTTACATTCCAGTGTCCGGAATTCCACTCCTGACTGGAGAACCGGGATTCTGGGAGTCCAACAAACGTAATAAACTCAGAGCAGTGCTGAAATGAACGATAATTCAACATGTCTAATTAGTAAATCCATGAATAAAATGACCCCCCCCCACCCCCAGATTCCAGGCCTCTGTTTTTGTAGGGAAAGGGACGGAAACCCCAGCAGGGCGACAGGAGGGGAGGGAAGCTCCCCCAACTTCAGCGCTCGGAGCGGGGGGAACATCTGGAAGCCATGAGGAGACCCGCCCGGCCAATTTCCTCACCTTCATCACTCGCCATGCCGACAACACCGCGGGACGTTCAGTTCGATACCCAACACGGCGGATTTTTTTATGTACGAATAAGAATAAGAGTCTCTCCCGAGAGATGAGGAGGACGCATCGGGTTCGATGCCCTAATAACCGGGGGGAGGGGGGGCGAATCAAAGGCCGATATTTAAATAATAATAAAAAACGCGCAGGATTCACGGTCCTCGTGGGAGAAAATGCATCTTCTGCAGATCCCTCCCGTCACTTTACCACCGGAGACAAATCCACGGTGACAGGAGCAGAGGGGAACAAAGACAGTCGCGCCCCCCCCCATCCTCCTCTCATACCGCGCGGCGGATCCGGCGGAATAAACGGACCGACGGGAGAGACCTGACGGTCCGGTCAGACTCACCTCCCCCCGGCGCTCCCTCTGGATGTCCGAAGCCACCAGCTCACACTGACAGCGAGAGAAAAACACCGCAGCCCGGCCATAAGCGACCCCCTGCCGCCCCCTCCTTCTGCTCTTAAAGAGCCCGCGGTCCCGGCCGGTCCGGCCGCGCAGATCCCTCCGTACGCGGGACCGCGCCGCTGGGTGGCCAGGTTGGCGACACTCACGCCAAAGCCGATTATCGTGGAGAAAAAAAAAAGATCTTTTGTAAGCTAATTCGAGATGAAGTGCAGCGGGTGTGTGGACTGTTTCCTTTTAACTGGAACGGTGGAGCCTAAGGGCGGTGGATCAAAGAAACTTTATTTGTACCCTGAACTACTTTTGTCGATATCAAACCAGCCTGCCTCAGTCGTTCTCTTCTTTAGATTGTTGATGGACCTTTAAAGTTCTATGTGTACATTTGAAAAGAATTCGCTTTACAGCCAGTGGCCTTGTTCCCACCGACTCATTGTTGGGCGTGTGTGTGTTTGGAGGGGGGTAGTTTTCCCAAAACCTGGCAACACTGCGGCATCATAACATAAACATAAGTTAATGGAGCCGCGCTGGCTTCTCTATACTGAGAACATCCGAGTTATCAGGTCCGCTTCAGCAGCTTGATTATCTCAGGGGAGCCCAATTTCAGCGTAATTATATATATTCACTGGGCCACTACAGAAAAGGTTGCGTAACTTTCAGTAGCACTTTTACCATGAGTTACATGATTAGGATCAGATTGAAATGCATTCATATTGTTTAAATTCGTTTCCAATAATTACTGATTTGTTGTAATTATATTAGTGTTTCTTGTATTAAAAATGTGGAAGAAGAGTAAGCCTGAACAGTAGGTGCATGTAGCTAAGTTTACACCTAAAATGGGTATTTCCAGTAGATGTCTTCGTAGAAACTGCATCATAAAGCTGCACATATGGATGTGGTTTTCAGGCCCAGGCCCACCGGATCAGGAAATTAATTGCTTGTGAAAAGCAACAGAAGACTCTGCATTTCAGCACCAGAAAACATCTGGATCACATAAAAAGCTGATGGCTCTTCTCTGAACAGTAATTAGGATCTTCTGCACAGGGCCTGAACAAGCGGGAAAGACCAGATTCAACCAAGAAGTGTCAGGGTTATGTTCTGAGTGCTTACGGAACGTGATTTATATGTGCATTAAGTAACCAAGTCAATTCATCAGATGCCCTTATAAAGAGCGACTTACAATCAGTAGTTACAGGGACAGTCCCCCCCTGGAGACACTCAGGTTTAAGTGTCTTGCTCAGAGACACAATGGTGGTAGGTGGGATTTGAACCTGGGTCTTCTGGTTAACAGGGGAGTATGTTAACCACTAGGCTACTAGCACTCCTGATGAATTATAATGACATGATAAATTATATTCAATTAAAATCCAGATCACTAAATGACTAGTTTAAACCATATCAGCTCGCAGTTGTATCCACCAGTTAACAAAAAGAATAAATCAATTTATAAAAAGTATTAAAAAAAGAACTACTTCAGATTTTAAAAAGTGTTTAATACAAAACATGTAAATGAATAAATATTTTTGCTTGATGAAAACAGTAATTAGAAAATGATGACTGTTAGAACAACAACAGTTTAGTAGTCAGAACCAACAGAGCAGAATCCAACAGTGACTAGTGCAACAGGGCAGAGGGGCGGACAGCAGGTTACCTGGTCAACGCTACAATTTAATCAGAACTGGCAACGTGCCCGAATGTGGCTCAGTACATCTGTGCCAGTGCCTTGTGGGTGGTTTTTTTCCTCAATGAGTGCAGGATTAAAAAAGAACACCATACAATCATATTGTGCTAAACAATCAATTTCACAAACCGTGAACCCCTTCATTTTTGGTGGGAAAAAATATATTCCAACATCAAGTAAGACACTGGAATCCTGTTAGTATGTGTTCGTAGCACAAGGTTTGAAAAATAGAAGGATTTTGTTTGTTAAAAATGCTTATTGATGAGATTAAAGTTCAGTTTGCTCAGTCAGCCAGTGGGGCTAAACCTCACTGCAAACACGGCAGATAAGACAATCCCACAGTCTGTATGTATGTGCGCGCTGGCGCACACAAACACACACACACACACGCAGCTCTAAGCAAAATATGGGAGTGGAGTTTTTAGTTTAGTCCAAGAAAAAAAAAAAAAAAAACTCAGTGCTGACGTCAAGTCGATCCCATGCAGAAGGAAAAAGCCATAATGCCCCATAAGATCTAATAAAACAGACAAACTCTGCAACAAAAAAAAAGACAGAAAAAGGAAAGACCCACAATAGGTTAGGCATGGCAGATTCAGAGGAAGTGTGTGTCAGAGACGGTCAGTGTTACGACTTGACGCAAGTTCTTTCAAAGGGATGAAAAATGTTTCTTCTTTTCCAGCCACTTCTTTTTTTTTTTGGTTCACATCAACAATCCACTCGACGAGAGCTCGACCTGCTCAGGGAATTTCTGTTAAAACAAACAGGGAGAAGGAACAGAGGAGTGTTATCTGGTGGAAACCAGGCTGCTTCTATAACAAACGTGTGTGTGTGCTTTTACACTAGGTTTGTAATGTAATGTCCCTAATCAGATCCTTTAGTGCCTGGCAGGCTGCTGAAGGACGTTTTTTGTCTCTGGGGTTTCAGTGGTCCTGCTGGTTGTGATTAAGAGTGTCAGTGCTGCTGCCTCACATCAGCCAGCAGCTGTGTGTGTGTGTGTGTGTGTGTGTGTGTGTGTGTGTGTGTGTGTGTGTGTGTGTGTGTGTGTGTGTTACTAATGGTGCAAGTAAGAGATTTAAGTGTGTATATGTGTTAGCACTGAGAGGGTTAGTGTATGTATATTGCCAGTGTATATTGTGTAGCTGAAGATGCAGTGAGTCAACAGGCATTTTGCTGGTTTTCACTTGAGTACGAAAAAAAAAAATCAAACAGCCAGCAGTCAGTTTTACAACCAGGAAGATGGAGGTTTCTGGGAAGATGGCGGTGCTCACAGTTGCAGCGGCTCGGTGCTCTCCCCTCCCCACCTTACAAAGCGGCACCACATATTAGACAAATTGTACCATTACCATTGTATAAGCAAGTGAATATGGCATGTATAGGGCTGTGTGATCATACCAAAGTCTACAGTTAGCAGGTAAACACAATCAAGATCCTCGTGATACTTGTCCTTGTGAGTCAGTCTGTGGTGCAGTGGGTTAAGCCCAGTCCTGCACATGTAGTATTTTGCATAGTGTGGTTCAAATCCCACAAGCGGACATCGGTTGCACAAAGTGCAACAAATTCTCCATTTTATTCTGTTCTAATTTGGCATTAATATCACTTGCCATTTGTAAATCTGCAACAGTCCCCATCTGCTGGAAAATGTCAAATAAAGAACACGCACAGAGATCACTGACTGCCTCGGTCACGATCTGATCTGTAGCATGAGCTCAGTGCTGTAAGGATATTACACTTGTTCTCTATATTACCACAAACAGTGCAAATTGCAACACCTCAAAATACACTATAGAGAAAAATATGAGGAAACAGTTATTTTATTTTATTATATTTCAATATCGTCCAGCCCTAATCCTGTGTATCTATGTGTGTGTGTGTGTGTGTGTGTGTGTGTGTGCATTACCTTTGTGTAGGTGTAGATGGTTGTGGCAGGGTTCTGTATAACTGTGGGATCTTGCGGTTGATGACAGGACCAAGCGATTCCTTCAGTTTGGTGTAGTTGCGCTCCAGCTCCCGGTGGTACTCCTTCTGATCTGGACCAATCAGAGACTTGTTCTTCCGCAAAGCATCCTCACACCTATCACACAGAAACAGCAGCACCTGCTCAAAGCCATTCACTGGTTTATCAAATAATATAAAACAAAGACAATTTCCTGTAATATACTACACATAATAAGAAACATTCTCAAGAGCAGTAACATGAACTTTTTTGTCATTATTATTATCAAATTATTATCAATGAAAGTGAAAATGAAGTTATTGTCGTTGTGAAACACTGCAGCACAGCACACGGTGCACACGGTGTGTGGAGACAGTACTTTGCTCAGTGGCACCTCACCGGTTCGGGATTTGAACCTGCAACCTTCTGATTACTGGTCTGCATCCTTACTCGCTAGGCCACCACTGCCCCCAAATGAATGTGGGCAGGTGAGACTCGAACCCGGGCCGCCTGCGCCAAAGACGAGTTCCATAACCGCTTGGCTATGGATTGTTTTCTAAAATAAATGCAATTTTGATAAAAAATGTATGACCCTGATTGTTCCTCTCAGGACATTTACCTCTTTGTGAAATCCTTGAAGCACAGACGCAGTTTGTTGTGATGCCGGAAGAGCTTGGGGTCATCAGGAATGTCAGAAAGGAAGACCTGTGCCACTTCCAGAGGTCCCTGGGGAAGAAAAAAACAGAATTACCCACATTATTATTCCAGCCGCACAGCAATGCCCTCTGGCAGCAGTCACTATATGCGAGAACCTGGTTGACTGTGGTGCCCACGCAGCCTTGCAGCACCATCTGGAGCATCTTGGGATCAGCAGGGTCCTGGTGAGTGGCGAACGCCAGTTCCTGAGTCTTCTTCTGCATGTCCTCGATGGCCACCTCCACAGGAACCAGAATGATCTGAGAAGGTTGTTTAAGACAGAAGGAATTATGGGACTGGAAATGGAATGGAAAGTGTCCAAAACACACTGCGGCGCCTGTGCACACCTCTTCTTTGTGAATGACGTTGATGCGGGTTTTGATATAGGGGAAGGCGTGGCTGGTGGTGAGGATGGTCTTGCGTTTGTACTGCTCGTGCAGTTCGCCGTGGGCGCGTCCGTCCAGCGTGAAAGGCGTACAGTACATGAATGTGCGCAGATTGTAGTTCTTGTCAAAGTAGGTGATGCGCTCCTTCAGCTCGTAGGTGTCGAAGAAGGGCTCCACGTAGGTGATCTGGAGGTACGCCTGATTACAGTACAACATTTGAATCTTCCGCAGCCATAATGAACCGAGAGGGATTAAACCAGACAATGTTCCTGATCTTTTCATTTTTTAAAAATCTGACCTTATTGGGGTCCAGCTTGTTCTTGTCCACTGGGTTGGAGTCCTTAATGATCTCTACCATATCATCACCAAAGCGCTCAGCGTAAAACTCCTATGAAAACATGGAGCACCATCACAGACCATTTGTGGATGTACATGGATAGAAAAACAATAATTCCACTGAAATAAGAACTACATTGTAATATTAAATTTTACATTTAAACTATTAAAGTGAAGTGATTGTCACATGTGATACACAGCAGCACAGCACACGGTGCACACAGTGAAATTTCTCCTCTGCATTTAACCCATCACCCTGAGTGAGCAGTGGGCAGCCACGACAGGCGCCCGGGGAGCAGTGTGTAGGGAGGGTGCTTTGCTCAGTGGCACCTTGGCGGATCGGGATTCGAACCGGCAACCTTCTGATTACGGGGCCGCTTCCTTAACCGCTAGGCCACTGCATCCATTTCCATTTCATGGAAAAGATTTTGTAATTTCATTCAGAGCTTTGATAGATGTTATATTAATTATACATAGGGTGAAAAACATTTACGATTGTGGCTATCAAGTGTCTTATATTGCTAGAATTAATTTTTACAGTTACCTTTGGGTAAAATTAAATTACAAAAACCGAAAATCACAATACTCACTACTTGGCTTTAAACAAAAAATAAATTGTGTTTGTTTTAAATAATCTGTAGGCAATGCATGTAACAAGAATGCATAATTGTTAAATTATTTTCTATTAAGGCCATTCAGCTGTAAATAATGAAAGAAAGATGTTTAATATGTTATGCCTTGCCTCCAGTCTGTGGGAAATCTCAGCAAGTTTGGTTATAGACGGCTCCTTATACACAAATTCCTGCTCATCCAGGTCCCCAAAGCGGCAGCCATAGAAGCCCACCCGGAAATATGTGCCAAACATCCTCTACACACTGCAGGAACAGGGGGAAGAAAGGAAGAGAATGAATAAACACATTAAGATTTTGAGACATCAGCCAATGCTGAGGCAATAAGCTGGTAGACTGTGTGTGTATGTGTGTGTGTGTGTACGCGCACTCACAGGCCGATTTTGGGTGCTAAATTAAATTCCTGTGAAATGTCTATGTAGCAGTGCAAATGTGTGTGAGTGTTAACTAGAGTTCAGCAGTAGTGGGTTCATGTCCCTCTACTCACCATTTGAAGTACAAAAGAGAACACGAAAGAGCGCGGGGAGCCGAGAGGGTGGAGGAAAAACAGAACAAAAAAAGAGGTAAGTGATTCCTTTGTAGATCCCTCGGAACAAAAACATGAATATAAAAAGACTTGCATCAAAGAAAATAAAAATCACTTACCTCCCACCCTGAACTCTGTTGGGATGGGGTGGTAGTGGGGTTGTCCAAACAGACAGAGAGAAGGGGTAGGTATGAGAAAAAGAGAGAGGCATTACATAACCCAAAATTAAAAAAATAAATCTTATATGTTCCCCTTTCTTATTTTTCAGCTTAATTTGTTGTCCAAATGATATCTTTTCTTTTTGGCACAAGCTCATGAGGCAGGAAGTGATCGTTAACAAACTGGAACTTCAATTCAGAACCTGATTATGACCTCTTAGTCTGTCTCAGCAGCAAGATGTAGCCCAGCTGCGCACACACAACCTCGGGTGAGCTGACCTGATTGTAGACTTTGTTGAAGGCGTCCTGCAGCTTGCCGTGGACGGTCGCCAGCTTCTTGAAGTCTCGGTTGGCTTCGTGAATGGGCAGGAGGATCTTATAGACCTCGTTTATGGCCTCGTACATGCCGGCCTGGGGGCAGGAGAATGATCAGTGCACAGACATGACATTTAGGTTAAAAAAAGTCACACAAAATCTAATCAGCGCAATAGTCATCTCAAAACTGTGATATAAATTACAGAAAATAAATTCGATTTTTATATCATAATTAAAACCGAATTTGTGACTCTGTAACACTTATTCACATGATATTCGCATGCATCCATGCTGCTGGACAATGTCATGCCTACAACTCTGCTTGGCAGAGTAAATGTGTAAAGATGATGATATATATAAATCACAATATATAGTGTACACAGCATCCTGTAAAGTCCTGCAACTTCAAAGTCTAAACAGGAATTTTCAGCCTCACTGAATTAAGGGTAAAATAAATATTGAACGAAACATAGCTCACTAGATATCCACAACAGCATTAAGTAGCCATTATTCATACTGATTTGAAATGTCTTGATTTAATGCAGCGTGTGCCTGTGTGTATGTGCTCATGTGGCCATTACCATGTTGAAGGAGGCAGCTGCCTGTTCCAGCAACCCCACCAGGCCAGATTCACTGAAGTATTTCCCTGCACAGATGCCCTCCTCCTCAGGGGACAGGATGTCATCAGACACGGCTGATTCCTCCAGGACATTGGAGGAAATGCTCTGCAATAAATGGTTGTACATCAAAAACCCAACAAGCATTCATGCTAACACACATACAATGACCTTCACAAAATGAGAATGAACAATATGTTATTTAATATACACAATTAATTTGTTTTGTTGTGGCACCCCAATATAGCGAAATCTAATGAAGAAGTCTTGCCTGGAAAGACACACAGCCAATGGGGAGGTAGCGGCAGTCCTCCAGCATGTTGAGGTACTCGGCCACCAGGGCGGCGCTGTGCACCAGACAGTGAGCTGCCTCTGCGTGGTTCCCCCTCTCTGAGTGTTTCCCCGCCATGTTCTGCAGCCACGTCAGGCGCAGGTCTGGAGAGTTCTGGTAACCTTTTGCAATCCTGGTTTCCACAGGCAAAATAAGAAGCTAGTATTCATCGAAAAAATGGGCCGATGGGGCTCTGCACTGTGTGTCTGAGTGAGTGAGCACACCTGTACATCAGGTCAATGAGCATCTCTGGGTCCTGCTGGTGTTCCTTCATCTTGACCGTGTCCGTCAGAATCATGTGCAGGTTGAACACTAAATCCTGAACCTGAGGAACACAGCACGAGTAGCACAACGATCCACGGCTAATGGATTAAGAAGCCGTTCACTCGTCCACATTTAACTAACGATAGCACTGGGCTTGTTTCATCTACAGTAGTTAAACAAGCCACTGTCACCACAGTAACAATCAGTAGTTACTGGGACAGTCCCCCTCAGGGTTGTCTTGCTGAGGGACACAATGGTAGAAAGTGGGGTTTGAGCCTGGTTCATAGGAGAGTATGTTACCCACTAGGCTACTAGCACCCCCACCTGTTGTCCGGTTTCTACTCATGTGTGGCGAGTTTGGACTTTACCTGCTCGGGGAATGGCGAGTCCCGTAGCTCCAGGTCGTCCTCTGCGTAGGTCAGGATGGTCTTCAATGAGTGACGTAGGTGCTCTTCATTAAAGTTTTGGGACATTCCCACCAGAGAGGACAGTGACATCGTCACCTGCATCTTCACACGGGCAAAGTTCTGCACACAAGAGGAGGGACAGATCTGACCTACAGTGACCTCCAGCATGGTCAAGGATCTGTCCCTCCAGCCCTCTCTGGACTTCTTTCAGCTTCCCCTCCCTCTGGACTTGCCTCATTCAGACCTTAAAGGACTAGTGGTAATTTCATTCCTGTGTTAATGACTACTGTCCATTCTTTATAATAAGTTAGACACAATTTAAAATAGATTCTATTTAAAATCTTCCTTTGTTTTCTACACCACAGTAAAAACCAGACAGGATGGATCTACGAAACTTGGATTGCTAATTTTCCATTACAGTTAATTCAGTTTTAAACGTGTAAGGTGTATGAGCCCGTAAACCATCCAGAACCGTCTGGTCTGCTGATCTGATCTTTACTTTTTTGTGTCTGTGAAGGTCTTTGGTGAAATCTGTCATAGTGTTTTGTGTGGATGTATATCACAGTATACTTCTATAAAGTGCAGCTCCACAGCTCCAAGATTCTGGGAAGCATGCAGACAGTGAGTTCACCTTCAGAACACATCTTGTGTACGTGCCATTATGTACACTGCACTTTGTTTCTTACATTCCCGATCTCAAAGTTCTGTCTCATCAGCAGGTAGAGCGAGGCGCTGGCGTGGCTGCGGACTGAGGCGACCCTGCTGCTGCAGTGACGCAGCAAACGCAGACACAGATCCGCACACAACTCTGTGTCCTCCTCAAACAACATCTCTGGGAACTGGGAACACACAAACAGAGATGCACATATTTATCATATTCTCACACATGTACACACACACACACACACGTCTTTTAAATGAACACACCTTGAAGACCAGCGCTCTCTGTGTGGCAAAACAGTGTTGCAGGAAGAGGGCGCTCTGGTTCCCTGCCATGCTGTGGAGGAGAACACGCAGAACCCCTCCCAGAACACTTTCCTTCAGCTCGGACACCACCACAGTCTGTGAGGACACAGAAGAGTTCATGTGCTGAGAGGACTACAGGGCACGTGACAGCACAGTCCTGAAGAACCCCACGAGCCCCACCTTCACTATGACCTCCAGAGTGTCCAGTACTATCAGAGACACCTCAGTGGCCAAATTTCCGTCCACCACAGACTCCTGCTCCACCTCTGCTTTAGATCTACAGGGACATACACAGTCGTATTATGTTTCCAGACAGACTCAAATCAGAATAACAAATCAGAAGAAAATACCAGAAGTGAAGGAAGAAAAGTAAATTTTAATGAGAAGAAACTGACTTGTCGACTCTGTCTGTGTTTTGTCTCCAGTGAGTGACATTCTTCCTCCATCTGACATTTTCCTGGTTACCATAAGGACTCCTCTCTGCAAGGAGAAACATACAGGTTTAAAATACACACATTTAAATGTACATTTACAGCATTTATCAGACGCCCTTATCCAGAGCGACTTACAGGGACAGTCCCCCCCTGGAGCAACTTAGGGTTAAGTGTCCTGCTCAGGGACACAATGGTAGTAAGTGGGATTTGAACCTGGGTCTTCTGGTTCACAGGCGAGTGTGTTACCCACTAGGCTACTACCATGCACACATGTGCATGAAGTGTACATATTCCTATTTGATATTCATTTCCTGAAATGCTTTTATCCCAAATAAAAAAAGTGAAAGTGAAGTGAGTATCATTGTGAAACACTGAAGCACAGAACGAAATGTGTCCTCTGCATTTAACCCATCACCCTGAGTGAAAAGTGGGCAGCCATGACAGGCGCCCGGGGAGCAGTGTGTGGGGACGGTGCTTTGCTCAGTGGCACCTTGGTGATCGGCAACCTTCTGATTACGGGGCCGGTTCCTTAACCGCTAGGCCACCATTGCCCCATTTGTCCTCTGCATTTAACTGATCACCCTTAGTGAGCAGTGGGCAGCCATGAACGGCACCCGGGGAGCAGTGGGGACGGTAACTTGCACAGTGGCACCTTGATTTGAACCAGAAACCTTCCATTTAAGGGAGCGATTCCTCACCCGCAAGGACTAAGTGGTGCATCACATGCACTGACTGACCAGATAAACTGGTTACCTCTGCAGCGCCGCACCATCTCCTGCCTCGCCCCGATGGTGCCAAGGATGGCCTCCTCCAGACGAGCCTTCATGTCCTGAGACTTCTTAAACGTCAGGCTGTTTATCCTCTCCAGTGCCTTCTTACCCTGTGACCATTTGGGCATCGCATTAGAATGACACCGGCACATCCCAAATGAATTTCAGTCACAGGAATATCTGAAACCAGTTTAACTACAGCTAAGCATGAGACGATTGTTTTATTCTCCAGCTTTTGCAGGGGCTGCACCAAGCTTAAAGCCAAAACAACCAAAGTGACACCTTGTACTCGAAGCAGGAAACACAGAGGTGCAGGAGGTCGAGCAGGCGGTTGATCTGCAGGACTGACAGGTCAGAGACGTAGCGCTCCAGCAGGGCGGCATCAGCATTCTTCAGCACCCACAGGAAACACACCAGGAGGGTTCTGCTGCACTCAGCCGACAGAGTGCTGCCCTGTCTCCCAGCCTAACGAAAAATGAAAATACTTACAACCATCATGTACCATTTCATATTTATATACAATGCGCTAAATAACATTAATGTATCACTTAATGATTAGGTGAATTTGTTTAATAGATAGCAATAATACATTATGTGAGTGTCTTGTTTTTGAAGACATATGCACACGGTGCTCATTTTAAATGTTCTGAAAATAAAATGATCATGACTATCTAAGGCACCCTCTAGTGGACAGACTCACACAATAAAACGTCCAGACAAGGACGCACGCTCGTGGGTGGAGACTTGTGCGCAATGGAGCCTCTAGTGGTGAGACTCAATACTGCAACAATGACCTCATTCTCTGGCCGAGGGAATGTTCCAGAAGGCATTACTCATGACTGTATTAATTACGTCTGGCACACATGGCCTCTCTTTCCCCTTGGTTGCTGTAAATTATTTAATATGCAGGATTTCTGCAAAGGTGTGCTCCCAAAACACATTTATTTTATTCAAAGGGTTCATTCAACATGGATTATCATTTCTGTGACACTGAGAGGAATCCAAACAGTGGCATAATTTAATGTGGATTTTATGGTGTTATTATTGCATCACTCACCACTGTGGGCAAAGCAAATGGATTTGCTTTGGAGTGTGGCAACGGCGAGCCAGCTATTGCCATGGCAACAGACTGACTGATAGTGCTGGAGTTGTCTGGGTCACCATCGTCGGCGAGAGTGGAGACATGACGTGCGCGGGGAGGAGAGGTGTCTGTGTGCATAGAGAGGAAAACAGACTCTCCAGCATCCAAGACCCCCTTCTATTCAGAAACACGCCTTTTTTGACAGGCACCTGCTTAGCGCAGACCCAGTGAGTGCTTACATGCAGAGTAGCAACTGACATGAAAGGCCAAAGGTCACTTACCAGTAAAGTCATGGAGCTGACACAGAGTTTCCATGACAACGGGTATGAGAGGCAGGTACAGCTGAGCGATGTGAGAGCGCACCTGAGAGTCGATATGCCGGGGGTCTGCATCATGGCTACACATCAGTGAATGCAGTGCACTGATGGCCTTCTTATGCAGGAAAAAGAGCCTGAGGGAAACCAAGACTGGGCTGTTAAGCTCACTTTATACAGTTACCTGGAAATTCTCCATTTTTCATTACAGCCTCACCCCATCTATCTGTACAGTGCTCATGTTTTCTGTGTTCAAAATGCTACCAGATGTGTAAAAATTCCCTCTGGATCAATACTGATTCCCTTTGAAAGCAGAGGCATGTTTCTGTGTTGGCTACTGTATGTCATATGAATGTCTAGATGGTGGCTGGTGAAAGTTTTTATAGTCCATACAAAATACCTTTCTGGGGGGAAGAAAAACTATCATTTCCTCAGTGTCTACCAAGCTAATCATCTTGGTGATGCCTGGGGTTTGACTAGCTGTGTGGATATGTGTGTGTGTGTGTGTGTGTGAGCGAGAGAGAGAGAGAGAGAGAGAGTGTGTGTCTCACCCCTCTCCATCAGGTTCCAGTATGAGTGAGAGCTCTGACAACAGCAGGCCAGAAAGGAAGTGCTGCTGGCGGAACGGAGCTGACAGTTCAAACATACTCTGCACCCCCTGATCCTGAGCCTGGCAGGAGAACGCAGAGCTCTGAAGCGGAGATGGAGGGGAGAGAAGTCAGATCAAGATACCCCTGCATTCTATACTGAATCTGACATCCACGACCAGCCCGTACCTGAGAGGTGGTAGAGGAGGTAGAGGGTGATGGGGAGGCCGGGGGGCTGAGGGTGGAGCAGGGAAGGTTCAGGGTGACGTACTGCTCATGACTGCAGACGATGCGCAGGAAATCGATCCTCAGAGCAGTCAGAGCACTGGGGTTCTGAGCTGTGTGCAGCTTATTGGAAATCTGATAGGAAAAGTGTCATATTTATTTCATGCAAGATTTGTTTTTAATCAGTATTCAAACCACATACTGTGAATCTTTGGGTTAACCTGCTTGTAGTACGAGCGGATGAGGTTGAACACAAAGCCTCGGTCAATCAGAGACAGCAGGTCATTGAGGAAGAAAGCCAGGCTGCTGTTTAGCCTCTCCACCAGCTCCACATCCTGAGGGACATAAACAGAACACTGCAGTGTTCTACGCAACATTCGCAGGATGCCACTGCTGTCTGAACAACTGCTGCTTACCTTGTGGTACCGGCTGGCGATGTCTGCGCTGATGGCGCAGACTAACGCCGCGATGTCGTCCACAAAGCGGTCCGGGAACCGCTGGCGTCTCGGGACATCCAGCCGGGACGAGAGGAAAAGGTGGTGGGACATGCTTTTCACCTGAGGGGAGACAACCTCTTAGTAGCTAGTATCTATCTACAGCAGAGGAGGTCTTCATGTACATGTTTCTCACAATTGAGTAATGAAGTGAATATTTCGCCCCTGTGTACACAACCACAGCTCACCAGATTAACGTGGCGTGCAGCAAGACGTGCATGAACAGTAAAGGGACCTGGTCTAGCAACTACAGTATATTCTGAATATTATACATTGTAGAGTCGATGGTGCAGTGTTCACCTTTCACCTTTAACCCAAAAACCAGGGTTTTATGAGTAAATGCTGTGTGTTCCGCGCCATTTTATGTTGGTAGAAAGCATCGTAGGGTGTGTCATTCCTAATTTTCATTTTGTTATTGCACGTGCGGGTTGCTTACCATGAGCTGGAAAAAAAACCAGGCCTGATGCAGCGCCGCCTCCCTCACCGTGCTGGTGCTCACCACCCACTGCAGCGCCAGCTCCTCGTGCAGCAGCTGGCCAGAGGAGAGATGGAGACATTCAGAGAACACCGCAGGCAGCGCGCGCGCGCACACACACACACACACACACTCCTCTCCTCGCACTCGTTCAACTTATTAAAGTGGCCTTATACGTGATGTACATTTACAGTTGAGGTTTCTATCAAACACACACAGACAGACTCAAACACAGAGGTGTTTGGAAAGGTATGAAATGAAGAAGGATGGAAGTCAGGATGAGTGTGTGTGTGTGTGTGTGTGTGTTACCTTCTTGGCAGTCTGCCTTGTGGGTGCAGAGTAGAAGGAGGAACTTTCCAGGAAGGCAGACATGCGATTAGAGCAACGCTCAAACGCCTTCTCAGGAGGATGCGATGGCGATGAGAGAGAAAGAGGAGGAGACGCCACAGATGAAAATGGGGAGAAACTGATGGATGAATGAATGGATGAAACTGACCACAAATTAACTGGTGCAGATCTTTTTCAGGAGGGTTGCAGTGTATTTTGGGTAATTATGATCATTTAAAAAAATGACTAGAGGAGAAAACAATCCGGCCAATGAAACAAACCCCAGCAGACCGAGAAGTGGAGTTTGGTTACTGTACTTTAAAGCCACAGATAATTCGTTTACAGACTAGTTTATTCATTCATTTACAGATTATTTGATTTCTCTTTGATCCTCTGAGGATGGTGGACATGGACCTTGAAGATGATGCTGGATGAACGAGTGCTATGTTCGATTTCATGCTACAGTTCTCAGAGCCTGCAGGCTGGACCTGGTACTGCATGACTAGAGCATGCTGGATCAAAATGAGCTTAAAGGTATAAGAGATAGAGGTTCATCAGGACACCTTCACCAGAGAGAAAATAAAAAACCCACGGCGATCTCCATGTAGTAAGCAAAACAGTGTTACAAGCTTTAGATGAAAGAGAATGATGCATTATGGGAGAAGACCACCTGAATGGTGTCAGGAGAGTCAAGAGTGAATGAGAAAGAAGATAATGACGATGAAGCAGCATGGAACACACATTCTGACACCTCCACAAATGGAAGGATGAAGGAGGAACACTGGGTGAGGTCTGTAGGGGGGGACAGGCACCTGCTTCAGCTCACAGCTGGAGTTGGGGTTCCGGCGGAGCACGGCCCTGGAACCGCCAGGGGCGTAAGCAGAGTTTACCCAGGAGTGCGAGCGGTCGATCCCCTGCTCACCAGCACAAACACACAGATACAGAACAGGGCAGGAAGGGGGTGGGGGACCAAGTGGGAGGATATAACAAGAGAAAGGAGGAAAGAGCACAGTGGAAGCAGAGGAGAGCTTTGCATTACTGATAAGAGCAGGGTCATCTGCAGTTCGCGCAGGAAGACATCACAACTACAGGCACGCAGGAAAGCATCCAAAACCCACACTTCCAGAGGTCTGGGGCGCGCCTTTAAACAGGAAGTGAAGCAATGTCCAACACCCACAGTCAATGCATTTGAATTCAAAGAGAGAAGAATGACTGAAAATAGAACCAAAGGAGTTACTTCCAGAGCTCTGACCCTAAAAAAAATGTGCAGACTCAAGAGAGACGATGCCAAAAAACACATGCTTCCCCACTCTTGTACAAAGCTCATGAAGACAGAAGAGCTTTGAAATCACAGAAACTCAAAAAACTGTTTGTGCATTAGAGACCATTTCTGGAAATGATTGGCAGGTGCTGGAGGCATGGCAGAGGTTTGGACATGTTTGAGATGAAAGATATCATGTTTGTTTATTAGACTGGATAATACAGTAAGTGGTAAATTTACATTTTACATAAAATCACATTTTATTATACATTATAAATGCATCATTACATAATGATGTAATGACGCACCGCATACAGAAAGCTGGGCTACTTAGTAAAAGGAATGTGGTAGACGTCAATTAAATTAGAGGCATGAACTGTATGTACCTTGTTGCCAATGATTCGCTGCACTTCTTCGTCGGGCGAGGCAGGGGTGGTGGCCAGGTCAGGGTTCGAGTTGCTGATGCTCTTAGAACGAGAGAGGTTCAAGCTACTGGGGCGGCCCGTCGCCCTCGACAACGTGGCGTACTGGATAGGCATCTCGTAGGCTGTGTTCCCCACTATCCAGGGAAGAAACACCACCATTTTTCATTCAAGATGAGCTTAGAAGAAAAGTGCTAGTAGCCTAGTGGGTAACACGCTCGCCTATGAACCAGAAGACCCAGGTTCAAATCCCACTTCCTACCATTGTGTCCCTGAGCAAGACACTTAACCCTGAGTGTCTCCAGGGGGGGACTGTCCCTGTAACTACTGACTGTAAGTCGCTCTGGATAAGGGCGTCTGTTAAATGCTGTAATTGTAAAATGTAAGTGTATAAATGACAGTCCCTCTATATTGTACAGGACTTCTGCTTAATGATAGAATAGAATGATAGAAGGAAACACTGCCTCTAGATACTCTTCATTCACCACAATACAGATGGCAGGAACTTGTACATGAACGGTTGTAGAGGCGAGTCTCCGTCACTGAGATAATAAGCACATGTAACAACAGGATTTGGGAGATTTAGCTGAGCAGGTTGTTTTACCGAGACTACACCTCACTGAGTAGGAAACCAGACAGAATAAATACATGGTCGAATAAACCATGAACGCCCATAACAGGCATATTTAAATGACACCACAGACATGTGACTCACCACCAGGGGGAGATGTTGGCTCATTACTCGGCAGATGGAAACAGTAGAAGATGTAGGAGGCCAGCAGATTGTTGCGGCCATGCTGGTCCTGGTTGCCATCCAGGTTTTTGTGGATCTGGTTGACCAGCAGGGCCATCGCCTCGAAAGCAGCTCGACCCAAATTCACTGTAGAATAAGACGGTGTTACAGCAAACTTGATCCATTATGTTTTGCAGAGAGTGGGCAACATCCTGTTACTAGTTTACTTCCATTATGCAGAGTGCCACACCCTGTGTTATCATGCATCCTTTGTTGCAATGGTTCCAGTCCAAAATTTGATAAATAAATCTCCATTTAAGAACCTGTTCCCTCTCAAGCACACAGAAAAAGCAAAACCTCACCAATCTGGCCGGCGATGACCGGTGGGTGTACAATGAGCAGGATGAGTTTACTGAGGAGCTGGTGCAGGAACCGCACGCAGGTGTCCAGCAGCGCCCCCTTCAGGGCAGCCATACTGGCCTTAAGCTCCGCCTCCACGTTGGCCTCTGTGATGATGACGTCCTTTAGACGAAAGGGGAAGGAGTATTCCTCCAGGACGTAGACCAGAGTGAAGAACTTGTCCAGGTGAGGGTCCTAAAAAAACAAAGGTACAGCTAATGGGACCTGACAGGAGTATGTCAGAGTGTGTTTGAGAGTGTGAGTATGTATGTGTGTGTGTGTGTGTGTGTGTGTGTGTGTGTGTGTGTGTGTGTGTGTGTGTAAATACATTACCTGAGTGTGAACAGAAGATGCTGCAGTCACCTCCACATTAAAGACTCCTTTATGATTATCCACCCACTTCATTCCTGGGAGCTGCACCTGTAATGTAACGCGCGTGTAAAACCTACAGTGTGTGTATAATGAAGCCCTGTTGCTTTGCCTCCACACACTCACATCGGGCGTGAGGACGGAGTAACTGGGTGGCGGTTTCTCCACAGAGACGGGCAGGCTGAAGGAGCCGGTGCGCAGACGTCCGTGCTGCATTAGCGGGATCCACTGCAGAGACAAACATCGTTATAAATGATCCCTGACCAAAAGGGAATCTTCTGACTCGTTTCGAATGAAAGCTTTACTTTCCATGTGCTCCTCACAGCCCAAGACCAGATCATATCTGACTCAGTATCTGATTTCTTACTGTGTAGCCCACGGGGGTCTCCAGTGCGGTGTTCTGCTTTGGCTGGCAGCTGATGTGGTAGAAGGTGAAGAGAAGATGGTGGTTATCAGTCAGACTGGCCGGGATTTTCATCTTCACCTCCTCATAAAATTCTGGAGACCTAAAGACAGAAAGCAAGACTGAGGTGGTGATGAGGTGAAGGTGGCAGGAAAAAGCATGCAGGAGAAATGAGTAAAATATGGAAAAGTGGGCAAAGCACAAAATATCTCACTTGTTGTGGTAGATGATGGGTGTGTAGGCCTCCTTATAGAACTCAGGACAGCTTGACTTCCCAAAAATGACCTATTGATGAAACAGAAAGGATCGCATAATTAGTGCAGTCCCTTGTGTCGCAGAAAGCCTAATTGTATGAAGGGATACGAAAAGGTTGAAGTGATATGAAAAAGCCAAATAAATAAAATGAATCAATTTCTCTGAGTCTCTCAAGAATGGAAGTGAAACTTTGCATATAGATCCCGTCATTGAAATGAAGTCTTTTACCAACTCCATTTAAAGCATTTCACAGTGTGGCTGATGGAATTAAAGGAACTGTGAAACATCGCTGATTGAATTACAACATTTCTTGCAGCTCCTCTGAACAGATTATGACATTTTCATCAATCTTTGCGGGGTTCTTTATTGGATTAGTAACTTTCCATCAGATTCTAATATGATATTAGGTCATTTTTTCTCCAGCATAATGCAATCAGATCAGGATGTGACATCATGGAATCAAATGGTGACAAATTCAATTTTCAATTTATACCCTATATACCAGATCCAAGAAGAGGTCTTCCTGAAAAAAATAAATAAAGAGGCATTCTGGGGGTGACAAATGTGTCCAACCCATAAGTTTTCCTTATATTTAATTTTGTCCTTATCTTCATTCACATCAGTAGTATTACTCTTCTGCCTTTATAATTAGTACTAGCACAAGTTTCTATTTGAAAAAAAAACAATTTCGTAAACCCTAATGACCCTGACATGAGAAGAGTGTCACTCACAGGCATGGCCTGGCTGGGGTCCTCCCCTGCCATGAACTGCACCTTCACGGCGATGTTGCGCACGGAACCCTGCCTGCTGCTGAAGTTCAGGCTCTGAGGGTAGACATACAGCAGGTTCCTGAAAGGGCAAGACAGAGGAATATATGGCTTGAGGCACAGTGACCGAGTGGGTCTTCCGGGACCACCTGATTACTTAACCCCTCATGCACTCAACCTTGGAACCCTCATGTCATACACTTGTAAAGCAGGGCACCCTGGCCATGCACTCTGACCTTAAAACCTTCAAAGCAAACACAGGAGTTTTTTTGAAGCCTGGAGAGTTTTTGCTGGACCACTTCTGCCCCTCAAAAACCTTTTTTTTTTTTTTTTATTTTGCACACACACACACACACACACACACACACACACACAGCCATTATTGTCTAATAGAGTGCCACGGTGTTAAATTAAAATAGATTACATCAACCCTGGAATGACTGCGGTAATCATTGACTTGGCAAGCATCAGGGAATGTCATGTCAAGGTTTCAAGGTTTGCCTGGCAGGGGCTGGTGGGGGGAGGTGGAGCTCTTCGGCGATTGGCTCCGGTCTCCAAAAAGGACTCTCACGTTATTATATAAAGGATGCACAGGCACGGCTAACCTCGCACCAAACTTGCCAAAAGGCGCCGTTTGTGGGTCATCGCCATGCACAGGACGAGCGTCACCTTCTGCGCTCTGTGTGCGCTGCTGTGGACATCAGGCGCCGCGCCAGTGCCCACCGCGCCCGCCTCGGAGGAGGAGGTGAACGTGCTGATGTTCGGCGTGCTGCAGTTCGGAGACTCGATGCGCCACATGTACCAGAGCATCGAGACAAAGCTGGACCGCATCAGGAGGAACATCCTCAACACCCAGGGTCTGGTGGAGAGGCTGGGTCAGGAAACGCAGGAGGCCCAGCAAGCGGAAGCCCAGATCCGAGAGGGGCTCAACCACATACAGGTGAGGGGTACGGCCACTTCCTGCCAACTCCATAAATACAGGCAGAGCTGGAGAAGTATTTTCCAGAGATAATGTGAGATGCTACCATGTACCTCACAGCAGGGGAGAGAGTGGGTGGAGAGTAAAAGTGACTCTCTCAGACTTATTTCTAAACGCGCCACATGGTGCCAGAGTCAGACCTTTGAAAACCTGCTGAGGCTCAAAAAGGCAAAATTATCCCTTTGCATCTCGGGGCAACACTTTACCCTGTACAGAAACTGTAATTTAGCTGAAGAGCATCAGCTAAATAAAGAAAGATAAACATCAGAGGCCTGTCTCTGTTTTTAGACACAGACGGCGGGACTGTGGGCCGAAACACAGCAGGTCCGAGGACTGGTCAACAAGGCGGAGCAGGAAGAGCAGCGTCTGAAGAGGAAGCTGAGAAGTCTAGAAAATAAACTCAGGGCAGCCAGCCCAGACAACATTAAAACTTTAAAGGTAGGTTTCATAATATCACACTTGTCCCATATCACACTTGTTAACTGACACCTCAAGAACACAGAAATGTTATAATAAAACAATATTAAATGTAATAAAATATATAATATAGTAAAAATAATATCAAACCATACTATTTAGCACTTGCTGTTAGCTTTTTATATCCGACTCATGAAGCTCATTGTTGCTCTTAAATTTTCCCCCCCGACCAATGATTGTTTAGGAGACCACACTGAGACACTCTGTTGTCCTCAAAGACCTTGTGGACTGGACTCTGGTGCAAAAACAAAGGCTTGACGTTCAGGAAAAACAGCTCACTCAGTTACAAAAACAGGTACCGTCCACAGCACCCACAAACACCACATCCATTATCAATCAGGGGTGCTTGAGAGAGACACTCATTTGTGGATTAAGGTTAAAATTATGTTTTCTTTCTATTGCAGACTGAATCATGAGGCCTGAGACCAAGTGGATCCATGAGGTCAATAAAACACTCCTCATCTATTTAATAATAAAAAATAGAAAAAAAAAAAAACCACTCATAATCGGACACAAGGAACGGCCGCATATTGAATATGTGCAAATGTTCTTCTTAAAACTGAATAGTAGTTACACTGGAACATTTTTATAATGGTTAATAATGTGTATATTCTACATACACAAATATCTGTTCTTTCAAGTACAGAAAGCACATGCTGCAAGTTGTCTATAATTTTTGTTATTTATTCTGCATTTGTCATGCAGTGGATGCTGTGTTCATCATGTTTTTTCTATTATTTTTGTGAAGAGCAAATAAAACATGTACACAAAAGTGTTTGTTGTACTGCCATTATTTCAAATGCGGTATGTATGCGTCTGTGTGAGCCCACCTGTAGCGTGTGTGCGGCGTGTAGACATAGCGGGCAGGGAACTCCAGCACGTCTTTTGTGGGCCTCACACGCAGGTCTGGGTAGGGCTTCACATGCAGCAGCTCTGGAGAGAGGCAGTAGTGAGGGGACTCCGGAGCCGGAGAGATATCGATCTTCAACTGGGCTGGACAGAGAGCGAGACAGAGAGCAAGAAGAGACTTTGAATGGCCTACAGACAGCAATTTTTCTCAAGTCTTTAACTGCACTGACTATCTAATTGTGTGTTAGATTCATTAATTATAGTACTAAGTTTTTTTGTAGGAATTGTTATTCAACTCTATAACTCTGTCCTGGTCAGTGGTGGCCTAGCGGTTAAGGAAGCGGTCCCGTAATGAGAAGGTGGCCGGTTCGAATCCCGATCTGCCAAGGTGCCACTGAGCAAAGCACCGTCCCCACCCACTGTCATGGCTGCCCACTGCTCACCAAGGGTGAGGGTTAAAAGCAGAGGACACATTTTATTGTGTCACCGTGTGCTGTGCTGCAGTGTTTCACAGTTTCACAATCACTTTTTTTTTTGGTCAGTGGTCAGCTTGTGCTTTGAGGCACGTAACATTCAGTAGGCATGTAATGGACATGGTACAAGAAAAAAAAAAAAAAACGTGTTGCAGCACATAAACTGAATCATGAGTCATGACACCTGGCCTAAAAACCTGGGAAGGCTGCACCGTGGCTGAAGGCCTCTGCAAAACAGTTCAGTTTTAAGTTACCATCCCCCACACTGTTGACTACTGTCTTGACCACCAAAAGTTCACCCAAGTGCACATGTACCTGATATGTAACATAAGTGAGGCCAAAGTGACCTTGAACTGAAAACTTCATTCGTGAGCCACGTTCATAACAATAAGATGGAAGAAACCTAAAAACGGACTACAGCTGTTGGTAGACAGTGAAACATAATTACTCACTTTCTGATGTTTATTTTAATTAAAATAAAAACAATCTTGTGCTCAGTGTTGCCAGATTGGGCCAAGTTTGCACTTGACATTTTGAGAGAAATTGCATGTTGAATAGGCACTGAAGAACCCAAATATATTAACAGGCGCAGGTTTAAATAGTCTAGAACAAGAAAGTAAGTTGAGAGAGAGCCGTCAAAAATCACCATGGGCTCCCCCCATTTTAAACTCTGCTTATAACATCTTTAAATATCATTAAAAAAATAACTGTGAACTACTTTTCTATTATTAATCTATGTTTTGTATGTTATCCTGAGTTTGCAGATTACTGTATTCTGATTTCAGATCTAACCCTTAAGAAATCTGACTTTTTGTGCCAATTACATTTTTTCCATCTTCAAGCCATTTTGGCTGAGTTTAATGCCTATGGGATATTTGGATAAAAAAAAAAAAAAAAACATAATTATTGTTATCTCAGTTCTATAAAACAGCTAAATATAGCTAAGCTACACAAAACTGAGACATTTGATCATAACAACAATAATGTCCCATTAAAACGTTTACAAATGCAAGTCGGCTACGATCCCAAATGTATCTTAACATAAAACAATGCATTCCTTTATTTTAAGACTTCATTGTGGACAACTAGCTTTCATATTCACATTTTTTTTATTTGTCCATCAGATGGCCCAACTTTTTTCTTTTCAACAAACGCAGCAAGGTCTTCTGTTTATGTAAGGGTGCCTTCCTAGTGTGTATCAATAATGATATTGGACTGATTCTATGTGTTCGAAGTGAACTTCTAATCAAATACTCATAGAAATGTTTTTAATGGGTATTTTTCTAGTTTATTTTTCCTTATAACATATACACCATATTTGCTTTTAAAGGGTTAGAAAATTATTAATATTCATATTTGATATGTATGTTTCAGGTAGTCCTAAAAAAATTACTTGTTTAGAGTATATGAACATATTTAATACTTTTACAGCAGTTTTTTGGAAGGTGACATTTTTTGTATTAAGGGACACAATTTTTTAAATCTGACACTGCAAATGTATAAACAATTCATGAAAGTAAATATTGCTGCCAATCACTGTCCCATCCCAGAGTCTAATAAAAATAATAATCAGCAGATACTCCTCCAAATGTATTTTATGGAAATTATTTTAGTTTTTTTCAATTAAATAGATTTATGGAGATATGGGTTAGAAACTCCAAAATGATTCATATTTGATATGTATGTAAAACATATAATACTTTTATAGCAGTGTTTTGAAAGGTGACATTTTTGGGAAAATATGTCAGGATATTAAAGGATCTCTTGAGGGTTCACTGCATACATTAAGCTTCAACTGTGAATATTATGCATGGGTTATTGGTTAATTACCCAAAATTGATAACTTTTTAATTTATTTTTATCAGAAGTACCTTGGCCAGACATCCAAATGCATTTTGCACCTTGGACTGCAATTCTGGACAAGCACACACCTCACCCTTGCCCCTATTCCATCTTGGCCAATAGCTGCTACAGATAACACAGGGAAAGGATAAAACTGCTGTGACAACCCAATTACCTAACCATGCTATCAACTCCACTTCACATAAAAACCCTCTTGAAAATATAGTCCACTTTTCTTCCAGCTTCCTTCCTCTGAGTGCAATAATAAAACTGCCATCCCATCTCAAATAGATGAGCAAACTCTTGATTCTCTATACATTTATATATCCATATATCTATATGGCTATATACGCATAAATGTGATACATGAGAGAACAAGCAATAAGGCTGAAGGGATTTGGGTTCTACTGGTCTGGAATTGGGAAAACAAAATCCAAAATAATCACCGATCATGTTGTGTTACTACATTATTACATACCCGTCACTGGTCGTAGCCGACGCAAAACTGAGGAGGGTCTGCGCATGTCAGCTAAAAACTTATACAGATCCTCATCGCTCAGCCTGTCTCCTTCCTACACACACACACACACACACACACACACAAAACACTAAAGGTAATGAGAACCCTACAAGCCACCACATGCAGGGCAGCACACAGACTGGATGAATTCATAAAAAGACAGGAGGACACAAGGCCAGTTTAAATACAGACCTGTTTAAAGAAGTTGGTGACTGTAAGAGTGGCAGGACGGAAAGTAGTGAAACTGCACACATCATCTCCCACGCTCATCCTCTCAAATCCCTTCTTCTTTCTCTCGTTCCAGGTTGCCTTCCGCTCTAATAAGTAACATATCACACCAACCATCAATCACAAACACACAGAGAGAAAAGGTATGGAAAACCCTCTTTTTGCATCAATTAGCTCAGTGCTCCCAAACCCTGGTCCTGAAGGAAGTTTTCATTCCAGCCCAAACGGCTTCACGACCTGCCTCACTCATTTTTTTGTCCATTAAGAAACACCTGAGCCCAATTGGGGTATGATGTTCCTCTGGGACCAGGGTTTTTATTAATCCACTGAAATACTCTGATAACAGCCATAATCACCGATATAAAATTAAATTACACAAAACTATATATATCTTTTTTGCAGTGAACTAGTATCCAAAGATCTATGGCATCTGTAAAATAAATATGGTAAATAAGTCTTGAACAAATAATTGTGGACCTATGATGATTATTCTTTACAATGTGTCATTCATACAGCGCAATATGTAGCATACATAATTGAAAAATATTTAACACACACACACACCAGACTAGTATTTTTTTTTATTTATTCTCTGAATTAGCACTTTAATGGAAAGGTAAATAAATGTTAGTAGATACAGGGTCATCATGTGCTGGTCAAGTGGGGAATGAATTACAGAAGGTGCTGGGTGAACGCAGACACTGCGACTGCAATTGCAGGACTAGTACGGCTTAATGGGCATTAGCCCCTGGAGGATATTCTGTTTTTGACCTTTGCGGGCAAAAATGCCTCCTTTAAAAATTACAAAACATCTGGCAAGAAGAGTGTTTTAATTAAGTTTATTTAATTCATTTTCATGTAAACTTGTGAAGATTCATTTGGAACGAGCGTGGAAGGGTAGTGCATGTGAACTGGTACCAGTGTCCGAGTCGGAATCGGAGCGCTCCAGGCCCCCCATGCTGCTGACAATGTTGAGAAGGTGAATTGCCGTCCAGGCGAAGGGCATGCGGAACCGACCCAGTCTACTACACGCCTGCTCAGCCTGAGAGCGCAGCTTCTCCAACTTCTCCTTATGCTACAAGGAGAGAGAGAGCGAGAGAGAGATCTGAGCAAATCGTTATCTTCATACATTTAGCATCATTTTTAATACACTGACCTTTACTCTGCAAATATGATGCTTTTTCTATTTATGTCATAATTCGAACTCTTTCTGAGTTTAATGGACATTGATCCTCAGCAATTACAAATATTGCAACTGTCCAGAGCAAATTGGGAAACTAATAGAAACGGGTTCTGCCAAATGCGACTGATTTTATCACAATTTAGACCTTGCCAAGGCGCACGCTCTTACTGCCATCCCCGCATGAGCTCAAATTAAACTCTGCCCTGTACAGACTGTGTTTAAATATAGCCACCATCTGAGCTGCAGCTGACACTGCAATATTAATAAACCAATCTGGTTTTAGTAATCTTATGAAATTAACTTGTTTATGACCACAAAATTCATTTAAAAAATAAACAAAAAATATGAAGAATTAAAAAATGTCTCAGTGACATTTCAGTGAAATGAACTAAGCAGGCCACAAATGTTGCACATAAATGACAGACATTTAGGCTACACCACAAAAATTCAATCTGGTTCATATTGTATTTACAATTTGTGGATATGAGGATATATGATGTCTAGAATCTGTACAGCTTCCAAAGACCCCTGAACCATCACTGCAGACAGGGGCAGTGGTTACCTTTGTGGAGTCTGACTCCTTCATGACCATATAAGGCTCACAGCAGTCGCCTATATCTCCCTGCTGGAGGACCTTCTCCAGCTGAAACAAATACACACAAACAGAGAAGATTTAAATCCAGGTCACCCATGTTGGGGGCAGAGCTCCACTGCAGCTGTGTGACCGTTCCGCCCCCTGGTGGCCATAGCTACCTTAATGACCAAGAAGATGTCTGCAGACGGGTATGTGATGGAGAAGATGGCAGAGCGGGCCAGGGTGGAGATGGCAGTGTGGGGGATGTGGGGGCGCAGAAGGCTCTTCATCTGATCTGAGTTGAGGTCAAAGTGGAAATTCTCTGAGATCTGGGACAGGAGGACAGAGTGGAGGCAGGGCAGCAAAAGTGGTGTGAGGGGCATAAAGACTGGATTTATTTTTTCAGTCACTCTTAACCCACAAAATAAATTTAATTAATGACATTATTTATATTACTATTATTGTTAGAGTGCAGCACTGGTGTTAGTATCACAAACATCAAAATACCTTTTTCTTTTCTTTGACATCATAAAGAGCCAAAGTTCCAAAAATTGGCTCAATGTCAATCTCAAATCTGAAGGAATAACCGGGAAAGAGACAGATGAAAAATCAGATGATGACTGTATTTGTTATGCTGGGATCAAGCTACATTTTACATTTACAGCATTTGTCAGATGTCCTTACAATCAGTAGTTACAGGGACAGTCCCCACCCTGGAGCAACTTAGGGTTAAGTGTCTTGCTCAGGGACACAATGGTAGTAAGTAGATTTGAACCAGGGTCTCCTGGTTCATAGGCGAGTGTGTTACACACTAGGCTACTTCCAACCTCAACCTACCATGAACCTACCATGAACTGTGGTGCGGATGAAGGGGGGAAACACAAATGAACGAGCAACTTCGACTGAGGGAGCCTCATTCAGGAAATGTGACTCACTTGAGCGACAGGCACTTCACCATGATCCTCTGGCCTACGTGCTCCTTGGGGATCTCTGGGATAGAGCAGCGCTCCACTGCCTCGTCCTGCCATGAGAACCGGGTTATTGCGATGTTTGTACAAGCACCATGGCAACAGTAACAGAGGTAATGTGTACAGAGTGAAGATGGGGGTCTCTAGTTGTCTTTCTATGTGAGCACACAATTCATGGAACGATCACTCACCTCGTCTGGGGCTGGGAAGAGCCCTAGCAGGTCGGGGTGGCGCCCCTGCTGGCGGGCATCAGCATTGCGGCGGTCCATGTCCTCCGATGCGGCACGTTCCAGTACAGAGGGCAGCAGAGCGTCAGGGGAGGAGTTTTTCAGATCGAAGATGCTGGAGGCCCAGCTCCCCCGAGGAGTGTCGTCGAGACATACAGAGCGTCGCTTCACCTCATCCTGGGGAGGGGGGAGCATAACAAATACTTTACATCTTAAACAATCTTCACAGACTTCGTTAGAACTAGGCAAGGTGGCTTGGCATCATCTTGAGCATACAGCACTGTCTGCCTAGAAGGAGGGTTAGGGTTCCCATGAGTTTAAATATTTCAGAGCCCCATTAGGCTGCAGCCTGTTGGAATAAAATCTAATTAAAACCCAGGGGAATGAGCAGTGTAAGAGAACTTTAAAAACCCACTACAGCATATTTCAGGTCTGCTTTTAAAGGTCTCATAATTAGAGACATTGCAATAAATTTAACATTGTAAGTAAAAAAAATTAATGAAAGTTAATTAGCACAATTGTTATACAGTACCACTAAAAAGTTTGGATGCACCTAATCTGTGAAGTTTATGGAGACTAAGATGGAGCAATTTTGAAGAATCAAACATGAGAAAATATTTTTTGTGCCAGCCTTATTGCTTGTTTGAAGCCTGTTTTTTTTTTACCTTAATGGCGACTTTGTTCACTATTGTAATCATCATTAGATGCTCATTAACATGAGTAAATGTTAAGAAAGTGTTCAGCATAAATCTTCAGGACTGTTGGAAACGGTCACCAATGTTTAATATGGTAGAGAAGCCAAGAGTGTGAAATGCTGCAATCACAGCAGACGTTCCCTGATTTAAAACCTTTCGCCTTGCTATTATTATATAAAATCATGTGTCTTCATGATAGTCTTGTGTCTTCGTGCAAGATGCAAGTAGGTGTAAAATGAGTAGGTGTGTCCATCTTTTGACTGATAGTGTAAATGAATACATAGTTTTAACTTATATAATGTTTCTGATGTGGCATCATTCTCAATTCTCTGAACCTGGTCATCCTGGCGTCCCTCATCAGCCTCATCCAGTTCAAATGTCTGCTTGACCAGGCCTCTCTGTTTTTCCTTCTTCTGCTCAGAGTAATGCGCAGCATGTGTGGTGCTGTAGCGCTGATGTCTAGGAGAAATTGCAAATGTGCAACAGCATCGTCATCAGGCCCGTTCTGACCGTGGCCTCAATAAAGCCAAAGGTCTGCCTGCTGTACATACTTCCTCTGAATGATGAGCCAGTCGTCTGTGTAAACTCCCAGGGCATCTCTCACTCTTGGGTCCAGAGTTCTGCAGGAGCAAAAGAAAGACATTTTTGTTTGGTACAGGACAGTAGTAACAAAGCAAAGAACTAAAACCAGGAGCTGATTCCACCAGCTTTTCAAATTGATTGGCTGAGATGTACATTATCACATCCCTAGAATTTATCCTTACAAAGTGATAACACCTATATATTATTTTAACAACACCAATTAAAAATACTTTTTGTTAAAACAGGCTCTTCATTGGCCTTCCAGAGCGTGCAAAATCTAATACACCAGTGCTGATGTGAGTTTTTTGAAACATTACACTTCTAATCAATATACGTTTGTTTGTCTTTCAGTACTACGGTACACCTCTAATTGGTATTAATTCCTGTGGTTAATAGATAGCCGGACTCCCAACACGTGATCAGCGTTGGGCTCTGCTCAGGGTGGGTGACACACATATGGATGGATTGTTACGCACTCTTCCTCAGGCAGGGCTGCCTCCAGTGTGGGACACTCCCTCTCCTGCAGGACGAGCTCCAGGTCATCCGGAGGGAAGTCCAGTAGCTGCCTCAGTGGGCCCTGCTCGGCCCCGGGCGGATGGTTACTCACATACTCCTCAAAGTCCACCGGCTCCACCACCTCCGTCAGGGGCACCTATACAGACATTACAGACTTTAATTAGATTATTTAATGGCAAATAAAACTTCATTCAATGTGTTTTCTTAATTTTCATGACCATTTACGTTGGTAGATTCTCACTGAAGGCATCAAAACTATGAATGAACACATGTGGAGTTATGTACTTAACAAAAAGTGGAGACCTGACCTCCACAGTCACCGGACCTGAACCCAATCGAGATGGTTTTGGGGTGAGCTGGACCGCAGAGTGAAGGTAAAGGGGCCAACAAGTGCTAAACACCTCTGGGAACTCCTTCAAGACTGTTGGAAAACCATTTCAGGTGACGACCTCTTGAAGCCAAGAGTGTGCAAAGCAGTAATCAGAGCAAAGAAACTAGAATATAAAACATGTTTTCAGTTATTTCACCTATTTTGTTAAGTACATAACTCCACATGTGTTCATTCATAGTTTTGATGCCTTCAGTGAGAATCTATCAAAGTAATTGGTCATGAACATAAAGAAAACAGAAGGTGTGTCCAAACTTTTGGCCTGTACTGTGTGTATATATATATACACACACACACACACACACACACACACACACACACACACATTTCAAAACAGTGTGGCGGTTACAGTAACAGTGAGGGTGACTTGTAGTACAGGCAGAAAAAGATTGAGGAAAGACCACTTCACTTCTGAAACCACAGGACAAATAAAAACTCAGCAGAGTGACGTCACAGTAAAAAGACGACAGAACTGCGATTCTGTGACACCATCTGACACATTGTCATTAATGGCATAATGTAGAAATAAAAAAGTTAAACAAAATCTACATTCATTTATGATTTGCTGACATCTACCAATCACTTGTATTAGGGCAGCCTGATGGATACAGAAATGAAAACTTGGGCATGAGCACAGAAACCCACAGGCTGATGGGCTCCTGGACGTTTTTTGGACATCTGCGGAGACCCATATTCTCTGGACACCTGCTTTCTGACCTCTGCTGCAACAGTTCTGAAAGAAAAAAAACCCATCAATATTAGTGCTGCACGATTAATCTAATTGCAATCGTAATCGCCATGTCAGTCTGTGCAATTACATGAACGCAAAAAGCTGTGATTTAAATTATTAGTACATGGATTGGATCGGCATTATATCCGATCCATTCTCTCATTCTCTCAAAGTTTGCGAGTCTCACTTCGGATGTGACGTATTTGGTCACATGACTTTCGATTCGGAGACATATGGTTAGACGCCGCATGACGCGCTGCATCGTACGTCAACGTCGCCGCCATATTGCGAGAGGCTCTGCTGTGGCGTGAAGGATATACATGTCTATGGAGAGAAGTGCATTAAAATGCCTCACTCTTGTGCTGCTTGGGGCTGTACAAACCGCTGTACGCTCCAAACCAGGGATTATATTTCATAGGTAAGGCTGGACAATTGTTTTTAATATATTTGGCCATTATAAAATCCCGTTTTATAAGTCTTAACCTTAGCTAAGCTAGGCTAAGATAGCGAAGCTTTGCATTCCTGTGTTCAAGTCAGCCTCCAAACAACGTTTTGGCTAAACGTAGGCATTAACTATTTAGACTGTTCTTAGCTGTTTAGTTTACTTTTTTCAAACTTTGAAGGTTTCCTAAAGAACTTCACAAAGTTTACAAATCTTAACCTTAGCTAAGTTAGCAAAGCTATGCATCCCTGTGTTCAAGTCAGCCTCCAAACAACGTTTTGGTTAAACGTAAGAACTATAATACGGGATTTTATAATGGCCAAATATAATCAAAACAGTTGTTTAGCCTTACCAGGGTTGTAGTTCGACAGTAATGTAAAAGAGTTTATGTGATTATTTAATTTTGTAGAATATTGTATTTTGAAAGCACTGGGCATTTCAGGTTATAAGTAGTTTGTATGTTTATCATATCGCAATCGCATATCGCAATATTGATCTCAATAATCGCAATATGTCTTTTTCCCCCAAATCGTGCAGCCCTAATCAATATATTCAGATTGTAAAACAACTCACTCATGGATCAACATCAACTTCCGGACTCTGCACTTAAGACTTCATATGAAGACTTCAACATGAAAACCAAACTAAACCCCTCCTAAACCCCTGCCAGTGACAACAGCAGAACTAGATCACATTCTAATGTAGACGAGAATGTGATTCGAGTAACTAGTGACTAAGGTCAGCATGGTTGAGGGCAGGTGTTCTGCTTGGCAAACAGAACATTCTGGAGTCCTTTTTTTGGAAATACATGACTGTCTGAGACACGGTTGCACGATTATGGCCAAAATGATAATGTTGTAAACACGGTTATTAATTGACTATTATTTGTTATTTTAGATAAAACACATTATATGGCACTTTCTATTTTAAACAAGGTTTTAAACAAGGTTCTATTTTAGTGAACAAGGTTTTCAGATTTTTGGAAATAAAAAAACAGCCTGTCAACATGTTCTGGTTTAAGAGATGACCAAAGACAGGTCACTATGAAAATACTTAATTTTTTAAATGTTCAATACTTAGATGAGCCTCCATTTACCCGCCTATTTGAAGAAAAATGACTGTAGACAGGGCATTCTTCGTTCGCTTGTTATTGTAGCCGTACGTTTATCTACGGTGTATATATCTATTAGGGCTTTTTCGAACCCAAATGAGGGACACTTTCTTGCTCATCTTGCCACTCAAGCCTACGGTTCCGTCCGCCCCTGGAGTTGAATTATTTAAATATCACCGACCATTATCTTAATTTTATCGAGGCAGCTAAATTCATGATCGCGGTTAAAACTCGATCCACTGGTCTGTTGGCGTTGAGCTGCATCGGGTGTTTATAGAAAATGAAATCAGAAACAGTTCTCAAATGTGGAAGCAAACCTGAACATTACAGTTCCTCTTACGCCTGCATGAAAAAAATGTGAGAAGCTTCACCGATTTGACGCAGGCCACCGCGGTCGGAAATGTCCACTTCGGTGCATCAGTCACGGCGAGTAAAGCAGACTCCGCCCGATCAAGCACGGGCCAGCTTTTAAAAACGGCCTCTCCGTCGCACCGCCACGGCCCTCGCTCCTGCCCAGCTCTGCAGTTGACCCGGACACCAGAGACGAGACGACTCCGTCCCCTCCCTTTCCTTTCAAAGACAGCGTGCGGTTTAAACACACACGCCGAGACACTGGCCGACAAACGGCGCATCGCTCCCCGTAACCACCCGGATACAGCCCCCGCTCCCCGAGAAGGACGACCGAAACGGTGAATTTCTGACAGCATTCGTCCGCGTCGGGCCAGCCTGTGGTAAAAGTAAACCAGCATTTAGTGAGCGGTCTGTCCATGATCTAGATTATCAACACTGAGCCCACAGGCTCCCCTAAACCCCATAATGAGCTTATACAGACACACAAGCTGGAGAGCGCCGGTGCAAGGGGCGCCGCGCTCATCTTCCCTCCAGGAAAGCGGAGGAACGCCGAGCTGAGAGCGACCACACGCCCTTTTCCTGCATCCTGCAGGGAAACAATGGCCGGGGGCTCCTGAGAATCCGATTTATCGGACGGGAAAGAGAGTTGTTGGACTTGTTGAAGTTGGAGGCTGTACACATACGTGGCAAACACCGTACAGAGGAAAAAAAAACACTGATGAGATTTCATGGCTGCCAGCATTGACTTATCTGAAGGCATAGGCTGGATGTTTACAAAGATAAATTAAAACGATGTATGCAGATATAAAGTCCCCAATTTATGGAAGATTTGATATGATGAGCAACAATCTGGCTCATCATAGTCAGTCGGTATTATCTGTCCTGATCAACGTTGTTATCGGCTCTCGGAAACTGAAGCTGCTCGTGTGCTCTGCAGGGATCTCTTCCACCCACATGGGCAACTGAGAGCGGGATGAAGGCATCTGATGAGCATCAGCAGCATCAACGCCCGCTTAGACCCCCACAGCACATCCAAGAGCTGAGAGAGGAGGAGGGGGGAGAGAGAAAAGAGTGAAACCAAAGACGAACCAGGAAACAACTGGATCTCGGGTCCCGAATCTTTACTCTTTTCTCGCACCGAACCTGCCCGCCTCAGCTCCCCCCCCCCGCGAACTAGTGCGCCAACTTCTCTCAACAACCCACAACACTGGCGCATCGGCGCGCAACGAGGTCGAGATTCGGGGAGAGAACCAGAAGTCCCGGTCCGAAAGTGCGCGGCCACGCACGACCCTTTCCCCCCGTAATGAAGGCGGCGTATCGGGTTATCGGTCGACTCGTCCGTCCGTTCGAACAAAAGACTCGGTCCCTGTCCAACCGTGCCCCAGACCTCCTGTTAAACAGGGTTCGAGCCCCCGGGTCGCCCTACCTGTTAATCTTGTGAGCGAACGCCCTCCTCTCGCTGGCCGACGCTGCCATGCCGTGCAGGCGCCGCCTAAAACATCCTCCTCCCGGTCTCCGCCTCGGCGCTCTGGGCGCAGGCTGCGCTCCCTCCGCTTCCTTGTGTGGCGCCCGGGATCCTAACGGTTCCTCCTAGCGGCCAGGAGCCGAAGAGCCGCGGCGGAGCCTCGCCGGACCGGTCCGGCCGCGCACGGCACGCCGGGAAAAGCAGGTGGAGGAGGCGCGGCCTGGGAATCTGTCTTCATGGGAGTATTTTTTGAAATGGTTGGATTCATTTTTTGCAAAGTGACACCCTACATACAGGAATAAATATTAGTGACAGATATTTAATAGTGAAAATAGAGACTAGAATAGGTAAAATAATAGTGATAGATAGATATTACAACACGTTTATAACCATAATAAATGAATAAAGAAGGTTGTCAGCCAACTAATGCTTCCTCCTCTCAAAACACTTTAATCCAATTTTAGTAGCCCACAAATAATACATTCATCAGCTAGTTTTATTGTCTTTATTATTGATTATTTGTTATAATTGCCTTTTTGTGGACAGACACTTCACCATGATTGGAAGACAATGCTTGAGTTTCTACTGAGTACTTTTTTTCATTAAAAAGTATACACACGCATTTACCCTTAACATTCTTACTCACTTTGTTAGCTGTTACATTAGCCAAAATTAAAAATAATACATTAGCACAAACCAGTGTCGTTATAGGTTACACTGCGAGTTTACTACACAAACAAGTCTACTGATACTACTAGTAGTATCCTATTTTTTATCTCGTGGTAATTTATGATATGTACGCAGTGGAGAGCAGAAAACGGGCTGAGCGGTAAACCGGCCGCTCGCGTTGCCTGATGGGTAATGTAGTTTGCTTCGGGACTTCCGGACCGACATCTCCGCAGGCCGTGGCTCAGCTTTCTCAGCAACGGACAAATCCGCCGTACTGCCCTCTGGCCACGAGGGGGAGCGCGGCACCGTAATCAGGCCCGCAGGGCAATGGCCGGGGAGCTCGTCCCGAAAAGGCGGTGTCCAAGCATTTACCACGCCGCCATTCCCGTTGTCCAAATGCAGCATGGGCCAGATTTGATCCGCGACGGCTTCCACTCAGCAGTGATTTACTGACTCAGTTTGATAATATGAATGAATATTAATGACCGGTACAACATATAGAGGTATGCTTTTGACCTCAAAACGACCTTTACATCTGCTTATGCTATCACATATGGAGAATAATGGCTGGCCTTTTATAACAATAAACATTGATACAGTTAACCATCACCATCTGATTAACTGCAACTTTATGATTCTCATTGCTGCCGTTAATGAACAGTTCTGCTTAAAATGTTTAAACGAGCAAATCTGCAAATAAATATAATTTGCTTTTATCGTCTCCATCCACTAGCCAGGAAATTCTCGCCCGTTTACTGTAAAACCTTCACGCTGCCTCCTTTCTCATTGTTTCCATTTCCTCCCCCACCCTTTCTGGCAGTGAAGTATGACCACAGAGCGCTGCTGCGCCGCGCCCCTCCCTCGCCCATCAGCCTGGTCCATTAATTCAGCACCAAGGAGAGCTGCTGCAGGTACGGCCGGCTAGAAAGGCTGAAGCCGTGTAAGGACACATCTGGGCAGTCCAGGCAGGGACCAGGGAAGAAGAAACGTGCACGACAGCGTCCATGCGGCTGAAGCCGAGGAACAGGAGGCATCTTTTCTTTTTTTTTTTTTTTGGTGGTGGTGGTGGTGTTGGTGGTGGTTGAGTCCCTGTCATCACAGGCCGGAGTCAGGGGCCAGAGACCGTGGTAATGAAGATTAATGAATCAATCTCCCTTTCTCCATGCAAGGCCAGGGGCTTTACTCTGAAAAAAGCCAAGGCTCGCTCAGCGCCCCTCATCAGCAGTTATATGGGAAGGCATTCCTTTTTCATTAGCGTGATGGATGTTTTCGTTGTGAACACACAGGGGTCTCATAATTATCCTGCCCAAAAGATGGGATTGTGTCCTTCAGTATGAGGGGACAGCTCAGCAGAGTTAATGAGCCATATTCTTGCAATTACATTAAAAATATGGGCTCACCGCACTGCGTCTGTAATACACCCCATTTTCCCCGTTCAAGTCTTCGTATCAACGCCGCTGCGACAACCCGTACACAACCGTTGCACAACTGCAGCAACTGAATTACAAAAATGTGACACCTTGCTGTTTGAAGGTTTGAAATATACACGCTACACTGAATGTGTAATGTGTGCGTGAGTCATGCAGGGACATTATGATGTAGGCTGTATGTGTGCATGCACGGTCTGTTTGACCTATACCTCTCTCTATCCCATCTCCTCTCCCTCTCTCTCTCTCTCTCTCTCTCTCTCCATCTCTGCTTCGAAGGCTTTCAATTCCTCGACCAGCACCATTGTAGAAGTGCCCCTCCCCCAGCGCAACAGCGAAGCCACCCACCCGCCCGCCCGCCCCTCCTTCCCTGCTGCATTACCAAAGAACAAAAGCGAGAGTGTCAGACACCACCCTCTAGATCTTTCACACCCCAGCCCCCCTCCTCCCTTCCAGATGGGGCTGCTTTTCCAGAGTCTCTCTCTGAACCCCAAGAGTCCTCCAAAATGGACGCCCCTCCCCCCTCCAAGCCTCACTCAGCTGCCCGTCATCCACCTGCTCGCCCGCCACGCGCCCGTGCCCAGGGCACACCCCCTTCTCCACCCTCCCCCCGGCCCTGACAAGGAGACCCATTAAAATCATTAACCACTTGCTTGCTGTGGCCCGGCTCCAGGACGTTGGCGTAAAAGACTCGTCGGCTCCCAGACTCCTCCGAGGGAAGCGGTCGAGAGCAAGACGTTGCCGGCCAGGGCTTGTGCACGTGAAACGGTTTCCCAGCGCAACGGCAGACCATAAGGGCGGAGGACTAAACAGAGAAATAAATACTGGATGCATGCAATAAAAAAAAGAGAGAAAGACACAGTTGGTGATGCTGTGTGTGTATGTGTGTGTTTGTGTGTGTGTGTGTGTGGGGGGGGGGGGGGTCCAAACGTGAATACAAATGCTCAGTGCAGACTGTGAGATGAGGGCTACCGGTTCACATCGCAAAGCCAGTTGCATTACACAACAAATTGCCAGATTATCAAAAAAAAGAAGCAAAAAACTGACAGAGAGCAACAATTGTTGTTTTTTTTTTTTTTTTTTGGTCTCGTGCGTCAAGGCAGATGCTCACTTGATTGTTTTCTTTGAGGGCAACAACACGTTGCATCTTAAGGAGAGTGTCTTGCTTTTAACCCCCCACCTACCGGGGCAGCCTGTGCCCCTGGGGAGCAGGAGAGAGGTGTAGCGGTGGGGCTGCATCTGTCACCGGACAGCTGTTGGTCCATTAATGGAATTTTGTCCTGCCGGGGCTGGGAAGGGGGGGGGGCTAATGACTTCTGAATAAGTTAAAAATCAGCTTAATTGCACAAGAGGAACAGCAAGGTTATTTATTTGTTGCGCGTGTCCCTTTCATCTCTTTCGGCACCTTTTTAATCCTCCCACTGCGGGATTATCCCGTGATTACAGATAAACAACACATTATGCAGCCCAGGCTTTGCGGCATGCATTTCAAACACTGCGCACAACGTTGAAGTACAGGATACGGGGATTCAAAAAGGTGCATCTGGGCCTACTGGCTTAAACGCGGTTCTTCCTCTTCACTTTTCTGTATACATACAGAAAAAAAATATGGTTGCTGTAGGTCTACAGCTTTACCAGAAGTCAGATTTCCATGATTTATTCTCATCCTGATCTGCAGGAAATGACCAGCCCCCCACTGCCCCCTGTAACCCCCCCTTTATCCTGCTCGCCCACCCCCCAAAAGGGTTCAAACACCCAAATCAATGAGAAGAAAGAAGAGTGGGTTCTGGTCCTCCCTCTGCATCTGTTCGGGGGGAGATGGATGGAGGGGATGGGGGGGTGTAATACACTCGTGGGCCGGAGAACGGGAACAATATCGGCCCATCTGTCACAGGCAACCTCCTCTCTGCCGAAAATGAAATAAACTTCATAACCATGAAGCCCTGCATTGCACTGTTTGTGCTGGATATTAATGCCAAGGGCTGCGATTCACACCGGCCATTGGCACCTGATCCTCGCGTCTCTCTGGCATCATTTTTAATGCATCGTAACGGAATACTACACGAACACACCAGCACATCCCCAAAGAAAAGCATAAGCTGTAATCTGCCTTTTTTAAAAAGTGATCTCTTGTGATTATGTCGCAGGATTTATGTCGTGTCACATCTGCAGCAACGTTGTACCGGAGTCAGATTCTGTTGATGTCAGTGCGGGGTTTTGGGTTTCAGGTTTAAGCCCCCCTCCCTCAACGATATAATACGATATTATATGATATTATATTCCATAGCGGTGGCTCTGCCTGCTAAAACAAACAAAACTGACACACGCCAGGGTGAAAGAGCAGGAAATTTACTGGTTGGAGGGAAGGGAGGGCAACACTGAGACCCCCGCCCAGCCCACCCCACCCCTGGGCCTCCACAAAGCGCTCAGTGGCAGGTAGGGCTGCAATCTCGGTCATTCATTTTTAATTCCTCCAGAGCTTCCGGTCAGACTAATGTGCTATTGATTGTGGGTCTCCCATTACTGTAGCTGGGCCGGAGAGGGTGGGTGGGAGGGGGAGAGGGGTGGCGGGAGACTGAAAGTGGAGAAGGGGGGAAAAACAGACAGAAATAAATAAAACTGTAACGCGAGGGCCGAAGGGAGAACAATAGGCCAGGATTTGTCCGAATGCGCGCCCGCTAGTATGCTTACCAGACGCCAGGCGGAGATCCGCAGGTATTATATCTGGCCCTGAAAAGCACGAATCTGAGCGATGTTAGGGAGGGGTCCACCCACCGGCACCTAAAAGGCAGCGGATGTGTTAGGGTGTAATTAAAGGTAACATGAGGTGACCTCCGCTCACTCCTGACTTTGGCCTGGAAGCCGGAGGCCCTGAGCAAAGTGGAGGAGATTGAGCTGAGACGGTGAAGGATGGCGCTGTGTATTACATTTTTGTTTTCACCTGGATAATGCCACAGACTGGTCTAGATGAAAGACTAATAACCGCATATCTGGTTTTGAACTATTTTGAATTATTTTTTATAGAGTAATGCAGAGAAATGGACGTGTTAATGAGGATGTGCATCTTTTTATTGCATCCCTGGCACACAAAGGCCTTGTACAGCCACTTAGTGTAGACGTGAAAACACAGCGAGACCCCAAAAAATCTACACGCATCGCCCAAACACGCAAGAGGTTGCAAGGCAGAGGTGTAATCAGTAAGCAAAAAGACGAGAAGCGGCTCCTACTTCTGAGAGTTCCTCCCACCAACCTGTCTGGTCTAATAATAGCCCAGAGACAACATGGAGAGACGGTGCAGGGGAGCCACGGGGAAAAAACACCAGACGACGTGAATAAACCGCGCCGCATAAGGCTCATATCCGTCCCACCGATAACGTTCTTAAGGTCACTGGTTTCCGGGGGTCTGTTTAACGCTGAGACGTTCCACCGTGTCTAGCAATGTCCCGAGGAGCCGAATAGTCAGATGCAGTGCCAAATGTCACACATTTCAATAAAACAATGGATGACAAGAGAAATGATTTTTCTTGACCGATTTGCTCTGTTAATATCATAATAATTATCAAACTTCAAAAAATTCTCTTGCGGTACATACGGCGAGAACAAAAATTCTTAAAGGGTAATAAAGCAGCGTAATGTGAATTACAACCAGGGGCCATATTTGGCAACGTATCTTGCCTATCTTGCAAAGAGATAAAGGTAAAGCCATTTATGCCTCCTAGCCGTATTATGATTGGTCTCATTAATTTAAATGATACCAGCATTAGACCAGTGCTATGATAATTTTTTTTTTTTTTTTTTTTAGATTTTCTTGAAAGATAAAAAGCAGCATCAGCACTCACTGCGATTACGCTGCAATACCCAGACCACTCATACTGCCTTAATGTCTCTGTGAACAAAAGCAGTAGGGCTCTTCATGACCAGCTCTGGAGGGGCCTCCAAAAATGAAAAATCATCATTGAAATTAGTATTTTAAAAATAAAAGGAGAATGGAGAATGGGGCGTGGGCTTCAGGCAAGCTGGAACGTTTGAACGTCCGATTCAGCTTGTTTAATGGGTGCTTCACGTGCCCTCTTACCCACAGGGTGGATTCAGCTGCCTTTCTGCCAACGAGGGCCCCTAATGAGGGGGCACAATTAAGCCGGTTTATTCACAGCGAGTGTGAACTGGGAGTGCACAGGCCTGCCGTCGGCTAACAGACCTGGATGCCTTTGTGCAATAAGTGCTGCTTTTTATTCACCAGACAAAGAGGAAAACAACGGCCTCACCTAATAGCAAATCCTCCATTTTTGTCTTTATCCCATTCTCTTACACACACACACACACACACACACACAGAGACACTCTTACGCATCCGGTCGTACGGTCTGTGGAAAGTCACGGCTTGACAGCGTGGAGGGGGCGGGGTTAAGACAGAATGACAGCGGGGACCCATCTCTATCCTCTTATTAACGCTTAACGAGTGCTTTCCTCATGCAATATTCATCCCTCCTAATATCACCCAAGCTCAGCACCCAACTAGCGACTTATGTAAGGCATTTATGTAAAATATCAGACAGGGCCTGCGTTCAGGAAAGCAAGTGGGAGAGAGCTGCGGGACAGAGAGGGGAAGGGAGGAAGGGCAACAGGAAGGCAGCGTCGAGCCGAGGGGTGCAGAAAGCGGAGGGAGAAATGATCTGGCACAACTCCGGGAAAATCAGCGTCGCCCGGAGCGGCCATGCTTACCCAGGGTAAACCCTGCCTGGAAGCCCGCCGCTTACTGCCCCTGCCCGCCGGGTCTGCATTGGTCCCGAGTCAGAAACGTTTAGACTTTTTTTTTTTTTTTTTGACAGAAAACATGGCGGTTCGAGGTTCACGGACGTGACAACATGGAGGCCGTGCGGAAGACGGGCGTGTCTGTCCGCCCGGTGTAACAGGCTGCATATTTTCACCGACAGGCGCCCTCGCTCCCCTGCCGAGCCCCCCCCCCCCCCCCCCGTACCTGCACGCCGCTTATCAGTAATCAGAACAAAACGCAAGCCGCAATCACTGATCCCACAGCAGCGGCGCGTCCTTCTCAAGGTCAAGCTGGGACATTACAGCAGAACAAGCCGACGGGCTTCACACATGCACACACAGAGAGAGAGAGAGAGAGAGACTGTACCGCACACTGTACACATGACCAACACACAAACGCACGCAACCAGAGAGCCATCATATCAAACTGTGCATCATCCACACACCCCCCCCCCCCCACACACACACACACACACACACACACACATCCCCCGGGTCACGGGCCTGCGGGGATCTGAGCAGAAATAGGTCATTTGTCACACATCATGTCCTGGGGCACGGGATACATTATAGATGAGACCAAACAGGCCGTCTCAGCGAGCACTCGCCACACTCGGCGAAAGAGGCAGGCACGATGACGACTGCCGTAATCAGGAGATGACTGGATAATGAGCGACGTGGTGACAGCTTCACTTCCGTTTCAAACGTTCGCTAAATACACTTGAAATTATCTTTTTTAAAATTTTTAAATTTAAGATCCTCAGGCTTTTGCAAAGTTATGTTTTTCATTTTTACAATCTCATAACCTCCACCCACTAAATGGCTTAATCCATGAAATCATTTTGAAATGATGAAACCGTGACTACACGAGTGAAACTCCGCGTCAAGCCTTCATGTGGAATATATTCATATTTTAGGTGTGATTGTTGAAAATTGAGTATTTTTTTTTGTCATGTATGTTAAAAATATTTACATTTCCAGATGGCAGTCACCTTTACTATGAATTCCCCAAACACTGTTTCTTACTATTACTGTACATTCGTCAAACAGATCATTTGTCAGTTTATTAAAAATGCTGTTAATAAAATGTCCTCAGTAAGATCACCATTAAGGACAAATATTGACCTTGTCACCCCCCCCAAACCCCTCCCCCCCCCCCCCCCCCCCCCCCCCGGAATTGTGTTTGCTGGTGAAGATTTGTAAATCCGCAGTATCAGTAACGTTAGGAGGTAAACTGTGATACAGGATTAAAGTTTATCTGTTGGCTTACGGTGACTAAGCGTGGGACCAGTGTAGGCTGATCCAAGATCAGTCATTTTTCACTCAGTAGGCCGAGGCCTAGAGAGCAAAAATATTATAGATATTTTTCCCAATTGTACCTCACGTATAAGAATTTAGTTTAAATTTCTAAAAAAAAAAAAAAAAACAGTCTTTTTGCCCCCGAGCTTGTTTGTTTACTGGCGACTGGCGGCGTGTCGTGGTAGTACTGCGTCCCCGGTGTGTGGAGCGTGACGACATGAGGACAGAGATGCAGCCGAATGTTGAAAACGCAGGGAGGGGGGAGAGAAAAAACAGAGACCGAAAGAGATGCGAGGGACCGAGGAGGGAGAGAAATCTCTGGTCTTCTGCTGCATCCATCTGCTCTGATGCAGGTGGAGCTCTATTCAGTCAGCTCTGCGTGTGTGTGCGTGCGTGCGTGCGTGTGTGTGTGTGTGTGTGTGTAGGGGGGGCAGGAAGAAAGGCAGGGAAGGAGGGAGTGGAGAGATGGATGGAAGGGGGGGGGGGGGGGCATCATGGTGATCTTTCCTGAAGGGGATAATGGGAGAGGAGCGCATTGCAATGGCTGCCATGTAGTTCCCTCCCTGCACAATTAGCCAATCAGAAGCGGCCTCTGGCAGCCAGAAGGACACATAAAAGAAGAACATTGCAGCAGAGGCACAGAAGGAGACTGCGAGGACCTGGGAAATACACACACACACAACCGGCAAAGCAGAAACCCTCCCCTGGACACACCCTACCGGGGATCACTGCTTCTCTTTTTTTTTTCTGAGCCATCGCCCACGCCGATCGGAGAGAAACCACTCGCTCATCATCATCGTCCTGAAGAAAACCCCCCTTCTCCTCATTTTCACTCTGCAGAGGACAACCTACAATCTCAAGGGCTGAGACTCCCTGGCAAAGACTGTCTTTTCCCCCCTTTTTTCTTTTTTTTCTTTTCGTTTGGAAATTGCCGCCGTCTTTTTTTTCCCCACCCCACCATCCCGAATCCAGCGGAGGGAAGGCCGCGGTATACTGAATCTGTACGAAGAGAAGCAGAGAAGATTACCGAGCATCGAGACCTGCCAATCGAAGGACCTACATCACTGACATCTCTGGGCATCAAGAATGGTTACTGTACGTACACCTCCTTTCTTCCTCTTCCTCTTCCTCACACATGATGGTGGAGCAGGAACGCGCAGATATCGTCTCTATTGTTATCAATGTCATTCTCCAGTATACACACGCACGCACGCACGCACGCACGCACGCACCAGGGCAGCGCTTGCTGTCGGGGCAGGGTTGATGATGGGAGGATGCTGCGGAGACCTTTAATTCCTCCATCTTACGGTCAATCGTTTTCCGCGTCCGTGATTGGTCGGCTTCTTTCTCCTTCCTTTTTTAAAAGGTAGAACGTGTGCATGTATGTTTATGTGGAGAGTTGGGAATTTCGGACGCGGCGACGGATGTGCGGAGGCCGCGGCGGCAGGTGGGGGGCGGACCGCGGCAGAGGGGGATGCTCGAGACAAAAACACGATGCCTCGGAGGCTGAGAGCCCACCGGGGGGCTCGACAAGAAGAAAGAGAAATAAAAATAATAGAGAGAGAGAGAGAGAAAAAGGGTCGAGTCACATCGGCGGGGGGAGGCGCAGGGTGGAGGAGGAGGAGGAAGAGGAGGAAGAGGGGGAGGAGGAGGGCAGCGCCGGATTACGCATCCTTCGGTTCGGATTGAATCAGGCGAAAAGTCTGGGAAGGGGGGAAATTCCTCAGGGTTCTGTTCCGGATGGACAGAAAGATGAAATATAAATATAAATATACATACATATATTAATCGCATGCACGGAGAATCACGCGTGTCGCCGGGACAAGATGGCACGGAGGAGGAGGAGGAGGAGGAGGAGGAGGAGGAGGAGGCAGATTTGGGTGTGTCTGCGCGATTCAAAAGGCGAGACGACGTCGCCGGCACGCGCTGCATCCCTGAAAAACGGGACAAAACCACGCTCCTGGGATAAAGGGTACAGATCGAAATCGAAATTGCGAGGTGGGCCACGTGGTCCCCCGTCCCGGCCCCGGTCACCCCGCACGTCCCACGAATACCCGCGCTCGTCGTTTACGCGGACAAAGCGACTCCCCGCCACGTGTCCCGCGGAGAACCCAACCCAAGGACAAGGACCCCACAAGCACCCACATTAAAAAAAAAAAAAAAAAACCCCACAACGCGAACACGCCGAGCGCGTCCGGGCCGTGCGTCGTTACGTAAGGCGCGCGCGGCTGTGAGCGCTCATTGTTCCCGGAGAGTCGCGCAGCCTCCGGCCTCGACACAAAGCGCCACTGTTTACATTAATATTCATAGTGCCGCCATAGTCTCGGCGCGGGGAGAGCGGGAGCGGGGCAGGGGGAAGAGGAGGATGAGGAGGAACGGGTGGCTCTTTTGTTCGCTCGCGTCAATACGTTTATTCAGCAGAAGGCGCCGGATTTGTGAATGCCTCCGGAGCGCGCGCTCCCGCTGCCTTTCAGCAACGCGAACGGGATAAAAAAAAAGAAAAAAAGGAATAAAACGAATAAAATGCGTTCTTTAACACGCGCGCGCACGTATCTGTTGTTTTTTTATTTTATTTTTATTTTTTTTAATAACTGCAAAAACGCGGTCGGAGCTGCGCGACGTCGTCCCGGCTGACGGGCGGCCACTCCCTGCTTCAGCACGCTGGAGAGCGACCGGCTTCAGGCCGCGTCACGGTGTCTGGAGAAGTTCCTACATGTACAACGCCTGCGTATCCATATATACATCTCCACATATATATATATACACACATACACACACACACACACACACACACACACATATACACACATATATATCTAAAAAATAAAGATAGAGAGCGAGACCGGGACCTGGTGGGATTAATCCCGGCTGCCCTGTTGTTCATCAGATGCCGCTCTGATCCCGTAATCTGCCGCTCGGACCTTTTTTCTTTTGGATAATCTCGTAATCTGTCACCGAGAGGCCTTATTTGCGTTCACTGGCTTCAGCGGTATAGACGGGTTTATTATTATTATTATTATTTTTATTTTTATTGTCTGTTTATTTATTTATTTATTTGTGTTTCATTTTATTGACATTTTTTCCCCCAAGACAATATTAATTGTAAGCGTGGTGGAAACGACACCAAGGTGTGGCCCAGACAGGAAACAGGAAGTGTGCCTGCGGCCATGTGACGTGGGTGTCATCAGAGACTCTTTTGTTCCCCTTTTTTTCGGAGATGACCTCAGAATTCAAGCTTCTTCCTATTAAAATGAAAGCACCTTAACTAACTTAATCATTTAAATTATGTTCAAATGTGCCCTCACCTCTCAGACGCGGAAAAACATAAACGAATGTAAAAATCAAGCGAAGTGAAAGCCAAAAAATGGAATACATTCAGTGGTAACATCGTGATTTTTCGGAGAATATTTTATTGTGCATCAGGGTAAATTTTAAGTATGTTTTTAATTAAAGAGACACTGCCACATGTGGTATTGTAGGAGATGTTTTTTTGGGAGCAGCAGTGCAGGCCGGGCCCTTGTATGCGTGCAGGTCCGGGTCCAGGATGCAGCCAGTGCTGATGCAGTGCATTAAATATTGACAGAGATTTCTCATGTCCCCGAAATAGCAAAGTACAGGCCGGGACATGGAGCAGCATGGCCCATCCGCTGAAAATCTGCCCCTGTCTAGAGCTTTTATCTTTCGTTTGTCATCCGTGGACCATTTTAAATGAGATTTTGCTCATTGAGAACGCATACTTAAAAAAGAAAGGATAAGACTCCACTCCGCCTTAACCTACTGTGGGCAACCATGAACACAAATCGAGTTTCTGCTTGTGTCAGCCAGTCTCGGAGGCCTGACATAGCTGGTGGCTTATATAACGCTCTCCACCACTTGTCACACTGGAAGGCTGGCCTGCCATGGGGAGGCTCATTTTAGTTTGGCGAATCACATTTTCCTCCCTTCTTGTCACTTTCTGTAAAGCCTGATCCTTGTTTGTTCTGAAACACTTTGCTGTTTCTAGCCGGGCTTCTGCTCGGGCTCCTGCACGGCCAGCACTGACCCACTTAAACACTTTCAGGAGCTTTAAGTCGCATGTGACATTTCAAATGTCTTTAGACGATATTTCAGAAAAGATCCTGAGCTGTTTTCGTTATTCGGTGGCCTGTGAATGGAGAAAAAAAAAATCAAGAACAATACGATGACGACCACTTAAAGAAGCGCACTTGCTCCTGATCCACATTTGCAGCGCTTTTATTTTTAGGCTTCACCTCCCCCAGCCTCCCGCACCCATCTCTCCTCGTCAATGTCAATTGGACTTCAAGGTTCTGCCACAATAAGAGCTTCATAATTCTAATATGGTCAAAGTAAAGCATTATTGTGCATTTCTCTCTCGCTCTCTCCCTCACACACACACACACACACACACACACACACACAGAGTTAAAAGTCAAGCAGTCAGCCAATAGCAACAGTCGTCAAGCCACTGTTACCTGGGCAACCTGGTTCGAGGTAATGCTCAAGGCGAGAGAGAGGGGGGGGGACTGAAAAAAAGCGAAGCACGGAAAGAAAAAGGGCGGTGTGTGCAGCGCTACGAAAGAGTCCGGAGGTTGATTTTTATTTTTAAAATTGTACACCTACAGACGCTTCTACCGAAAAACACGCTTGTGCGTTTGAAATGTGTAAAATGAGAGGAGAATTCTCCGCTAATGAAGCTGCTGCGGCTGTGACTCTGGGGGGCTTCGCTGTGGAAGGACACCTCCCAGTGTGTTCAGGCTGTGTTCAGTGATAGCCACTGTAGGAAACACACACACACACACACACACACACACACACACACACGCACACACCATAAGATGGCATTAAAGCTTGGAAGGTCAATATGGCTGAAATCACATCCTCCCTCATGTCGGGGGGCGGAATGATATAGAGCGCATCAGACGGCGCTGCTGCTGATCTAGACGCCCTGCAGTGAGGGCAGAACGGAACAGTTTTGTGCTGCGGGTTCTAAGCAACGTGTCCGGGATAACCGGGGCCGAGCGCGTTTGGTCGGAACGTCACTTTCTCTTTGTCTGTCATCCACCCTCTCAGCCGCCATCACCGTCGAGCTGGTGTAGTGATGTAACGCTGTTTGACCCTAGATAGAGGAAGGGGGGATGGGAGGAGAAAAGGGACGGTGACATCTGCAGGGCCAGGGGCAGAGAGCGAGAGAGAGGGAGGGGGGGGTTGAGGGACGGGGGGGTGGAGTGTGGTTATTGTGCCTTTGTCTTCCAGCACCTCTTGACCACTCACTAAATGTGACAAGGGAGGAAGTGTGGAACTTTCCACTGTACACACTCACACACACATTGAATGTGTCCGATTTGTGAATTGGCCCCAGCAGATAATCAGCACCATGGAAACCCAGGTGTCCAACGGTCCGAGCGGAACCAGCCTGCCCAACGGCCCGGTGATCAGCACCAACGGCGCCACGGACGACAGCAAGACCAACCTGATAGTCAACTACCTGCCGCAGAACATGACGCAGGAGGAGTTCAAGAGCCTCTTCGGCAGCATCGGCGAGATCGAGTCCTGCAAGCTGGTGCGAGATAAGATCACAGGTAGCTGCGAACCGGACTTTTACAGCGATGGCATTTTGAAGGACAGTGCAGGGGCCACTACATGCTGTGTGTGTTTGCGTGACATTGCAGGCCAGAGTTTGGGCTACGGTTTCGTCAACTACTCCGACCCCAGCGACGCCGACAAGGCCATCAACACGCTCAACGGTCTAAAGCTCCAGACCAAAACAATCAAGGTAAGAGCAGCGCCGCTTTCTCCTCAATAGAGAGGAAGCGGCACGGAGGGAAAAGGGGTCCGAGGGGCGGAGAGCCAGACGCCGGCGGGACAGAGGGCCGCAGGAGGGAGGGAGGGGCCGAGCGAGGGAGGAGCCGAGCCAGAACAAAGGCAGAGAAGAAAAGAGAAGGGCCAGAGGAGAGAGTGGAGGTCAGAAAGCAAGGGCCTGTGCGCAGAGGTGATTGTGATGGAAATGTAATTAGAGAGGCTCGCTGTGGGGCAGAGGGGGTCATGCTACGGAGACCCATCTGCCTCCAATCTTGGCTAATTAGGGGTTCCTTTGTCCCGAACACAGGCGGGTATTGGGGGTTGAGATTTATACCTTGCCCGGTCAACACCACACCTGCTCGGTGTAGATCAAAGAGCCAAGCGAAACGTAGAGATTCGGACGGCATCAGATTACACGAAGGGTAAAAAAATGAAACGCCGATATTTCAGAGTAAACCGACTTGAACCTGGGAAGAGTGTTTACAACTCCACGAGTTGTTAGAGACACGCAGTGAAGGTTCAACTCTAGACGGTGACACTATATTGAGTAGAAGTAACTCTGATTAGTCAACACTGGCCGTGGAGTCACTTTTACTCACATTTTGAGTGTTATCTGTTACCTGTAAAACTCTTTTTTTTTCACCGCGTAATATGACCACAAGGAGCATGCCTGTGATTTACATTTGATAAATCATAATTTATATATAAATATAGTGTTTTATTTTTTCACTATTGAGAGGCGACGTCAGTTTGCCTCAGCAAATGTCACATTTCGCAATGTCAATAAAGGCATTGTGAGTGAGCGATGGCAGGACAGTGCAGGAAGGGGGGTGGTCAGGGTTGTGACAGTGGGGGGGTGGGGGGGTTAGCGTGGGGACCAGAATGCCAATGACGGGATTAGGGGCCATATGGGCTTCAGGCACCATCTGTACTGTGGGAGCGATAGGGAGAGGGTTAATTATAGGGCACAATCCGTTCCCCCTGCACCCCGAAGAGCACAATGTCTGCACAACACCACACACCCATGCGTCAAACAATGATGCCCCTGACAACGCACAGATACAACGAGCCGCACACACCCCCGCCCTGCTGTTCGCAGCGCTGTAAACGTGTGCTGCAGTCTAATCCAGCCTCATTATGACCTTTCACCTTTTATCGTCCTGTGCCATCGGCGCGGTTTGTGGCTTCTTCGGAGGGGCTCCGCGTGTTTGGCAGTTGTCAGGGACGCTGGTTGTCTTGTGATGTGTTTACATGCTTTGCTGGTTGCCAGAGAGGCCATTTCCCCTTGAGGAGAGAAAACAAAGGGAAGGAGGAGAAGAGGGGAGGGGCGCTGTCTCTATCTCAGAAAACACTCACAAGCTCCTTACACACACACACACACACACACAGTGGCACGCTCAAATTGACTTTCCTAATCAGCCGCATTCACCGGCATTCGCGCAGCAGCACTTCAGCAGTTCAGCCTTCTTCATGTGTAAATCGCGCATGGAGTTAATTGCGCATTTAGTCGACCTTAATACCTTTTACACAGAGACCAAATGAATATTCTTTATTCCAGCATTATGCGCTCAAGTCGTTCTCTCATCGTGCGTCATGGGCTTGGCTTTTAAAATCACACAAAATTACATATGTGTATATATATATATATATATATATAAATCTTTATAAATTACATTATAAACTGACCGCACAGTATTTTTTAGAATTGTGTTACTGTGCTGCGGCAGCGGCGAGCAGGTGCTTTCTTGTCAGGGTGGAGGATGTGGCCGGGTGTTTACTCGAGTGGCCGTTAAACAGGGAGACGTGGGGAAATTGAAAAAGAGCAATGCGGATGCGCATTTAGCTTTTTCACCCCGATGGCGCAGCGCCACCTCACAACGCAACATCAGACAGCCATTCACAACAAAGGGGCTAATTAGCGAGGTGGACCGCAGCCCCTTCGCAGGTCTTAGCGTCCGTTGCAGTCGCAGTTCTTCAAACGGCCCTTCGTTCCAGGTGTCCTACGCCAGGCCCAGTTCAGCCTCCATTCGAGACGCCAACCTGTACGTGAGCGGCCTCCCCAAAACCATGAGCCAGAAGGACATGGAGCAGCTGTTCTCCCAGTACGGCCGCATCATCACCTCTCGCATCCTGGTGGACCAAGTCACAGGTACAGCCTTAACTCCCTACCAGTGGCCCGGCCACTCTGGGTGACATTGTCTCGTGTTGTTTAACGTGAGTTAAATCTGGAGGAATTCAATGATTGGCAACTCTCTCATTCGGGAATATTTGACTTTACGCTAGAGAACCAGCCACATGTCTTAACACATAATGCCATGCTTAATGCCCGTTTCAAAAGAGTGCCCTATTTCTGCTTAAAGATAAAAAAAATGAATGAATCAGTAAAAGAGCAAAAAATATTAATACTAATCAGCTAGTTAGAAGAAAATTGAGAAAACTGATAGAAATGTATGCATTCCAAAACCAAGGATAATCTTCATCTAGCCCTTAATACCAAATGAAATGAAAGAAGTTGTGAAATGTACGATACAGAGGGGCGAGCTCAGTTCCACTCAGGTACTAACGTTGCCCTGCTCTTTGCCCCTGTGCCCCGGAGCAGGCATATCGCGAGGTGTGGGCTTCATCCGGTTTGACAAGAGAAACGAGGCGGAGGAGGCAATCAAGGGCCTGAACGGGCAGAAACCCCTGGGCGCGGCCGAGCCGATCACCGTCAAGTTTGCCAACAACCCCAGCCAGAAGACCGGCCAGGCGCTGCTCACCCAGCTGTACCAGACAGCCGCCCGCCGCTACACCGGACCCCTGCACCACCAGACCCAGCGTTTCAGGTACTGAAGCCAACCGCCCGCCACGTCCTCCGCGGCCCACTACTTATGGCCATCTTTGCCGTCACCACCTTCTTCCCTTCTCTCTGGCTCTTCTTTTGACTGCAGCATGTTCGCATCGTAAAAAAAAGTAAAAAATTAAGCTCGCTCGTCTCGGCATTACAACAAAAGTACTAATTGTAGTGAATAGTCAGCACAATGACTATTCACACTCACCACGGCCTACAGGCCGCAGGCTTCTCTCTGATTGGCGGATGCAGAGGCCCACGGGCCAGTCGGTAGTACAGAGCGCCATCTGGTGGCTGAAGGAGCTGCACGTCAAAATTGAGAGGATAAGAAAAGAGGAAAGAAGAAGAAAAAAAAATCACTGTGTGTCAGATCTTGCGACTAACGTCTCCACCTCCTCCATTTTCCTTCTTCCATTGCAGACTCGACAATTTACTAAACGCCAGCTACGGAGTCAAGAGGTAAATGCCAAAAAAGGTGTCATTTGACAAAAAATAAATAAAAAATGAAGAAACATCCATGCCTAGACAGTTTCAAACAAAGTGCCATCGGAATATCACCTGCTGAAACCCTAAGAATACACAAAAAAAAATTAATTCAGTTCGGCACAAACCTTAATGCCATAAGCAAAGTGTGCATTCCCCCCCCATAAAGACAACTAGCTACAGCAGCAGGACATTCTGATACGGCTTTGTTTAATGTTTTTATTCTTCTTTTTTTTTTGGTTTTGAATGACTTCAGTCCAACCGGTTTTGGATGTGTTTTGTTATGATACTAACATTTTCAGTTTTCTTTTTGCTTTAATGTCCTTTTTTTCCACCAGCATGGATATACCAGATTCCGTTTGCGTCTCTTCTGTTTGCTCCAAAAATTATTTCCTTTGATTTGTTTCTGATTTTGCTTTCATCCCTATTCTAGGTTTCTGTGTTTTTTTTGCTAAACATTGTGTTTTTTTCAGTTGGACATTGTGATTTCTGTGTCCTATTTCTGCAGAGGCTTTTGGTCAACAGGGAATGACTAAAATAAAGAGATGTGGGCGAATGTGTGTTAGAGGACGGTCTTTTGGTTTTGAGACCGTGCAAACAGGTAGTTTGTGTTGCCTGCCCAGTACTGGCTGTGCATCTGCCTTTAGTGACCAGTGACCGTGGACAGTGGGGGTGTCCAGATTCATATCTGCCTCCAAAGCTGCAGGAGCATGATGGGTAGTGAGTGGTGTGCTTGGCGGAACTTCAGAATGACACCCATGGTAGCTCTCCCTCTCTCTTCCCCAGGTTCTCGCCCATCACCATAGACAGCATGACGAGCCTGGCGGGGGTCAACCTGACCGGCCCGGCCGGCGCCGGATGGTGCATCTTCGTCTACAACCTGTCTCCTGAAGCGGACGAGAGCGTCCTGTGGCAGCTGTTCGGGCCGTTCGGTGCCGTGACCAACGTCAAGGTTATCCGTGACTTCACCACCAACAAATGCAAGGGCTTCGGCTTTGTTACCATGACCAACTACGACGAGGCGGCCATGGCCATCGCCAGCCTGAATGGCTATCGCCTGGGCGACCGCGTGCTTCAGGTCTCCTTCAAGACCAGCAAGCAGCACAAGGCCTGAGAGACGACAGAAGCGCCTCAGCTCCTCGTGTCTGCAGGGAGAGGCACTGAGCTCCCTGTACCTTCACTCCACATGGGCCTGGACTGAGTCTCTCTCTTTCTCTGACATACACACACACATACACACACATACTTAAACACAAAAGCATCCACATTTAGTGAGAGTTCCAGAACAAAAAAAGAAACACAGGTAGAGTTTTTTCTTTTCTCTTTACACAACATGCTAGTCCTTCCCTACATTTGCCTGGATTGAATTAGCAGGGGTGTGGCGTTGGGTCTGTGGATGGGTGGGGAGTCCGAAGGGGACAGTCAAATGAATGTGAGCGAGAATGTGCGCTGAGTGCTCCGACTGAATTCAGGCAAATTCCGAGAACTTGACAGATGAGGAAAAGATTCAAAGCGAACTACAAATATGTGCAATTTACCCAAACTTTAGCCCCTCCCCCCCACCGGCTCTCCCAGCTTGCAGGAGAGGATGTAGTGACTTTTTTTTACACTTGGGCATTTTGAAAAATTAGATAAAAAAAAAACATTTAAAACAGTGTTCTCTTATATATATATATACATATATATGATAGAACTATATATACAATATTTAAGGTGGTTATAATAGCCAAATATGTACGCATTTTCTAGAACTTTGATTACGGTTTCCTGGCTCTCCGTTAGGTTGCAAACAGCTTTAGGGCAGTTTCCCTCTCTGCTTGAGGTCAGACCTGACAGAAAATGAATGAACCTAAAAATCACGGTGAGAAGAGCAAAAATCATGAAGGGTTAGGGTACTGATGTCATGGCGCAGCACAAGAACGTCACACCGGAACCACAACAGTGAAACCTCACCCCTTGCATAGTTACCAATGAGACCCCTGTATTTTTACACTTTTTATACCTAGAGAATAGGACAGGTGCCATTATACACTCTACTGTCTGTCAACCTAGAGCAAAGGGACAGTGTTCCAATGGTGACAGGATACATTTAGGACTGTCTCTACTGCAGGGGTGAAATTTCATATAAAATCACTCACCTATAAGGATTCCAATGTGCTTACAGTGACAGTATGTGCTAACGACACGAGCTGTGTAGTCACAAAGGTCAGAGGTGACCGGGGCCGGCATCAGGCCTCCTCTCACAAGCCAAGCGCCACGCCGTTTGTTCGAATTCCCTCCCGCTCCCAAATCTCAGCGTAAACCCAGTCTGTTCTCACAGAAAAGAGCATAAGCCTCCGGCAAATACAGCGCAGACCAACGTCAGCTACCAACCGAGACCCTCAAATCAAACCCTTTCAGACCACCAAAACAAACAGGAATTCTAAATTAAAGTGTAGCGCTGATGTGAAATGATAAAAAAAAAAAAACTGCAAATATAACTATAACTATAGAGGCAAATTTTTTTCCTTGGGGAGAGACAAAGCTAAATTATGACAAAACTTCACAGGAGGAATTAAAGATTTAAATGGTGTTATTAAAAAAAAAAAATCAAACATGTCGCTTTTCTAAATAACGCTGTGTTTAGCCAAAGAGGACAATGATCTCTTTGAAAGGATTAAGTTAGAGATTAATATATTTTTGTATCTTTAAAAAAAGAAAAAAAACAAGACCTTGTGCAGCATTTTTACAGATTCTTAAGAGTGAAAATCTTTGGAAACACCGCATGGCTTTATTTTCAGAGTTTTCTGCTTTGAGGACAGCGGGCCAGATGGTGCGGTGTTTGGGGAGAGGGATTGAAGGGTGGGGACAAAGGCATATCTCTTGCTCAAACAGTGAAACCATAAAGAAGTTATCAAATGTTCACAAAAAAAAAACTATGAAAAAGGCGTTGCATTAATAGTTTTAAAGACAAAAAAACATACCATCCGACAGATAGCTGTATGCTTTATGAATAAATAAAAAGAACAGAGTTAAAAACATATCATTTCATAGAGCGATGCTTCAATAATGGTGCACTGGCACTCTGTGGCATCATGGTGGGAAAAATGTATATAAAAAAACAGACAATAAGACAAAAACTAAATGCAAGCTGCAGTTGAGAAGAAGGACAGAAAGGCTTGATGTTCACAGACTGAGTGGACTTGCAATATGACAATGAGGCGCAAACGTTTCAGTGCATCTCCATTCCTTCCTGTTTTGTTCCTCCTTCAAAAAGGCAAAGGATTTAAATGTAATCCAACATTGTGCTTCAGCATGGTCAACGCACCAAAGAATCTGTTTCAATTATAATATTAAATTGGCGTTATATCCTATGGCTGTAATAATCCATGTAATTTCTTCTATACTGTATATTCACTGCTGCAGCTCATCCACTACTATCCATTATGGGGATCATTTGTAGCATTCTGATGCATTTAGGCCCTATAGACTCCTTTAAACACATTTTAATATCTGGATTGCATATCAGAATAGACCAGTATCATTTCTCACATCTGAATTTCTGTCTGCTCCTTTGCACAAGCCTTCAGCATCAACTTATTTTAATCGATCAAAGTTACTTTTACACTTTCAAGTCGTCCCTGTGTGAGGGGATACATAACAAGGCACACATACCCATATCATTACATCGCATCGTTCAGTAACTCATAGCCTCATAGCGTATTACCAATCCCTGCATTTGAAAAATCAGCGATCCTTTCTTCCAGCCTCATTACTCATGATGAAGTACGTTACCACTGCTAGCGCTGCTCGTATTCTGCCCTGATAATTTGTTTGGTGGCGTGCCGAGGACAAGTCCTGCTGTATTCAGATTTAAAACATTTTTGACCCCCAAAGACTGAGGGGCACAGGTTTAAACTTCACAAAGCGAAGAGCAGGTGATCAGTAAGGGACAAAGCCAAATCAGGAGTGGCTTCAGTGTTAATGTAATGTCACCCCTCTGGCCAAGCAGATAAGAATACAAACCAAGATGGGTAAAAACTGACCCTTTAGCTACAAAACACAGGGAGCCTCTTCCTGCACCTACAGTAGAGAGCCGAGGACAATGGCTGGAGAAATATGTACTGCACCGCTTGAGCAACAATAATCATTTAAAAAGACAAAAAAACTTTCCTATGGAACAGTATGTGCAATGTGCTTCGTTTTTATATTGACTGAGAACAAAAGATATATATATTTTTTAAAAAAGAAATTAAACAAACATCACACTGAAATGGTTTGCGGAATAGCGAAAGGATCAAACGACAAAAAAAGGACAAAAAAAAAGACAAAAAAAGACAACAAACCTGTTAACTAATTCACTAAACGAACCAAACAAGCACTGAGAGCTCTGGTCTCTGAAAATGTCCATTATCCCTTCCTCAGCCCCCAATTAGCGCTCTGACCATGCGAGCTCAAACAAACAGCCAATTATGGTGAAGAATAGAGCAATTATCAAAGACCGTGAAAGGGATATACTGTCTAATAAATCATCACTTTTTTAGCCCATGTCGATTTCAGAATATCATTTTACTTCCTGTAATTTATTGATTTACTTTACATATCTGATTCATATGTTAACTTAGTGTATTTGTGTTGTTGACGTTGCCATAGAGTACACACATGGGTCAAAGGTTTCGGTTTGGTTGCTATTATTGGGTACAAATGCAGATTTTTTTTCCCTTCCATTATTTAAAATTAGTTGCTGTTCTTACAGTGTATGCAGGTTTTAGAATTAGTTAGCTTTTTATTTCAGTATGTGTTCAAATTGTGTTCGTAAAAGTCTGTGGTAGCTTTTGTTGCAACATAAATAATTTAAACAGAAAAAAAAATCAATATAGCGCCAACAAACTTGTATTATTTGGGCGACTTTAAGCTTGTAGTTTTAACTTATTGTTAACTTAAAAACTATTTATTATTATTGATTATTATTATTGCCTCGTATAAAAGTATGTTTTGTGTATATTTATGGTTTATTTCATTATATTTGCAAGTTTCAAATAATTTAATTTAGCCAAAATGTGGTTACACTTTTTTTTTGTTTTCTTTCATTTTGAAACAGAACAAATAGAATTTGAAGAAGAAAAAAAAAAAAAGAAGCAGCTTTAGAATTACAATTTGGAAAAGTTCTCCATAGGCAAAGAATGCACTGCTACATAAAACTAATTGAAGTGTATAAACATACATGCTGTGTGCTAGATGTTATGCCTTTACTGCCTGTGTTTCGTTTGTCTTGTTAAATGAAAACCTTTTGATTATTTAATCTAAAATCACAGTCTTGTTTTCCCTGCCACTTTCTGAACCCCACAGTGTGTCGGGACCCGGGGGCGGGGGCGTGGCCTAGTGCAGCTTCCAGGGCCGCCTGGGCCTGCGCCAAGGCCTGGGGGGGCTCCACGTGTTCTCATAATGGCTCTTTTCGTGCTGCGATCCAAAAGAAAAGAGACTGGAGGACTGTAGTCCGTGCCCAGAGGGTTGGGCATGTTGAGTGGTGAAAACGCAGCTGGAAGAAATGCATTGTGGGGCTCACTGAGCTAGGAACGGGGTCAGTGGTTCCTGTTTCTCAACCAACTGTATTTTGTGTCTATTTATTTAGAGGGGACACAGAGTTACTTAGAAATCTTAACAACATCAACCAGGAATGGTACAAAAGCAAGGTTCAAAAGTGAACGACTGACGTTCACATCGGTGTGTTTTAAATGAACAAGTACAAAAATCAAAGTACAATAATAATAGTTAAAAAAATCTCATACTTCCAAAAATGACCAAACGAACGAGATATAACAAATGGGAAAAAAATAAAAACCTTTCAGTTTAGGTTAGGATATTTATTACTGGGATTTCAGCTGAAGACGCTTGAGGACTTTTTCATGGAATTGTTTAATTATTTGTACTTTACATGCCAGAAAAATAAAAGAAAAGTTAAAAAAGCTTACTCGTCCAAGTCTTTTTCTTTTTTTTTTTCTTTCTTTCTTGACATTGTGTGGGCGGCTCTCATCAGCCATAGGGGCAATTTGACTTGAAAGAGCCAAGGCGCTGCTGTATAATTAGCCCGGCTACTGACAGCACAGCACTAAAGCACAATTAACCATTAACTACTGAGTCACAGCCATCCACTCACACTGGCCCACAACCCAGCCACCGACTATACACCCGGCCAGCACAACCACTACCGCTCACAGCAGATGGGGCTGTTAAAGGCCATTCATAACCTGGCAACGCAGAGCTCAAATATAGCCTACCATTTCTCAACCCCACTCACATGACAAAAAAAAGCAGACAAAATCAATTAATTAAAATGGACTTTTATTTTTAGGAACAAAATAAACGGAATGTAATATGAATATTAATGGTGACAATTCCATTATGCTGAAAGAAAATGATTATCATTGAAGCAGCGGCAATGACAACGAAGTGGCCAGAGAGATGGATCAGATCGCTGGACATGACCATGCCATCCCCAACAGTTCACCAACCTGAAGAGAAGCACATTTGGAGAGATGGTTAGAACTCAGTGCAAAAAACCCCCCAAAAAAACAGATGTGGTAAATTCCTTAATCCAAAGGCAATGACATTAAGGTTCAATCAATCCAGACCGTCAACTTCCCATTATTAATACTTTTCCATGAGGTGTGAATACATCCATGAATCTGTAACTGCAGTGAAGGCCTCTGTGTTCTTTGGTTCATGGGTTGCTCAACCAATCACATTCAGTGATAATTATTTATTGATTGCTTATTAGTTGAGCAGCAGAGGCTCCATTTAAACATTGTCTAGGTTTAAATGCAATGCAGTTATAAATAGGATAGATAAGAATGATGAGATAGATATATAGGAGTCACTTTATTCCTCCTGAAGGAAATTCAATATCCTTAATGTAGTTCCATTAATATCCTTACTTGCTGTATAAACAGTGAATATTTTTTATTATTGTCTGTCAACTAAATTAGGAATACATTTGGTGGTACTAAGAGAGACAAATATAGTTACTAAACAAGCTTCTTCATATTTCTGACTGACACCATATCACAAATATAATATATATAACATTTAAAAGTTTTAAATATAAGCACCCCCACACTCAAACAATAACTATAACTTTTTAAAATGAACACTGATTAGGTTGTATGCAAGGACTTACTCAAACCGATAAGTGGTTATTCAGAGATCCATTAAGCACTAAAGCAATCTTGTAAGTGACTGATTATATTGGCACAATGAGTGATTGGCAGCCTTTACTGACCATCTAAATTGTAAATGTAACCAACACCATTTTTACACCACTGCTTAATTAAAAGAAAAGAAAAAAAATCACTTGCTATACTTTAGATTTCAGTACATTTAATTTGCATTCACAAACTCTGAAAACCTAATACATATCTATATATAATATAAATATATCTTAATTCTGTTAGTATGAACTTTTTTCAGACAAAAATCTTTTAATTACATTACAAGTATGTCTTTATTGGCATGAAGCCTCACTCCTCTCACCATTAGAGGGCAATCTAGAGCTCAACGTGATCAGAGTGCCCATCCACGTGTACAACGTTGACAGGAAGGGGTTCCTGACAGACTGCAGGGGTTGTAAACTCCATCAGGTACTCGCAGCGGCTGGGCTCCGAGGTTGAGGTCACTGTGGTCTCCTTCCCGCAAGTCAGTTTAACCTGAGACAAGGACATTTGTAACCACCAACAAAACCACCTCACAAAACCGGCATGGATTAAAATGTTTTACAACCTTCACTATTCCAAACTCAATTTGTGAGTCCTTGGGAAATAACTTATACAAACTCATAGAAAAAGTATGAATGTGGTGACCACTCACAGTGGTGGAGCGGCTGGGACCCTGCCAGCAGCCTGTGCCATGTTCATACTTCATTACTGTGTATTTATTATCATCCGGCCCTGCCCATGAACCCCAGGATCTGAAGAGGGGAGAGAGAAGAAAAAAAAAAAAACTTTAGAAAGCAGTTCAGCTTTCACAACCATCCACAGCAAAGCAAGGGTTCAAGGATTTTAACACAACTCTGCTTCACCATTTGCTTTGAGTTAAAAAAATTTAACACACACGTCAGATTGGATTATCCCACTTTACCATGGCCACTTAATTCTTTATTGAATGTTTGACATCTTTTCAATGTTAATGCCTAGTATGTAAAAAAAGTCCCCATTCTAAACGCAGACCTGCTCTGCTTTCAGAGGTTACTATGGTTACATACCAGTGTGCTACCTTATTATTAACACATTAACTCAAAACGGTGATTAAAAGTCCTTTGTATTAAATGGATTTATTGCACACATTTAGAATAAATAATTAACACAGACCATGACCTATGCGGGAAACCTCTGCAAAATGCAGGTCTTACCCCAGGTTGGTTTCTGATCCACCAAACTTGGGTTTTTGGGAAACCCGGTTGAAAGGACATATCTTGTAGATGTATCTAGGAAGAAGAAAGAGGTCGGAGATTTTTTTCCCCCCACATTGCATCATGGGTAGAGATGAAAAAAAACAACAAAAAAAACAAATACATACTCGCTTGTGGTCAGCTCATAACATTGGCTGTAGAGGTAGGTAAACTCTGCACTGGGTCCAAAGTCAAATGATAGTTCCTTCTCAATGTTCCTAGTTCAGGAAACAGCGCACAAACGCACACATGCACACAGAAATGATAATTGATGGGTACAAATTATGGAGCATCATCTTCTGAATTATAATAATCACTGCAAGAAGACAAAGCTTATAAAAGCAGCACTGTTGTACTGACTTGACTTGGTCATCGATTTCTCTGAGGGCTCTTTCAGACTCTTCAAAATCATCCCGTGCTTTCTGAGCAGCTAGAGAAGACATCAGAGTCAGTCGTCAAAAACGGAACATATTATATCTATAATGTTAAAATCTATATATTATATAACATTTGAAATTGGGAGAATGCTGAAACTTATGAACTTTACATAAAAAGTATATTAGAATTTACAAGATGTAAAATGGTACTTAAAAACACACATTTAATGCAATCTTCAGAAAACAAAAACAGCTATTTTATTAGATAATAAACTCATGTTTTCTTTTTCACTTCTCAATGATTATAGAAAGTATTACATTTTCTATGTAAACTACAACCATGGATCACATCTGAAAGCTCACCATGATCAAAAAACGTTTATTCAAAACAGGAGGGTTAAGACCATAGTAGTGGTTCTTTTTTTTAATAATTGATTTAAGTTTTATAGCAATAAAGTTTATTCATGCTGCAATCGTCCAAAGAATGAAAAATTGTGACAGTCGTGTAGAATGCATGGATGCATGTGTAAGTCTGGTCACTGACCATCAATCAGGCTCTGAGTCTCCGCATCATAGGGTGGCATGGCTTCCTCATCTTTATCACTTCTCTCAGGGGTTTGCGTCGAGGTCTGGGGCTGCAGAGCAAACACGCTTATTTATGTGGAACTCATCATTTGTTTGCTCATAGCCTTTACTGACTGAAATAATCCATGTCTGAAAAAATCTGCTAAAAAAAGATCTCACCTTGTCTTCAAAGTCCTCATGGGTATCATCATCATCATCTTCTTCTTCCTCGTCATCTTCTTCCACTCCAATATCATCTTCTGGGTAAGGCTCAGATTCATTGTCAGTCACTGGCTCCTTTGTCTCTTCAGGGGCGGTTTCCAGCGAGGAGGGGTTCTCAGCCTGGGACTACAGCAGGGACAGGGAATTACCATTTTACCATTAAAGTGTTGGTTTTTAATGTCTCCGTGTCTAACTTTGCAGTTTGCCGAGGTGCAAGCATGACAGGCATTTAATCACAGTGGATTGTCCAGGTAGTGGAACAGGACACTTGACCACACTAGAAATGTCTTGGGCTTCAAAGATCACCCGGGTAAGACAGTTCACTCTTCTGGTGGCCTTTTTTTTTTTTTTTTTTGCATTAATAAATGCATTGGAAAAATGTCAAATTACATAAACTATTGATCCATTGAACATTGCATGGGTGTGTATGTGTGTGTGTAATAAGCAGTGTGTGGCTTTCATGCACTCGCCTAACTAAGCACAAAATGGGGAGAAAATACCAGGGAACCAAAAGGACGAGTAACTAATGATTGTAATGTAACCTGCCAGCACAGAGGCCTAGAAGTAATAGACTTAATTGACCGGGAACTCACCTCCGATACATATTTGTCTTTCAGGTTGCCCCAAATGTTCTCAAATGAAGAGGTGTCCACTTTGTCCGCCCCTCCTAACAGACCCTAAATCCAGAAACCGTTACTGGAGTTACAGGAACAGTGTGTCCATAATGACTAAAAACGCTTACAGTGTCAGTGCCTGCTTCCCTGATTAGAGAGTGTGAAAGCGGGATGAGGCACAGTGTGATGAAAGCGTGTGGGAGGGCAACTCATCAGCATGTAAATACCTGGACCTCTTCCTCGGTCAGGCTTCCATCGGAATTCGGGTCCAGCTCCGCGTGGGACTGCAGTTCGGCCACAGACACACTGAAACAAGCGACAGCGTCCAAGCGCTATTCATTGGCTCAAACAGACAGTACTGTTGATCACACAGCTCACACACACACACACACACACACACACACACACACACACACAGATACACAGATACACCCGCTGACTGCACTTACTAGCCATCTGCATCGTCGTCCAGTTCCAGAAATGCTTCGGCCATCTTGGCTTTGTCCTTCTCCATACGGATCACTGCCTTTTGCTCTGCAATATGTGAAGACAGGAAAACATTTTCATTTTTTCCAGATTTTTTTGTAAGCATTACTAGTACTGCAAATTAATGAATAATATGCTTTAAGATAATAAAATGACTTATTTTTAGCTTTAATGTCTACCATCTTTCCAGGGTTCTGCTTTAATTCAGTAATTCAGTTTTATTTCAGTGCTAGTTTAGTTAAAACAGAACACAGCAAAGCTCACCCTCCCAGGCCTTAAGGTGGCGCTCTTTAGCTTCTTTCTCCGGCTGCTCAGCGGTTTCCTTCACTGTCCTCAACGCCTCCACCTTCTCCTCCACATCCCTCTTACCGGCCTGCAGCTCAGTCAGTTTGCTCTGCACAGCGGAAGCGGCGCAGCGGCGAGGAGAGAGGACACACGTCAGCATGATAAAAACAGCCCTTCCAGCCATCTGCACAGTCCTCCCCAAGAACCGCCGGCAATGTATAAAGGCGGCGTTTTCAATGATCTAATGTCATATCACTAATACATAATAATACTAATAAAACCATGGAACAATTAGTAAGGGGGTGGGAGGGCAAAAATAATAACAAGCTGTTGTCCAAGAAATATTTACCCAAAAAAAAATATATATATATATATATATATATATATATATATATTTTTTTTTTCCTCCTGCATAGTTGGAGGGCTACTGAGTCCGGCGTCTCACTCCATGTCCACACCCCAGATGATTCTAGACCACCTTCCAGTACTAAATACAGTCTCCCTTTCACAGCTTGAGGTTCTACTAAAAGCACCCATTTGTCACACGGTATGATTGGATGATTGGCTCCAAAGAAAAGCATAAGCTGGTGGCACCCGCATGGCTGTGAAAATGGTCATTATGTTGTCACCACCTAAAGCAAAGATGTGGCAATAGGAGGGACAGGGCAGCGAGGTTTTTTTTTTTTTTCTTGAGACAGAACTGTGTTGAGGTGCATTACTGGAAAATACAAGAAATTAGCAAGGTTTTTCAAACACATATCAATCTAGAAGCATTAGCTATTATTAAAGGGAATATTACCATATTATTAGCACAATTTCTTAGGTTATTTGTTTGAGTGTAGTAACATAGCAAACACAAGATTAAATCCTATTTACACTAGATCTATTACGTTACATTCACTAGATCCAAATACATTATAGACCTGCTAGTGAATTTCAAGAGCATAACATCAGTCGTCCATATTATAGTAAATGTAGAAAGTTCAATGTTATTGATAAATGTTATTTGAGATAAAAACTCTTATCTAGAAGTGTATAGGTTACATACATATTCAGCAAATACTACTTTGTGCACTGGGCTAATTAATAATATTAATTATTTTGTAATATAATATTTTTACACTTGTGCACATTATCTAACAGTTGTGTGTCTATTATGATTAAAGACACAGGCCCTCAAATACAATTTTTTTTATTCACACGTAATTTCAGACCAGTAAATCTAAGCAAAATGCAGTTTAGTTTCACAAGGCTAGTAGCCTAGCGATTAACACTTACTACTAGTGAGTCCCACTTACTACCATTGTGTCCCTGAGCAAGACACTTAACCCTAAGTGTCTACAGGGGGGGACTGTCCCCGCAACTACTGATTGTAAGTCACTCAGGATAAGGGCATCTGTTAAATGCCGTAAATCTAAATCTACATACAAACCTCGCACACATACCACTTCTACCACTCAGGCCTTTTCGAGCACATCACACATAACATTTTTGAAGAATATATGGTGCATGCGTGAGGTTTGTATGTAGATGCGTGAGGAATATATGGTGTATATGTGAGGTTTGTATGTAGACGCGTGAGGAATAGACGGAGTATGTGTGAGGTTTGTATGTAGACGCGTGAGGAATAGACGGAGTATGTGTGAGGTTTGTATGTAGATGCGTGAGGAATAGATGGTGTATGCGTGAGGTTTGTATGTAGATGCGTGAGGAATAGATGGTGTATGCGTGAGGTTTGTATGTAGATGCGTGAGGAATATATGGTGTATGCGTGAGGTTTGTATGTAGACGCGTGAGGAATATATGGTGTATGCGTGAGGTTTGTATGTAGACGCGTGAGGAATATATGGTGTATGCGTCAGGTTTGTATGTAGACGCGTGAGGAATATATGGTGTATGCGTGAGGTTTGTATGTAGATGCGTGAGGAATATATGGTGTATGCGTGAGGTTTGTATGTAGATGCGTGAGGAATATATGGTGTATGCGTGAGGTTTGTATGTAGACGCGTGAGGAATATATGGTGTATGCGTCAGGTTTGTATGTAGACGCGTGAGGAATATATGGTGTATGCGTCAGGTTTGTATGTAGACGCGTGAGGAATATATGGTGTATGCGTGAGGTTTGTATGTAGACGCGTGAGGAATATATGGTGTATGCGTGAGGTTTGTATGTAGACGCGTGAGGAATATATGGTGTATGCGTGAGGTTTGTATGTAGACGCGTGAGGAATATATGGTGTATGCGTGAGGTTTGTATGTAGATGTGTGAGGAATATATGGTGTATGCGTGAGGTTTGTATGTAGATGTGTGAGGAATATATGGTGTATGCGTGAGGTTTGTATGTAGATGTGTGAGGAATATATGGTGTATGCGTGAGGTTTGTATGTAGATGTGTGAGGAATATATGGTGTATGCGTGAGGTTTCAGTTCAGTTTATTTTTATGAGCAGTGTCGTCATCATTATTTACTCAGGGTGGTAAAGCAGAACTTCCTTGTGCACGCAACAAAATGTGTCCCTTGCATTTAACCCATCAACCTTGGTGAGCAGTGAGCAGCCAGGTGCATGGGTAGCAGTATGTGGGCACGGTGCTTTGATCAAGGGGACCTCAGCGGCACCTTGGCGGTTCAGGATTTGAACCAGCAACACCTGAATGGATTTGAGCCGCATCCTGCACTGTTAGGCCACCACTGCCCAAGGAAGGAGTGACGCACCTCTCTTGTTGCCAAGAAGCCGTGCACATTATCAAACACATTTGAACTCATAAAAACATTGTTCACTCATAAAAGCTTGGCAAAACTAATAATAGGCTGACCCATAAATCGGCGTTAGCACTAGACACTGTAGAATGGCTGAAATAGCTGTTAGATGAGTGCATCTTTAAGTAAATGGTGCATGTCTATGTCTCGTTTCATTACCCACATGCCCAAAAACATTGCTTTTGGAACCTCGCACCGCTGAAGAAAAATAATCACAGAACCTCATAAAGGATGTTGGGGACTGAAGCAACACCAAAATTGTGGGGAATCTTATATTGTGGGATCAGGATCATTGGGAGAAGTTCATTTTCATATGACTAAAACTATAATACAAACTGAACAAGAGAACAAGCTTTTAAAGTTCTATGTTTTCACATGCTCACCCTTTGAACCTGTTGCTTTTGAGATGTCAGCCTGATTTGGAGAATAAAGTTAATTCATAGATTTGCTAGCAGCATGACATTTTGGATTGTACCCATTCTTTTTTTTCTTTTTGTAAAAAAAACAACCTTTCTCTATGAGTCAATGTAGTCTGCGGCTTTCAGAACTCCATGTTTTGAGTTCTGCAGAAGAAAAAACAATACATTGTGCAGATTTTTGACCAAGACAGGATGTTGCGATGTTTCTTGAGAAACTTATGGACATGGAATTCACCAAACACACCTCAAAGATTTATTTTATTCTTTAAATCACTATCATCCTCAACTGATCAGGTATTTCATTTATTAGTCTAATTATTTAAATAACTGAGCAGTTTAAAGATGAGTGATTTTGGCACCATAGTGAAGCGCGGGCTGTGGTAGCAACTTGTGGCGAACATTGTTGGACAACATTTAACTGCACTGGGTTCAATAACTGGCGCTTTGTGCTTAGTCCTCTCTCCCTCACAAGCTCACATGAATGAACCACCCTCTTCCCTCCCAGTCCTGACAAAATTCTGAATACACTGCGCTTCAAAGTAGGCAAGGCAACTTGTTCCACACCTAGACTGGTTTCTCACACAGTCTTACAGGAACTATCAACTTTGTTATTCATTCATGTGTCAATCCAATTTCAATTACTTCAATTACGTGTTTATTTCATATTCCAAAACGTTTCAGGGCCTGGAAAAGTCTCTTTTCAAACTACATAACTATTCACCCACCACCCTCAGTCCCAACAGTCAAACAAAAATGGGGGAAGGGAATCAGTCTCCTCTCAGTGTTATAGTATTTTTATTTATATATGCATTAGGAAATTACCTAATGCCTATGCTGTACTTAAACTGGATGATTTAACATAGTCAATAAATGGTGACCATATCGCCTTAAAATTTTCCTGACTATTACCTTGACTGCATCGCAGTTTTTCCAACTGCAACATGGAGAGCATTTCCTGGATCAAACCATTGAAAGACGGGGGCTTGTCTGATTTCCACAACAGCAGAATAAGTCTTCTGGCCATTAATGAGGTGAAAGCTACCACCTTGGCTTGAGATATCGTTTCCTCAAAAGGTTTACTTAAAAGACGAGTCAGCTTGGCTGAAAAAATTTATAAGACTCAATTGGGAACCTATCTGGACCGGGTGATTTACCATTTTGCATGCAATTTATAGCTTGTGCTTTATCTTCGCATGATATTCCAAGGTCCAAACATGACCGGTCTTCACAGGTAATCTTAGGCATTTCTAACTGATCAAGAAATGTATGTATTTCAGATGAACTGACATGGACCTGAGAAGTGTATGGTTTGGTATAAAATTCCTTGAATTGCTCATTTATGGTTGTTGGCTGGTTTGATACAGTGCCATGCGTCGTGTGGGTCTCAGATATGGTGTGGCTAGCCTGAAACTGAAAGCAGCCTTTCAGTTTCAGCAATAGAAAGTATGTTAAATTCTGCTTGGAGAAGCAGCCTGTCCTTCTACAACTATAGATTAGAGGAACCAGCATATTTTTTTGTCTATTTCCAGAATTTTTTTGGATTGGCGATTGATTATTTTCATCACATGGGCTTTATATAAAATTATTTGGCCCCTAAGAAATGCTTTAAGAGCCTCCCAAATAGTGATGAAGGACATACCAGGCATGAGATTGACATCAAAAAAAGAAATCAATTTGCTCCGAAATGTGGTCTTGAAATGATTTATGAGAAAGCAGTGATTGGTCGAGGTGCCACATTTGACAAGTAGCGACGTTGCTATAGGAAAGCACATATCGAGTTGCACAGGGGAGTGATCAGAGATCAAAATAGTATGGTATTGACTATTTGTAATGAAAGAGAGAAATCTTCTATCAACCAAAAAAAAAAAAAAGTCTATTCTTGAGTATGAATGATGGACAGGTGAGAAAAATTAATATTGCTGGGAGGTGGGGTTAGTATACCTCCAGGGGTCAAACTATTTGTAGGATTCCATAAATACAGACTTGGACACGAGGACCAGATTGAAGTCACCCTCCAGAATTAGGTGATATGTGTCTAGGTTTGGGATCTTAGCAAAAAAGGTGCAAAAGAACTGTGGGTCGTCCCAATTGTGGCCGTAGACATTTGCCAAAACATTAAATATACACATCATGCCTATAACTATGACAAACCTGCCTTTGCTATCGGATATTACAGACTCAGTTACAAACGAAAACCCCTTTCTTATCAATATTGCTGTGATATTCCTCAGACACTGTAACAATATTAAAGTTATGACAGATTCTGCAGTCACCTGTTTTTCTTCCTTCTTTCTCTTGGCCTCCTCGATGAGTTGCTGCTTCAGGAGGAAGCCTTCTTTGGTGATTTCTGCAAGTTTCTGGAGACTCTCCCTCTCCCTTCGTCCCATTTCCCTATGGACCAAAGTGAAAGTGATATTTTTTTTTGTCATTCCAATACACAACAAGCACAGCACACAGTAGGTGAGCTGTGGGCAGCCATGAAAGGCACCCGGGGAGCAGTGTGTGAACCGGTAACCTTTCGGCTTTGACGTTAAAGTAAGACATGATAACAGGTAAAAAAAAAAAAAAACTATTCCTGAGTCCATGTTTGGCTATTAGACTTCAGCACTCGGTGTCTTCCTTCATGCAGGACCACATTCTTCACTACAACTGTACTTTGCCATGCTTAAATCCCATAGCCTACACAGGTCTGGACTTCTGGCATTTCTACTTGTATAATAATTCTGGTAAAGGCTTGATTGTGTGACCCTTTTCTGAGAGATGGGCTCCAGCATTTCACGGCCCTTTTCAAACTTCCCTGGCATTTAACATGGCATATATAAGCGTGCCAATTAAGGTTTATGCCACTCCTACTCCAGCGATAGGAGAAAAGGCTACATACTTAGTGGGCAAATGCAAACAAATGCCTAGTACAGCAGGTCAATAACTACAGACATTTGTCTAGACATAAAAGGTCTGATTTTAACATCTGCCTACTCCTGCAAATCATAATGGATATGGCAGTGGGTGTCTCAGAGAACCTCAAAAACCCACCCCATGTCCGAAAGAAAACTTTTTGCAAAAAAAAAAGGTTGTTGACGCAACAGATCTAAAATTCATTTATACAACATTCACTTACCCAGCAACAGTATAAAACTGCAATACAAACCAACAAATTGAAGAGGTAAACACATAGACAGGTTACGCTTCATGGTTATTGTTTATAATTGCAGCTGTCAGTCAGTCATTTATAATTATTCAATATAAAATGTCTTATGTAAAAAAAAGCAAGATATAGCTCCCAATGTAAGCTGCTTACCTGCATGTATTTTTACACGTGGCACCACTGTTGTACTCATCTGTTGTATCACAGCAATCTGAGGAATGGCAGCACTATATTCAATAAAGCACATCTGTGCAAATCTCTCCACTGTCATTATCCAAAGTAGCCACACCGCATCTCACCACAGATGCCATCATTAATGCGGGATGATGGGATAAAAGCAGGTCGATGTCCAGCGTTGGTGCAGTGGAAGCTGCCATTTGGGCAGGCAGCCGTACCTGCGTCCATTAAAAGCGAATTATAGAATAAAACAAGCACAGCGTACATCATATGTTGCCTAGAAATAAGCAAACATGACAAAACAAGAGCCTTTTGATCATATGAAGGCATCTTGAATCATTTGAGTAATTTTAAAGCTAGAACTTCAGGCTTTAGAGTGTATAGGTGTGCGCGTACCCGGTTCATCAGATCCATCTTTGCAGTCACAATAGTCATCGTTCACACGGTCAAAAGGAACGGTGCGAGACCCATCCAGACAGGTGAACGGCTTCCCCTCCTCGTAAAACTGACGCTCTGTTCCAAGATTACATGGCACCAGGATCAGAGGGGTCGTTTATCTCGGCTAGCATGAAAACAGGGTGAAAACTCACTGGACAGGGGTACTCCTCGTGGCCTCTGCACCTCGACAGTGGCGGACAGGCCGAGAAACAGACTCAGAGGGAACAGTAGCTGCGCACAAAGCATGGTGCTGCAGAACGAGGCGCAGGTATTTCGCTGAATTGAAGTTTTTCTAACCTAAATGTAAAAACAGAAGAAAAAAAATGCATCAGTGCACGTTAATTTAGGGAAAACAACTACTGTATGACGATACCAGCTATAAACTCCTGGCTATTTTATTAGACCAATTTTGCAATGAAAGCATTTAACTTGGTTGAATTAATATATTGACATGTGATCAACGACTAGCAATGACAACGGATTGCTGCAAAGGAAATACTAACAAAATATAACCTTTGTCAGCACGGACTCGTATCCGGATTCGGATTATAAAAGGCCTGGCGGTAAAAGAGTCACTGTACCGATATTTTCGAAAGGCGACAACTAGTCTGATAACAATCAGAGATGTAAAATCTACCGCAAAACTTCCAATGTACATAAATCGACCACTTAAATCAAGTGAGCTAGCTTATCATTCATTACTTACTTCCGCCGAGCTCGCAGACGGACCACGTGACGTGACCGCCTGCGGTGTTTTCGTCTGATTGGTGGGCGCATCTCGACAGGCATTCTGGGATTTTGAGTTCTTGTTCATCCCCATGAAGCGGCTATGCCAAACCTTTGAATGAACTATTCGTTGTACTACCATTCTTTTCGAACATTGCTTATCGTTAGCACTTTCAGATCCCGAATCCTACAATTTGCTGTCCACGAGCACAAGTGCGAGCCACATCCAATTCCACTGATTCTTACCAAAAGACCACAGTTATTCTAAAGAAGCAGAGCAGTGGTATTAGTAGGTGCAGCATTGCACCAGCAACTGTCTTCTGGCCAGCCAGAATGTGTGATGTGAGATGTTAATGTACTTTAACTCTACACAAACTTCAAATTAAATGAATCACAACACAGGAACAAAATGTGACCTCTGCTTTTATCCCATCACTCTTGCTTAGCAGTGGGCAGCCATGAAAGGTGTCTGGGGAGCAGTGTGTGGCACCTCAGTGGCCAAGCATATCAAGCATATCTAAGCATTTCCATTACGTTTAACGAGTAACACTTCAGTTACAGCCAGATCATTTTTAAGATGGTGTCTAGTGTAAAAAAAATGATGCTATAAGCATAAAGCTGAGATAAGCATGTCTAAGCATAAAATACCCTGGCCATCGGTTATATCTAATAAGGCCAGATACTTGTTACTTTTAAACTATTGCTATACAGGCCGTAGTTTCCAAAATTGGGTTTCCAACACATCTTGTATCCTTACCAAGTCAACAGCCTCAAGTGTGGATTTCATTTTTTTCCCATCAGATACACCCTGTGGACCAACAATGATGCAACTTGTTGCTGTTCAATTGTTTCACATAGAAATAGTATAGCAATAAATATATATATACATTTTATTTACCTGTAAATTTTATTTAGTCTGTACTAAATGTTGCCTAATGAGATGATGGTCTTATACTTTAGAAAAACTGCATTACTACATTAAGGATTTTGAAATAAACTGTTCACATGGAAATAATTTTTGTTATATTAGAAAAATCATCCTTTATTTGTATTTTTGACACACTTTACAGTACTGAACAGTGAAATAAAAGAAAAATATACTGATATATATTTTGTTTTATATATATATTTATAGCTGTCCGCTTATTAAATGCATTTTATTCACATAATGACAACCTGGGTCTCTCAGAAGAGAACCTTTCATAAAAATAATATAATATAAAATAACTTGGACACATGTACACATTACAGCAATATAATTTACAAATATTACAATCATTGTTGTTTTTTCCATTTATACCATTTCCATAACGTGTAACGAGTAAAACATCAGTTAGAGCCCAGAGAATTTTTAAGATGGAGTCTAGTGTAAAGAAAGTGATTGGAGAAGAGAAATTAAAAAGAGAATAAAAATAGTTATATCTTTATCATGACCTGAAATCCATTCATTATTATGTACTATACCTTGAGACACAGCCTCATGTGCGTAGACACAATCATACATTTGTCATCCACTGATATCTCCCAGGGTTCAGGCAGCAGGACAAGGGAAGAAGGGGATTCACAGACGGGGGACCACGCCTTTCCCGCACCACATGGGTCAAAATCCCAGTCAGCCACAGCCATCTTTTTCTGCCTCTTAGCCGACATAAAATAAAGTGCTCATACAGAAAGTTCTTAAGAGTTTGTCAATGATTTCTCTGTTTTGTCTTATATATTTCAAATCTACATACCCGCTAAGTCACTAAGCCGGTAAAGTGTGACGAACACAAGGAGGAAGGAGACAGGGAAGGGGGAAAAGTGGGAAGATACTGCAGATGACTACATATTGGTACAACTAATATGAGCACAGTTTGATTCTGGGAGATTTAAAATTTACAATCCAACATTACAATATATACAAAACAAGCAATGATAATGCTAGTATTTATATTACTGTATGCATTTATAATTATTCAGCTTCCAAACCATCAAACCAGAATTATACAAAAATAAAAACTGTACACAAACTGTTTCAAAGAAAACACTTGTGGTATTTTGTGTGTTTCATTTTTAAAAATAATGGCAGCAAGTAATTAATTGAATAATTCATTATTAAGAAACAATTGCTACAGTATTGTGTTAAAATGGCAGATATTATATATATATTTTTTGTTTGCTTTCAGAGTTCACATCACTGACAACGACTCCATGGAACAAAACAACATTTCTATGTGATGACAGGCAGGTGCATAGGGAAACGTCCCTAAAGCTATCAGTGACCAATTTTTAAACCGCGCTTCAGTCGAACCCCACAGGCTGAGCAACCGACCAGCAGAAAGCAGCTTCGATCATCTCCCGAGAGACGCTGCTGATGTTGGTACAACATTACCCCAGACCTCCTTATCAGACAGCGATCAGATCAAACGGCTCCGTGGCTCTGCCCCCCCTCCGGAACCCTGTCTAAATTCCCAGCCTTCCGCTGCGAGTGTCCAGCACCGACATGCACCTGTTTTATTGTGACCTCTCACATCCGTTGCCACAGACTGTGCCTGTCCGAATTACGTGTAGGGTTCAGTCATAATGCTGAATTCTGTAATCGGGCAGGGCCACCACCATTCACTCCAAGTGAGGGTAAAGCAAACAAGGCAACTCAGTCTGTGCCAACACAGACATCATCCACGGTCACTGTAGTGAAGCGAGCACCTGTCATTCATCCGTCCATCTTCTAAAGTCTAAAGTGAATTTTCCAGACAGTAAGACATAAAGACAGGACTTAAGTACACTGGGATGTCCACGTCTATCTGAATCTACATATGTAGTTGCAGGAATCCTGCTACTGACATTAAGGCAAAAAAGCATCGAACAAAATGAGAATGACTTCCTGTGCACAATTAACACCATATTAAAAAACATTATTTTGCCTTTTCTTCTGTTGCACAGAAGGGATATTCTCTCTACTCTTATTGGCTCACTCGCTTTCCCTTTGGCAAGACACAACAGAGACAGGCATATGTGATGGCTGGGTGAGGGCATGAAATTTGTGCTGCTCTTGACATACTCTGCTAATTCCACATATTTGGCAGGACTACAGTATAAGAAGTAGAATTTAGGCAAAAACGTATTCAAAATCATCATGGCTTATCCTCAAAAAAAGTGGCTATCGTAATTAGATAAAAAAAAAGAACACAAATACGAGACTCCACCAGGATGCTAATGACAGTGATGACCTCCTACCTAGAGGTCCTAATCGTTCCACAACCACAGAAGCAATAAAGGAAGACTTAAAACTTCTGAAAAGAAAAAAAAATCAACAATGGAGACTATGTGAATGTCTACCACAAAAAAAAAAATCGTGGAAAGAAGTAAGTTTTTAAGTAAGCAACAATCAGAAATGCAGACAAAAGCAGACACTCCTGTCCCACGATGCATTGCTTCGTGACAGCCCCAGCTGGGAAGCTGCGGGTTCAGAAAGGCACGCAGCCATTTTGCTCCAGTAGCACTCCTGGTAAAGGGAACAAGGGAGGGGTGGGACCTTCAGTCCGGTTGGGGTTCTGAGATACCCGGGCTCCGTCCTCCCTCCTCACTTCTACAGCCGCCTGCTGTCTCAACTGCGGACGTCCGCATGATTTCTTTCCGACATAAATGGAAAATAAGTCACTCGTAAAGTTAGCTGCAGATTGTTCTGAGGAGGACAGAGTTAAAGTGTTGACAGACATCAACTTATTACCCACCAGTGAGGAAATACTCCATAGAGAGATGGCTTTTTCCAAAAAAAAAAAAAAAAAAAAAAAGATACAGCTGCAGTCCACATCCTCCAAAAGCGCATACACACATTGGTGTGTTATGTGTCAGTCAAAATGTAAGTGTGACAAGGTGTGGTCTTTTTCAGTGTGTCTGTGTGCGTGTGTGTACGTGCAAAAATTCCAGGGTGCTACACTGTCTCAAATGGCCCCTAATTAAAAACCCTAAAGCCCTCACTACACTGAGATTCACAAACCCACCTGCTGGAGACACCCAGCTTCTGCTCGGATTCTACAGTAGCTGTGTTATTGACTTTTCTAACCGATTTATTTATGTTCCCTTTTTCAAGAAAAGTGAAATGAAAAGTCTTATTGAGTTATTACACAAATTCTATTTGTTCATTGTTTGGCCAGTAAAGGTCAGGGTGTGTTTGGGAAGAAAGGGTCAGTGGCAGAGAAGAAAGGTCCTGTGGGACGTTCCGTGCCCCACAATCCCCTGCGGAGACAATGTATGAAAGCTGGAACTCATGTGTCTTCGGCAGGTGAAGACGATTCTTCTTCATCGTCATCATCTGCCTGTTCCACAGGGCTCCCCTCTGAGTGTCCTTCATCTTCCTCCACCACCACCGACTGAACCTGCAGCCGCCTGCGCCCCCTCCGGCCCACCTCCTGCTCCTCCTCCTCTTCTTCCACTGCCTCTTCCTCTTCCATCTTCTCCACCACCTCGTCTCCCTCCACCACGGGCTTTTCTCCCGTCTCGCCCTGCTCCTGGTAGTGTCGACTGGCACCTACGTGATTCTGGCTAGGTTTCTCCTGTGGCTCCTCCTGACTCCTGTCCTCCGTGCTGTCATCCATGGTCAGCTCAAACTGGAACTTGTCCATGCAGGCATCCAGCTCATTGTCCTGGCCATCAGGTGGCGGTGAGGGGCTTTGAGGGATGGTGCTCTGGTACCAGTCTCTGTTGTCCTCCAGTGTGTCCAGGATTTCCTGGGCGTCCGGGTGCACCAGGTCTCCCCATGTCTCCCACAGTGGATGGACTATGTAGTCTATGAAGCCCACCTGCATTAGAACACAAGACACATTTAGATTTTTTTCAATTTAGTTGTGTTGCAAATAGAATATCACATAAATCATAATAAAGCTTTATGTAAGTGTGCCCAACCTTAATAAATATATCTTATTGTTTCTATTAATAACAACAATGGCAAAACCTATTACAACTGGATGTCCAGATTGTCCAATTATTCATAATAATGTCTTATTAAAAATATATCACATTTCTCCTGTTTGCTCTAATGTATGTAAATAAATGCAACAGCAACACTTGCATGAACGCACTCAACATTCTGACCTGAAGTCAGAAACATGAGAAGAGGTCAAAGGTTAACAAAAGTGGGAGGACGTGAGAGTAATATCTTCGAACATCGTTCTTGTAAGTGTGAGTGGTAAACAGTGTGTTTGTACCTGGCTCTTTTCCACAGATGCAGTGTGTTTGTCACACATGGGGCTTATCTCCATCCCACGCTCACGCTCCTTGTCTCCCTGTCTAAAGAACTCCTCCATGATGCGCTCCGTCCACTGCCGGTACACTGCTAGAGGCTTGGTGGGGTTACTGAGGTCAGCACAGTGCACCATGTTCCTCAACACCTACAGACAAACACACAAAAGCTTGAAATGTTTCCTGTTTGCTGATTTATTCATAGAACTGACTCCCTATGTAATATGTGCATGAACTGCCTTTGAGGAGAAAACACACAAGATCTACATTTCCTCTCACTGTCACGATTATTGCCACGGGTGACATAAAGTAGGCTAATCATTAGCTCAATAGCCCTGTGGTGGACCTTGTACAGCAAGGGCCTCTGACCCCACTTCTCTCATTATGCCAAAGCCTGGCTTATTGTTAGCTATGCAGAAGTCACCCAATTTCACAAACCTCTTTTCTGAAAAATGCCCAGCCTTAACAACGCAACAAGAGCATGGAGAGACTTTACTTTATTTGGCAGACGCTTTTATCCAAAGCGACTTACAATGGGAAGACACCAGCAATTCTCGTTCGAGAGAGTCAATTATGAGTTCATTAATTAAAAAAATAGCAAATCCTCATAACAGTAAAAGTGTATCAGGCTAAATTAAATTATTCATGCAATGCAACACAGTTTAACTCTTAGTACTGGCTATCATATGCAACTGCACTTGTGTAGCTTTTAGACCTGTGACATTTTGGTCCTGTGCATCACGCCCCGTGCATCACACCATCTTCTGTCATTTAAGTTGCATAAATTTGTATTACATATACATTAAAATATTTTTGTGAGTTTTTTATATTTGATGCAAAAGTTTTGAGTTCACATCAATTTTTGGTGGAAGTTGGTTTTAACAAGTGACACTAGTTTTCTGTGCATCACATGGCAAGTTTTCAAACTGCTTGTATGGCTTTTAAATTTATGTTGAACTACTCAATAGTAAGGCACAACAAATAATACAAACATGTCACACTTCTTCATAGTTCCTGCCACTAGTTATGGGGATAAAGTAAATTGTGTTCTCAAAATGTCCCGTGCATCACATAGAGAATCATCCTACAGAGGAAATTACAGAACCGCATAGCGCATTTAAAAATGCACTATGCACCTTAAAAAGGTCAGTGGTGGCCTAGCGGTTTAGAAAGCAGCCCCATTATCAGAAGGTTGCCGATTCAAATCCCGATCTGCCAAGGTGCCACTGAGCAAAGCAGTGACACCTCCACCCACTGCTCCCTGGGCGCCTGTCATGGCTGCCCACTGCTCACCAAGGTTGACAGTTAAAAGCAGAGGACACATTTCGTTGAGTCACCATGTGCTGTGCTGCAGTGTTTCACAATCACATCACTTTCATCCAAAAATATGTCCCTCAGTTCAGTTGCAGCTGAACACATACATTTTTGTCCATTAAGATACACGTGAGCCTAATTAAGGTCAGACTGGAGTGAATTTCTGTCAGAAAACTGCCATCTAGGAACAAGTCATCTATTTAATACAACAAAATGTGAGAGCTTCTAAAACCAGTTTAGCTTTCCTTTCGAGCACCAAGCAAAGAAAGAAAAAGAAATATCAGCAAGGGCAATTATTACACCCGCATCTCATGATCCATCCGCGCCTGTTCGCAGCTTTGCCACTTCCCATTATCTCAAATACATGTCCCTTTCACTTCTATCAGAAATCGCTGTGACCCTAAATCTCTCTGGTTCCCCAACTGATGCCATGATAACAAGTCTTTTTAAAGAACTTCTTCCTACTATATCACCTTTAAACCTATATATAATCAAGAGCAGCTTTGACACCAGCATAGTTCCTGAGCCTCTTAAGCATGCGGTAGTGTAAACACTTAATAAAAGACCTGGTCTGGACCCTTCACTATATTTACATATTAAACCTATTTCCAAACTCCCATCATGACAAAAATTCTAGAGAAAGCAGTTTTTATTCAACTGAGCGAGTTTCTAGAAAAAAAAAAGGACTCGTGGAGCCATTACTGCAATTCCCTTTATGCAGGAGTAAGGCAGTCTGCCCTATCTCGCCTCCAGCTAGTTCAAAATGCTGCTGCATGCATTCTAACCTCTACAGGCAGGTACGAACACATCACACCCATTTGATCTTCCCTTCACCGGCTCGCTGTGCATTTTAGAATCACTTTTAAAATCCTGCTTTTAACCTATAAATGTTTAACAGGACTTGCTCCACCCTACCTCTCCGCTACTTCAGCCATACATACCCTCACGACCACTAAGGTCTGCAGTCCAGCACACTTTGGTTGTTCCGGAAACTAGGTTAAAGCTCAGAGGAGATTGTGCTTTTTCAGCTGTGGCTCCTAAGCACTGGAATGAGCTGCCTTTAAAAATCAGACAGGTTCCTTCTCTTCACACATATTCTCACTGGCATTTACTGATCATTGAACAACCAAGACAGTTTTTAGGGATTTTATACAGAATGTTGATTCATTGTTTTTTATGTCTCTTAATCTATGAGTGTACAGCACTTTGGCTTCATCCCTGTATGTTTTAAATGTGCTTTATAAATAAAATGAATTGGATTGGATTGCCACCTTATCCTTGATAGGTGCAGCTGTAAGCAGATAATGAATTATATTCATTATGGTTCATTCAGGTACCAAGCTTAAATAAAATCTGCTTTAAAACATCAGTTAAAGCAAAGTTACATTTGAAGATGCAGTATTTTTTTATGAAGGCATGCATAAGACTATCCCTGCAAGCGCTGCCCAACAAGCCATACAGCTCATGAACATGCGACATTCTTACCATCCATCCAAATTCCATCCATCCAATGGATGCTGTTAATTTATTGTGTGCTAACACATACAAAAGAGTATGAAGCTGTGGCGAGATGGGACCGTTGAGTGCATTTTCCACTCAATTTCTTGACCACTGCATGCACGTATCCACTCAAAACAGCAAGTGTAAAGGTAGTTGAACATCATTTGCCAGTAATGTTGTAAACATCACAAAGGACAACAAACACCCAGCACACAAAGTATTTTCCTGTAGAATCTTAGCCAGAACCACCAGTGTAAAGAACATGTTATTTATATTTTTTTTATTACATTTGAGTGAGTGACTGAGTGCATTTCCTATTCTTGTGTATGTGGAAAAGAATGCAGCTTGACTTGATTTGACAATGAATTTGCCTTAATAATAAATAATAATAATAATACAATTCCGGGTAAACTTATAGGAACCCAGGGTCTCCCAAAAATTTATCACACTCAAGCATATTCAAGCTCAATAGAAATCTAACTTGATAGCTGAAGGCTTTGTGGCCTCTGGTCACCTGAATGCGATCTGTGTAATGGTCCAGCATTAGCACTCCTGAACTTGTCACTTTCTTCGTCTCAACCATTGTCTTCAAATCTGCCAACAAACTCATGTGCTTGGACATGTCAGTCGCCAACACCTGAACAAAGAAAGCAAATTGAATAGAAATGACCTCTATTCACCTTATTACATTTGTGACTTTCATATTTTGTTCGGGTCTCACCATGTCAATGACAAGTTTGCGCAGACTCTGTCGCTGTCTCTTGCTCAGGTTCTGAAAGATGTCACAGTTTTCCTCATGTAGGAGCTTGAATCCCACTGCCAGGTGATGGTTCTCCAAAACAGATTCATCATTATACATCAGTGCCAGCTCTGAGTCTGAGGAAGAGAACAAATGAGAGTCAGCAACTTGGTGATAGACAGGAAAATTTCACATTAATTTTGTAACTAGCAGTAGCACTAACGCTCCCACAGTACACACCCTAATGCAGGATATCTATATTATACTGCAAAAATCACATATAGCCATTCACTTAATTGTTTATCCATGCATTTTACTCAACCAATTCTCAAGGTCAGCACAGGACTGGGTTTAATCTTGTTGAATCGCAGCAGTCAGTTGCAGGATGAAGGCCAGAACAAGTGTATTAGTAACAACTGAACAAGATGGCCTACACTGTGTGATCATGCAACTGATCAACTGATCACTCCTTGTTCTTGACCCATTGAAGTTCATATATGGACGGTTCTCTTTAGCTCTGTGCCATTTCAACCTTTTAAGGACATAGTGTAAGTTAAATTGCGCGTTATGGTCATCACTTAAAATTGACTATTTGTGTTACCATCACTGGATACAAGATCCACAGCATGGGAGCAGCATGTATTTCAAGGAACCTGCAAAATGGGAGGTCTCCCTGCTCATGCATTACAGTATTTAGAAAAAAAAATCTATACTTCAGCCATTTACAATCATGTATCTATGGATGAAATATTTTTTGTTAAATCAACCAGGTATTAGCATAAATTGCAGTGGTGGCCTAGCGGTAAAGGTAAAGAAGTAAACTTTAAATCCCGAACCACTAAGTTGCCACTGAAGTCCCCTTGAGCAAAGTATTGTCTACCCAAGCGCCTTTCATGGGTGACCACTGGTCACTAAGGGTGATGGTTAAAAGCACGGGACCTAGTGGTGGCCTAGTGGTTAAGGAAGCGGCCCCGTAATCAGAAGTTTGCCGGTTCGAATCCCGATCCACCAAGGTGCCACTGAGGTGCCACTGAGCAAAGCACCGTCCCCACACACTGCTCCCCGGGCGCCTGTCATGGCTGCCCACTGCTCACCAAGGGTGATGGGTTAAATGCAGAGTCAAATTTCATTGTGTGCACCGTGAGCTGTGCTGCTGTGTATCACATGTGACGATCACTTTACTTTTTAAGCAGAGGACACATTTCCTGTATCACTGTGTGCTGTCCTACAGTGTGACCAAAACAATCACTTTCACTTTTTCTCTTTAAGTATTAGCATGCTAGCACATTAGCTATCAACTGAGACTGAAATGGGAAGACGACACTAGTGTATATTTCCGAGGTTTTTGTTACAGTTGGGACTCACTGGTGTTGATGAGGAACTGATTGGAGACTCCAGGGTGGTCAACATCATGAATGGCAGCAGCAAATAATGCAGCCAAAATTTCAAGGTCAGTGAAGACGGCCTGAACAGGAGTGAGCAGAGGAAGACGTGAGTTTTTAACAGCTTTGGGAAGCTGATATCAGATGTCCTGGTGAGGAGATGCCACACAGACTCACATCCAGGGCTGGTGTGGACAGCAGCACATGGGTGGACTGGGTGACGTCTGCTGCATGCAGGCTGTTGTGGTAGGCCACGTTGGCGTGGTAGTGATCCTCCAGTGTCATGATGTAGGTGACAAACGTGTCAACTGGGATCCTAAATGTCTTCAGCAAATCTCTTTCCTTTGAAAGCAAAATGACCAATAAAAAAATCATCCTAGCTAATCCTAGAGAATAAAATCCCATAGGAGTTCATCATATCAACAACCTGGAAGATGGAGTACAAGATGCAGCTGAGAGGTCTGTTGTTGGAATACTCCGCCACATGGAAGATATTAAGGCCCCACTTATTCAAGTCTTCGAGCTCCTGTTTAATAAAATACACAAAGCACACATGGTTATCTGGCCTTATATGTTTGATCACAGTTTTATCAATGGTACTGTATTTTAACAGCGATAAGAGCTGTGCAAACAGGGGTCCATGTTCACCAAACATCATATCTAGCACATTAATGCATAAGACCAAAATAGATACAAGTAAACAAGATAACGCTGGCTAGCTTTGGCCAGACAAATCTTAAAACATAAATTTAAACTTAAAAAGTTTCAGGCTCAATAATGTTTGTATGTAGGCATGGTGCTGCCTGTGTGTCTATGTATATGTGTGCGTCTTTATGGGCCGTACTCTGGCCAGTTCTTCCTCCTGGTCAGTTTTGATGCCGAAGCGTGGCACGGTGGAGTTGGACAGGCTGGAGCTGTGCGTGAGCTTCTTCACACCGCTGATGTGGCACATGGGCTTCTCCCTCTCACGCAGCGTTGGCGATGGGATCTCCACTTCATTCTGCTTGTCTGCTCACACGTACACAGGTACAGAGAACAATGGTGAGGATACAACCGCACACAATGGTGAGGATACAACCGCACAGGTCAGCGACATGGGCCGCTCTTACCGAGGAATGTCGTAGATATGTATTCCGACACCTGGTTCCCAGAGCGACTCATCTCAGACAAGTGAGAGAGCTCCCTGTTCAGCATCCGCTTGAACTGTAAAATAACAGGGCAGAGAGAGAAAAGGAGGCCATGAAATGTGGTCACAACTAATTTTCTCTCCGGTATCAATTATTAAACATACCGGAAAGGTATCACGAAAACAGCAGCAAAAACTGTGCAATTTTTTCTCCTTAACTCTATTAACACATCATGCTCCCTACATGAATAAGATACATGCAGCTGGTGACTACAAACACCACCATCAAAGACCAACACAGGGAAATGTGCAGGACTCATTCAATTCTGTCAGCATGTTCAATTAGTGGAACTGCTGCAGTTCATACTGTATGCAAAACTATGGGCAATTTATTTAGCAATTTATCATCAATCATAACCGTAATACACATTAACATCTAAATAATGTTGTATTAGAGTTAAATATACAATACAGATAAATATAGCACCTTTGGTCGTAAATCTTTCATATCAGAAGATTTTTATAATACAGCAAACATTAATTTGTCTGAGATATTCTCACCTGAATGTTGTGCCTTTTTATCAATATTCTCACTTCCCACACTAGCTATCATTTTAGAAAATTATAAAAGTTCTTGTATGTTTAGTTTGCGATTCTGCAATTTCAATTTATAGAAACTGATTTTATGCAGGATCAAAATAAATTTCACATGTATGTTTTCGTAGTGTAATAATATTATTAATTTCATTAAGGTCGGTAAAATGTGAAGCCTGTTCTTTATTATTCCATTATTTTTGCTGTGTTTATGATGTTATGATGTTTATGTATTATGTTGTGATGTTTTAGGCCATGGCATCATTTCAGTATCAAAAATGTAGATATTTGAGACAGGTATTGTAGTGATGTCATAGTTTTGGTAATGGAGAGTGGTAGCCTAGCGGTTAAGGAAGCAGCCCCGTAATCAGAAGGTCCGCCAAGGTGCCACTGAGCAAAGCACCGTCCCCACACACTGCTCCCCGGGCGCCTGTCATGGCTGCCCACTGCTCACCAAGGGTGATGGTAAAAACAGTGGACACATTTCATTGTGTCACCATGTGCTGTGCTGCAGTGTTTCACAATGACAATCACTTCACTTTCACTAACAAAAATGCATCTATACATATGACATATACTGTACTAGCCTTTTTGTCTAATTTATCATCAGAACTAATACTAAAACCTTTGTCAAGATACTGTTCAATGTTTGTAATATAACTTAAGCAACTGTAAATATGATTTGTGAGTTGGAGTATAAAAGTTCTTGTACCTTTAGCTTTGACCACATTACAGTAATACAATTTCATAGAAAGCTGCATGGATATGACGGGAAATACACAGCTATGCAGGATCGTTGTACAGCGATTTCAGGATGCTGTGATAATCTTTCACAGTATTTCAAAATGATCTGTTTTGTAAAAATATCTAATAATATTTGTAATGTCATTTGGTCAGGCTGGTGAAAAATACAACGTAAGTGTAATGTACACTGAATGCCACATGTCCAGAAAGGGTGTATGACTCTGAAACATCATCCCTACACCACAGCAGAATGCTGATAAGGGACCCTGTAACTGCAGGTCACATGCTCACCCGCATTACAATTTCACTCACCACTATGGAGCGGAATCACTTTGCCATGAATTCAAGAATAACCCATGCGTCAATACTTTAGAGCACGGCAAAACACAGACACCTGCACACACAGCACTTTGGACAATTCATCCGTCTTATTGACTGATCCTTCACACATTACCGTCACCATGGTAACAGTGAGGTTTCCCTAGCAACTGCCTCCTCACAGTCATTCCTGCAGCATGACTGGAGAGAGGCGCAGGTTGGGTGACAGTGAGCGGGACTAGGCAGGCGCCTGCCTCTGACCTTTGCCAAGGTCAACGCTCTCACGCTCCCTCCCTCTCTCTCCTTACCCAGCAGTCCTTTCATTCCTACTCCATCTTACCCTCGTCTCTTTCCCTCGTCCCTCCTCTGGTCTGTTTTTTCATCTTTCCTCCCCTCTCACTCACAAGCCCCCATTTTTAACCCTCCTTTGGTTACAATGGCTATTTCTCAGTCCTGTCTACCTCACTCAGTACTATCTACCCGTTTACCAGCCGTGCTTGAAAGAACATTCTGGTAGATGTGGGCATATCAGGACAAAAACACGATGTACACACGAAGGGTCACTGTAAAACTGCCTGGCCAGACTATATGACCCAAATACGCTGTAGCTGCTTCACATTCGCTCATGGGGCATGAAAAACAAAGAGCTGCTGAGATCCAACATGTACACCTTGTACATTGCGACGAATCATTTTCAAACTCCAGTATAATGTAGCACAGTCTCACAGTCGGCTCCTAGCCTTCGGAGACCTTGTAAAGAACATTATGCAATGTTCTGGGAACGTTCTGTGTTAGCTGGGTAAGTGCTGCATGACACATTAAAAAAAGCAAACAACCGTTTATAAATGGTGTGCATTAGCTGCTGTGGTATTTTCACCAGAGAGCATCAGGGCAGGCCTTTTATTAGATTATTTCACAATAAGATATGTTTTAGGGTATGACATAACATAAACATAAATCAGTTGTTTATGTCTTAATATATTACACTGAACTTAAAGACAACCCACACTACATTAAAGCAACATTGATGATCTTGTTACAATGTGTGATAGGCAGTTTAGGTTTTGGTAAGAAGCTACTACAAGTGGTCGACTGGTGACCCGGTGACAACTGTGGGCAACCAAGGCTAACTGATGCTCATAGGGAGCAGGCTAGCAGTTGTGGTCTGATGACACAGAAGCACTGAAACTGCTGAAACCCTTAATGCTGGTCATGACAGAACGGTTTCAGAACACTCAGTACAGTTGCACAGTAATTGCCCAGTAACGAAAAAGGCAAAGCCTATTAAACAACAACTTAATCAAGCATGGTGCAAAACGGGCAATCGCTTCCTTTAATCATGTGGTTCTCAAAGTGGAGTATGGGTCCCTCCGGGAGTTGACACTGAATTTGCAGGGGGTCTGTGATTTGATCCCTTCCCCCATTAAGTATAGTACATAATTAATCACAAGGGGTCCTTTGCAATTCCTTTTTACACTGTCAGGGGTCCCAGGCCCCATGCAGTTTAAGAACCCCTGCTTTAATGGTGCCTTGTAGCACAAAGACCCCTACAAATAAAGAGTTTCAAGGGAAGCCTATAACTCAGTATAAACAAGCCATGACTAAAGCTGTAAAGAGAAGTTGACTGTGTGCTGACTGACTATGCACAGCTTCGGAAAACATTTTCTTTTTCACACTTCTTTCATTTCTGGTTTGCAAAATAACTAATTTCTTGTTTGTAGGCTTGTAAAATATCATTCGTCAATAATCTCAATAAAAGACATTCAACGATAAATAACTCATAACCAGACTGTGAGCACCTTTGAACTTTTGAAGATTTATCATGGCATAATATTCAATGTGGAAGTGAGGCTCTCCAGCACAATTTAGCTTTAATATCATGAATTATATATTTGTATGTAGACATATGGGAACGTTGTCTTGGGATTTAAACTGATTTTATATTCTGATTTAATTTGATATTAGATTTGTTGGGGGTGCATGATGATGCACTGGTAATGACTAGAAACTGTTTTATGTTTCATTAGACATTTGTTGAATTAGTCTGAGCTTTTAATCAATTTTTTATATTCAAAATACAGAATAAAATCTCACATGACTGCCAGCAGCAGAGAATAAAATAGACAGAAGCCAGAAGTAGCATTTAGAAAGATAAAAAAGAAAACAATTCATTTGATTTCACTGAGAATTAGAGCAGTCAATCATTTTAGTTGGTTTGGGTCGAGCTAAAAGTGTGGTTAGCAAACACAAATTTTCAGTATTTTTTAAGCTGTACTTGTTGGGACGGGTCGGATTCTGTTGGGCTCGGGTCGTGTTTTCTAATGCAGTTCTTTATGTTTGTCACCAGTTAAGTGTGGTCAACGTCCTGTATAAATGGACACAGCCAAAATAAATAAATGGTTAAGAAAATGAATAAACATCTTAAATTGTGAAACAAACAATCTTCATAATATAACCAGGAACTTCTATGGATTACTAATCCCCCGATTCATATGTTACAGTAAATCAGGGTAGTTTTGTGTAATATTTGGTATAATTTTGATGAATTCACTTTGCACAACTACCTCAACTTTGCACACTAGGCAGGTTAAACACACTTATGAACATGCCATGTGGCACTGCCATTTGTTTTGTTCACTACTGTCATAATTGAAAAGCACTTCATGAGATGCTCATTAACATGCATAAGACTTTTGGACTGTTCAACTTTTTGCCTTGTTTGCGGTTTTGTTATTACATTATTTTATAGTCATGTGTCTTCAGTTTTGTTCTATAATGTAAAAATTGCGAGACCCAAAAATGAGTAGGTGTGTAGTGTATATGTAATCCCAGAGTCCTGACATGAAACAATTACTTGCAGGAAAACAGCAAGCCACCTTATAGTTATATACACACTCTGTCTTTGAGCCAAATATGCCTGTATAATGTTTTGTCTAATCTTTAACAGACTCTACATAGTTTCACGTACAATAACATGAGAAGATGCATGGATTTAACCAAACGATGCTGCGACTAAATCTGCTGACAACACAACACAACCTTAGGTGGACTCTCTCTGGAAATGACTAAAGACTTTCTCAGACAAGTAAAGCTTAAAGCCTGTATCTGGATCACAAAGGCAGAGAAGACAGCAGCCTCCTGTTCTGTGTGCCCTAGATATGTGACAGCACCAGGAATATGTCCTTCACCAGAGCTGAGCTGGGCCAGCTGGAGCCAGAATCTGGGCCAGCCTGGGCCAGGAGGTATGGAAGGTGCAGGTGAGGAATGGAGACTTTCCAGAACCAACCACATCAAAGGCCCAGAGGACGTTATTCATTAAGTAAATATGCATTCTATGGCTGGCATTTAAATTGCTATTAATGATGGGTCTTTAATTAATAAATGAGGTGAACAAAGGTAGATTGTAGATCTACTCTTTCAGCATTTCAGTTCACCATTGCAGGTTCTTGCCCTGCCCACTAAGGCACAGGTTGCCAAACTCTCTTGAAAGTAGTTTCCTTTCTTTAAAAAGTTGCACAAAGTCCAGCCACCCAGCCCTACCTGGTCCCACCAGCCGATTAGCCAGGGTTTGGAGCAGGTCTCACAGAACAGATCCACCAGTGGGGTCCGACGTTCAGCAGCCGTCCCGCCCCCCTCCAGCGCCACTTCGGCGGTGGCGCCCAGCTCCAGTTCTGACCCTCCCCTGCCCTGAAGTGGGCCATAGCTGGAGGAACGTGGGAGGCGGTATCCCCCGGGCACAGGTGAGGGACAGGGCGAGGTGGTCGGGTCGATGGCCTCCACCACGCCCATGCTGAGGGTGACGGGCGGAGCAGGGTGCTGGCACAGGCAGGCGTTGGTGCGGTAGTGGTGCGAGCGCGCAGCGGGAGTCATGCGGGCGCCCCAGCGACATAGGGGCGATGTCAGGGTGTGGGCGGAGAGGCCGCAGCCGGAACGGCGGGGACGCTCCAGAGCGACGGCTGCCCCCACCCCCCAAAAAATTCGGGGGGCAATGAATCCCAAGGAGATGGGGGCAAAGGGGAGAGAGTCCGGCAATGCTCTCTAAGCACTGCAGTCCCCAGACCAGGCCCTCCGGTTCGGCTCAGAGTGGGCTCCACGCCGGTCCATGTGCAAGGGTCCCCCCGAGAAGCCGAGCAGGAGCCCCCCGCCCGGATCCGCAGGGCAACAGGCTACATCGCATCACCACGGCTCACCCAGGTGGGACAGGATGGAGAGGGGACAGAGCGGGTAAAGATGGAGGGAGCAGGCGGGAGGGGGAGCGTCTGAAGGGCACCGAGCCGAATCCCGCGGAGAAGAGTCAGGGTGGCGATGAAAAGACGCAGACACAAGCTGAGATGTGAATGGGACACGGCTGAGGTGGACGATGAGGACAGGTGATGGAATGGACAGGCGGAAAAGGATGCGTCGAACGGACAGACAGCCCGAGAGCGCCGCGGCAGAGAGACGTAAACACGGCAAGACGTGACGAGGCAGGACGAGAGAAGCCGAGGCCTGGGTCAGGCTACAGAACTGCGGCACAGCTGTGGTCTGGAAAAACAGCCGCTCTCTCTACGCGTCGACCGCCCCTCCCCCACCACGCGGATCGAGGGGCCGGGGCCCAGATCTCCCGGTGCAGCAGCAATTCCCAACGCTCAAGCCAGCACACAATCCGGCGTCCCGCCCGCAGCGCTCAGTCCCTGCGCTGCCGCTTTTCCGGCCGCTCCGGAGCCTCTCCCTCTCCTCCCCTGTGCTGATTCGCTGCCTCCTGCACCTTCTCCCCCTGGATGCTGCAGACAGCTCGCGCAAGCTAATCAGGCGGCGTGGCAGCATGCACGCGCCTGTGAGAATGTGTGTGTGTGTGTGTGTGTGTGTGTGAGTGCTGTCAGTGCGCATGTGCTTCAGGCAGCATGGATGTCTGTGGAAAATGTTTGGTCCCTGTGTGTGTGTCTATGTGTGTGTGTGTGTGTCTGTGTGTGTGTGTGTGTAGTGTAGTGTATGCTCTCTGTCTCGTTTATGTCATCCAGAATGCTCTGTTTAAATGCTCTTTTTTTTAAAAAACACACCTTTTCTTAATATAGTTGGTTAAATTGGAAACACTAAATTAAACCCACAGACTTCGATATGAATCATGAAAGTATAGTGCACATTTTCCTACTGCCGAAAAAAACAGTGTAATGCATGCCCTGTCATAACCTTCAAGGTAACAACAAAAACAAGAATCCAACGCTGTCTCTTTAAGTCAGAAAGCTGCCAAGCATAATGGCTGTTTTTCCATTGGACGATGCCCACACCACATGCCTTGTGGTCAGAGTGGAAAGCCAATGGCTGCTGAGGAAGGGCAGAGCGTGCCGCTGTTCGATAGCAACCAAGGTTACAGCGGAGACATCAGCATCAGGACCCGACAGCCCCCCACCCCAACGAACCAGAGAGCCACACTCTCCCTCTTCCACCCCCTCCCTCACTTTCTCACGGTCTCTCCTCTTCCTCTCTTCCTCCCTCAATCTCCCTTATGAAAAACTGGAGCTGCGTGCTTGAACACAAAACGGGGAGTATGTGTAAGAAAATATGTGGTTTTCTATGCAGGGAATGTTGACAGTGTGCAATAATTTCTCCTCCTTCTTTTGGAACCTTAGCATTCATAAACACATAATGACACCCATTAAAATGCCCCTGGCATGTTGCAAACAGGCAGCAAGGAAAATCTTGGGGCGAACAACGAGGCCTAGCGGTTAAGGAAGCGAACTCGTAACCAAAAGGCAATGTGGTTTTAAATCTCAATATGCCGAGGTTCCGCTGAGGTCCCCACACGCTTCTTTGTTGTGCACCGTGTGCTGTGCTATGCTGTGTATCACAATGGCAAATGACAGAGTGAACAGACATGGCACCTTGTTAGAAGCCATCTCGCTGACAGAGCGGTGGGTCTGAATGGTCTCCAGCTGATCCAAGCACCAGTCCAGTTCCTCCAGAGTTTCCCGGGCCAGCTGCTGGTACGTCTCCTCTGTGTGGGAACAGACAGAATGCTTTTCTACAGGACAGTAGAGACCATATAATTTCATTGGTACTTATTTCTTGATTCATGAGAACACGGTGGCAAAAATCTAAATATTGGGACATTGTTACAATAGTAAATTCAGTTGCTGATTTGGTTTAAGTTGTTGAATACATACTTTTCATGCTTCAGCCTGACTACAAACTCTTTTTTTTTGCTAGATATTCCCATATGACTACAAAGATAAACAAAATTTTAGACCTCTAAAGGTGTGCTGTGGTATCTGGCACCAAGACGTCAGCAGAAGATACTTTAAGCTCTGTGTGTTCTCAGGTGGTGGCTCCACTTGTTTTTCCAGCACATCTCACAAATCCTCAATTTAGGTTAATTGGATTAATTTAAAAAAGTGCTAGTTTTGTCCTTCTTTTAGGGCAGGATGGGTATTGAACATAATATAATAGAAGGCCTAATGTAACCAGTGGTGGACGAATTACACAAGCCGTGGAGTTGAGTTAAAGTAGACATACACAAGGTAAAAGTCCTCCCTTTAAAATACCACTTGAGTAAAAGTACAAAAAAAAGTTGCCTTCAAATGTACAAAAGTAAGAGTACAGTGATTTATTACGGTTGTAATATTCTATTATTAGTTTTGTCAGAGGGCTCTTGCTTAATCGACTAATTTTAGGTGGAAAGACTGTCACTTTTGGCACAACAATCTTTCATTTGTCTGACATTCATTAAAAAGATCATAAGCACAAAACATTACAGGCAAATTATTTCCATTTAGTGAAACACTCTTTTTGACTATTGCTGCACTAAACACGACAGGAGGATTACAAAATGCTTGCTCTGTTCCTCTGCTTGCTTTTATTACCATCAGATTTTAATAGACCCTACTAACAGCAAAAATATTTCTCAATTAGACTTATAAGGATGTAAGATGCCATTATGAGCAATAAACATATTTATCATGCACTATTAATGTGCCTTATATTATATTTAGGGATGATGACGTTATTTTGCTTGTCTGCACTTTTACACACTGCTGAGAGCATTGACACAGCCATGTTTAAAATTCGCTCCTTTTGGAAAATAAATCCCGATCAGGGACCGATTCTAGACAGAGCTGCACAGATTATGTTTACAAAAATAACACATTATGAAGTTTCTTATATAAGATAAGAAACAGTTATGCAACAGTTGTAACTATGTAATAGCTCATAAGTAAAACGGAACAATAGATTTAGCATAATGTAGTGGTGTATATAGTCTCTGCAAATTGAAATACTTTAGTTCATATACATCAAAAACTACTTAAGTACTGTAGCAAATTACATTTCCTTCAGTACTGCCCACTTCTGAATGTAACTAATTACTTCAACCATTACTCTTACTTCATATTCAGTAAATTATCCAGTAATTACTTTTTTTCTGAGTAACATTCCCAACATTGTTGTCAAAGAAACATCAACCTCCTGGTGTTCACCAGGCAAGGGACAGTTACCCAGCCATCCACATGATGTAAAAGAAAATGTGATTAGTCAGGCCAGGACACCTTTTTCCATTGCTCATGTGCCCAGTGTAGGTGCTGTTGTCAGTGGGCACATCAGCATGGGCACAACACTATACACAACATACACAACAGACTGTGATGCTGTGAAATATGTATTCGGACATCTTTCAATCAGACCTTTTTCAGCATCGACTTTTTCAGCAACTTCAGCTACAGTGGTTATTCTATCTGAAATTACCATAGACCTAATCCTGAAAAACAAACCCCAAGAGTTTGGTTGTTACTCAAGGCAGAACAGCAAGTCAAAAATATATAAACCCATCTGGGTTCACAGGGTAACACTACAGCAGAAGGGTTTTATGGAGAACTGGTGCTTTAAATCATGTAACATATTAAAGATTTTTTTACAGTAGGTCATGCATAATACAACACCAAAAAATAATGGAATGTGAGTAGAACCTTAGTCTTGAATCCTTAAGCATTTATGAAATTAGAATTAGGCCTCTAAATGTGGTATATAAATCCCCAACCTCAAGGGAACCATCTTTGATGGGTGTTCCATGCATTTTTAACGTTTTACATATTCCCGGAGACATTTGACAGTAACGGCATATTTTTGAGGTTAAGTTGTGCCGAGGCTTCTTTACTTGCTTTGGGATTGGTCTATTCACAAATGTCAAGGTCATTGATTCAGTCCAAAAGATATGAAGAGGAAAATCAGCATGAGTCATGAATATCCCACTCCGCCTCAACGGGTAAAAAAAAAAAATGGTTTCATTTTCATGAAGCCAACAGGCATGATTAAAAGCAGGCCTTCGTTTGAAATGCACAGCATCTGAAATCACTTTGAAAAAAATAAACCAATGTTCCTTTTTTAATGCAAAATCTTAATTTTACATTTTTAATTAAAACTCAAAAGTTAAAATGTTCCAACCAAGATGATTCAGCCGGGAGTTTTTAATTAGAAGCGAACCCTGAGCGTGAAGGATAAAACGACTCGAGTAAACCGCGCAGCCTGGACCGGCAACTTTTTTTCAAAGGAAATAAATATTTTCAGAGGAAGAAGGAGGGAAAAAAGGTGTTTCTCTGCTGGCAGCAGTGCCCACGTGAAGAAAACCAAGAGTGGATGTGTGAGACACTGTGTGGGAGAGCGCCAGTGTGGGTAGAGCATCGAAAAGTGGCTTACAGTGCCACGAACATACCAGAGAGCGTTGCCTTGGGAACCGTGGGTTGACTTGTCACTGGTGACCTCCTGTGGACAAACACGATATCAACATCAGTGGCGGCGATGAAGGCTGCCCTCTTTTGGCCAAATCTGTCTCTCTTTATTGAGGTGGCTGGGGGAAGAAGGGAGGATTTTTTTCTCCTTTCTAAAGGGGTTGTGTGTAGGCACTGTCTGAATCACAGCGCCAATAATAACACACAAGGCTGAGCTCCTCTTAAATGCTCATCAGAATATAAATATGGATGGTTTTAGTCACCCAGCACACGTGTACAGTATTTTTTTTAATCCATTTTTGATGCACTTCCCAATTCTGATATGCATTTTTTATCATGCTTGTGAAAAACCCTAAAAGGTTCCCTGATTGGGATAAAATTTCATGGCAGAATTTCTGTTCCTCTATAGGAACCTTCTTCGGTTGCTCGCTGGGTAATGTGGAACCATGAACATTTCTGGAGAACAAAAGTTTTTCCTATCGGGACACATAAACATATGTTGAATTTAGAAGCATGTTCCCCAGATCAAGGGTGTCCAGACTTTCTGCGCTGTATATCTTCTCACTACCCCACAACCTAAGAGGACATGTTTCACTACGGGCCCACCTGTACTGTGTGGTTCTCACAATTCAGTAAATACTAACAATGGCCGAGTGACAAGAGCAGCAGGAAAATAGTAAAATAGAAATGAGGACAGAGAACCACAACAAATGTGATAGTCAGAGCTGAGATGGAGAAACACACCAGGGGACAAAGGAGAAGCCATAAGCATAAAAGATGAGAATAGACAGGCAGGACAGCATGTTTGAGGTCAGGGGCGTGTCACGGTTGGTAAAGTAATACTGACTTGTTAGTAGGTGTTGTGACATTGGCGAGAATGGTGAAGTTGCTTCTTACGGTTCGTAGACTGGCCAACACCTGGGGGACAGAGAGAGGTGGGGGCAGCCTACGGTGAGTGAAGGGAGGTCCAGCTGTCATCCAGCTTTAAAAAACACATCTGTTTACAAGCAGCCAAACGGGGCGGACGTACCTGAGCAAAAGGAGTGACTATGAGGTCCTCAGCATGGCTACAGAGAGACGAAGAGAAGCGGCAGGGCGTTGGGGGAGACGAGAGAAGGCAGATGGAACAGTGAGGTCATTACTGATGTTCAACATTCGTTTATATCAGCACACAACAAACGCAGCCAAGAGGCTTAGTTCATCTTCAGAGGAGCAGGAAGACTTAAGCAAGTCAAGCGAAAGTGCCATGATATGAGATTTCGCTTTTTCGTCATCACCATCAATTATTTTATATGACATAAAATTGTAAAAAGGGCTGGATAATATGCATTAATTAATCTCACAATATTTATGGGATTTTATTTATTACCGTTTATGACCAATGGGCTGGAAAGTAAAAATGCAGTTATGATTCATATGACAGGTACGATGAAATATGCCAACAACAGACTTGCTGTTAATCATGCAAGAAAACAAGTGGCTATATATAAGGGCTATATGATGATTATATCACCCATCCATATTAATATTATTATTTAAGAATAACCTAATGCATTTGTGTTCATTTACATAATAATTCATGCAAATTATTCCTTTTTTTTGTTGGCAGCCACAGCGAGCAGCAGATGTTGGTGGAGGTCTGACACATGGTCAGTTCACTGGGGAGGCCACTCACCCCTCACTGTTGATGGATGAGTTGCGGGACATGGTTTTGGGGGACATGTCGTAGTCGGAGTCGGAGCGGTAGAGGAACGACTCCCGCCGCTGACTCTGGGGGAAGGAGGGGTGGAGCACCAGCCCCGGACTCGCCTGCGAATCCATAGGACTGCGGCCAGGAGAGGGTCCATTCTCTGCATCGAAGCTGCAGGGGATAGCGTGACAGGCAGTGTGGGCGGAGAGGAGGGGGAGAGAGAGAGGGAGGGAGGGAGGGAGGAGAGAGAACATTGTTATCGAAACGTTCGCCGGTCCTTGCCAGTAATGCCATTAAAATGTTCAGTCCCACGCCAGCGCATCACAATCATCCATCCACTAGAACCCCTTTCTCGGTAGCGAGCGAGGACATGCCAGTGGAGACTGTAAACAGCTTGACCAGTGAAGCACACAGAGAGGAATGCAGCAGGAGAGCCGCCTTAGGACAACAGCTGACAGAAAACAAATTCATTTGATTCGTCACCATCTCACCATCCGACGTACATTTATGGAAATTTCTGCAACAAGCAGAGCAATGACAATATCGACAAGGACAACAATCAACAGCAACGGTAGATTTTTACACCATAAACTCCAAGGGCCATATTTTCCTGGTGCTATACAAGGTGTAGCACATGGGGCATGTTCGGTAATGTCACAATGTCCTGTAAATCTTTTTAATTTACAGAAATTAACCAGTATATAAACAATGACGGACTACTTGTTGGTTATCTGTATCTCGGAGATGAGGGACTAACTATCCACTCGGCCCATTTTGTTGCTGTGCAATAATTTCGGACACCTAGACACTACTTTCTTAATACCCCTTGTATCTAGGAGTGTCAACAGACGTCTCAGTACCACCCCTCCTACACAACATGTCCAATGTCAGCCCTCTGATTCAATGATTCGTGACATTTGTGAACAATTCCCATGCACTACTTCCTTTCACCCAAGAAATTACATTCATTTCACATTTTATGTGTATTGGCTACGTCACAAAGTCCAAAACTTGCAGCTTCGTCTGGTTACCTGAGCTTTGGTGGACGACGTCCTGTCTGTTGGCTGTTCGTCAACTGCCTGCTGTATGATTCCAGTTTCTACAACTCGCAGGCTAATTCGTGTACATTTGGTGACGTTCATGCCAACAACACCAGCAACACAGCACAATTACTCGTTACACGGCACATGTTTACAGCAGTGACATGGAGTTCCACCAAGACAGTCCGAAAAGAACAGAAAAAAAAAAGGTCTGACACCAGCTTACTGTCACATGGGTGCCAAAGAAACGATGGTTCACCAACCAACACTGTGCAGAACACTCAACCCCATGTGCACAAACATCACACTGAACCAAACCTAAAACCATGACGGGGACAGTGTGCAAGGCCTGTGCGTGTTTCGAGGAGACGACGGAAGGATATGCACCACAGAACTCCACCAACCCCGGCCCCACCAGAACACACACGGAGACACACACACAGACACACAGTGTTTGTTTGTTTGTTTGTTTGATCTGGCGGCGCCTTGAGACGGAGAGGGCAGGGGCAGGTACCTGAACCCAAAGTGGAGCGATCGGGCGCGCTCCTGAATGCTGCGGTGGAGCCTCATGCGCCGGAACAGGCTGCTCCCGCCTCCACGTGACTGATCGGGGGTCAGGGGTGGGCTAATGGAGCAGGAGGGGGCGAACACAGGAGAGAGAAGGTGATCAGACATGCTCTCACCCAGCTCCCACGGCAGTGTCTTCGGAGTCAACTCTGGCTATTGCAGGTCTCGAGACAAGTCAAAAATTAAGGGGAATGAATAATAAAAAAAAATTGAATTTCTCCGATGCTTGTCGGCAATAAATCTTAGTCCAAAGTGGCAGTCCTCATCGCTGCTGTTCTCTCTGTAACCCTTTTTGCAGGTTCCCACTATACTGCTAAATGTCAACGATTCACAGGATGTCCTTGGCCACTCTCCAACGTTTGAGGTTTCGATTCTATCGCAACTTCTGTTTTTTCTCTTGCTTTCCACAAAGCTCTGTTTAGTCACACCAGAAACACTTGCCCTCCCTCATGCGGTCGGATGACTGACACGGGCCCCAGGACACCCCTGGTGACATAAGGCCCGAGTCGCCCGTCACACTCGGTTCCCCAAAACTACGCCCCCCCCCCTTTTATCAGTATGTGTGTTCCACATTAAACATTCCCGGCTGCACACATTGTTTTTCCTGGCTCTTGTCTTTCAGTTTCCCCCTCTTCTCTCTCCCTCTCAATCGCTCTGCTTCTTATCTGTCTGCTGACAGAGTTCCTCTCATGGCAACAGGAAGGACCGCTCGGCGCGCGCAACGCACCGAGGGCATTTTTCGCGGCTTAGTTAGCCTCGAGAAACTGTACGCGTAAAAAAAAAAAAAAAAAAACGCAAAGACGTGGAAAGGAGAAAAGGGGCGAGTGATTCATGCCCTGTCTAAATGTTTACGTACCAAGAAAGAGCACAACGCTCCCCGAAAACACCGTTTTTGTGACGCGTGTGACCTAGATGGTGCCGTAGACGGTGCTGACCACATGATGGTTTAGTTAGGAGCCCGACCGGGCCAGGAGTTACGGCTCCTTTTCATTTGATTCACTTGGGCGTGTGTGTGTGTGTGTGTGTGTGTGCATGAGTGTTGGGAAGGGGGGGTGTAATTTGGTGGTAGAAATAAGAGTGGGGGCTGGTGCATAAATTGTAGGTAACACCCGGCAACCAGCCAGTCAGACACTCTCCACAGAGGAACAAACAATGAAAATAAGATGCCTTGTCAACCCGTCTTTTCTCCCTTCCTTCCCTCTCTCCCTACCTCCCTACTTCCCTCTCTTCCCCCATTTGCACTCTCTCTCTCCCTCTCTCTGTGCGTCTTCTGTCTTCTCGAGATCGTCTTTGCCTTTCTGTCTCTTTCCTTGTAATTTGTCTCTGTGGCGGTGGGTGACTCACAGCAGAATAAAGAGCCTGCAGAAGCAGAGCCGGCGTACCGAGGCACAGGAGAGCCAATCTGCATACGCTCACACACGCCGTCTACGAATGCAAAGAGCCCATACCCACACATGAAACAGCAGCCATACACCTGGCATGTTTCAAACGTTCAACGGGGGGGGGGGAACCCACACGCTCCCATGTGCCAGGCTGACACGTCGAACAGAGATAACGTACCCCCCAAATTGGGCAATTATAACGCATAAATAATTAATGGAGGAATGCAGAATTAATCCTAGCGCACGATAACTCACAGAAGCAGGGCACACACGCACACCTACGCAAGCATACAATAGCACAAAAATGACACATAAACGTGATGCGTGGCTGCTAGCGCTCTCATTTTGCGGTTTGAGATGTGCTTGGATGCAGTTCTGTGGGGGACGAACCCCTGTGCTGAGGTCTGAGGCCTGGTGCTAGATCTTCATCCTCACAACTCGGCTGCTTTGATTGGTCGTTTTAAGCTCTTTTGTTCGCCAAGGCCAGCACAGCACAGGCACTCACTGCTAGGTAACAGGTAGGTGTTCCGCTGTCCCCGCAGCCCAAAAATAACCAAATGTGCCTTCAGGGAACATATGACTCGATAGTCCTGTGACTTTAAATGGTGTTCACAGGTGAATATGAAAGCCATACGATCAGGCAGAGTTATCATAATGCAACTGGTCTTTTTTCCCCTTATATGAGACCATGTGAGGCGTGACTGAGGGTCCTTTTTCCTGAGCCCACTGCAGATTTGCTGTGTTGTCCACAGCCTCTCCAACAGACTATGAATCAAGAAAGCAGCTGAGGTACTTCTGAAAAATGAGGATCTGTTACCTGGAGTTGAGCAACATATAAATAGAGAAGCCCTTCATTCACTCTTAGACATACCCTTAGCCTTCCCACTTCCTGTTTATGGGTACACATATATACACAACACACACAAAAAAGGTTTTTAGATCTTTTCATGAACAATGGTAAGAAGTGAGTAACTCCATGGAAATCTACAACTTTACTTTCTGAAATGAAATCTGTGCTTTTTCGATGCCGTTCCATGAAAGGATTAGCAAATATTTTTCACTTTCAATGAAACTTCATGTGTTCCTCTCCTGGAGAGATGTAAGATGTAAGGCACACACATACATTCACACAAACACACCCTCACATACGCTTACATGGATGAAAACACACACAAATTAACTATTGACCCTCCTGCCTATTAGGTGCAATGCCAGAGTCCTCCACCTAACTCACACAGTCAGATCAGAGACACAATACATCCCACTCAGACTGACTTACTACCAACCATTTCCCTCTATCACACGCACACACACACACACACACACACACACACACATGCAGAGCAAAGGCGAAGAATTTGATTATGTTCCATTAATACCCAGGGATTTAAAAGGCTTTGAAGTTGAAGTCAATGACTTGATTGGATTAATTAAACTTGGTACTCAGTAAAGGACAATGCTCAGGATTTATGGGTTTGGTCTCTTAATGTATCTCTGATTGATTGTGGATAAAGAATCAGCATGTTGGCCTTGTCGCAGAGGGTCTTGCTGACACTTCTGCAGTGTATGTATATATGTATGTATGCATGTGTGTGTGTGTGTGTGTGTGTGTGTGTATATATATATGGATTATTCACTAATATACAGTGTGTGTGTGTGTGTGTGTGTGTGTGTGTGTATGGATTATTCACTAATATACAGTGTGTGTGTGTGTGTGTGTGTGTATGGTGGATTATTCACTAATATACAGTGTGTGTGTGTGTGTGCGTGTGTGTGTGTGTGTGTGTATGGTGGATTATTCACTAATATACAGTGTGTGTGTGTGTGCGTGTGTGTGTATATATATATGGATTATTCACTAATATACAGTACTGTGCCGGGAAAAACTGATTGCTATAAACTAAAAATTATTTCATTAAATTTATTAAAACAATGTGGTGAACAAACAGAAAAGAAATATAAATATTTGATGCAAGCTATGCTTTTTGAAGGATCTCTGCCGGTAGCTTTTTCCAAACATCTTGGAGAATTAACCAAATATATTCGGTGCCTGTGGGCTTCCTCAAATTCTTCCCCATAGCATCGTGTAATCTCAGACAGACTCGATGATGTTGAGATCAAGGCTCTGGGGAATCCATACACCCAGTAACAGGACTCCTTGTTCTTTTACGCCTGTATTTTTCAGCATTCAGGACACCATTAAACAGGACTAAATCTCCACCTCCATTTGCAGAAACCTCCGCCATGCTTCACTGTTGCCAGCAGGAATTACTGTACTGTTCTCCTGGCCTTCGTTGAACAGCTGCCTTCTGATGGAGCCAAATGTTTCAACCCAGAGCTCATGTTCCGTATTTCTGCACCCAGTTGTGGTGCACCAGTTGTGGTGCGCAGTTCAGTTGCTCTGCCTTGTGTCCCTGTCAGAGGTATGGCTGTTCGGCTACAGCTCTTCCATGACGACAAGTCAAAGTCAGACTCCTCATGACAGTACATGGGTGTACCTAGGTCCCACTGGCCTCTGCTGATGGCACTGATGGCATCTCCTAATTTCAAAGGGAAGTAAGCTTGATGTGCTTATTATCTGCTTCGCTGACCGCTGCATCTTCAATCCTTGCCTGTTTTTTTTTTATTCTTCTTCAAAAGAGCTTGAACTGCACATCTGGAAAGTCTGCTTTGAAATCTTTGCCTGGTGAAGACCTTGCTGATGCAGTATATGTACCTTGTGTCTTGCTGCTGTGTTCAGTCTGGACATGGTGTATGACACCTGTGTCATCAAACTGTCCTCCACAACCACACCTTTCAATTCATATGTAAAAGTGATGATCACCAGTTTGGTGTAATTGACTACACATAAATATAATCCTACAAAATCCCTGCCTTTGTGCAAGTATACACTGAAGAAAGTGAACACTGGCTATACTTTTTCTTAAAATTATTAATCTAACACACTTAATATGTTAACATTACCGTAATGTGAATATACCAAACAAACATGCTGTCAGTAGCATCATAATAAATTTATTCATAAGCATAAATTATTGTATAAACTATTGTACTGAGAAAAAGCACAAACAACAGCTAAGGTTTATTTTTTTCAGTGTACCTATAACAAATTATGCTGCGGAAAAAAAAAGGGTATTAACACCAAATAATGTTTTGCTTTCGATATTGAGCATTTGTTATTTACAGCATTTTCTCAACATCGGCCTGTGCAGTATATATTTGACATCATGCCACCCCGCCCTCACGGGCATCCCCTCTCTCCCCCCATCAGTGAGCAGGCGTTTAGCACCTGGCTGATTAATGTGCGTGGGGGGGGGGCGTGAAAGAAGAGAGGGAGCGACGTCAACATGGATGGAGATTAGGATGACATTTACACGGACCAAACATAAGATCGCGACTCTGTTAGACACTGTATTAAGCACTCGGCGAACATCAGGGTTACAGTAAAGACTCCTCACATTACATTACAACGTACAAGTAATCCGGCCGCCTTTTACTCTGCCTTTTCCACTGGCATGTGGAATTGAGGTGACAACAACACATGTTGTTGAAGAACGACGCTCGGAAATGTGCTGTGACTTTTCTCCTAATGAGAGCCAATTTTATTTTGAAATAAGAAATAATAGTATAGAAATCCCAATGTTGTTTGTTACTCAATCATTAAATTCCATTTTCCAAACATCTGTATGAACTAATGAACAAACTAATGAACAATATTTTAATGGCTACATAAATTAATCAATAAAAAAAAATGTATAACAGAGTACAATGGAGGAGCCACTAGAATCAACAGCCATCATGGATCCCGGGTTTGAATTCTATCAGGTACCATTCTGCTTTGTGAGACATCCAGGGAGCTGATGTTCCAAATACTGCTTCTGTGCACGCCGTAGCCACGCAACCCTCCGTTTATGGAATGTTGTATGAAGGCAGCAAAAACGATCTTTACAGGTTATTCTCTGTGTTCTTTGTAGGTTGCAAGAACAATCTTTGGTGTAAATGAAATAAATTGTAATTTAGAACCGTCTACTGATTTGCCGGATATCTTGCAATGAGTTAATCGTGATTCATAAGACAGATGCATTTGTATCCAAGAGGCTCAGATGGAGAGTGACAGGGACATGATCTGGTCATTTTATTAACACACCCTGCCAGACTCTGAACAATAAATAAAATACTTTACAAATGACTTTTTTTAATAGGTCAATTAGTAACAACTAACAACTAGTAAGTAACAACTTATTACAGGGCTGATTCACATGATGCACCCAAAAACGTGGTGAACTACATGTCACACAGTACAATGCGCATTAAAATATTTTGATTTGGTTGTGCTTGACTTGCGCCCTCTCGATGCACGTTGCTCCCATGTTTCAGTGCGGCAGCTGTGTGTCTCCATTTGAAAATAATGTAAACGAGCATGCTAAACATGCGTCATCGGAATTGTCCGTAAATCCCGCTCTCTGTTCATCCCCGTCTCTACGTAGGCATTGTCTAGGACGAATTTCATGTCCTTGTGATACTTCAGACCCCACGCAAGAAATAAACAAAATGCATCTAATTGCAGAGGTTTATTTTAACGCGTTTACATTTTTTTATTAATCGCAGTGACTGCCCTAACGTAGTTTACTGAGCCCAATTCAGTTCTGCAGAGATCCTATTCAAATTAAACATTGCCAGACCATAAAGGGAGAGTCCTATGAATATTCGTTTTGAGGAAATGCCGCTCCTGATGGAGAACAGGCCGCGGCTGTCGGCGTTTCCCTCCTCAGATCTCCACAGGTGCATGACCTGGCTCTGCTGGCCCACAGCATGAGGACAGTGTCCTCCGAGGCCTGGCGGACGATGAGAGCGGCAAGCCGCGCGCTGCCTGGCGTGTCTCTATGTGCCCCAGGGCAGCGTCACCCTCCGCAGCGCCCCGGTCACCGAGTCCTCTCGGGGATTACAGCAGATTACGGCTCAGGCAGGACCAGAGCCACCGGTCACATCATCGCAACGCACAGAGTCCCAGCCGGAGTTTGTGCTGAGCCGTGGGTGTGACGCTTGATCGACTGTGCCATCATTGTTCCTGGAACCTCGAGGGGGGACGTTTTTCCCGTCACTGCCTTCGCCTGTTATCCTTCTTCCTGTGCGAGGCCACAGCTGATGGTCCCAGTGGAGAAGACATTTTAGCAGACGCCTCCGCTCCTCTACATTTACGTATGCACAGCCCATAATTCCCCCAAAAGTGGGCTTTACTCACTCTCAGCTCCCTTGAGGACTGGTGTATTTTGTCCCCCACGCTGGGACGTTTGTCTTCAAATCACTTTTTTTTCCGTGTATTTCCACGGAGCCACAAGAGACAGCCATCAAGCTCGTGTTACTCCCACCCTTCCAGAGTTCTCCAGACACGCGAAATGTACCCTGTCTGAGCTATAAATACCACCTGTCATTTTTTATTTACTCTCATGCCACAAAGATTCAAAATAACTTTGCGGACCTTGCAGTCTGCACCGTGGGCACCACGGTGGGCCGTGGAGCTGTACGTTCAGAAAATGCCACCAAGAGGCCGGACAACAGCGACCTGCACCAGATAATGAACGATCCGCAGGACACCAGAAAGTCCCACAGGCATCACCAGCGCCCCTGTCTAATTACTGCTAAGTATCGACATTCTCACCGGCCCTGTCTCGCGTCCCTCGCCGCTATTCCCGTGCTCCTCTGCGCACTGTAACCTTTTATGTGGAAACGATCCTGTGGAACGAGGGGCCATTTAGGGCCGAAATTAACGTACTAAAAGCCGAGTTTTCTAACATCCGTGTTTTTAACAAGATTTGGAGAGCCGGAGCATCAGAGGGGGACTGAACAAGTGTTCATTTTAATGAGCTTCATCTTCGTCTCAACCGCAAATTCCTCTGTGCTTTGGGAGCAGAAGTAGAGTTTCGGGTCCCCTTCTTCCCGTTGCTCACGCTTTCATCTTCCTCGGTTGTTTGTTTGTTTGATGAGTGCAGGGCTTTGAGGGCGTAAATATCAGACCATGTCACGACTGCACAGATGGAGGGACTGACACAGACGTGGATTCCTTCGGCTGACAGATGGATAGAGTTTTTTTCCCCTTACTATTAGGGATCTGCCTCATTTCCTCCGGTGGCGTTCTTACATGTCTGGAGATGAAAATGAAATGCAGAGAGGGCTGATAACTATCTGTTGCAGGAAACATAATCGTCGTTGCTGGAAAAAAATCCCATAGCAGAGCACTGCAGCATATTTGTTAATACCCTGAATCCAACACCATTTCCAACTCCACTGTCTCAGACTTGTAACTGGCATTCGCATTAAAAAAAAATGTTTAACACCGTTCACTTAATCAACAGATCGGTTCAGAATTGCAAAAAACAAAAAAAAATTCAAGAAAGCAATGTATGTAAAAGGACACCCACTAATTCTGGGGTTAATCTCTGGTGCACCTGCACCACGCGGCTGTGCACCAAAAATCTGTAACGTGAAAACCATGCTGCGCCCCCACCCCGATCTCTTCCTACAGCCCACACACAGAGCAGTATTTTTAGCCCATCGCCCTGTCCCTCATACTGGAAGCGTAACTCCCTCTCTGCAGGCTGGGGCTGCCGGGGCTCTGTTATTTTAATCCAGACTGGAGAGAGAGTGAGATATGGAGGTAGATATGGACAGAGAGAGAGAGAGAGAGAGAGAGAGAGAGTGAGTCATCAAGCGGTACCTTTGTGTCACTGTAGCGCTCCATTTGCCATCTCTCCATCTCTGTCTGAACCACACTCCATTTTATTTATCTGTCTATATCTATATCTGAATGCTTGGATTCCATTTTAATGGCCCTTTTTAAATTTCTCTTATATTGGCAAACTTAGAAGGAGAAACGGTGCCACCCCGACAACTGATTAGTCACGACACACAGTTTGCAAAGACCCAAGGATGTGACGCCGCTTATTACAGACATATCACGGATGCATAATGTCCTGCACAGAATCCCAATAAAGGAAGCAGGTACGGAATCATGGGGCCGCAGGAGAATACAAATGAGATGTAATCACGTGTGATGATCATGGTGACAGGCTGAAAATAGCAGTTCACTTCAGTGCGTTCACTTCACGACATCTTCAATAGGTTTCGGTTGCTTAAAATTGTAGAACTAAGGCGCAGTTAATTACATATAAGAATGAGCAAGGCTGTGAAACAAAGGCTACATTAAAGAAAGAGATCAGTATTACTACGAGGTATTAGCACTATTTGGATTAATACAGGAATAATAACCAGAGCGGCGATTATCCATTGTGATAACAGCAACAAAAATAGTATTTAGCCAAAGCAAAGTCTAGTAATCTTTTCCACTTAAGCCACTAAGATGTAATTAACCATTAATAAGTCCCCTCTTAATAAGTCTTAATAAGTCTATTTTTATTACAAGTCTTATTATTACTTATTATTAGTCTATTCTTATTACAGACAAGGATCAAAAGTGGTTCCACATTTTTTGTGCTTCTTTCTTGCGGAGGTGTCTATGAGCTCGGTACAGCGTGTTTGCAGTACCAATGTGACCAGCAGTATTAATTTCAGGGCTACGCTTTTGGGCTGCAGTGCCTGGGGCACGAGTGAGAACAGGCAATATGACTTGAGATGGGGAAGCGAGTATCACCTCAGTCCAAGCCTCCATACCTGTTTAGCACTTGTTTTTTGAGGACTTTCATCTTTAATCTCACACCAGATAAAGCATTAATGACGCTAGATTTGATATTCCGAATTATATTAACGATGGAAAGCAGTCAAAAGAGATTGATGACATGTTACACTGGTCGAGGGCAAAGTGGACCCGGGGAGCTGAGTGGTGTAGTAATAGGTAAAAAAATGAGGTTGAGGTTGGCAGTGATTGGGTAATGAGCAGACAGCGAGGCACCCCATCGGGCCGCGGTGGGTTTTTTAAGAGCTGGCTATAGTAACAGGCTCTAATAGCACATACCAGCCTGGGAGTATGGGTTATGAATCAGCAGTATGGCCAAACAGACTGCGTGTCTCCCACTCTGGTCCCTAGACACATGCAAATTTCACAATGACGTTCACACATACAGGCACACGCACACGCGCGCATACGAACCCAGGCCTGACTCCGGCTCGCCCGGATGGAAATTGGAAATGTGGGGAAATAAATCTCAAGGGCAAAGCCCCCAGAGATGAGGTTGACTCTAAGCACAAACGATGCAGTCACATGGTCAGCAAGTGACTACAGTTATTAGCACAGTCCCTTGACCATAAAAACATCATCAAGTGGTGACCCGCCCGAAGGGATGCAGTTATTAGCATCACGATGTCCGGCACTGACCAAATATAAATAAATAAAAAACGTCCATGCTCACACAAGGTCCCAACATTGCCTTTGCATGCAAACACAGGCCCCCTTGATGTGCTGCTTGTACACAGCGGTCTCGAGAGGGGAAGCGTCTCTGTGCGCACTGGGAGCTGAAGCTGCCTGAGTTTAATCTCATTACAGTTGGTGCCTCAGGCCCCCTCTCCACCTATTTATAGCGTTCTGACTGAACGGGGGCTGGCCCTGCACTGACTCGCGTCGCCACGGCATCGTGAGTGACGGGACACAGAGCCAGTGCATCTCCCGGTGGGATCGCCGTGATCGGTAGGGGTTAGTGTGGTAGTCAAGACTGAGTAAAAATCAAAGCCAAATCATTGCCGAGACCGGGGGGTATCAAGGCCAAGACACTACCCTAGACTTGAGGGTACTGAGACCGAGAGCGAGGCCGAGACACACTAAGGCGAGACCAAGACCAAGGCTGGTTGAGACCAAGACCAAGACCGAAAACAGACTAGGGCTAGGATGAACATGACATTACTCAGATCAACCGTAGAGTAAAAAAAGGCCTTGCTGTAAAGTGTCATTGCTTGTTAAGTCCAATTCATGTTATCTTTCCAATTATATTGTCCATACGTCTCTCATTTAAAATCTCCCAGATTTGTCGTAGTTACGAGGCCTGACGGAACATAATATAACTGACACTCTTAAATACATTTTCTTCTAGCAAATTCGTTCGTAATTAACATTAGTAAGACAGACTTAACAGTGGGTAATGTATAGAGCCCCTAAAGTACCATGAACTGCGCACAAGTTATTTAAAATAATTTACTCTAAATTCATTTAGATCTCTAAAAACTTAGTCTAAACCTTCATGATGGAGAGTACTCATCTTATTTTCTTAAAAAATGATTGCTGCTCTTGTACAGGGGATTCTAATCAGGACTCATTTTCTTTGCATGTTGAAAGATGACTGGCTCAGCCGACAGAAGGACTACACAGGCTGAGGTCGTGTTATTGACTCCACCCAGGAATTATTACAAGGTCCGGGGAAAATGCATGGTTATAGAAGGATGTTCAAAAAGTGCAGAGAAATATATTAAATAACTGTCCTAAACCTAAGCCCACAGACCATGGTGGACAATAATGCACACAATTTTTTGCACTTCATGGTGCTTAATGAGCTCTGTAGTAGTGAGCTAGCCGCTTGCGAAAAAACAAAATATCTCCCCCTGAACAAGCGACTGCACCATGCGTGCATACACAACATTCTTTGTCGGACTTGACAACAACAAACGCAGAGCTAGTCTTGTAGTTAGTTACATTGCTCTTCATGGCGCTGTCTCTCCCGATGCCTGGCGAATGTAGACGTTGTCCCAGCTGAGACCCCGCACCACTCCCAGGTGCCCGCTCAGCCGCTTAGCCCACCCCGCCGTCTCCTCGCTCTGAGGCAAGCAGCGGGCGCGCCTCGCTAATGGGGTGAAAAACAGAGACGACTGGATGCATTTGAAATTAGGCGCGAAATAAATAATGATAGTTCTGCGAGAGAAAAGAGGTTTTCTCTTTTTTTCCACAAAGTCCCATCGAGATGGCTATGTCCACGACCAAGACAAGACCGATACCAAATAGTGTCGAGACCAAGACCAAACAGAGCCGAGACTAACATGAGACCGAAGCCACAACAAAATGTGGTCAACAACACTAGTACGGGTGGCCATTAATGGAGACCTGGATGCGTTAGGTGATCTCTTGCTCCATCACGCCCCGTCCTCTCCTGCCTGCACTGTCCAAGGGTCCACCTGCCTTTACCCACAAAAGGCCTGAGTCCTGGCGTCGCGTCCGATCAGAGCAGACAGGCCTGAACGCGGACGACGACAGCAGCCCTCATCTGTCACCCGAGATAAGCATCTCGGGAGAACCGGGAATGGGGACGTTGCCGTGTGCCACCGTCATATTTAATGCCATTTGATGAATTCGTGTTTGTCTGCGAAACCTGTGTTTGTCGTACTGGCGTGAAATGAGGTAAGCAGCACCACAGCTGCCACCTGGGCACGTCCCAAAAGAAAAAAGAACAAAGGCAACGTGAGCCATGCGGATGCGGCCGGGTGTGAAAGCTCAAGCGTAAGCGGACGGTGGAGAGTGACATGAAAGGTAGCCGTGCCCGGCGCTCATGCTAATGAAGCGGCCACCATTATCCGTGTCCCTTGGCTTCTTCCCTCCACTCGCTCAGGAGATGAAGGAGCGTCCTCTCTCCTCGTGGATGGCCCGGTTCTGCTGTCCCTCGAGTGCAGCGGAGCGTGACGCTGCGGGTGACACGCTCGGGACCTGGGCTGTAACGTCACGAGTCGAGTGTAGGCGCAGTGAAACCGCGCAGGAAACGTAGCGTCAACGGAGCAAGAGGCCCCGTGGCCAGCGAAACGGGTCCAACTGGCAAGCGTGCCGCTTGTCACTGGGCCGAGAGCGGCGCTGGCGCCGCGATCCCGTGTAAGGTCACGAGCGGAATAAACGCCGCTCTGCCCCGAGGGGGCGCTGTGCATTAGCGGCCACACGTCCCCCAGCACTCAGCTGCACGTCAACAGCCTCATCCATAATGGAACGACTGGCTACTGAAGTCTTCTGCGAAGAGGCGCCCCTGACATCCCCTGACGTCCCCTGACGTCCCCTGACTCCTACAATTCACGGCAAGGTTGCCATGAAAGGCGGGGAAATACGCCAGATGCATAGAGAAAATGGTTTTGTAATTTCTCGTCCCATCGTTTTTTTTTTTTGTTAGCTGTCTGCTGGTTATATAATGAGGATGAGTCACGAGCAGCCGTTTCCAGTCCGGTTCAAGCACAACCAGACCGCGGTGGAGCCGCGGTGGATGTCATTTACCGACATCGCTCGCTCGCTCGCTCGCTCGCTCACTTCACTGGCCTTCGCAGGGCCTGCTCAGCAGCGCGTATTCAGATGGGCACAGAGTGACAGTCCAGATGTTCTCCTGGTTCTCTGCGATCTCGTAGTGAATGAGGCATTCGGACTTTCCTGGATCCTCGTGAGTCAAGGTTGCCTCTTTCCAGTGCAAGCTCCTCTCAGATGTGCAATGTTGCCCATGTGGAGTGTTTAGCAGGTAATATTGTCCCTTTGACCTGCCAGTGTTTCACCATCGATTCACTCTCCTCCAGAGTGTGTAAAAGGTCAAAGTTGCACAACTCGGATTTCAGCGTCAATTCCCCTCGTCCCATCCAGTGGAGGACAAGCGGCCGCCTAAGTCTGCGCGGAGAGTCTGCTGATGTGGTTATGGGCGTGACTGTTAATCTGTACTGTAAATCTTTTTTAATCTATAGTTGTAAAGATTGAATCAGTCACTCATTCACTCATCCACCACCTACACACACACACACACGCACACGCACAAATTTACAATCTGCAGTATATGCAAACAGTCCTCTTCCCTTGAAGCACCAAATCAAATCAGCTGTGTCAGGGGATCCAAGTTACTGCGAGGCACTTTACTAGCCAAGATGTCTTAATTGTTTTTGCTCCTCTAATTTGTTGGCAAATTCGGTACCGGTGAGAAAGATTGAAAAAAAATTCATTAGAGAGCAAACAGGAATGAACTGTGCACGGAGGGAGTGCTGTGCTGTGCTGTTGCGCTACACATATATTGCCTTTAGATAAGAGCTGAACATGCTCCATGTGACTCCTGGTGACACATTCTGCTGATATTACAACCATCTGTCCTTCCCCCGTCAACAGGGCTGCCACTTTCGCATAATTATCCAGTAGGCCGGAGTCTGGGATCTTGCCAGTTGTTCTGGGAACAAACGTCTCCCGTGGGGGAGGCGGCAGGAAACGCCGCTTCCGATGCAACGCTGGCCCCAGCCGGACATCAGGCTTAATGAGCTCGGCAAGCCGCGGTGACAGGGACAACAACCACCGCGCGCCGCTTTTATGTTCTGAGATCCTAATCTCAATTAGGTCCTTTCCATTTCCCTCCCTTTGTGTTATTCTCGTACGAGGCCGCCTGTCCCTCGCCTTCGCGACAATCTCGAACTTCGCGTTTCTTCTGACGGATTCGGCTCAAGGGCTTGCCGTCTTCCGAGCATAGCGGGTGCCCCCCTGACACCAACGTCCACGTGTCCAATCTAGCGAAGGTGCGGTACGAAGGGTTCTGGTGGCCCGGCAGCTGTCACTTCCTGCTTCATCATCATTAGGTGAGAATGGGATTGTGGGCATTCGGAGAAGAGGCAGATTTAGGGAGTCTCTGATGTGGTGCAGTAGCGGGAGCGAAGCTATTCACACCTCTGCGAGGACACAAGATAAAGACGGGAGAGACGTCCTGCGGCGCAAAGCGGCGCAAAAAAAAAAAACAGTCGGCATCCTGCCGACGAGACGCAATGGCTCTGTCCTGCATTAGCGCCTGGGCGAGATTTGTATTGATCCGGATCCTCTGTCAGCTTTTTAAATAGCACAATGGCAGCTTATCACCAGCAGCTTTGGGAGAAAAATGAGCCTTTTGTCGATTGACCAGTAATTGATTTTAAATTGAAAATTGGCGGTTTCAGCCTTCTGACCAATACCATGTCTGTGATCACTGAATAATTCAGAGAAGCTGTCTGTGGTGCTGATTTCTGCATGGGTGAACAAGAAGCCTGAGAAGAAGAACACTAGTGAAAGTGAAGTGATTGTCACACGTGATACACAGCAGCACAGCACACAGTGCACACAGTGAAATTTGTCCTCTGCATTTAACCCATCACCCTGACTGAGCAGTGGGCAGCCATGACAGGCGCCCGGGGAGCAGTGTGTGGGGACGGTGCTTTGCTCAGTGGCACCTCAGTAGCACCATGGCAGATCGGGATTCGAACCAGCAACCTTCTGATTACGGGGCCGCTTCCTTAACCACTAGGCCACCACTGCCTAGTGGTGACCTCAGTGGAAGTTCAGGTCCGCGAAAGCAGCTACAGTCTTCGCGCCGCACGAGATGACAACAACGGAGGTACGAATTCAGGAATCGACAGCGTTCTGGCCAGCAACAAGTAAAGAACAGCCTGTTCCCGCCTTAACCTGCAAAGGACAAGTGGCGAGAATTAAGAACAGGCACATTTCCCATGATTCTCGGAGCAAGGGGCTTGGGGACGCCACCTTGACTAAGAACTGTTTGCGGGGGGCGCTACGGTTGAGTGTAAAATCTACCCCATCATCACATTTGCTGATTAGCCCACTGTGATCGGGCTAATTGGTGCTGATTATGAAAGCTCACACTGGAGCGGGGCGGCTGAGATAAGTGGTGTTGTGACAACAGGCCCGTGGAGACGTGGGCCGCCTCGCGCCCGTCAGACGTGACGGGGGTCAGCCGAGACCGCCGGCGGTCCCAGGTTGCTCAGCCTCCGAGGCGCTCGTGGCCGCATCCTTACCAGCACCCATCGGCACCTCGAATTTCCCGCCTTGTCTGAGGAAATGGGGCACGAGCACCCTCGATAATAGTCTGGGGTTCTCCGCCAAGCCCTCGGGAACGCCTGTCAGCCGCCATATTTCTCCCTTTCGTGGTTATTATTGACGTATCGGTCGAGACCGTCTAGTATCTGTCTGGCGTCTGATGAGGTGAGGAAATCCAGGCCAGGCGCTCGTGAACCGTCCGCGCGTGACCGCGTTCTGCCTGCTGTTTTAAGTGCTGGGGTCCGTCACGTTTTGTCTGCTTTCATGTGGACACGAGCGTGCGGAAATATCCCATTCTCTGCTTTTATCGATCCCGGCGAGGCCTTCAGATCCATCTTCCGCCAAATTACATTTCCTCATTAGAGCCGCTCAATGGACATTTATTTTAATTAGCATGCAAGTTCTGACTGAAAAGGTCATCAGACTAACGCGACCAGGAAGTCATTTTTATCCTTACTTGTTTGCATTTAAACTTCTCTCCCAGCTGACGGTCCCACTTTGGGACCGTCAGACCTCCTGAGGCAGTGGTGGCCTAGCGGTTAAGGAAGCGGCCCCATAATCAGAAGGTTGCCGGTTCGAATCCCGAGCCACCAAGGTTCCACTGAGGTGCCACTGAGCAAAGCACCGTCCCAACATACTGCTCCCCGGGCGCTGGTCATGGCTGCCCACTGCTCAGTCAGGGTGATGGGTTAAATGCAGAGGACAAATTTCACTGTGTGCACCGTGTGCTGCTGTGTATCACACGTGACAATCACTTCACTTTCTCTCTCACTTCACTTGATGCTAGCCTTGGAACATCGTATGGCATGTTCTAGAATCTGCCAAGCTCATCTTGCAGGGTTTTCCAGTAGCTGAAGAGCTCTGCAAATAGTGCGTTCCACAGATTCATATCGCAACAGGAAACCGTGCCAAGTTACCCAGATTACTTTCCTTTCGTCGTGTCGCCCGACTTTGGCGGAGGTTTTTACTGAATCTGCGAGACTGGACAGATGTCGTTTCCCAGCCTGAACAGCAATGGCTCCATGGAGCATTTCACTCAGCTATTCGTCTGTAGTGAACGTTGCCAGCGAGCGCCAGCTGCTGTACAGTCCTCCGTCGGAGAGAGCGGCGAGGCTGCAGGGCCCCTTCCCGGTGTGGCCCTTCAGGGGACAAAGTAAAGCAATGAGCAGCGGCCAGCGGGGTCACGTGGGCCGAGCGACGCTGAGACCCGCTCCGAGCGACTGGGACGGGATCTCGGCGGAGGAGAGCGGGGAGGAATTATAGATTTAAGATGGTCCAGCAGGGCGATTAACACAGCGGGTGAGCTGGAGATGGATTATCGGCGAGAAGCTGGGAGGCAGGAGCCTTCACAACGGGGGAAATTTGGGGGGAAATAAGAGAGAAGGCTGGGCAGACAGGCACGAGCCAGAAAAAAATAAATGAATTAAAAAGAGCGGCTCGCGCTGACGGGCCAGGATGGAGAATTGCAGAGATCGAACTTAGCAATTATTACGGACAAAGAGCCAAACGGGCTTTATTATTAGCAAAGGGTGGTTTGAAAAGAGGCGGTGAGAAGCTCGACAGGGGATGAATGTGTCTCTGAACAAGGAGGCAAATGGGAGAGACACGCCCCACTCTCTAAAGTCGGGGCCAGAAGTGGATTTAAACGATGGCTGGACTGAGCTCCAGTCAGTAAAATGTTTGTGTGACATAAAGATGGTGGTTGAGGAAACCAGGGAAAGACGAATATGCCTGTGCACCACACACCAGCGCCAAGGACGAAGCGGGGTCCTGTTTTTTTTTTTTTTTTTTTTTTTTTGGGGGGGGGTTACGTGCTTGAGCAAACAGGATGAAGTGTAGTGAGGAAAGAGGCGTGAGAACAAGACACATCAGGGACTGCCAAACCCTATTTATGCAAATGATGTCAAAAGATTTTTTTTTTCATGGAAACAAAGCGAGATTATGTAATACTGTGTTTTTTTTGCATGACTGAAATGTTATGAACTAATCATTACATTTGAATGAACTGATGTGTTGTTAACAAAGCAACTACGCTACACACACTGCACCAAATTCTTCTATCGGTTTGTGGAGATATTACCCGTATCATCATAATTCTGTTGAAATGGAGGAATAAAATGAAAAAGAGTCCATGTTTAAAAGCTCATGTATTGATTGTAAAAGATACTGCGCCGAGTTGTCACGAGCTGTTGGGACTCGGGGGACGCAGGGGAGTCCCTCCTGCGTAACAGGGCGGGGCTGTTGTCACGTGCTGTTGGGACTCGGGGGACGCAGGGGAGTCCCTCCTGCGTAACAGGGCGGGGCTCCGCCGGCCGGCCGGCCAGCCTGCTGTCCCCTGTGGGCGGATTTATGGCCCTCGCCAGACAGACCGCAGCTGCCCCGCTAATTAACCGCAGGTGAATCGAATTAAGTGCTTAACGAGCTGGGCAGCTGGGCGTGGGTGCTGGTGGCCTAGTGGGTGACACGCTCGTCTACGAACCAGAGGACCCGGGTTCGAACCCCACGTGCTACCATTGTGTCCCTGAGCAAGACACTTAACCCTGAGGGGCTGTCCCTGTAACTACTGACTGTAAGTCGCTCTGGATACGGCCGTCTGGTAAATGCGGCGAGCGCGCACTTTCCAGCCGGTAACCTCGTCGAGTGAGGCTTCCTTTTGCCTTTTTTGGGCTAAATGGTTTTTTTTTTTTTACACAACCACAAAACAAGTAACCATAGCAACAGAAGTGCAGACCGAGATGTTATTACGTTTGGTTTCGTTCTGGTCATTCGTTCTCCACTGGAAGGTGCGCAGAAGGTGTTGCGGCCTGGGAGCGACGCGCAGGGGTTCACGCCTCAAGTTGGTTTCAAACTAAATTAAATATGATGATTTTTTTTTTCCCTCAAATTCATGCGACCTACACATTTCTGCAAGACTGTTGAGACGCGTTGAATATGCGGGGCACGTTGGGCGCAGACGTCACCTAGTGGGCGCAATCACGCCGGACCTCGAGGCGGGGAATCAGGAGGCAGAAATCAGCCGCATTCAGGAAGCTGGAGGACGGGCAGGAGGAATGCCTCCGGCTGCCCCCCCCGCCCGGGTGACCCGGCAAGCTGCGCGCCGCCGAGGCGAGAGAAGCGCCCGTGGACGCGCACGCCGCTTCCGGGGGGAATTGTGGAAAAAGCGCCGGCGGTGGCGTTTCCCATGAATGTTTTATTGGACTCCGTCACCCACCGTGCTGGACCTGGAGTTCGGAGGGACAGGAGGCGCCGGGGGGCCTGCGTGTCCCCCCTCGTAGACCTTGCAGAGGGACGCCGGGACCGTACCCCGAACAAACCTTATTATCACGTCGGGCCCACTCGGTCTGCACAGAACCCTGTAACCTCCACGCACACACAATGATGACAGCTAAGGATGTCCTGTCTGCATGAGACAAAAAAAAAAAAACACGAAATGTGGAGAGACGTGAAGTACTGACATAACAAGTCTCTCATAACACACACACACACACACACACACACACACACACGCTGCCATGTACAGTCACAGCCAGCTTCCTCTCGCTGCGCCCCCACGCCCACAGTCGGAGCCCGGCGGGCGGAGCCAGTCCAGCTGCACTAACGCGCGGTCTGGCTCCGAGCGTGTCCCGGGGAGCTGGACCGGTCAGGCCGCGCTGGACGCCCTCCCGGGACCCCGCATGACGGCACAGTCACGGCGGGGCGGTAACCGCAGAATTCGTGCCTCCTGGAGGCACACTTACGTAAGGAACATGCGTGACACACGAGCTGTGGAAACGGGCTGGAGTGGATCTTTAAAGTCACGCACGCAGGTACATGTGCGGGGTGCCATCGCTGAAGGTGCCAACAAATGGTGCGCCATGAGTCACGCATGTCCGTGGGTCCTTCTAGGCTGGGCTCTCCACGACTAACGCTGCTTTGGCGCGTGGGTTTGATTGGGTAAAAATATTAAACATCGAGTCTGGGCCAACAGGCAACGGGTTAATCAAATGAAACAGGACGCAGTGTCTATCAGAACAAGAAAAGAGCAACGTGGACGTCCATCCACAGTCGTCGAGACGCATCCATGAGATTCGTGGAAACTTCCATCCGTGTGTGTTAAACGGCGTCAAGTAATTGAGTTGGAGGAATGAATTTTGTAGGTTTGCCCGCCAGAAAGAAATCTCTGTACTAATCTGCTTCAGAATAACCAGGTGACAGATGAAGTCGTGACATTTTGTCTCTCGTGTCGAGACCCGGTCATTGCGCAAAAATTGAAAAATTGCGTTTAAAAAGGCAGGGCGTGGAGATCGTGGAGACAGAGGACGCCGATTGTCCCTCTCACAGAGGGAGGTCATGTGGACGTCTAAATCCGGCTCCGGTTAAACGGCCCGCTTGATAAGGGGACAAAGACATTATTCTGCGGGAAATCCAACGGTCCTCGGTGTCCAGTGGAAAAAGGATGTAGAGTTTTATAAGCACCACTGGGAAAAGGGTCAGGCAGTAATTCAGAGCGCCGGTAAATATTATTCCCGGTGGGGCCTGTATATAATTATCATTAACACCCTTATCGGGACACACGGCGATCTCCCGCCTGGCCCATATCCGTGTCTGCATGAAAAGTCCTCCTTTTTCATTTTAAGCGGATTTGGGAGTTAATCTGCCCCATGTCCAATGAGCTAATCCGGACGATGTCCAGTTTTTACACTTAATCTGCACTCCTCTTTCAGGTCGCTGTCGGCTCAAGCATAGACGGGGAGTGACACTTTGTCAGCGACTAGAAGTGTCCAAAAAAAAGCAAACACCAAAAAAAAAAACACCCTTGGGTTTGATTTTTGCAACTTCTCGGCTGAGAGAAGTTGCCTGATTTGGGGTCGTGGACGCTGGCCGGTGGCCTGTGGACAATTACAAGCCGTTGTATCGGCCCTCACGTTGTAATTACGATTTTATCGAGTGTCTAAATCAGTGGTCTGTGGTTCTCGTAGCCTAGTGGGTGACACACACGTCTGTCAACCAGAAGAGCCAGGTTCAAACCCCACTTACTACCATCGTGTCCCTGAGCAAGACACGTAACCCTGAGCGTCTCCAGGGGGGAAGTCCCTGTAACTACTGGATAAGTAAATGTAAATGTCTCCGTCTCTCCCACAGTTTCCAAGTGCGCGCGATACAGTTTCGACCTTTCGATCGGCGTTCGATGCACCGTGATGCGTGTGTGCGTCGCGTAAAGCGGGGACTCCAGAGGACGGAGGATTATCGAGCTTCAGTGCCCCCACTAGACCTTTGAAACCATTTGGAGCTTTATCTCTGCGCGCCGTGTTTAATGTCGCGGACACGGTCGCCCCGCGCGGACCGAGCGCACCCAACTTTCTACGTTACCGTTTGTTCCCCGCGCAGTTGCCGATGGACGCGCTGGTGGTCCCGTGGAACGAGGAGGGCCAGGACATGCGGGACTTCTTCAGCCCCGGCCGGTCGCTCGTGTCCATCGCGTTGGCGCGCTCGATCTGCCGGTGGTGGTGGCGGTCGGTGTCGGAGTATCCGCGGTGCTTGATCTTGATGGGGGTCCGTGGCTGTCTCCAGAGGTGCTGGGGCGGCTTGAGGGTCGCCTGTCCCTCCCGGGGCACCGGGAGCGAGAGGGACAGGCTCTTCTTCGAGCAGGGCGGCGGCTCCATCATAGTGCAAACGGCGTCTGGGGGGGAGAAGTAAAGTAGGGGGGGGGGGGGGCGTAGTGGCGGACGCGGGAGGGAGCAGTATGGCCTCACAAAATAAACCCGTCCATTATTAGCTCCGATCGAGACCCCAGTCCAGAGCACGAACTTCGTCCGAAATAATCCCGGGAATTACCCACGACAACCGGTCACAGTGTGCGGGTGATCGGCGACGATCGCGCCTGCTGTGCGTCGTTCCCCGAACGAACTGCCGTCATAACCGCGGTAACTGTTATTGTCGCTCGTTATGATATTCTCGAGGTATGTGAGGAGCGACGCTTCCCCTGAAGTTTGTCGCCATGTCGCCCATGGCGCGAACGGATCCTCTTTATTTCCAGCCTCCGAAAAAAATATTATTATTATTATTATTGCTTCTTTATCGGCGTCTTATTGCAGAACCTCGGAGCGCGGAATCTTTTCTTAATTATTATTGCTCTTTTCGACCGCGTGTCCATGAGAGCTCGTCCCCAATCAATCCTCTTTCCAGCCCGGGGTCATAAAAAAATAAAATAACAATAAAAAGTCTTGAATCCGGAGCATGTGGAACTACAGCAGCGGGAACTCCTGCTCCGTGTCCACGGATCCCACGGCCGGCGCGTCCATCCGCGTCCCCAGGCCGCCTCAGTCCGCCAGGAACCTGGCGTGTATCCGCGAGAGTGGAAAGGGGGCTTCTGTGGTCCCGCTCGCTGGGCTCCGTGATTTGGACACGCAGCGCATTGCCGAACGTCGACGCGGAGCAGCTGAGACGCGCGTCCGTTCCTCGTTTTTCTCTCTCTCTCTCTCTTGGAGACCCTCCTCTCTCTCTCCCAGTTTACCGACAGATGTTCATTTACGGCGTTACTGCCACACCCCCTCCTCTCTCCCCCTCTCTCTCTCTCTTGGAGGCCATCCTCTCTCTCCCCCTCTCTCTCTCCCCCTCTCTCGCCCTCTCTCTCGGAGACCCTCCTCTCTCCCTCTCTCTCTCTCTCTCCCACACACTTTCTCTCTCTCTCTCTCTCTCTCCCACACACTCCCTCTCTCTCTCTCTCTTGGAGACCATCCTCTCTCTCCCCCTCTCTCGCCCTCTCTCTCTCTCCCCTCTCTCTCCCTCTCTCTCGGAGACCCTCCTCTCTCCCTCTCTCTCTCTCTCTCCCACACACTTTCTCTCTCTCTCTCTCTCTCTCTCTCTCTCCCACACTCTCCCTCCCTCTCTCTCTCTCTCTCTCCGTCTTTCTCCATCTCGCGTGTGACGGCGGCTCTTTGCGCACATTTTACGCGGCCCGCGGTGTCGCTGGTGGACACGGGGGTCCAGAACATCCTTCTCTCGGCCAGGAGTTCTGTCTCCTGGCGGACTTTTACCGGAAGAACGTGTCCCTCTGGGTCCGCGCTTTGCCCAAAACCCTTTACTTACCGCGCAAGCATCTCCTCGGCGCTAAAGTTAAGAGTGACGTACACGCCGGGTTTGAGGCGGGTTCGAGTACCGCGCCGTCCAAGCAGTCACGACGGGCCGGTTCGGAGGCGGGAAACCGACTTACATTAACACATAGCTGTGTGAGAGTGTGTCTGTGTCTGTGTCTGTGTCTGTGTCATTTTTCTGGGTTTTGACGCGTGCGCGCGCTCCCCGGGTCGTGACAAAAACACGTCAGCCTCAGACACGGAGGTACCTACTCGCCCGTAACCTCTGCGTGTAAGTGGGCGTGTGTGTGTGTGTGTGTGTGTGTCTGGGTGAGGACTCGCCACGCCGGGGAACGCTGTTTTATCCCCAGAGTCTGCAGGTTTCCACGCGTTTATTACGCTCGCGTTGCGCGCCATATTGCGAGGCGTAATTAAATTGGCAAAAGGCTGGAATGGTCTGTGTGTATCGGCAATACCACGCAACCCCCCTCCTGTCGCGGGTATATGAGTGAGTGTGTGTGTGTGTGTGTGTGTGTGTGTGTGTGTGTGTGAGAGTGGAGAGACAAATGAAAACCCAGAAGATGAAAGTCACTGAACTGACTGTGTGCCTGGAGAAGCCTCCTCAAGATTAGCCCACCTATTCTATGCCACTCACCACGCCCTGCATGTGTGTGGCTTTTTTTTTACCAAATATAACCCCCAGTTTGCATAAAACTCTTGAGTTCTGCCCCAGTTTTTTCTCTTAAAAGACCGACATTTGGCTTGAAATCCTCTCCAGTTAATTGAAGCACCTTCGCTTTCTTCTCTCGCCCCATCTGAACAGAAATAGACAGAGCGAATAAACCGCAGCCAGGACTCAGACGACGCCAACAAAAGCCCCCGGTGCCTGGCCGGCGTCCCACGCTCACGTCTCGCGCAGGGCGCGCTCACAATCCCAGCTTCTCTCTCTTTCCACCACGGAGAGCCATGAAACATTCGTTTGTCCCCTGCTGTGGAGAGTAGAGCAGTGGACATTGGTACGGGTGGGCTGGTAGGTGTGTGTGTGTGTGTGTGTGTCTGCACCAGCGATTACGTCATGGAACGCCCCAAGTGCATAAGCTTCTAAAGCAAGAAAATGATTAATAGTTGCCGGCCTGGATGCAGAACCAGGCACTCGCGGCGTCTCGGACGATGCCGTTTATGCCTCGACCTCCGTGACCTCGCGGCCTTTTTGATCATGCAGCCTGTATGTGTTGGTCTGTTTTGCGGAGGTTGTGGTTTGGCCCGGCGGAGAGCGCTAAAGTGCACATCAGGAGCCTAATTCCCCTTCTAACTCGATCTAACGGGAACCTCCCGACGTTCCGGCTGTAAACGCCGGGGTTGAGTGTCGCCTTAACCACGAGCCTCGCCCGCTTCCTGACAGCCGCCCCGCCCAGGCGGCCATTAGCCCTGAGTGCCGGGCCGATCACCCGGCCCGCTCCTGCTCCGGCAGGACGGGGCCCCGTCAAATGGACCAACCGCGGCAACCCGGCTCCGTTCCGGAAAACCGCAGGTTTCTACAGCAGACGCGACACCAGCAGCGCGGGCCGAGCGCGTGGGCGGAGGGATGAAGGGCAGGAATTCTAAACGTGTCTGACACACGGTCCAGCGCGCCGGGAGACAGGCAGCGGCGCTCCGGCTCTGAGGACGTTTTTTTTTTTTTTCACGGGAACGGAAACTGGAGCGCAAGGCCGCTCGCATCAAAAACGTAATAACGGGGTAATAACAATCCGCCTGAGGCCGGAATCCGCCGCTGGCTATTCGCTGACGTGAGGGGGTGGCTCGTGGCGGAAACGCTCGATCTTAATGGCTTCACTTGTTGTTAGGGACACTTTCCTTCTCCACGTCCAGCTCGCCAGCAAGCAAGAACAGCAGAACGTTCTAGGACCCCGACAACGGGCCCCATTTCCAGGCATCCACCCAGCAGCCTCCCGGCTATACATCAGTGTCATGGCCGGGTACGGAATGGCTCCACACCTTAAGTAGTATCTGGTCGGAGGCGAGGACGTGATGAATGGCGCAGCGGCCGGCGGAAGACCCAGAAAACCGGAAGGCGAGTTTCAATTCGGCGCCCCGGCCTCCCATCGGCCCTCAGTCGAGAGATTATTTCCCGAGCACCTTTCATGCAGATCGCCGTGGAATGTGGTTAACAGTGAAGGGACAACAAATAAGACACAAAGGAGTAAAAAAAAAAAAAAAAACTAGGACCAAGCGGTACGGCTTTTAAAAAAAAAAAAAAAAAAAAAGGCTCTTAATGCCATTTCAAGCATTCCTGCCTAATATAGTAAAGATCCAAACCAGCTTTGACCTACCAAGGCCACCACGACACAAGCAGCAGATCCTTTTAGTCCTGCATGTCGGGAGGGCGGGGCTTCTATGTTTTTCCAACACAGTTTTGAACTGGACACTTCGGACATGAGATCTTACGAAGGTCAAGATGCTAGCAGCAGGTCCTCTCCGGGACATATCTTCCCCCAACACCACAGCCAGCCATCCTCCTGACCTCAGATGTGATTCATCCAGCCAGGTCACCTTCATTCCAGGGGCTAGCCTTCACCCCACAAGCCCGGGGCGTCCATGAGCCAGCATGACCAGCAGATACCACGCTGCTCTGACCCTGTGGCCTCAGATCTTTGCACTTTTCCATTTTTCCAACATCAATAACTTTCTGTTGGCTTGCGGCTTAATGGTCACCAGATAATCCATGTTATTCATTTCAACTGTCAGGGGTTTTAATGTTACGACCGATCTGTGCAATTACAGCGGCCGTCTTAATTGCGAGGACGAAGCGCAGGGCTGTCGGTGATGAGGTGAAGGACGAAGCGAGTCTCGGCCTCGTCCCTGCTGCGGGGTGCATTCGTTCGCAAGTGGCCCGAGATGTTCAATACTCCACCTTCACGTTGCCGTCCCGTGAGGGGGCAGCAGACTAAACAAGAAGTACAAAAAAACCACACCACTGACATTTATCTCCCTTTCGACGATAATGTCATTTTTTTTGTTGTTTTTTGGCCTCCTAGTCTCCCCGCTCGCTCGTTACTTTTTGAGAAGCATTTTGACTTTTTCCCCCATCTCTGAGGAGATAGAAACACGGCGGGTGAATAAACTAATCTTTAAATCTCAACCTTTACTGCTGACAGTCTGACTTTTTAAGGCTGCGTCACCCGGCCTGCTGGCTCAAATCTCCCACGTTATTTACTCCGCACAAGACGTGCAGTCGCGCACAAAAAACAAAAAAACAAAAAAAAAAAAACAAGCTGAAGAAACTTTGTGTTCCCAAGATGCCTCTCTCTCTCTTGCACGTTTGGCAGTCGTTTTCGATTTCCCGCAGTTGGGATTTCAGGCCGCACAAGCGAGCAGGAGTGTTTACTGGGAGGAGGTCTCAGGAAGGGCACATAAACACAGAACGTTTCAGAACAAGGACGAACGAAGGGGGAGAAGCACAGATGCTGCTGCAGCTAACTTAATACATTTACTTTATTTAGTCACCCAACTTCAACCAGAAAGAAACGGAGGCGGTGTTGACGTTCCACTCTGCTCGCAGGGCAGAAGGCAGGCTTTCCTGCACAATTTTAATTAGGCTCAGATTTATTCCGGAGCAGGTTTTGATACAGTAATAACATTATTCCGCCAGGCTGTTAAATCGCTCTCCCACAAAAGGAGTCACAAGGCCTTACCGTTCAAAAGCGCTTACGCATTCATCACAGTAAGTTTAACAATCTCCACCCGCCCCCCGAAGAATAAAGTCTATTTCCAGTTATGCATTCAATCACCCATCATTATGAACGCTAAAAATAAAAACACGCGCGGCGGAATAGTGTCATGTGACCAGAGTGCCGGAGTACTCGCAATCGAAATCACTGCGACAATGACAAAATAATGAAGTGGACGCACTTTTCGCTGTTTACATTCTCGTCCCACCCACTAATTGACTTGATTGTGTCTGATTTACCACCCCCCCCTCAAAGCATCCACCCTCGTCTACGTGGCTGTTAGCACACAGGAGAGGCGGGTGTAGTCAACTCACCATTGTGCTCTAATGCAAAAAACACAGATGCAAACTTCACAAGTTTTTTTTTTTTTTTTTTTTTAAATGAATGCACTCTAAAACGAAACCAGCAAAAATCCTGGGACTGTAGTTGAGGCCTAGTCTTCATATCATTTCAATGCAACCCTCCCCCATCTGTAGGTGTTAGAGCAAGTTGGTGTGTAAATAACCACACAATGACCACAAAGAGCTACCTTAAATAACATTTACTTGCTCACACACGTTTCACAAAAACACAGCAGTATAGAAGGACAGCAGCTCTGAGGTCATATTACAGGTCAGAGAACTGGAAGAGCAGTTCACTGTACAGCAGCAGGTCTCGGTACACGCAGAAAAGTATTAAATTACCGAAAAAAAAAAAAGACAGCTGCCGCAGCCATAATATCATTCAAATCTACAAACAGGCACCACACATGCATAACACACTCGCATACACAGCCATTTCAACCTCATTACAGACTGAATACAATGAGAAATAAATCTGTGCAATTATTCACTTTCAGTGGTCACTGGTAAAATGTGATTTTTGGTCTGACAAAAAAAAAAAAAAAAAAATGGGGCAATAATAGTTCAAGCTGAAGTTCATACACAGCAAATAACAGGGCATATTTGCAATTTAAAGCTTGCGATAGGAAAATGGAGGTCACATCCAACACTTGCCGTCGCACAAAATTCAGAGGTAATATGTTAAACACAATCAGAATGTCAACCAGATTAAATAAATAAAAAAATCTGCACAGATCAAGTACTCATTGATATTTCACATTCTATTTCTGATCTCTCCGTTATGGATAGTTCACTGAACAATTCAGTAAATAATACCGGACAAGTATGATACTTGAAGCACAGGTCCGGCCTGCCCCAGATAAAAAAAATAAAAATAAAAATAATAAAAATAAAACGGGAACCTCAACTGGGAGTCACAGTCACACAAGCACTCTCCCTGAGAGCGAACAGCGCCCTCTGCTGGTCAGCAGAGGGCAAGTCAGCCTTGAGGAGAGCTTATCTGGGAGGTGGGTGGGGCAGTGAACAGAAGAGGTACAGCATGGAAACTCAGTCCTGCTGCAGTCTTCTGTGTGGAATTCCAGACTCTAAAGGGGCAGGACCAACTTAGCACCTCTAGTCCGCTGAGTTCATAAGAGTTGTGCAGGTGTATTCATGCAACAATGAAGGCACTGTCGCAGTAGAACAGAAATCTTGAGGAAAAAAAAAAAACAAAAAAAAAAAAAAACTGGAGAACAAGGAAAAACATATACAAATCTGCCAAGAAACTAGTGAGAACAGGGTGATACTGACTGGTGAAGGAGGGTTTAAAAAAAAAATAATAATCCAAAAACACCCAACATTTAGTGCAGGGAACCTGACTCCACTTTGCAATGAAGGGGACAGAGATAAAAACAAATAAAATGTGATTAATGTGGAAAGGACAAAGAGATGAGTTCATATTGCATTTTGCAGTACAGCTTCCATTACTAGTGCACCAGCAGACCAGCCAGTATCCAAACACCCACCCCGAAAAAAAACTATATATACAGACACAAAATAAGGGGAAGATGAACACTGACCAAAAGAAAAGGCGGGGGGGGGGGGAGAATTCTAAAAGGCTTCAAAAATAAAATAATAAAACTAATAAAAAATTAAAACATTTTACATTACACACTGAAATCATATTTACAAAAGGGGCAAAAAGAAACCAAAAAAAAAAAAAAAAAACCAAACAAACTAAAGACTAGTATTAGGAAGGTGAGAAATTGAGCTGCCCCTCTCCCTCACTGGGCCTTGCAGGAGGGTCTCTCTCAGACACGGAGAGACACACGAGAGAGAGGTCCTGTGGAGCCTCTGCTTCTGGTCTGAGTGTACAGTGGATAGTGAAGAGCTGAGCAGGACTGGTCAGAAGATGCGCTTGCGTTTCAGGTAGGAGTCGGCATAGTGGCCTCCCAGACCCTGAGAGTGCTGGCCCACATACCCACCCTCAGGACTGGGCTCAGGTGATGGGATGAGGCGGGAAAACAAACGCTTCTGCCCACCAATGGGAGTCTAGATCGGAACAAGCAGAAGTAGCACATGAATAAAAGATGGGAGTCCATTTGCATAAGTGAATACAAAATCACAATCAAGCATTAAAAAGCAACATTAGACGAGACAAAAGTATGAAGAGGGTCATTCAGTTGGATAAGGGAATCAGACTGAGGAGTATAAACAAATTAAAACTGCACTCCTTATGGGAAATACAATGAACTAAAATTCTGGGGCCAGATTTCCAATGTTAAGCATGATTTTATCATCCTATGCTGTGACCAGAATTAATAATTCCTCAACCAGCACCTACCTACACGCATCTGTTATAAACTAAAATGTAACCAAACCTAATGGTCAGTCGACAAGTCTTCATTCTCAGTGTACAAAAAAGTACAAGTAGTAAATGAGTTTTAAGGTTGAGGTAACTTGGTAGATTATATTTGGCATCAAAACATGTATTACTCCAGAACACAGAAAGCAAGCAAGCTAATGGCTTGATTTGGACACCCAAATTATTCTCGTAACACCTTAGAATCTATGAATTCACCAAAGTGGAAAACAGCTTTATTGACAGGGCCTAGAGCAACGCATTGCACAATGACAGCCAGTGATTAGTCAAATCCAAGGAAATGTGCACGCCAAGGTTTTGCCCAAGAAAACTAAAGACTCTAGGGGAAATTACTGATATGGATTCACACCCATTGATCGATGAAGCAGCGAGCTCAACGCAGTGTGGCGTCCAATACACTACAGTTACAAGAAGCGGACTTTGAGCATCACCTCATGTGAAAGTGAAGTTTAAATAAATAATTTCACTAAAATGAGCCACCATGCACACACACACTAAAAATAACATCGGACGTCAAGACAGGAAAAAGAAGCCAGCATGATATACCTTCATCCCCTCCTCGGAAGTGAAAGTGTAAAGACCGGACTGGCTCACTGGAGGCATTCCCACAGCCTGGAAGACAAATCCAGTTCACATCTTAAAAAAAAAATTTTTTAAATCTCTACTAAACACATTTATTCCTAGTTTTCTGGAGAATCTAATGAGAACAGCATTTACTCAGTTCGCTATACAGAGATACAGTGCTGAAACTTCTCAGAGTTCACGTTTCATGGTATTAATAGACCATCAGTGGAAAGCAGCAAAGTCAACCTCAGTCCATCAAGGGTCCAGAGGTCGTAGAGGCTTTTGTTCAAACACTGATCAATAACTCTGCTTCTCACACGTACACAGTTACAATGATCAATTAAGGCCACACTCCAGCAGGCACTCTGGCTGATGGCATAAACCGATTTATGAAGTCAAAAGGCCACATTTCACCTTCAGATGTCAGACTGGAGATCCTACAGCATCAGTCTATGTACCTTCCCTGTTCAAGTAGATACTATGAATAGTGCCATGCCAATGATGGGTCATTAGATCTGACATTGGGCCGTAGACATAACCTTGCCTCATTACGGTATTAGCATCCCCTGATCAATAAGCAGACTAAGTAATAGGAATTATATACGAGGAACACATAAAAAAAAAAAAAAAAAAAAGAAAGACCGCATGGACTGTGTCTGCTGCTCAGGTCTCTACCTTATTGAGCTGGTGGGAGGGGCCACTCCCAGGAGCCCCAAAGCTAAAGTAGGAGTTGTGAGGAGGGCTTGGTGGGTAGCTGTAGGAAGGAAGCTGCTCACTGAAGCCTGAAGGATGATTCAAGGTCTGAGGGTACAACGCACACGTTAATATGAAAAACCACACACACACACTTCCATGCCCTCATAGTAGGATGTGTGAGTTTTAAGTCGCAGCAGAGAGGTGCGACTTCCACAAACATCATAAAACATTGTGCAGCAGCAAATTGTATCAGACCACTGCTGCATAATTTAACATGCTTTTACCGTGCTCCGGCCGATACAGGCCTACTCACAGGAGGAAGTGTGTACCTAAGCGCTGCAGAACCAGATGCTTCACCCATTACATTGTAGAAGATCAAACGGCCTTGCAACAATTCATATTTCCTTCAAGCTTCAATCAAATTGAGAGAACCGTGCCACACATATTAACCCTTATGGTAAAAGCAGCAATTCAAGGGCTTTGGAACACTTTTACAGAGAAAAGGCTCAACCACAAATTGATTATGCAATATCAATATGCTGCTTCATTGAACACTATTGCTGAAATAATGTTTATTGAAGGGATAGGCACTATTTAAAATAAGACATGGTTGTGTATGCATTAGCATAAACACGTGTAAGCTTTAAATCTGCCAATTTTTTTTATTTTATTTTTTTAAAAAGAGCCACCTGAGCTGCAAAAATGCAAAAACGTGAGCATGTCCACATGCTTCTGACACAGACTCACTCTTTTCTTTGAGGCCATGTTGCCTGCTGCAGAAAACAGCCGCTAATATGGAGTTGACGTGGCAGGGATGAGGAGGTAAGAAGTGAAGTGATTGCCATTGTGGAACACAGTGACAACAAAATGTGTCCTTCGCTTTTAACAAACACCCTTGGTGAAACCGTGTGAAAGGGGATTTCTGACCAGGCGCCACGTGTGGTCCGTTTTAGAGCATAAAAAAAATTATAAATTGATCATGTGCACAGACCACATCAGGCAACCGGCGTTAGAAACGTCGTTCAAAGCAGTGCGTTAAAATGCAGGCGAATTATACCAATATGGCCTTGTATCTTTTCTCTACCTGCGCTCGTTTGCTCCACCCTGTCTAGAGACAGAGTGTGTTTGCTGCGCTCTGTGCTCAAATGAAGTTTATTTAATAATCAAATGTCTGTGTCGGGAGACAACGAATTTCGTTGCTGTTTCTTTTAGTAATCGAATTTTATTGCATCAATCGGTGCTTTGTTGCAGTCCTAGTTAAAACATAAAGATAAACAGTAGGCCACTTAATGTGAATACTTGGAAGATGAACGGAGAGAAAAGAAACCAACCTGCAGGCCAAAACCATGGAAAGTGGTCCCATCCAAGGTCTCTCGCTCATACAAATGAGACAAAGGATCCTGGGAGATTAATTATGCATATATTTTAATGATCATAAGGATAAGTTAATCACTCAATTGATAGCAAAGCGTCTCAGTATCATTATTAAACAAAAGGCCAGAGCCACAAAATAAAGGGCTGGCTACCAGCACCTACCTGGTTCACTGCAGTGTACTCAGGGGTGTAGGACTCCTGGTAGCGCAGGTTATAGCTTGAATGGATGCTCTGGAGATTGCGCAGATTACCTAGTGTTGGTCGTTTCCTGTAGGGGTGGGATCTGCTGCTGGCTGCTACAAAAAAAAAAAAAAAAAAAAAAAAAAAAAAACACACACTAGAATAAGTCACATCCAGTGAGTGGTGCTAAGCACATGTAAAGAGGAAAGATTTCACTTTTTTTTTTTTTTTTTTTTTAAAAGCTACCAAGAGAGGAAGAGGTCTGTGTTGTTATTCTAGTCAGTCAACCCACCCACACTACTACGTATTTGTAGGGGTTTTACTGACACACGTTAAGTACTTGACAAATTAACATTAACATTCAGGGTTCCCACATAAGTCAGACATTTCCATGCCTTTGCCTGACCAAAAAGTTACATTTCCCTCCTTCCCTCAAGAATTGTCCTGTATAATGTTTGGGTGCTGAGCGGAAAGGGCAATTAAATGAAGATAGAGAGTTCAAAATTGCATTTAAGTCATTGTTGTTGACAGGCAGCTTAACTTATTAAATGGAACATACCGGTTAACCTCAAGTACATCTCTGACATCCTCTACATGCATCGTTTATCACTTTAGGAGAATCATTCTTAATTTTCAAGTCAAATATCTTGAAATTTACATGTGCCTGGCTTGTTCGGTGAGTTAGCAAGTGTAAGGAAAAAGTCAACATGGACTTTGCAATGATTCTGTGTTCCAGCATGTAGCACATTCTTAGAGGGAGAGGTTTTCAGCAAAAAAATTTATAGAAACCTCACTGGGAACAAAGATGCATAAATACATATCAGGGTTTGGCTACTGCACTAAATGCCATTAAGGAAATTCTGATAATTCCAAAATGATCAAATTCCCTAACCCGTGGGAACAGAATAAAGATAAGTGGTCTGAAAAAGTAAATTATGGCATAATTATTATTACACACACCCCAAAACAAAGAACTGAAAAGAGGCTTAAGTGGAATTTTTCCACTTTAGGGCAGTAGATACTTCAGTGAGGGAATGGATCTGTAAGTTACAATCGCCAAACAAGGAATACTCACCTGAGGGGAACACACTGGGGTTGTTGAGGAAAGGATTCTGGGAAGCCCCAGTTTCCTTAAGAGGGTCTCCTAGTAGCGAAACCTTTAAAAAAAAAAAAAAAAAAAAATTTATTCCAAATTAAATTGAGCTGATTGGCCCATTGAAATAGATAAATAAATTAAAATAAAGGCTACTGTGATCATTTTACCCGTAATGTCCATGAAACACACACAGACATATACACACGTTACATTGTGGTCTCACCCCTGGAATAGATGGTGCCTCTGCCCCCAGCATGCCACCCAGGAGTGGTACCGCCATGCCCTGTAGGGTTGGAGAGGGGTTAGACGGGAAACTGCATGCTGCAGTGGGGGACTCCTGTTCCTGGCCTAAACCGCGGCCAAGAGTCGGTGGCTTAACGGGGCCCAGGGGCTCTGACTGCAGGCCAAGAGTTGGAACCAAGCCACCTGAAGGAAAAACAGGAACGTGAGCCATTGGACTATTCAGAAGCATCTGAAGAATGGAAGCAGATACAATGAATTCTGAATATATAAGCAAAGCAAAAAAAAAAAAATTGCAAGTATATAGTTAACCTTGAGGTAGATCTCCCAACAGGTTGACAGCCTGCTGCAGAGGGAGAGCAGCCAGTGGGTTTTCACCGAGGAGACCAGCCTGCTGAGCAAAAAAAGGATTACGGGCCAGCAATCATTATGACAGGGAAGTCATAAGAACAATGTCAATGCTCATCACGGGTGGTCAAACCAAATAGAAGACCAAGCGGAAGCAGGACAACAACGGTAACAGAGACTACGCTTCAATAAATCAAATGAAATTCAAGGAAAGCAGCTCTATCCCAAACACACAGTCAGTCACTCACACAGCAAAAGTCAACACATCTACTGTTTTATACCTGTGCCCACAGAAGAGGATTTCCCAACAAAACTTGCTAACAAAGAGGGAAGAAGAAAGGGAGGTAAGACAAAACAAGCCAAAAAGAGACCCGAAACTGGTTCCTAGTGGAACCCCACGCAGCTATTTTCCTTTCATACCTTCTGTGCTTCCCATCTGCCACAAGAATCATTAGTAAGCTACTGCTGACATGATTGTTAAGCAACTTGGCAAGACTGTTCTCAATATGAACGCATCAGGATATCAGGTCTTTCACACTTGCCAAACAAGCACGGGCCGATTTAGGAAAAAACTGGGCTGGGTCAATAGCTCTTTTTCACAAGAAGATACAGATTAGTGAATGTGTTGACTTTTTAATTCCTTTAAGAACTGGTTACCAAAAAAATAAATAAAATGGCAGAGCGCAATGGGGGGAAAAAATAATAAAAAAAAAAAAATGTTAAAGAAACTCTGGTACCTGTTGAACCTGGGCTTGGTTCTGGAGGAGGAGCTGCAGCAGCGCAGCAGAGAGGGCGGGGTTCGCCAGCAAAGGTACAGCGGGAGCTGCACCCAGCAGACCTGCGGGGAGAGAGGGAGCTACTCGATAAGCAGCTGCTGGCTGAGCATCATTACTGCATTACACGAAACCTCGTTGTGCTCCCGGACCCCACGAACTGTGCACATCTGGAGTTGATCCTCACCACGTTTGCAGCCCTGGTTGAGGGGTGCCAGAAGCATCTTGAGGGTGGCTGGGTTGCTAAGGCCTGTGAGGATCTGCATGGCTGTGGGCTCTGGAAGGAGACCTTTTCCCCGGTTCAGAGCCTAAAAACGGAAGTGCTGGTAAGATCTTCCAAACAAAAATCCCCAGGTACTTCACACTAAACATAGAAAACATACAATTTCTAAACTTAAATACATACCATGGTCTGAGCAGCAATGAGGGCTGCCAGCATGCTCCTGCCAGGAGGTCCCGGGGCACAGAAGGAGATGCGCAAGTGGGTGCCACCCACGGCCCGGCCATCAGCGACCCTCTGCACCTCCTCAGCCATCTCGGCAGTGGAGAACTCCAGCACCGCAAACCGACGGAAACTTCCGTCCTGACCTTGCGCAAGCTGATGGGGGGGGGGAAGACAATGTTAAAAGCACTAGGAGCGTTAGAAAATATCCATACAGCAACATGTCGTGAAATTTTACGTGGTGATATCGTATCGATACATGGAATATCTATGCTTTTTTTTTATTATTATTTAAATATATTGTGATCCTGCACATATTGCAATATCATGATGAGTAGTCACGATGCGATTACTGCCTAGAAGACAACTGCATTATCTTAGTCATAAAAACCATACGGTGAGCTGGTAATACTCCCCAGCAGCACAGAAGCTCGTAACATTTTCTAGAACTGCTTTCCCCAGGATGAAATGATGAATCAACCGAAACATCCTGCCACCCTGTCTGTACTGACGGCTTTATGGAGCAGTTTCAGCGTCTGCAGCTGGGAGTGTTCCTGTGGGGAAAACTCCCAAATTCAGCATTTAAGCGGCTGGAAATTCTGAGCGTCCTGGCCCCTCTCCCACTCAACACAAGTGCCGTTCTTTCAAAGATCACCCTGCGACTAGGTGAGAGAAGGAGAGAGAAAGAAAAAAAAAATTTCGTAGGGATGGGTCCAGAGAGCCCCGTTCCAGAAAGGCCCATGAAGGGCAGGGGGCAGCTGACCGCAAGCACCTGGGCAAGTCAGGTGGTTGTCGCCATAGAAACCAATAATGCTCAGGGCTTAAAAAAAAAAAAAAAAAAAAAAAAGACAAAAAAGGAGGGCAAAGGTGAGCAAGTGCCAGAGGGAACCACGTTTGCATCTACGGATAATGTGGTGAACTCGACTAACCCCGTGCACAAAGCTGAGCAACATGGCAACAGGTCAAACAATACAAACATACATACACTGGAAAACTGAGCCTCAAAATGATCTTTAAACAAACTATAAGAAAATTACTAAAAGCAGATCGATACTAGCTGTATTAATAAATGTAATAATTTCACAATTTATGTAAAAGACACCTACAGCAATCATGAGTATTATATGTAATCTAAGAAATATTTCCACGTTAAGAGAAATATTCTGGAAAGATCTAGATAAGACGGCCTCGAATAAGCTCTACAGTGGCATGTGATTATTTCACCGACTTATTCTAACAACGAACAACGAGCCTATGAGACACGGGACTTTTACAGGACATCCTTAGACGCAACTGAAGGCTTTGCAGTAAATGACAGGCTTTAACCTTTCAAAACGTCCCGTAATAAACTCATAGGAAGCAAATTCAATGAACTTGTGCAGACGGTCACTTGAGCCCAAGCTTGTCTGGAATCAAATTTTCAAAAACCAATCGATGCCAAAGGAATTAATGGCCACAGCGCCGGTCTGGCCACTCCGCTCTGGTGCCGGAGCGTTAAATCAAATAAAAAAAAAAAAAAAAACAAAAAGCTGCCAGGATGCAGGAACAGCAAAGACAAATTTAAAGATTCACTTGATCAAAAATACGTTTGCGGGAGAGTCAGCCTGTTGCGCCATCAAACCGACCTGACAGAAAACGGGCGGGTGAGTGTCGGCCAGGGCGCCGAGCAGGTCCTGCGCGGTGAGGAGGCTGTGGGGCAGGCGGTCCACGCAGAGGCAGCGCGAGTGCAGCAGCGGGTAGGTGAGCGAGCCGACCTCCGTCCAGTGGACGTACAGCATGCGGGAGCCCAGCTGCTTGCCCAGAAGCTCAGACTTGGCCCTCGCCGCAGAGTCCTTCTTCATGTACTCGACGAAGCCGTAGCCCTTGGAGTGGCCGGTGGCGGCGCTGTACACCAGGAAGCAGCGCTCCAAGTTCCCGAAGGGGCGCACAAGCTCCTCGAACTGCTGGTGGGTAAAGGTTCGGGGCAAGTTGGCGATGCACAGGAGAGCGTCTGTGGGCTGTAGCTGCACAGAGATCTCCCGACCACGGAGAACATGCTGGTGGAACTCCTTGATGGCAAACTGAGCCTGCTCACCATTTAACAGAGTCACAAAGGCTGAAAACAAGAAGAAAAGAGTGTTTTACACAGATAAACTGCACGTGATAAACTGCAGTCAAGATGCGTTAAATAACTTCAGGCTGAATGATTTACATGTTCAGGTCAGCAATGCTTAAAACAGTTAACCAGAATGCATCTAGTAGCACGTGAATACTGAAGGACATGAATCCTTCTTCAGTAAAGCAATCAGCAAAATATACTTGGCTAATTGGCTTCTCTCATACTACAGTAAACCCCAGTATCACGCTGTTTGGCAGTGAACCTAGTGAGAAATGCAATAAAAACCACCAGTAGCCTCGACTGACCACCAACTCTCCCTCTCAAATCACATCAGCAGTCTTTCCAGCTCATGTAGATTCCGTCTCTACAATATCAGGCAAATCCGTCCCTGTCTGACAACACAGGCCACGCAGATACTGGTTCAGTCCTTAGTAATCTCACGACTGGACTACTGTAGCTCCCTTCTAGCTGGTCTACCTCTACAACTCATACAAAATGCAGCAGCATGACTGATCTTCAACCTTCCCAAATTGTCCCACACTGCCCCTCTGCTACGTTCCCTCCACTGGCTCCCAGTAGCTGCACGCATCAGGTTCAAAATACTGATGCTGGCCTACAAAGCCAAACATGGAGCAGCACCATCCTACCTCACAGCCCTTATTACACCTCGCACTGCACCTTGTATACTCCGAGCCTCCAGTCCTGCTCGCCTGGTCCCTCCACCTCTGAAGGTACGAGGAAGACGCTTGTCTAGACCCTTCTCTGTCTGCTCCCCGGGCGCCTGTCATGGCTGCCCACTGCTCACTCAGGGTGATGGGTTAAATGCAGAGGACAAATTTCACTGTGTGCTGTGCTGCTTTGTATCACATGTGACAATCACTTCACTCTTTAAAGCACAGCCGCTAATAATTTCAAACACCATCTTAAGACCTTCTTTAGAGAATACTTAGACTAAATTGTAACTTTCTGATTTATGTAAGAAAAACTACAACAATGAATAAATGATTGTATTCATAGTCTGGGTCCCAGTGAACCTGAACTGATTACTTCACTGATGGTAACATGCTCTGGATAAGGACGTCATAAATGCCATAAATGTAAATGACTCAGCCTGAAGTGCAAAATGTTGAGATTAATTATTAAATAAATGAACTGAGAAGTGCCAGAATAATAAAATAAATGTAAGTAAATGCACCTGTTCCCTTGTATTTGTCCACAAAGCAGTACTTCAGGTCGTAGTTGCTCAACAGTTCATGCACCTCCTGTAAAGACAGAGTTGCTGCGTATGAATCGCCTTGAACCCGACGCCGCAGGGGTTCCAGCACCTTCCTTTGGCCGCGCCGGCAGCGGCAGGTGCGGCGGCGCTTTCGCGCTTTTGTCCCCCTCGCGGCCGCCGTCCCCATCTGGAACCGCGCGGCGCGCACACGTTCCCCGGGGCTCGGGCACGTTCCTGCCGCAGATCATTCTCTGGCGAGCCCGAATCCACTCGCCAATTTAATAATAATAAAAATAAAGAAAGAAATAAATAAAAAGGCCAAATGCGCAGCTGAACGTCAAACAAATAAATTACGAATTGAACGACTGAGCCTCGACGACTTCATCCTTCAGTTTGAGGTTGATCGAAGTAAATAATGTTTGCCAGAATTCAAATGACTTTTTTACGGTCGGTTGCATATGAAAGCCAAAACGTTGACTTACTTTGGGGCAAAGTTATTCAAAGCGCGTCATTTTAAACCCTTCCGAATATAATAAGAGCGTCTGTAACTTTCACAATTATGCCCATTATTCGCTACCGAACATTTCGGAGTGGATAATAATCCCCGCTCGGCTGAATCTAAGCGTGGCTGTTAGCCTTTAGCTGCCAATCTGCTGACGCTCGACTTCTCTTCAGGCGCGTCCGCCGCAATCTCGCAGCTTTCCCACGTTACCGCCACGGGGTGTTCACGCAGGAACCACCTTTTAACGCCACTTATAACACACGCCGGTTGAAGTAAAAAAATCGTCGTTCGCGGTGAAGTAGTGAACGGGACCAACGAGTTCGCGTCGGCTGCCTGATAGCAGGCGGGGGGACCGCTTACAGCGGCCATTTAAAAAAAAAAGGGGGAAAAGGTGGAACGTTCGCTTACTTTCTACTGAAAACACGAACCGTGTCGGGGTCGTTTGGTGAAAGTATTCGCCGGACTTTAATCTACATCCGCAGGTAACCAGTCCCCCACCAAACGCACCCGAGTATCTACACAGAGCAGCCGGCATGGTCACCTGGTTGTTTATATCGGACGGGAGATTTTTGATGAGGATTTTGCGGCGGTTGTAAAACTCCCGCCGCGTCCGCTCCAGGCGGCCCTCGACCTCCTCGGCGCCCAGCGCGGGCGGCTCGTCGTCCAGCCGCCGCTGCGCCTCACCCGGCGAGCCCGCGTCTCCGTCGGCAGCGTCGCCCTCCGGATCTCTGCTTTCCCCCGCGGGCCAGTGCTCCTGCTCCGCGGCCGGGTTGTGGTGCTCGTAGGCTGGGCGGGAAGCGAGATTCGGCGCCCCGTAGGGCTTCTCGTCCCTGGCAGCTGCGCTAACGGACACGGCGGCCGCCATCACTCGAACTAGTGAAAGTTTGGGCTCCGGCCAGCAGCCCCGACTTACAGCAGTTTAAACAATAAACACGTGGGAGGAACTCGGCCGCTCATTGGTCGAGCGGGAGGCGCACGTCTTTCATACTCGAGGGGCGGGGACTTCCAGGTCACGTGTCTCATTTGAACTCAAAAGCGAGTGAGCATCGCCAGTGCATTGAATTCAGCAATTGAAGTGAATTGAATTGAGCCATTGAAATGAACAGAATAGCCGCATTTTGCCAGCAGGCGTAGTTTTAGTTCATTTAGTTAAATGTTCTAAAGTCTAAAGTAAAGTTCAAATATAAATATTTTGACACAGAGGCTGAAATATGTCCATAGACAATTTACCCTGATACTAATATGTCTGAAAAAACTGCACACAAATGGCTTTTAGTATGTTGTGCCTCTTTAATAATTATTATAATTTCACTCTTACACCATAACACAATTTTATACAGTCTTACTAATAAGCATATAACTGGGGGAAATATGACCACATACATTTAGCAGAAAAAGACAACACATTAAAAAGACCCTCTGGAAAGCTCTTACACAAATGAAGCTCTAAAGTGGCACAAAGATTGTTAAAAACAAAGCATATGAAGTTCTGTTGTAACAGGCTCATCAGTGAGATAGAAAGTCAGAGAGTGAAAACAGAGTTTCAATTTGTGATTATTTATAGAGCTTCCAGTCTTTGGGCATGCAGCATTAAATACTATGTGAAAGGTTTTAACATTTTATATATTTCTCATATTATTTTATTGACAAAATGCACACTGGTGGAAAAATAAAAAATAACAAATGTCTTAAAGGACCTTCTTTAAAGTTCAGATCAGACTCACAGTAATATTACCTACAATGGCAGAGGAAAAATAAGTTTTAATCTTTCAGCCAGTGAAGCGTAATCCATGGTGCTTAAGCATTTCCTTTATAGGGAAGTTTCCGGCCTCTGTGAAACCCATTTTGCATTAGCAGTGGACATCACCCCTGGTTGATCTGTGCCAGCCGCACTGCAGGCTGGTTTTCAAATCGCTGCCGAATTTCCTCAATATCTTCAGTGAGGTCTTGAAATGATGGCCGTTGTGTGAAATCCATGTTCCAGCATTTCTCCATTAGCATGTATACCTATCATGGACAAAAGTGTCATTCACACCTGTGACTGCAGTGGAAAATAAAAAAACAAAAAAACCCTCAGTCCCCTGCTATCTAAACAGACCAGTGCACTGATGTGTTTAATTCACCTGAGTCGTGTGTTTTAAGGTGTGTACTAGGGCCATGTTTATAGCCAAAATGATAATCCTGATTTTTTTTATCTTATCAATAAAGAGTTGTTGTTCTGATTCATAAAAAAAATTGTTTGGTACTCTTGTACTCCAAACTTACCATTAAGGGTCGAATTCTGTAATTTTTCTGAGGACAAGCATTTTTGGTGTTCAAGCATGTAACTGTTCATAGCCATAGCTGACCATGCGTTTACATTGCATTGGTTGTCAACCAGAAAGATGTGTAGTGGGCTGCAGTGGCCAGAAACACAATTTTACACAATTCCGCATTTTACAGCGGATTCTATTAAATTTTTTGGATTCCATGATTCCGTACCCAATCCAAATATGGCGGAAATATTGGTGCATGCTGAGAGGCTGAATGCAACATCTAGTGTGTGTTTATGTGTGTGTGTGTGTGTGTGTGTGTGTGTGTGTGTGTGTATATATATATATATATATATGGTGCATATATCTAGTAGGGTTCCCAACCCTTTCTTGCACGTCTCACTCTGTCACAACTTGAGGTTGCTTTTGTTTGGTGGTTGTTATTTAAGTGTAAATAATCGCCATCGATCATCTTGATTTAATCATGGCAGCCCTAGTGTGTACCATGTTAAATAATAATAAAAAAAATAAAAAAACCTGTACACACATAAATTACATTTTGACTGCGTCCTAGATCAAATGATTAATCCAGCATTTTTTAAAATGCATTCATCATACACATATCTGTTAGAGATGTAAAAGCTGGATCACTTGATGCTTACTTCAAGAGGACAGTCCCTTGGGCATGGCAATCGCTTCTGCCTCTCCAACAGACTAATCAGTTTCATCACAGTCATCTGACCCTGGACGATCCCAATCATGTCAATGAATTTCTGAGAAAAGAAAAAATATGGAGAATATAAAACACAACATGGTGTTTGATTAGATATAAATTCAAATGGTATCTGTTCCTTAAACATAAATCTGTTGTATATAGTGAATGTATATAGTGAATGTAAAATACTCTGTATGAGTGGAATGTCGTATCAAATGCATTGACAAACCGCGGGAGGACTTTGACGAGCGTCACAATGGGTCAAAATCTCATAGAGTGTAACACCAAAGGACCAAACATCTGAGGAAAAGGAAAACTTGCTCTCCTTCATACACTCAATAGCATACCTGAAATAACATAGATGTAAAATGAGCAAAATAAAATTAACCTCTTAAAAAATCATCCTGCTGAAACAAAACATACCAAAACACAGGGCTGTCTCCATCTTCATGAACCCGATAGTAGAGCTCCCCTTCTGGAATGTACTTACTTAATCCAAAATCACCTATCTTTACTACACCTTCATTTTCAACAAGGACATTCCGTGCTGCAAGGTCCCTGTGGATGTACCGTTTCGAATGAAGGTAGTCCATCCCCTTAAAGAGCATTAACAGCATAGATAAAGAACAGACTGTTCCACCTTCACTCATGCTTAACATGATTGGGCGAAGTAACACTATGCTCACCTGGCATATCTGCTGAGCAAATAGCAGGCTATGCGCCACACCCAGGCGATGTTTTTGGAGATGCTCCTTGAGGCTGCCCAGGGGAAGAAACTCCATGATAAGCTGCAACACTTGCCCACCTAGGAAATGGAATACAAACAACAAGATGTAACCAACTGATTAACTTTTATTTTAACTTTAAAAATATAGTTCCCCAAACAGGATTGTGAAGAGCGCCGATCACCTAGTTCAGAGGAGCAGCCTTTGTACTTGACAATGTTGTTGTGGTAGAGAGATTTGAGAATTGTGATCTCCTTCAACCACCCATCACGGTTGCCTCCTTCCTGTTTTAAAGTCTTCACAGCCACATACTCGCCTGTGCCATCATTTTCAGGATCATACAGATACAGCGTCACCTTTCCAAAGTGACCCTGGATCCAAAGCACAAAGACATTTCAGAGGAAAAAAAAAAAAAAATCCCATATGCTAATGACTACAAAAGCAACAGCTAATGCAGAAGTCTGAGCAGAATATAGTAATCCTCTATTAGCTGTGCCATATCTACTCTTTGGCTAATTGCTGGTTTGGCAATATTCCATTAAACCCCAAATATTCCAAAATATTCTGACTAACAGTATGTTATTATAAAATTCATATGTAGGAGAGAAGACAAAAAAAATGACATGATTTGGGGATTGGGGGTTAATCCAAGAATAATGAGCAAATAACTATGCCAAGCACGGATATTTAAAATTAGCATTAAATTGCATTTAAATAAATAAATAAATAAATAAAACATAAAAATAGCAAATAGGCATGATACATACAATTTACAGCAGCAGGCTTTATTAGAGAAGAAAACTGCATCGGTTTGACATGTACCGAGAAGACACTGAGTGTGTTAGGAGAAGGATGCTGAGGGTGGAGGGAAAGAAGAAGGTTTATGGATGTGAGAGAGGACATAAAGGTAGATTGAGTGGAAAAGGAAGATGCAGATAGGGGGAAAATGGTAAACAGCAGCAGCCCAAAGTAAAAGATACAATCATTTTGTTGTATCATGCCCACACATTACTAGTCAACTTTTCCATGGTTTAATTCAGCATCAGTCATAAGAGAACCTAAGATTAGAAAGAGCAAGAATTCTGACCTCCCCAAGGTCCCGGATCTTCTTCAGGTAGCGTTGCTGGAAGATGCTCGGATCGGTGTCTGGTGGAGACTCGGCCTTAGATGAAATGTCTGGATCTGATCATTCATGTAAAATTGATTACTTTAATCAGTGAACAATCATTTAATATTTATACACACTGACAATAATTCAGAAGAAAATAACACTCCATTGAATATTAGAAAAGGTGGATATTAAAGGAGTTTGGTCTTTTACCGAACTACTGAGGTGCCTGACACGGGACATGGCCTGGCTGACGCGCTTGATGTAACAATGCTATACTCTGTTGGTTCCGTTATATGCTACACAATTAAATGAACCTCGATGTCTAATACAAAAATGTCCATTTATTCCAAAGCACTTTGCAGATATCACCAGTTAGCAGTTGGAGTTGGAGGTGGAGGTACAGCAAACAGTCCTGTAAGAGCTGGCGTAGCATTCGTGCAGGCGTTCAAAAACCCTGAATACCTACATGCGCCACCCTGTGTTCCACCTAGGATATTACAACCATTAACCTTGCAACATTTGGCGGCTACAGTGGACATACACAAAAGGGACAGGATAACCACACAAACTCACTCTTGAGCTGCAGCTCGGTCAGCTCTCTCAGAATGGCACGGAAGGACGGCCTCTGGACAGGGTCATAGGTCAGGCACTTCCTAACGAAGCTCGCCAGCTCTACAGACGAGGGCTCTGCCAAACGACTCTGGGTCTCATAGAAACGCTCCTTCTGTTGGGGGAAACGGAGTTGAGGGGTCACTGCTGGTCAAAACTATGAGCCGTAGGTCAGATGTTTGTGCAGAGCTGTGCCGCTGCAGCTGTTCGTGCCTCATTCGCTGTGCTGGCACTTATAGGCAGATCGCCATCGTTGCAGATCTCCAAGAGCGTGGCACCGAAGCCCCACTGATCAGCGTGACCCAAACGTGTGCCACAGGTCACGCACTCTGGAGCGATCCATGGAATCCGTTCCACGCGTTCTGCACAAAAAAACAGATGTCATCATGACGTCTTTATACATAAAAGCCAACAGGAAATAGCACCATGCGGAAGTGGCTGATGGCTGGGCTTCCTGTTCTGTTAACATGTTGAAAACAGTAAAGTGAAGTAAACACACACAGTCTACCTGTGGAGCCATGTCCATTCTTTTGAAGGGTACAGTACCTTGCCGTGAAATGGCTGCAAGGGCAATGCCAGGGTCACTCAGTTTAATGAACGGACAAGTTCCTTCCACCAGACCTTGTCTCACGACAAGAATGTTTTTAGCGCAGACATTCCCATGCACTAGACGCTTTGACTCCTAGAGTAAACACCATTCATCAGTGTGGGGTAAATCCAGTGAAATTTGTTGAGATTTTGAAGGTGGCCATGAACTGATTCTGTTTGTGTCACAGTGACGTACTTACAAGATAGGCAAGAGCACTGGCCAACTGTTTGGCAACTGTGAATTTCCACTGAGGGGTGACTCGTCTTTTCTCTTTGCGCAGGAAGATGTCCAGTGGTCCAAACTCCACAAACTCCTCCACTATAATGTCTGGAAAGAGGTCAAATGGTCAGGTTGGGTCTAATATGAAAGCTCTGAGGCACGGGCAGTCATAAGCTGAAAGAGGAAGCAGCAAATGACACTCACTCTCAGATCCCCTAACTGACACTCCATGGACAAAGACCAGATGACTGTGTGACACCTGACTCATGAGACTTGCGGTTTCAAGGAAGGCCTGAGAAATTAAGAGAGAATTAATTAGGTGGTTGGTCAGAAACAGAGAATGAAAAGCAGAATGAAAAACAGTCAGAATGACAATACTTCTTGCAAAGTATCCTGTGCTCCTCATAAGAAAAAGGATTGTTATTCTTTACTTTACTTTATTTTGCAGACGCTTTTATCCAAAGCGACTTATAAGACACCAGCAATTCTCGTTCGATTTCTATAGAATTTTGAGTTTACATAACTAAGAGCCCTGATAAGGCCTAACTTGTCAGCAAAGTTATTCATCTAATAGCAAGCTCTACTAAATGGGAACAACCTTCAGTGCCTTAGTCACTGACAAAGAAAACAAACAAAGAAATCAGCTTGTTTTTCAGCAGGTCTCTTTTCTACAAGAACATCTAATTCATGTCATGTTGCTCACAAGGTGACAGCACAGGTTTACTCACTTAAAAAAGCTACAAGATGTATGAGACTTGTGTTTGATGAGCAGATGGACATTTCAGTATGCAAGACTTAAACTATTAAACAAGGCATAAACTATTTAAGACATGCAAACTAGGTCTGTAAAAATTTTACATTTACATTGTTTTACAATTGAAACATGGGAGCAAAAAGCTTGCAGCGTTGTCTCCCTGCTACTTGTCCTGGTCATAATTGTAAATATGACATTGATTTTGCAATCAGAGCATGCTATAATCACGATACACAACGTGTAGTTCAATACCTCAATTTCCAATAGATCTCTGTATTAATTCAGCCCTCTATAGCATTAAATGACACCAATATAATTAATCATTACATTTTCTTCTTTCTTCTGCCTGTCGCATGTGAAACAAGCTGAGATATGTTGAGTATAATCAATACATCACCCACCCCTACAACTGACCTTGAGCTCTGTTCTGGCCTGAGTAACACACCGCGTCATCAAGAAATATACACAGCAAAGTCTTCACTTGTCTAATTGATTCAATTGAATCATGACAGAAATGTAAAAGGCACAATTATGAAAGGTGCCTCATGGTAGACCCAATTATTGTCATTAACAAAATTTACAGCAAAATATCTTAAGTCAACGAAGACGAGACGCAACATAAAAGCTGCATTTATATATATACGGAATCATAAATATATCAATATTGTTGATGAATAAAAACAAGACTATATATTGACAAAATAAAAATATACTAAAATGTTTCGTTGAGGAAAACTATATGAGACATAATTTCTTATTTATTTCTTCTTATTTTTATTTCTGTATTTCTATTTAAGTATTTCTGTTTCCTGTATCTCCCATTTAGTCACACAGATGATGTCACTTCCACAATACAAATACACAGCATTAATTACATTTTACTTTTAGTGGACTGAAACTTGACTAGACTAAAATGAGTCTGGGCTAATAAAGACTAAAATGACAGCTTGATGCAAAGACTAAAACTAAAACAAAAATTTAGACAGGCCACCAAAAACATCTATAGACCCAATGTAGTACAAGTTAATTTTTATTAAAGGGGGACAATTTATTCTAACCTGGCATTTTGACTGAGATGACCCCTCAGAGGACGTTTCGAAATGGGCAAGAAATGGTTCTCACCAGAGCAATGTCCTTGTGGCTTTGGTCGAGAATCTTGAGAACCACTCGGATTCCCTTGCTGTTAACATGGTTATTATTACATACATCTTCATCCTCGTCAGTGCTGCCACGCACTTGCAAAAGTCCAGAGTAGATATTTGTCCTGGTTCCCCGTCCAAGATGTTGTTCCTAAAGACGAAACATAGGTCATGTGTTGTGCTGAATAGGATTGTTGAATAGGACGACACACAGAAAGGACCACAAAAATACATTTAGATGAATAAACAAGCACCTGCGTTATTTCTCTGTCTTTAATTTGATGGAACCGCAGCTGACTCAAGTTGAGGGTTTCAGAGACTGACTTTGTTGTGCTGCTAGAGCCTTTCCTCACCACCAAAAGATTTGAAAGCTCTGCCACATAAACACAGAGAGATGTTCAACACACAGGGCTCTACAGAGCTACAAAGGGAAGTCAGAAAACATGTTCTTGGCCAACGAGACAGAGGTGACATCTCCTGGCTAACCTCCTGGGCGGGGAATGCAGCACTTCTTCATCACGAAACTGTCTTCGCCAGACCTGAGCACAAATGTCTTGAGACTTTCTGTAAGCTCCTTCACACTGCTGAACTCTTTGTCCCAGCCCTCCAGAACAAACATGGAGCCTTTCAGCAAGATCCGGAACTGCTTGTGTGTCACTTCGCTCTACAGAACATGGGATGGATATAAACAAATGGACACACACACACACACACACACTTATTAAGTTTCTTAACAGTAAACCTCTAATGCTGAACCCATTATCAAGCTGTAGCATACCAGACTGCTGCTCAAAACAGCCAAAATAATGCAGTGGTAATCCAACACACTCCATCGCAGGATGTACGCTCCCTCTTCTCTCCTCTCTTTCCTCAGCCTCTGCAGCACAAACTCATCCCTGCAAAGAAACAAAAGGGCTTGTTATAAGATGCGGTTCATGGGAGAAGAATATTCGTTTGCCACAACTGTGGCTGTATTGAGCAAAAACTAATGAAATTTCAAACAACAAGGAACCAGCCAAATGCAATGTGATGCAGAAGACAACAAGAAGAATGCTGCATGTCTTTCTGTAGGGGCTGCTGCTTGATGCATAGGAAGCAAAACAAAACTACTGGCAAGCGGTGGGATACAAAATAAATTGTAAATCATGGACATACATGATTTATGTTGTTAACATTGTATTAATGGGTGGAATATTTCCTTTGACAAGTACCTAATAGCTGCAGCTTACAGGGTTGGTGACGGCAAACTGGTGAACTGGCCACAGTTGGTCCGTGTTTGATTTGACCCAATAGAAGAGCGGTTTTACCTCGAACTGCTGAAAAGGTTAAACACTGGTTCCGACAAAGAAAGCCTCTTTGGTGCAGCACCTCAAAAAACGCTGGCAGAATGGAACGAGAAACACCACAGCTCGCAGTGTTGATATGGCCTCTACATTCTCCACATCACAATTTCCAGCCCATAACGGATCTGCTACGGGCACCAGATACCACAGCATTCCTTCAGATGTCTAGCACAAAACCACCGAACCAGCGCACCGTACCTTGCTGCACAGCATGCTGGCTTGTGTGTGCGTTTTCGTGCACACGGCACTTTAATGCACTCACAAGAGAGGGCCGTGCAGACTGTTGGCCTCGCTCATCACCACTCGGGGTGGAGCCACCTCGCTGCACAAGAAGTGGTGGGCATCAGCGGTGAGGCGGAAGTAGCCATCCAACAGGGACACGAGGGAGCGGGCTTCCAGGCTGGAGACCAAATGCAGGTCCTACAAACATTTTGACACAACAACACCACTAAGTGGATGGCTGTAAATGAGACTCTACTAAACATTTTAATAATGTCTATAAAGCTTACATTTATTTGATGTAATAAATAATAATACATAGATTTTATTTATGGGAAATGTAAGATTTATTTCCTGTTTTAAAGCACAGAGGGGGAACTTAACATGTCATCCTGCAATGTCCCATTAGTAAAACATTGTAATCGATCCAGAGCTGCACACAGGTTGAAATAAACCATGTGACTGACAACCTTCATGCATCCTCACCATCACAGAGTTGTCCTGTCGGCTAATGGAGACTTTGCATCCCAAGATGACAACGTCCAAGATGTCGGGGAAGTCGCAGAAGAAGCTCCACTTGTTGCTGGGGTTCAGATTCGGCGTGGACTGGTCTTTTCTTCCTTTCTTTTTATTCCCAAGGTAATCATTTCCCAGATAATTGTTCCCTGGGGCCTTGAGGAGAAAAAGTATGAAAACAATCATCGCACTCAGAATGAAAAAGGCCCACTCACACAGACCAGGGGACAGAATCCACAAAAAGGGGGCACCTTTTGGGCAGGCAGCTTCCTCCACTGGATCCCCCTTGTTCCAGTTATCATGACCTCATGCGTGGCCTCGGTCTCAGCGCCCTCCACCCGAGCCTCCTCAGTCTGTGAAGCACTCAGATAGGAGCCGCTCCCGTCCACGTCTTTCCTCAGCTGCAGATGCAATACGGGGAAGGTCTCGGCCCCGAACCGCGGTGCCAGGTTCTCCAGGGTAGAAATGTATTTGTACATGACCTCCTGTGGGCCCAGCTGGCCCAGGCCCACCGTGTGCTGCTGAAAGCTCTGTATGAACTGGGCGAAGACGCGGCGGAGACGGATTTTTGTAAGGATGTTGTCTTTTGAGATGTGTCGGGCGAAGGATTGCGGTATGCATCTGAGAAAACTGAGAAATGAAGCGAGATGAAATTTGGTGCCGGAGAGTACCAAATGACAACATGCTAATCGACCTGCGATGGCAACTTCCCCTAATTATTTAGCTTCAGCTTTCTACCTGATCTGCTTGGCCACTGCCTGCATGGTGCAGCCCACACTCAGAGACTGGTGACACATGTGAAGCACGGCCATGCCCAGACTCTCGTTTTTGTACCGGCTGATCTCCTCTTCTCCGCTGACTTCATTAAGGGGTGCAACATCTTTCACAAAGTCAAACTTCGCCTGTGCGGTTAAAAAGAAAAAAAATAATTATATTTCCTGATGTGTTTTTGTGCGATTATGATCCTTAAACGCGTTCCTTCTCGATGGTCCCCGCTCACCTGAGCGAACAGGTACTCCAGCGAGGAGATCTCCAGCAGGGGAAAGCCGCCGTGCTCGGCAGACGTCCGCGGGGCGTAGCGGAACACGGCGGGCTCCTGCTCACTCAGTCTGTGCCAGTTGCGGAAGTAAAATCTGAGAAGGAGAGAATGATTCAGAAAATCAATGTGTGTGCACAAAACGCTACTAGTACGAAAAGAGGCGACACAAACCTCAGGCGGAAATGGAGCAGCAGCCTGGACTGGCCCTGCGGCTGAAAGACGTGGTTGGGGCTGTACCAGCAGCGGCTTTCGGGGTTGTACATCGCGAACAGAGCGTGGCACAGAGGAGATATGCCTGGCGGGAGGAGACGCGTTAATGCCTCTGGCGGCAGACGGCAGCGGCAACAACCAGAGGCGCACTCACCCACGGCCTGGGATGCGGCGATGGACAGCTCCTCGGCGGTGACCTCAGCCCCTCCGTGGGTGAGGTACCGGTCCCCCGCCTTGGTCCAGAACAGGTAGACGTGGATGCCCGGCCCCTGGGGCTCCTGGCAGAGGGAGCCCGGGCTGCATTTGGGGCGTCCTCGCTTAAACATCCTCGGAAGAGTTGTCGCCCTTCTGGGGTCGTAAATTAAAGCACGTCACCAATATGGCTTGTTTTTGCGCCACACGCGGCTCCTTCTCATTAAAAACGTTCGCTGGGGACGCGATCGAAAACGAAGGCCTTCCGGAGAGAAAGAAAAAGTAACATCACGCTGCGCCTGGTAGGGGACATATAAATAAACACACGAAACTTCTACAAAAAAACCCCCACATATTTACGAACGTGAACGCACGTCGGAGAACTTTTAAGTCCGCTTAATACAAATTGTTTTAATGGAAGACGCTATAAGAGGAAAAATGAAGAGCAACGTGCGGGGGGAAAAGAGAAAGTATTCGAGGTGTTCACCATTACCAGAGAAGGGTCCCACGGCGTCGCAGCACTTTAAATGTTCACACTCGCGACATCCTCGGCGCGGCCACTCGCCAGCGACACCCGCCCCGCCCCGCCGCGGACGCTGTCGACCCGCCGGCCACTCAGGAAAAGCGAGTTTCTCCCCGACAGCCGCGCCGCTTCTCGCTTCCTGTTTAATGCCAGACCCGCCTGGTTCGCGCCTCGCAACAGCGGCGCCTGGCGGCCACGACGGGGAACTGCGCGCTGGGCCTTTTGAAGAACACGTGACCTCCGCACCAGACTGCATGAGATCATGGCGTCTGGTTAGCGCAGGGGGAACGTGTTTCTGCAGGTATGTTTCTGAGTCGTACCTGAATCCAGACACCCTTTGTTATTAAGTGTTATACACTCATTTTGCACAAGCTAAAGGGAACGCAGGAACTTAGACACACGGATCAGACAAGGCAGGCAAGATGTCATGCCGCTTTAAATATACAACAGAGAGTCTGGCAAGATTGCATTGTCAGCATGTTCATGTCAAGTTTATTATAGCGTGATAGATACTTAATAAGCACAGTTATAAGCTTAAGGCAGGAGATGAGAAATACATCATTGGGTCTAGGATCAGTTAATTGCTGCCAATTGTGTCAGAAACCAGCTCTAGGTCTGTGTGTCAGTCAGTGATATGAAATCTCTATCCCTAGAAATAAGAGGGTGGCAATAATGTAATCAGGATGACACTGGAATAAAAACCAGAACAAAGCTGTTCAACACAATGAATGAACAAATCCTTTTCACAAAAAGACAGCAAAACACACACACGCACACACGCACACACACAAACCACTCAATGTTGTCTTTTATCTAAGAGTACCAAAAAAACATCTTCTTACTCACTTCCTCCCTGTTCCACAGTGAGTGTATAGCAGGGTGAATCATTGGGAATCATGAAAAAAATTTTTTGTGACATCACAATTAGTTAAAAAGCAGTCATTTTGAGAGGACCTTGGGGAGCATAGCTCTTTCAAGCCACACTGCCTTTGTTTTGTAGCGCCTTATTTGTTTTTATCATTGTTGAACCCGGCAAAAAAAATGCTTGCAATGCGATAGTAAAAGTATTCCACATAAGTTCCAATAAACAGGCATCTTCTTGCCATTATTTATGCTCATCCTGGAAAAATGAGGGAATCTCACTGTAGCACAATGAGAACAATGAGACAAACATTACATTTACAGTAATAATGTTTTAGTCATTTTAGTCATTTTTATACATTATGCAACCAAAAATTCTGGGTGAAAAACTGAAATTGACACAACGTACCAAATTATAAGACTGGTGAGGTGAACTGAATACATGCATTCATTTTAGTTCTTCAGTCTGAGTGTTTGAAATATCACACAATGATAAGCTCTACATAACAATTAAAAATTGCCTGTGAACTGACTGCTTTCGAACCCGACAGAGCCCAACAGCGATGGCGGGTTCCTGTAGAGTTTAACAGAGGAACTGATAGCAGTCAGGCCACACTTCATAAACCAAAGTGAGAATGGCTGAGAGCACTAAAGCCTTTTGCTGAAACTTGTCTCTGGTTGTGACGGGTTAGTTAAAAAAAAAACCATGACGTCATTCTGGACTTCCCGTCACCTAAAGTAGGCTGACTGCTCTGATGCAATCTGTTTAGATAAAATGAAGAATTTATTCAGAACTGAGACCACATTTGGTGAACGTTTGGCCTGCTTGTGCTGACATTTGTGGGTTTAATTCAGTCTCTTCTGTGATTCCACATTGGCCTAGTATATATGGACAAGGTATTAATACAGTGTTCCAAGCAATTTTCCAAAATACTGCTGTACCAACCTAAAATATGACAATGACATAATTTCTATAAACCTTAGTGATTCTTTATGTTTCACACCTGAGGAAAAAAAACAGCGTTTCATATTGAGTCCAATCGTTATACCTGCGAAGTTTAAATAACGGCGTGTCTTCACAGCGTCGCTCACCACTAGGGTTTGGCTTTAATGATGAACCGCTTGCTCTTCTTGCCCAGTATATTGGAGGCAGTGCAGGTGTAGACTCCCGGCAGCAGGGCAGAAGACGTGAAGAGTGGCTGCTCCTCCATCTTTGCCTGAGATGGTGGTGAAGTCCAGGTGTAGATGGGAGCAGGGTTACCAACAGCAGTGCAGTTTAACGTGTGCTCACCGCCTTCACCAAGCTCCAGAGTCTCATCATCGGGCACTGAGAAAGATGGCGGGTCTACAGTGCAATGGAAACCAAATTCTCTTAGCAATATGAACAAATTGTTATTAAAACATTTTAATATGAATCCAGTCATTCAACTTTTCCCACAATGAAAACATTGTGTAGTTCACACATGATTTTATTCCTAATTTGAATATGATTTGCTCTTCATTGTCATCCACTGTAAATACTGCACCAGGTGATGTAAAAAATTAGAGTACTATATAAATAATTTTCAAACTTTTCCCACCTCAAATTAGGTTTTGCAAAAACAAACAATTCTGTTAGGAGGAAAATGCTTTAAAAAAAGATGGCTGTATAGGTGTGCACATAGATAATACTTAGATAATACTTTGATAGGTGTGCACATGGATAATACCAACATCCAGAGTTCTTGGCTACCAGTCTTTTTTTAATGACCGTGGCATGTCAGATTTTACTTTTTAATGGCTGACAGAGATCCCTTTGATGCTCTGAAAGATCTGTGTTTTGATGTGGCAGGTAGTAGCCTAGTGGGTAACACACTCGCCTATGATCCAGAAGACCCAGGTTCAAATCCCGCTTACTACCATTGTGTCCCTGAGCAAGACACTTAACCCTAACTTGCTCCAGGGGGACTGTCCTCTGTAACTACTGATTGTAAGTCGCTCTGGATAAGGGCGTCTGGTAAATGCCATACATGTAAATGTAAATGTAAACTGAGTAAATGTAAGAAAGATCATGGACGGCTGAACCTTGTTTGGCGTTAATCGGTGTTAAAACAAAAAATGTAAGGGTGTGTACAACCGCCTTATTGTAAATTATTTGTTTGAATTTTAAATGTTATAGGTCATATTGAACATGGAAAAAGTTTTGGAATGGTTTATTGCGGCCTATTTTCAACTATTTGGATGGGTGTGTAAACTTTTTGTGTCCACTGTACCACCATATTATTTTTTGTGAGGTGCTTTCAGCAGGTTCAGCAGACTCTTCATTGGTGACTCAATGCCATTTATTTTGCTTTAATATGCAATATTATTCTGAAAGCTAGGAAAATTGTACTCACAGTGTAACACAATATCAAGCGGCTGTGATGTGACTCGAGGAGGGGGGTGGGGACCCTCTGCTCCCAACTCCAGCTCCGCCACACACCGGTACTGGACTCCATTGTCTGCTACACTTGGGGTGATCAGGAGGGTGGAGGACACCTGGACTGGCATTGAAGGGGTGAGGTCTGAGAAGGAGTGGTTGTAGACCTCCACAGCAGCCCTGAACCACCGCAGGGTGAGATATTGTACGGGCGCAATGTTTTGGACATCACAGAGAAGCTGGTATTCCTTCCCTTCCACCATGGTGCTTGTGTGGTTCAAGCTGATAGTGACACTGTCCGGACTCTCTGAAAGGCAAAATGTGCCATAGGACTTGTCTGTAGCTTATTTGAAGTATATCGAATAAAGAAGAAACTCACTGTAAACTCACTGTATAGGACAAGGTTGAGCTTCTCCTCACATTGTCTGGGCGCTGTGAAAAACACTCCGTAACAGATGGGTTCCTCTATCCAGTCGATCAGACTGTCCACTTTCCACTGAACGGACAGGTCGTGCTGTGTGTGGGCCGCGCCAATGGCTGATTCCCAGCCAAGCACCCGCACCGGGCGAGTGGCCACACAGCTGACCGACACAGGCTCCCCAAATCTCACCACCACCCTGGACGGCTTCAGCTCCAAGGAGCAGCTGTCACCTGACAGGGCTTTCAAGGTTATTAAACACATTGAGTCAAACACCGTATAAATACTCGGTTTTAAATAACCCACTGTGGGCTGTTTAGTTCAGCTGCAGAAGGAACACAGCGCACAGTCCGGGCTAGTGTGAATGCCGGGTGGAATGAAACGTCCCACAACTGCAGAAGATTAAATGGATGCACAGCAAAATTCCAGTCATTTGTTTGAGTAAAAGACAATCTGTTAATCTGCTTTGCCAACACTACCAGGCTTTACTATGAGTACAATGTGCACAATTTTGAAATATGTTCTTAACATTCCACACATCTGAGATGGCTTTATTAAACATAACATATATTAAGATATTTAATAGTGTACATGGATTACAGAATTCTACTAATCTGCGCTAGATGTGCAAACCAGATGTTATCCCAGTGTTCCAATGCTGTGATATTATTAGGAAATCTGAGCAAATATATGCACGGAGAGATCAACCTGTGCATTTGACAGTAAAGTACATCTGACGCCCGATCAAACTGTGAACACTGTGCCGCAATCTCACATCGCCTCACCTGTGCAGAAGGAACCGAAGATGAGAAATAAAGTCAAAATTTTTCTGTCCATCCTGACAGGGCTTCGCTCCGCTCTGTTAAAGATTCTTGCTGAGCAGTGGGTGGAATTCCGACTGGGTCCTGCTTGGCAACCTAATAGTGGACTAACTAACTAACAAAAGCCCCCCTTCACATCTCACAAGTGAAAGGGCCATGAATGGGGACTCTAGGTTTAGGGGGAAAGTCACCGTTTGAAAGATAATCAAGACAGGAACCACACATGGAAAATTTTGGACTGCTTGATCTTGAATAATTACATGTATTTTGAACTATTATTATTATTATTATTGATTGAGCTAATGATCCATATGGAGCCCTGTTGAAGCATACCAAGTTGGGCTGATGATAAATAATCTGCATGAACTGTCTGAGCAGCACGGGCCAGGATTAGGCTTTGTATTTTAAAGCCTGAACATACGACTGCAGCTGCTGCTGTCCCTTTGCTGCAAAGGATCCTCTCACATTTCACGTTTCCATATGTGCTGCAGTGGCCCTAATCCATCTCTTAACCAGGATCCTAAAGCATAGGTTTTCCTGCTAATGTAAATTGGTGGATTAATTAAAGGAGTACGGATTGATCCTTTTTGCAAAATCATCTATGATCCAGGTGTCAAAATTCTGTTTGTTTCCCCTTTTATCGAAGTACAATAGCTTTTTATTCCAGGACTTGTGCTCTGGCACACTGCCTCAACCCGGCCAGGTTGTTATGGCAACACTTGTTTGGCTCAACAAAACAGTCCCTTGTCAACTCCCACAATTCCCACAAACCATAAATGTGGGGACGCAGCACACACCTCTAAAGACACACAGAATTATTTATCACCACAGGCAGTTGGGTCTTAGACAGCATGATTTTATGTCAAGATGACTTCACATTTAGCACAAGTCTTTCACAACTGCAAATTATATTAATAATTAGGCAGTAAGGCACCGTGTAATGTGCATAAGGATAACATTTTTTCCATTAACATGCATAAAATAAAGAATGATTATGCAGAACAGCCAACCTCCTGAAAAGAATCAAATGGCTTTGGTACACAAGGAGGGATAAAAGGCAAGTTTTTACTTGAGGAAACGCTTATTTAAATCACTGCTAAATTTTGCATGCTAGAAATAGAGTTAATAAAAGCAAAGCCCCAAGTACCTAAATATAACCTTTGTGTTTTTGGGATCGATGTGTGTAGTCAAGTAAGATGTGAGGAGAATCAAGACCTTTCCTTCCTCACAATGATACAGTATTCCCTGAGAATAAATACTATGTGCTGTTCAGTTGTTAGTATGACACTGTAAATAGCTCTTACGCACACAAAAACCACAGTTGTACCACCGCAATCTAAATGAATTTCATTGCAAAGTGAACTAAACATTTAACTTATCATTTGTGCAAAAAAAAGTAGCTTAAACGTAGCTGACCAGCAATGCACTGTGCATTTCCCACGAGAACACAATACCGTGAACTTCCCTAAATCAGTGCATATATGATCCGCAACCTCTGGAGAGGACACAGTTGGTGATATTATGCAGAACAGTTAACTTATTCACCCAAGACACTAAAAGGTACCTGTTGAACACAAAGTCCCGTTTGACTATAAAATTGCCTATAAAGTTCAGGTGTGTGGTTACGTAAGAAGAAGACAGCTGAGAACTTCGCAGCGCTTCATCCCTGTCAATGACTCCAAGGATTCCGTCCAGGAAGAAGCTGAAGGCAGGACGAGGACCAATGTCTTAAAGTCAAATGTCCTTGACAAAATTAGTCAGATTACAGAATTTGGACCTGCCCTCATCCTGATCACACCATAAGTGGCAACAATAACCACAGCCAAACCCAAGAAGCCTCCAATGATGGCCCAGAACACGGTGCGATCTGTCAGAGAAAAGTCTGAATGTTAGCAACAGTGGCTTCACAGCACAGTCCTTTTCACATCAGGAAGTATTTTTAGATCATGTAAACTGTGGAGGGTGTGGCTGGCAACTTGATAGTCACACCAGCCCACACTCACACAGATTTGTAAAAGGAAGAAAGGTTATAAAGGTCATCTCACCATGATGTTTGATGATGAACAGCTTCTTCACACTCCCTATCTTGTTGGACGCAGTGCACGTGTAGTTGCCAGGCTCTGAAGATCTGAGGAGACCTTTCTGGTCACTTTTGCTCCCCTCAGATGTAGAGGAGGTCCAGGTATAGCCTGGAGGGGGATTTCCTACTGCTGTGCAGTTTAATGTGGCCTCAGCCCCCTGCGATATCATCACAATCTCTTCCTCAGGACGTAGAAGAAAAGGTGAATCTACAGAAGCATGGATAAAGTATTAGATTTTATAAAGTCATTACATTATTGATCACGCTATTCTCGACAGGTCAGAGAATGTTGTTGGGATTAAGGGAATAGCCCTCTCCCGGTTAAGGTCATATTGACTGATCGATATTAGTTTGTGGACATTATTGGTGATTTATCTACACATAGTAAAATGGAGCTTGGTGTTCCACAAGGTGACATCTTAGGTCTGTTGCTATTCTCCTTATTCATGTTACCTTTAGGTCACTTCATTTGTAAACACGGTATTAATTTTCACTGCTATGCCGACAACACACGACAACAGTTGTATTTGTCAGCAATGCCAGACGTGAGGCAGCAGCTGAACAGAATAGAGAATTGTCTGATGGACATTATACAGTGGATGCTCCCCAACTTTCTTCTGTTAATCCTGATAAGACAGAAGTTCTTGTACTTGGGCCTCATGCAGCCTGTCTGACTACATCATAACTCTGGACAGCCTACAGAAGTAAAAGATCTAGGTGTCCTCATTAATACAGATCTCTCATTTGATTCACATTTAGATAATATCACAAGGAAAGCCTTCTTTCACCTTAGAAATATTGCAAAGATAAGAAATATGATCTCAATGCATGAAGTTATATTACTGCAATGCATTACCCTTTGGATGTAGGTGAATGAGTGAACTCCAGCTAGTTCAGAATGCAGCAGCCAGAGTTCTGACTAGTACCAGAGAATTCAACCACATCAGTCATACAATGTCTGCACTGGCTACACATCAAATTTAAGTTTGACTACATAATTCGACTTTTGACCTATAAAGCACTTAATGGTCTCACCTTGCAGAACCTGAGCTGCTGACGAGATGAGATGCATAAAATGTACCAGAGGGTCACCACAAGCACATAATGGCTAAAGCTTCATGGCTCTTCAAATGGACCAGTAGCAATATAATGGACGTGCAATGTACACTGTGACACTGGGCTAAAACCTACTCTGCACTGTCCAGTACCTCCAAACATGGACAGATGCTCTATAATACACTATGGACTTTTATAACAACTGTTGGACTTGTTGTTGCCATAAGGAGATCGTTCTTTTGTTTCCAGTTCTTGTAGCAGATATCTAGATAGCAACAAATGAAATTACTGCCACTTTTTATGTAAATAATTATAATTTGTATGGTCTACACTTTTAGTTCCTGAACAATTACATTTTGGAAGTAATTGCCTAAAACATTTGCACAGTACTGTATGTGACTGATGTACAGTGTATAAACTGTGAAAATCCTGGTATTGTCTGAAGCCAATTTGTCCAACGCCCCACCCACAACACACACACACACACACACACACACAACTTTTCCAAAATTCCATTGACAAACAATCTCTGCTGGGTGATGAAAGTAAAACAGAAGTCTGCTGTCTGAATGCACTGTACTTTCCACATTGGCTTCAAGGATCATTCTACATGCAAACACAGGGGGAGGAGAAAAACAAAGTTCTATGGGATTTTCATGAAATAATTAAAGAAAAGATTTTAATGCCACACTCACAGTGTACAGTAATGGCCATTGCTTGCGAAGACACGTTTGGCGGGGGCTGAGGACCCTCCCTTCCCAAATCCAGTTGAACCACGCACCGGTACTGTTTACCGTCGTCAGCTCTGCTCGGAGTCACTTGGATTTTGGAGGTGGCGTTTTGGGTTTTTTTATCATCTTTGGAGAACACCTTCAACTCATCTTCAAAGAGCAAAGTCTGTCCATTGTACCATTTGGTTGTGAAGTTCTGAGCAGGGGCCACATTCCTGATGTCACATGAAATGGAATACGTCTTGCCTTCATCCATGGGTCCCACGGGAACGATGGACACGTTGTCTGGAGGTTCTGAGACAAACAAGAATCAGACAAGGACCCAGAGGCAAATTTTAAAGATGATGGGTGAACATGAACTCACTGTAGACCACAACGTGGAGATCCTGAGAACACTGATCTCCAGCAGCAAGGTTGATGAAGCACTGGGGGGTGATGTCCCACGTCTTCAGCTGTTCCACCGTCCAGAGGAGGAAACTCACTCCCGGGGTCACCCCAACCGACCCATGCGTCGACTCCCAGCCCATTCCTTGATGTTTCTCCAAAGCGCTGCAGTTCGCGTGTGCCACCGATCCATATTCCACCACCAGCACTTGCGGACTGATCCTGATCGGGCACAGAACTAAGAACGCAGCAGATCATTAATGGAGGCGCAGACCTTTACGCACGCAAAGCGCCGATCCAGCGCGAAACAAAGAGAACCCGCGTCCAGAAGCACAACTGACCACGGGCAGACCGCAAAAACACCGAAACCATGGAGCGCGCTTTACCTGAACGTTCCAGCAAAGCAAGAAAAAGCGTCCAGCCCAGCAGTGATTTTTGCATGGCCGCTCTGGTCCTGGAGGAGCTCCGGCAGTGAGTCGGCGAATTAAAATGAGTTCATGATGGTTAGAAATGCAGAAGTGGTGAAAGTGAAAGAGACGCGTTCGTCTGACCCTCCCTTGCACAGAGTGGACTTGCAGGGTTGCCAGGTCTGTACAAGAACTCTAATACTTTTCTCACAACGATTACAACACGACACAACGATGATAAAGCCCCTGCTCCTTTTCATATGTTCCTGTAGGTTTCAGCAGTTTATACTTATTAATTCACTTTTATTCATTCACATTTTGGTCACCAAGCAGTACTTACTGACATTATACGGGGGACATTTACGTGTCACACTGGCACTGGATATCATTCGTTTTCTTCTGAAGATTCTTGCAACAGACGGGTCTCTAATTAGTACTACTAATTACCAATTACCACAATAACCAACAATGCACAATTTGAAACAGGCCTGAGTCCCGAATATTCCACACCTGGCAACCCTGATCCAGCTGTTTAGATGGGAGACTTGCAGCATGTAAAGATGTCATGGCCACTGGTTGATTTGTAACAACGGAAATGATTCATATGTGCCATACTCATGCAGAACAGCGTAAACCTGCGACGTCAGAACAGTTCCTTACTGGGAAGTCAGCTGGTGGACAGTGATTGAGAAAGAAAGATTCTGTTTTGATTAAAAACCTGTATTTAAGGCATAGATAAAAACATTTATTCTCTGGATGAGATACAAAACACACACAACATTTATACAAATATTAAATAACAATAGTATTTGTAACACTATACAGTTCTCAGAAAGAAAAAAAAAAAAGTGTTCCAAGCACTGCACATCCAGTGTAAAAACAGGGTGTTTTCAGGGAGGATGTGATGCACATTGCGTGTTGCAGACAACTGAATCAGCAATGGGCATGACGTTATTTATACATAATTGTTTAACAATTTAACAATTGTTGCCCCCTCAAATGGAGGGAATATTGAAATTAAGGAAATATTACCAGTGAAATTACTAATAACACAAGGATACTATCTGCTGTCTACTAACACAGTGACAGCGCCAGAGCACTGTCATTTCTTGATGTCTGTAAATTCCAGTCTGGAATACTGATAATTCAATTAGCTTTACTAAAGGTAGCGAGTAGAATAGCTAACAAAAAGCAGTGCATTTTGATTTTCAGCAGTTTTTCTAGACTGGTTGTCGAAATGTTCAGGTGCTACATACACGAAGGAGTGAAGCTAAAAGGTTCACAGCAAAGAAACAAATGTGGTGTCACCACCTCGAGGCAGACGGTAACACTTGGGATATTATGGTTCCCAAATCTTCGGAAAATAGCGACACGGTACAACCTTCATACTAACCCCGCTGAGGGTTGTGGAGTAAGAAAACCCACTTCATCACGGCATAGGCCGACACCGCGCTATACAGACCCAGATCCAATGATAGCAGGTAACACCAGTAACATTGATTGATGCAGTTTTTAAGCGGGGTTGTACATGTGAATACATTTCAGGAAAGGGGGAGAAATGGTTATCCTGCACGTGTGCACACCTTTGTCAATTACTGACAATATGGCTCCTTAAATCCAGCTTGTCCAAATGTCCTCATGTCGACAAGAGCTTCTGGGTGGCAACTGCGGATCAGGAACAGCTCAGCACCCATGGCAAGAGGTCACCAGAGTCCATTCACATTCGTTCTGCTCCTAAGAGGAAAAAAAGCTAATGCTCTAGGCCAAAATATTTTGCTGAGACAATTTCTTCATGGGAAAGCCACTGTCCTGGCCATTCTGCGCAACGTTGCCATTTTGCGTGTTGGGCTTGGCATTCTTGAGGCTGTAGTGGCCCATCTTGGTGTTTTTGTAGTAGATGGAGTAGATGAAGACAAAGATGACAGAGATGACCACCACAATGACCGCTACAAAGCCCGCAATGAGGGGAAGGTAGTCTTCTGTTGAAAGAGAGACAAAACATCAGTTATTGCCTGCATATAACAGGGTGGTAGTAGCCTAGTGGGTAACACACTCGCCTATGAACCAGAAGACCCGGGTTCGAATCCCGCTTACTACCATTGTGTCCCTGAGCGAGACACTTAACCCTAAGTTGCTCCAGGGAGACTGTCCCTGTAACTACTGATTGTAAGTCGCTCTGGATAAGTGCGTCTGATAAATGCTGTAAATGTAAATGTAAATATTCTCCAGCCTGAAATAATCCATAATGGATGTAAAAGACATTTCCTCAGTCGTTCACTTACTGCTTGTAGTTGCAGTGGTGCAGTGTGGGTGAGTAACTATGTTTTCCATGTGTTTGAGCAATTTGTGTGTATGGTGTCTGCATAGATTGCACACTTCCTGCTTACATTTGCATAATGGCATTTGTCAGTCTCGTCGTATTATCCAGAGCAACTTGCAAATCAGTGGTTAGTGGCTGTGTATAATCAAACTGTCAAAAAAAACACAAAAGCCACTATTCTGCACTAAACCCTGCATTCTCCATGCCTCACAGCATCAATGGTCCTTTAACAGTGGACTACCTGACATTAGTCCCTGCTACATAATACTCACACATCCCCATACACTAAGTACATTATTTTTAATAGCTTGAGAACAGTGTTTCTCTTGCACATTAGACGTAAATTATGAAGTGTTTGTAAGGTCCTAATTGTATACTTAATTGTCTTTTTTGAACTGCATATTGTTTTCTGCTGTCTGAGAGTCACCAGCACCCAAAACCAAATTTGTTGTGTGTGTTACCATACTTGGTCAAATAAAGATTGTGATCTTTCTTTTATCTAACCACAAAATAAATAATTAATGACCATTTACATTTAAAATATATGTATGCCTGTCAGCTGTGATTTATTCTATTGGAAAATATATTAAATTAAGGTATTTATCACCTGAACTATATCAGTATTATATATTTGCATTTGTTTCTCAGTTATAATTTGTAGATGTTAAAGCTTTCTAATATTAATTTGATAAAGTAATATCTTCCATATTGGATCCCAATAAAAAAGGAAATAAACGTTTGGGGCTTCGGGTTTGGAATTGGAAATGCACACAATATTGAATACACAGGACAGCAAGTGATTCCTGAGGAACTGTACATTTGCTTGCTTGTACTCTTGACATACAGTATTTGTCAAACATCAATATTTTACAAAGAAAAGGCACACAAAATTGACTCATAATGTAAATAATGTTCTGTATAATATGCTGTTTCAATAGGCCATCATTGCACTATGTTACTAAGAAATATGCTCTGTGCGTATCATGAACGGTATAAATAGCATACAACTGCCCTGATTTGACACCAACCTTGGTAAGAAAACTTGAGCTGATGTTCCAGGAAGTGCCAGTCAGCAGGGTGATGATGAAACAAATGGGACTTACTACCTGAAAATCTAAATATGAATGTGTGTACTGAATATATAAATGTTTATATGTGAATGTGAACATGTAAACTTAAATATAAACTCTGTATGCATGTACTCATTAAATATATGCATGTACAGAGTTGATATATAAATGCTAAATCCAGCCCTTTTTGCATAAAATGCCACAAATAATGAATTTAACCCATTAAAAAAAAGCATGGTAAATTATTTAATTTTAAACCAACGTATAATATAAATCAGGTTAACGGGTTCTACTGGACCACAGATCTGCAGTTGTGGAGAAGTGGCTCACATTTGTTAACTGGTCAGCCATCTTTCTCTCATTGAAATGTACAACTCGTATAGCGCTTTCTCAGCAAAAAAAAACAAAAAAAGCGACTTGGCACCTGATACTTTGGGTCAAGTGGCCTTTTTAGATTTTGAATTGTGAACTGTTAGGTAAGTTTTTTTTTACTTTTTAATTTTTACTTCTTTTGTACGGGATTGATTTAGCAAATCCCTTCTGGGATGGTTGCATTTTATTTTGGTGTAGGTCAACATACAGAGTTTGTGGCATTCTTCGTTTTGCTGTGGATGGATTTTCAGGCGAGTGATGGGGGAGAGGTCAAGTGGATGTGAATAGGTGTGTACGATGCCCATAACGTGACAAAGGCTTCTCAAAACCCGGACAATTGTTAAAAACCTGTCCAAAGGTGTCACAAAGGTGTCAACAAGAGGACATGTCAAGGAGAACACCCTAAATGAATCCGAAAATTGACTGAGCTTTTTGCATCTCTTCCGGTGCATAATGAGTTTTTGGATGGGATGGGGGACGAGCTGTCAGAACCTCGAAAAAGGTACATACTCTCTGTTTAACAATAGCTATCACACTAGGATTTATACTCGATATTTTACTCAACCGGGTGCAAAAACAAGCAAGGTTTTTACAGAAACACACACGCAGGAGAGCAGCGTTTTTACAGTGGAATTACAGATAGAACTTTTCTCTTGATGTAATTGAAGGTAATTGTCTACGTCGGTAAGGAACAATTCAAATCTCAGTGTGGCTTTGTCAAAAAAAAATGTTTTTTGACATATTTGAACATTTGAAGTTATTTTTCTTGGTAACTAATAAATATAACGTATTACTTTTTTAAAGTAACACTGGTCGTTACCAAGTGAAAATAGTTTTAGCTGGCTCAAGGGGCTTTTTGGGTTGGTATTTGATGTGTCTGACCCTCACTGATTTCAATCAATGTCTAAATCAGGAAAAGAAAAGGTTAGAGGTGGTTAGTTGAATGATATGCGATGGAACACTGATGAAGTCCAGAGCAATGTTAGATGGATGACATATCACCTGAACTGGATGACATATTACCTTTGAAGATGATGTGAACCTCTTTAGTTGTTGTAGCAACAATATTTTTGGCAGTGCAAGTGTAGACCCCCACATTCTCACTGGTGACGGTAATGTTACCAACTCCCAAGGACTTGTTGCTGAAGGTCCAGATGACCTCTGGTTCAGGATTTCCTTCAGCTTCACAAAAGAGCAGCTCGGCATAGTCCCTGAACACCGGCATTTTAGTTGGAAAGCTATCCTTGATTATTGGAGCATCTTTGGAAGGGAAAAAGAAGACATTACGAAATGGGATTTAACTCGAATTTAATGCTTGTTCATGTGTTACGTTGTTACAATTTGACAGAAAAACTTTAATGCTTAACCGGCAAATAAACTATTGTCAACGCTTGGTCTCAAGCTCATTTTACTCCCTGCATGTGAAAGTGATTGATTGTGTCATTCTGATACACTGCAGCACAGCACACAGAGACACAATGAAATGTGTCCTCTGCTTTTAACCATCACCCTTAGCAAGCAGTGGGCAGCCATGACACCCGGGGAGCAGTGTGTGGGGACGGTGCTTTGCTCAGTGGCACCTCAGTGGCACCATGATGGTTCTGGGTTTGAACCTGCAACCCTTAGGTTACAGGTCACCTTCATTACCCGCTAGGCTACCACTGCTCCAAAGCTTACAGCTCCTGGTATTCCCCGGCCATCTCCCATCTGAGTAGTAACCAGGCCTAACCCTGCTTAGCTTCCGAGATGGGGTGTTCTCAGGGTGGTATGGCCATAAGAAACTTTATTTTCGACTAAAAACATCAGTGTCTAAACATCTGGATGAAAATGAATGTCTCAGGAATGCTGTTGTTAACCCTTGGTCAGCATCCCTAGCTTACGCTACTCACGGAAGACCCTTTCGCTGTCAATCGCTCAGGTGTAGAGATTCTACGCTCAGTTGCACCCTATTACTAATTATTAATACTTATTGCACTTGACTGGCTTCCCTTCTGAAAAGCAGCATTTGCAGGCATCACCCTGGCACCGTCTATGAACCAGGAGGCCACAAAGTCACGGGTTCAAACCCCACTTACTACCATTGTAGTAGTAAGCAAGACACCCTGTAACAACTGATTGTAAATTGCTCTGGATATATTTCTGATAAATAATGTAAATGTAGAGCTAAGACTGAGTTGACCACAAATGCATTTCAGTTTACACAAGTGCAGCATAAGTAAGTAAATAAGCTTATATACTAACTTCATGCTTACTAAGTGCACATTACACGAACGTAAGATATACTTACAATGCACAACGATGCTCAGCAGATCTGATCTTGTTTCGATCGGGTCTTTTCTCATCGATGCAAACGCTTGCTCTGCCACACACCAGTACGTACATCCATTATCGTTCCGACTCGGAATAAGTTCGAGGATGGAGGACACACTTGTTGGCATTCGGCTGGAGTCTGAGAACGTTTCGTTTTTCATCGCTCGAGTGGCCCCATCTTCCTCTCTGTACCATTTTACAGTGAGGTTCTGGACGGGAGCTACATTTTCGACCGTACACTGAAGCTGATATTTTTTGCCGGCAACAACCGGTCCGGAGTGACTCACAAGTCCGATGGTCACAGCGTCTGGTTTCTCTGACAAATCAAAGCACACAGAGACACGTTAACAGCATCCTGTTTTTTGTTGTTCCTTACCACAAACTCTATCGCTATTCCTCCGCATTAAGGCTCTTTAATAATATAATCTCTCAAGTTGACGACTTACTGTACACAGTAATGTCCAGATATTTAGTGCATGGGTCAAGGCCTTCGAAATCTCCGACGCACTCAGGCCTGACGTCCCAGTCCCTCAGAGCATCGCTCCCCCAGGTGCCATGGGGGATTCTGCGGCCCGAGACCCTCCAGGAGATCTCTGCGTGGGCTCCCCTGGCCCAGCAGGTGACCGAGACGGCCTTCCCATATTCCACCACGAGCTCGGAGGGTTCCAGCTCCAGCGGACACGCGGCCTCGGCCCCTGCGCAGAACACAGCGTCAGATGGAAGGGAGGGTTCTGCCCGGCGCTGCATTCCTCCAGGCGGACCATGCCAGGGTGGACGTGGACCAGGATGTCCCGCCACTTCCTTCCATTCTCTAATGGAATGTCTGGCAGTGGCGTGGAATAAAAAAACACCACGTACAGTTATCTGGCCGGCTTAAGGAGCACGTCGTGCATCCAAGCGAGTTAAAACCCCATTAAACGCGAGGGAGTCTTATTTAACTAAGAGAACCTTCTCACACGAAACAGAAGCCGCGTTGTTCGGAAAATGACGCGCGTCTGCTGGATTGACGTCAGCGCCGCTTCCACGCGCTTTCCCGAAAAGTCTCGGGTGGTAGTAGCCTAGTGGGTAACACACTCGCCTATGAACCAGAAGACCCCTTACTACCATTGTGTCCCTGAGCAGGACACTTAACCCTAAGTTGCTCCAGGGGGGGACTGTCCCTGTAACTACTGATTGTAAGTCGCTCTGGATAAGGGCGTCTGGTAAATGCTGTAAATGTCTCAAGCGCCTTGAAGCAAACTTACTGTACGCGGAGCCTCCCGCCGGGGCCAAAACGCAGCAGAGCAGCCCGGACAACACGCCTATTCGCCGAAGTTCCATTTCAGTCCGACGCCGGGCGCGCTCGGGTTCGCCTGCAGCCCCGCGCCGCGCCGCAGGGTTCAGGAAAAGCGCAGCCCAGCCTGCCTTCCTCCTGCGCCCATGCGGTGGGAAGTCGCCCTCCCCCCACGGCATCCACAAACACGAGCGTGGAAAAAAAACAAAAAAACACCGCGATATTTATTACGCCCTTCCCAGATCACGACGCTGCTTACTGTCGTTTTCATGCAGTTCGGCTCGAGTCACAAGCAAGTTATCCCAAGCACGCAGCATTCAGGAGTTTTCAAAGACTCCAGTCCAGCGGCGACCAAACTTTTACTGTCAGCAGCCGAGACCCGACAACCGCAAAGCATCTCAGCCAAACACCAATTCGTAAAACCGTACTTTACCCCGACTGGCTGCGACGTGGCGCCACCAGGGGGCGCTGTGGCCGCTACATCGAAATCCACCCAATCAGGCAATAAAAACACCAATATGGTGTTTCTTAAACCCAAGAAGTCTTAATTGGTTTGATAACCAAAAAGGACGCGCCGCACACTGTCATGAGTTTAAAAGAATTGAGTGATTGTGATACACAGCAGCACAGCACACATTTACATTTACATTTACATTTACATTTACATTTACGGCATTTGGCAGACGCCCTTATCCAGAGCGACTTACAATGTGCTTTCAAGTTACCATCGATGAAGAGATCAATTCCGGTTCACTAGGACCCCAACTATGAATACATCTATTTAATTCACTCTGTTGTAGATTCTGTACACAAAGTTCGACAACAAGAAAATTACAATTTAATCTAAATATTCTTTAAAGAGGAAGGTCTTGAGCTGTCGTTTGAGCACACGGTGCACACAGTGAAATGTGCTTTTAACCATCACCCTTGGTGAGCAGTGGGGACGGTGCTTTATTCAGTGGCACCTTGGCGGATCGGGATTCGAACCGGCAACCTTCTGATTATGGGGCCGTTTCCTTAACCGCTAAGCCACCACCGCCCACCACGCCACCTGAAGGACGTTGCTCACATTAGCATAAAAGCATGGCAAACCATAGTGACTTAGTGACTAGTTACCAAGGTAAACAAGGTCTTGTTTTGTGTTATCACCTTTTAATCTTAATATGCAGCACTCTTGAGTTAGAAGGCTCACCATTCACAGTGACTCTAGCAGATCCAGAGACTTGTCCCAGCTCATTTTGAACGAAGCAAATATACGTTCCAGTGTTTTCGCCAAGGGCACCATTTAGGTAGAGCCGCGACGCTCCGCCCTGCTCCTTCACCTCGACGTTGGCCGCCCGGTGATAGCTCCATCTGTACTGTGGTGGAGGGTTTCCGGACGCCGAGCACTTCAGCACCACAGTCGAACCCACGTCAACATGTGTGTCTTCCAACCCAGTAACCGCCGATGGTGGATCTGAATAGGTAAACATTCGAAATTTGAGTGTTGCTTAACAAAGACTGTTGTAATGTAATATGTAATTATTTGAGTATTAATTTTATAATTTAATCTTATTCTTTTTGTGTATATGAGATTTGTTTATATTGTGTATATTGTCATTGTTTATACCATTGTGCTTTTAGGTGTTCACTCACATACTTGGCCAATAAGTACAATTCTGATTCTGATTAAGCAACAAATATATGGCAATAATGTGAGTTATTGGAGGATAAAAATACTCCAACTTATTACATGACAGGACAGTTGTATTTGTAGTATGTAGTATTTATGTAGAAATAAGTTGCATGTGCAACTATAATCCGCTGAACTCACAATGCACTGTGATGCCCAGAGGATGGGATTCCACTCTGGGGGGCGGCTGAGGCCCTTCCTCCCCCAGATGTAGTTCAGCTTCGCATCTGTATCGCCGCCCATCATCATCTCGGTCGGGTCTGATCACGAGTGTTGAGGTTACATTCACCGGACTCTTCTCTAAGATCTTCTCAAACGTTTCTTCTTTCACCACAGTGTCTCCCTTGTACCATTTTACAACAAGGTCTTCAGCAGGCGCCACACTCTCAATGTCACAGAAGAGGTGGTACCGTCCATCCTCAACCATTGGTCCAGTGTGGTTTGTCCAGAGGTCAGGAATACTGTCTAGATCCTCTGCAGAAAAATCGAATATCAATAGTGTGTCACTGCACTATTCATTGTGTGTGCCAAAACAAACACATTAACCTCATTCCATAAACCCATATCATTGCTTTTACTATTCCAATATTAATTGATCAATTGTTTTAAAAAGCTGTAGGTTTGTGTGAATATTAAAGCTTGCAATTTTAACACTGAATTGACTTGCTGCATTTAATGTAACCTTCAGCATGAAAACCTAATCGCATTGATTCAACATATTTTTATGTGAGAACTTACTGTAGACTGTAAGACTGAGGCTTTCCATACACTGATCTGCATGAACCGGAATGCTGAAGCACAAAGGCTGTATGTCCCATTTGTCAAGCCTTCCCACATGCCAGGTAAGCAGCTGCACCCCTTCTGTAAGACTTTGCCCGCTCACAGGAGATTCCCAGCCCATCCCAGAGGTTTCCACATCCGTGCTGCAGTTGGCTGAGGCCGAGTCTCCGTATCTCACCACCAGTCTGGAAGGGTTGATTTTAAGAAAACACTTGGCATCTGATGAGCCTAAGAAATCAAGGAACATGTTTTTCTTTGAGTGAAGAGTTTTCATGTAGAGTATTAAAAATACTTTCAAATATCACCCCCTCTCTTTTTGAGCAGTGAACCAATGTCTTCTGAGATTCACGCCAAAAACAGAAATTAAATGTGAAAGTGTAGTGAATGTCATTGTAAAACACTGCAACACAGCACACGGTGACACAATAAAATGTGTCCTCTGCTTTTAACCCTGCATCACCCTTGGTGAGCAGTGGGCAGCCATGACAGGCGCCCGGGGAGCAGTGTGTGGGGCATCTCAGTGGTCCCTTGGCAGATCGAGACTCGAACCGGCAACCTTCTGATTACGGGGACACTTATACCACTAGGCCACCACTGCCCTGAGGGGTGAGCGGCCACCGCGGGCCTGCCGCAGCAGGCGTGGGCATCAGGAGCGGCTGCTCTGTGCTGTCAGAACAGTGGAGTCAACCGTTACATTTTACATTAAAATTTTCAGCATTTATCAGACGTTCTTATACAGAACAAATTAAAGTCAGTAGTTACAGGGACAGTCCCCCTAGAGACAGTGTCTTGCTCAGGGACACAATGGTAGCAAGTGAGATTTCAATCTGTAACTTTGTGGCCTTCTGGTTCACAATCGAGTGTCTTATCCACTAGGCCACTACCAACCATCACGTTTTGTCATTTTCCAAATGAATTATCCAACATTTTGTATAGACGGGCTCACCATTTACTGACACCACGGCAGATGCAGACACCTCTCCCAGCTCATTCTGAGCAGAGCAAGTGTATCTCCCAATGTTCTCGGCAGTGGCGTTGTTTATGTAGAGCAGTGACACTTTATCTTCATCCTTCACCTCCACGTTGTCTGCCCGGAGATAACGCCACCTGTACTGTGGTGGGGGGTTTCCAGACGACGAGCACTTCAGGACTGCAGCAGAACCCACGTTTACATCACTGTCCTCCAACTCGGCGATCGGTGATGGCGGATCTGATGGGGCAACGGTGATGTTACTGCTCAGTTCATCTAAACTTAACAAACTGTCTGTAATGAAGGGAGACTCACACTGACATTGCATTCCTCTTTTGAATGATGAGAATGCCAACTGCATATTTATTAATTACTCAAATAACAATTGCACTAATTTGACAAACTAACATACAGGAACTGTTTTGTAAAAATGCTTCATTTAACGAGTATAATACTATTATTTAAGTGTGCAGATGTCAGGAATATTTTCACTGTAGCACCAGCAGTAATTAATAGATTAATAATGAAATGAAAACAAGTTGGCAGGGGGGTCCTCCAGGAACAGGACTAACCAAAGGGCAAGAGCGGTATTTTGGGTGAGATATCAAATGAAAAAAAAATCTTGATGAGCTCTTTCTGCTGCCAAAATGGGGGTTAACCAGTTTAGCTGATTAGAGATTTAAGTCAGTAAACACATTCAGATCTAGATGTGGTCATGTTTTATTTTGGCCCTGATCTATAGTTAGTAACTGCATTCTATGCCACGGAGTCCATGAACAGTACTTCCTGTCAGATTAGAGAACCTTCTAGCTCCACTCGGAACACCCTGCATTACCAGTACAGTACAGTTGCCAATTGGGTAAAATATTGCTTGGATACCTGCTGCTGCTACTGTGGACATTTGAAATAATGAATAAAAAATGATAACAATAAATCAAGTTTTTACTTCATGGTTTTCCAAGTGATGAAATACTGTTCACTTACTCTCCCCTCAATAGCATCTCCCTAAAACACATTTATCCAGATCATGGTTTATAACACATATAAACTTACATTGGACATCAATGTGAATCGTGTGAGTGACATTACTGTGACTGTTGTTGACATAGACAATGTAATGTCCTCCATCATTTCTTGTCAGTCTCGCTGGTAAAATGACATCCTCGCCATCCTTAACCCAGAACATGATGGGCTCAGGGTTGCCTTTGGATTCACAAGTGAGATTATAGGCCTTGTTCTCTATAGCAGTGAAGCTGCTTGGACAGTGTAACTCTGGACCATCTGAAAACAGGCATAAGAACGAAGCAATATGTCAAAGGAAAGGACAGTTAAGACAGAACAGGTCACTTACATGTGACCGAAACTTGAAGTGTGCGGGATGTCGATGTCAGTCCATCCACGAAAAGGTTATAACGTCCAGAGTCTGTCTTGTTGAGTGGCAGGGTGTGATCTATGGGCCGTCCATTCTTTTGCCAGTAGTAGTTAGGAGGAGGATTTCCCGCCACAGTGCAATACTCCTGCAGACTCGTTCCCTCCGACACATCTACATGTGAGGGACAGTTCTCCACAACAGGACCATCTAAAGGCAGACCATGGTCAGTGGTTAAATCCTGCCTACACTGTTTACTTGGCCAACATTTTTAAAAGTCCTTTTAAGCCTAAAGTGCCCTGCAAAGACATATCATATCATATCAAACCTGATGTTCATCCACTTTACACTCAACACACACTAGATATTATGTGGAAAATATTTAGCCAATAAAGCCTCGGGGCACTAGGGACATGGGCCCTATACATACAGTGTCATTTTGGACTTTAACCCAAAAGTACAAGCAAAGTTATAATAACTATATTTGGTGTCATTGGATAGTAAGCTCCACAAATAAGGAGTTCGGAACCATGCGGTGTCCAAACATGTTAAGAAAATGTTTGATGGAGAATGTTTAACAGCATGCAATAGTTTGGGTAGAGCAATGCACTGAACTCACAATGCACTGTGATGCCCAGAGGACGGGATTCCACTCTGGGGGGCGGCTGAGGCCCTTCCTCCCCCAGACGTAGTTCAGCTTCGCATCTGTATCGCCGCCCATCATCATCTCGGTCGGGTCTGATCACGAGTGTTGAGGTTACATTCACCGGGCTCTTCTCTAAGATCTTCTCAAACGTTTCTTCTCTCACCACAGTGTCTCCCTTGTACCATTTTACAACAAGGTCTTCAGCAGGCGCCACACTCTCAATGTCACAGAAGAGGTGGTACCATCCATCCTCAACCATTGGTCCAGTGTGGTTTGTCCAGAGGTCAGGAATACTGTCTAGATCCTCTGCAAAAAAACATCACAATTCAGTAATTCTCCCTCACTCACACTCACTCATTAGCCTTAACCGCTTAGTCATGTTACTCAGGGTCGCAGCTGCCAGGGCCCATCCTAGGGCACCACACACACACACACACACACACACACACACACACACACACACACACACACCACTCACTCATACATATGGTCAACCGTCCTGCCACTGTGCGCTCTATTCCAGTGGTTGTTGTTGGTTGGTGCGAATATGCACCATGAATATGACCACACGCCTTTAACATTTCTATAGGACTCGTAATTAATAGTGCAGGGAACTCACTGTAAACTGTCAGGATGAGGACCTCGTGACATTGATTCCCGTCAGTTGACAGGAAACACATGGGCTGAATGTCCCATTTCTCCAGCTTCCGCACTCTCCAGGTAAGCCACTGGACTCCTTCCGTAATTCCTTGGCCGCCCACAGGAGATTCCCAGCCCATCCCTTCACTTCCCATGTTTGTGCTGCAGTTGGCTGAGGCAGGATCTCCAAATCTCACCACCAGCCTGGAAGGGCTGATTTTAAGGGAACACGTGGCATCTGAAGACCCAAAAAATTTGATGAGCATGTTTCCAATTGAACGTAGGAAGAGTTTTCATGGTATGATGTATTAAACATGACAGTCAAATCGCATCACCCGACTTGTTCGACATTAAATCGGTGACTACTGACACTTATAGTCTGACCCAAGAAACGATATCTGGGTTAAGAATATTTCAACATTTTAAACACACGTAATATCCAATGTATTCAATATATGAAAGAACAAGGTAGGCTGAGCTCCTCTGAACAAACCGGGTCGCCCGACGTCTTTTGAGACCCCCAGATCTGATAGTGATCTCTCCGCGGAGTCCGGATTCAGGCGAGTCAGCAAACGATGTCCCCAACGTCGCCTCCAGTCACTCTGTCACCCTTCACAGCTCCGACTGCCTTTACGTTCGCCGCGTTTTTAAACATGAACTCTTACCAGCAACGCGGACGGCCAGGAGCAGGAGGGAGAGACGGAGGGAGGTTTCGGCGAACATGGACGAGTCCGAGGCTCGAGGGCAGGAGAAGCAGAACGGGTCCGGTCCGCCGACGCGCCACGCTGCCCGTCTCCCGCGGTTCGGGATTGGGTTACTCGCTGGAGAGATGAGGTGGGGAGTGTCGGGATCTCGGCCACCCCCCGTCCGAGGAACACCAGAGCAGAAAGGGGGAAAAAAACGTCTTGGACGTGTGGAACAATGATCCTTTTTATATAGATAGATAATGTCAGAAGTGGATCTGTATACACTATATCTAGGCACGACTGTTCGCCTGTCTAATTAAAAAAGACTTAAACAAGCAGTGTGCTTAAAAAATGTATAGTGTAGGTTAAAATGTCAAAAACTCTCAGTCTCTCAGTTTTCAGAGAGAGAGACGCATGTTTAGAAAGTTTGTGTATCCATAGATCTATATACACTATATCTATGCACGACTGTTCATCTGTCTAATTAAAAATAATTAAACAAGCAGTGTGCTTAAAAAATTTGTAGTGTAGGTTAAAATGTCAAAAACTGTCTCTCAGTTATGAGAGAGAGAGAGAGAGAGAGAGAGATGAATGTTTAGAAAGTTTCAGCATCCATTGATCTATATGCACTACATCTATGTCCATGTTCCTCGACGTTATCCATGCTGTTACGTCCCTTGCGGCATTCCTACATTATTTCCCGTGAAATGGTATCTAACTGACGTGTAATCATGTTTGAGGCTATATTTTGTGCCTCTATTTTCGGTGGCTTGCCCACACGTATGAGCTCAGCACTTACACTCCTACACACTGTCCCTGCTTTGCCATGATGTGAAGCTCCATCTTTACTGAGCTGTTTTAAAGATTAACAAGTGCAGCATCGCACAGAGCAAATCTACTTTAAAGAAACCTACACCGGTTAATCTGTGACCTTCCGAATTTTTTGGACTTCTAGAAGGTACCATGCTGCTGCAACACATAATTCGTCACTTAGTGAATGTTGCTACACCCCCACGCGCACCCACACAAGGCCACAGACCCACACATTCCAGCAAATGACCATGCACTGGACAATAGTGACTCCATTGCAGGAATGTACCAGATCTTTCTTTGCTAACTTTCATTTCCTGCCTTGCAAAATGCCAAATGCCAAAATATTTTCCAGGGAAAGTCCACAACTCAGAAGTCGAGCTCATAAGTCAGACAAGACAGATAGCCTTAAGTGGAAGTTGTGAAAGTCACGTTAAGTCTGGCCAAATCAGTGGGGGTGTTCGTTATTTGCTTTTGTTTAAAGATACGAGAAGAGATTGCTCTTGTGTCTCACGCGCTACTGTTTCTCGTGTCCGTGCTCTGGCCGCATTTTGTCCCAATTAACCTGAGCCGCAGCGACGGGAATAATAAAAGAGAAAGTTGGCCGAGAGAGGCACACATTGAAATTCCTGTCGTGCTTCAGCACACTTCACTTTATTCATTGTCAACACTGAGCTTTCAACCTCCCCCTGTCGCACTCGCATCAGCAAACGGCAACCTGTCTACGCCTGATACTATTCATTTAGTGGAGGAAGCCAGATCTGTCGATATCTCGGACGTTACTTTTTATATTTACACTGTTTGGGAAACGTCCGATATCCAGAGAGACCTACGGAAGAGCTTTGAAGTCTCTGTGTTCCTTCCTGTGTTCATCAAGAGCGCCGGGCGCTGATCTTAATCACCTTAATCAACACCTATTACGGCATGTTGGCAGAGGAAAAGCTCTTTTCTTTCCTCCAGACGGCAAGGGGGGAAAGTCCCATGCTGCTGGTAAAGGATCACTTTCCTGGAAAACCATGGGGAGACTCATAGGGGCCGGAGCAGAGAAGAAGAATGAACTGTCATTCACTTCAAACCTAAAGAAGAACTAGCGTTAATTCACAAATTCACCGACGCCCCCTCTCATCGCCACACACACAGTTTACAAATGAAAGGAATAGGGAGTGAGGGCTGGGGTGAAGGCTGGCCTGCAGACACTGATAAGGATCTTTTTTCCGGCCATGAAACTGTAAATGCAACCATTTGATTATATAATTAAGGTTTCCTGACAGTTACTCTCTGCCGTTATTCATAAAATCTCATTGTCCAGAGCGCTCAGATGGTGAATATACACACAGTAGCGGCAGTAAATTGCTTTGGGTCAGGAACTTTTTACGCAGCTTTTTTACTAGCATTCTCTGGTGACCCCACCACTTAAAACAGTGGGACCAAAGCACTCAAGTGGTCAAACGTGATTGACTGAAAGAAACGGTCAATGATTTTTCTAATTTTACCATTTTTCTTAATAGCTTTGGTGCACTTAAAACTATTCTTAAAACCATTTGTTCTAGCTCCATATTGTATTATTGTTTGAGCACATCATAACAACATATACACATTTCTTTTAATTCTTTGAATATTCCTGTAGGTTATTACTTGACATTGTGGGTGCAGTATTGGGTGCCATGAACTTTGAAACTTTTTAGGTATCATTTACATTTACAGCATTTATCAGACGCCCTTATCCAGAGCAATTTACAATCAGTAGTTATAGGGACAGTCCCCCCCCTGGAGCAATTTAGGGATAAGTGTCTTACTCAGGGAGTAAGTGGGATTTGAACCTGGATCTTCTGGTTCATAGGCGTGTTACCCATTAGGCTACTACCATTACGTGTAGGTAATGTTTTCATTAGGATTAGGGTTCATCTCAGTCAAATTGTGCTTTGTTCTTCTTCTCTTTTACTTAGTCCACTCAAAACATCTATTCTTAATCTGTCTAGCATGTATCTATATATCTAGCTATAACCCATGATGCATTAGCTAAACTAATGATTGACCAAATCTCTAAAATTTTTTACAGGTAAACCCTCTTTTAGCTGAATCATAAACATGCCCATTATAAGTACCAATGCATAATGACAGATAACTAAGACATTTTCCTTTATGGTAATGGCCTGTTGCATGTCAGTCATGGTCTCATAATGGCAGAGGCTGGTTGAGGGGAATAAATATTATGTGGATATACACGTGTATTTTACGTAAATATTATGTGTGTACTGTGTAGCATTTTGTTGGGAGAACAGGTTGATGTTGTCACGGAAAAACATGTATATTGTAATGATTCAAGTAAAGTAACTTTTCTCTATTTTACAATACTGTCTAAATAGGGTTGCAATAGGAAAGGGGTGGTTGAAGTCATCTTTTTACTATTCAACATGAGTTGGTCATTTGTGCCAGCTATAAAATATAGTAACAAACGGTATACAAAATCACACTCAATACTCAATCCAAGCTTTGTTAATTAATTCCTGATCAGTAAACAGTGATTTGAATCTTTGCATTGTATTTTCAGACACAATTACTGAAATTTTGTACAAATTGTGTAGAGAAGTGCGCTAAAGCAGTTGACAAAATCTGTAAGAGGTGTTTTAATAAGTGCTCTGTTAAACTCAATGAAAAATCATTAAAAGAATGCAATGTAGTCAGCATTTCTTTTTTAGCCGGGGAAGTCTCCTGTGTCAGTGTCAGAAAGTCAAGGATTTCATTTCAGTTCTGTGCCTGGATCCATCCCAGAAAACATTTTTCTTTTCTTCAACATTCATATTCACCCAGCATTACCAGCTGACATCCTCAAATTACAGGTCGCCAGAGGTCAGGTTACTTCCACCAAACTATTATTACAGAGAAATAGAGAAAATTTACCACTGACAGGAAGTTAAAGAACAGGAGCGTCATCAGCTGTGCTCCAACAAGTGATTGAGATTCAGTCATCTGAGATGGGCAGTGGGTGCCCCCTGGGCACATGCCCAGGACCCCATGTTCTCTGTAATCAATACCCAAACAACCTTTAAAAAGAATATATTAACACTCACTCTTTATTTAGTATATGATATTAAACCATAATGAAGCCATACACAATTAATATATTATACAATACAATAATTCATTTGTAGACATCGCATAGTCAGCATTGTTTGCACATTGCATTGCCTTAATATGAACAACAAACTTCTTCAAGTAGATCATTGTGTTGGGACGGACTTGATGACTTGCTGACAGGATATCTCTGTTTAACGCAGTCACTTCCACAAGAGGAAACTAAGGGTAAGGGGCTTATCTTCCATCTCACCTCCACCTCTGGGTGCTTCAGCAGATGCCAGACATCCTGTTTTTTTTTTTTTTTGTTTTTTTGTGACTCTCAGCCTAATGGAGCAGCTCTGAATGTCACTAGACACATGAGAGCCGGTCGAAGGGAAACCCTGTGTTTGGAGCTGATAGCACAATCCAGTCTGGAGTGCTTGAAATATGAGTGAGGACATTCATATCATCCCAAATCATTTCTTTTTTTCACTCCCCTGTAACTCCCCCAACCCCTTCTGCTGCTCTCTGGTTACAACTTTATTTGAGCTGTTGACAGACTGGACTGCAAACAGAGAAAGGGACACTCGGGAAAATCACGTGGTTTCTGGTAAGAGCCTCTTTGGCTCACTGGCACTGAGTCACGGGAGACTTTGTCCAAACTGAAAGGATTCCTCCAGACCCTCTCTGTCCATACAAGACAAAAGGCCAAAACTCCATGTGTGCTTGTTTTGTGTGCATCAGCAGAGCCTTTCACACACGCATGCCATTAAAGCCTCCCTCCGACTCTTAAAACATCGGCTCAAGTTTTTGTACAGTTCTAGATGTCAAGGGTCGCTGAAAATATGCCAGTTCTCCCAAGAGCTCTGAGCAGTATCAGAGACTGCTGAAAGCGCATGCTGCTTATTTATTACAGGTTGAGGCAGCGAGGGACCATGAGTGGGTGGGTGGACCATGGTTTCTGTTGCTGCGGAGGGAATTGAACATGATGGTTTATCTTGCATCATCTGTCTTTTTGGAGGAAACTCCCATCCGGCCTCCAGATACACCTCACACACAAAGATCATGTGTACAACATGCGGGATATGCAATCAGATCTTAAGTAAGCAGGGATGTTCCACCAACATCTGGGTCATGTACACATGTGGTATTTGTCAAAATTTGAGGCCCCTCATAGGTCCACAAACCTATGGACCCTTAACACTTTTATTCGGATACAAACCAGGTGCCAGTCCAGAGCTTTGAGGTGGCTCCCCAATCGAGCCACAACATTTAAATTCATTTACACAACTCGAAGCACTTAGATTCTTGTTTTAGTCAAGCACAAGAAAATGTACAGGCTGTGAAACATATCTAAAAATATAAAAAGTAAAAAGAAGCCCCTGTGAAGGACAAAACAAGCATTTCTGGACATGGTTAACTTATCATTTTAATACAGTCACAAATAAACAGAGACGTCGAGAGTGCGTTTATTGTGTTTTTAAACCCCAACATACCACAAAATAGACTAGACAATAGCCTGAAAAAGCAAACTCCAGTCAGATGAATTAAAAGTAACAAGAAAATGCAGAAAACAGCAGCAAGTAAAAAAATATTAATTAAAAGTCAATTGAAAAATTTACAAGAGAACTAGTCAAGTATATCCAGTGATGGACAAAGTACACAAGCCATGTACTTGAGTGACAGTAGACATACAAAATGTACATTACAACAGTTCCCTGTGTTACAATACAAAAGTGTTTGCCTTCAAATGTACAGTACAGGCCAAAAGTTTGGACACACCTTCTCATTCTCATGTGTTTTTAGCACTTGTTGATTCCTTTGCCTTCACTCTGCGGTCCAGCTCACCCCAAACCATCTCGATTGGGTTCAGGTCCGGTGACTGTGGAGGCCAGGTCTCCACTTTTTGTTAAGTACATAACTCCACATGTGCTCATTCATAGTTTTGATGCCTTCAGTGAGAATCTACCAATGTAAATGGTCATGAAAATAAAGAAAACACGTTGAAGGAGAAGGTGTGTCCAAACGTTTGGCCTGTACTGTACATAAATACCAAAAGTAAAAAACTGTGATTTATTGCGGTTCTTATTTAATCAACTAATTAGAGGTGAAAAGACTGCCACTTTTGGCAAATTTGCACAACAATTGTTTAACAGAAGAATGCCTTTCAGTTGTCATTCATTAAAATTATCATTTCAAAAATGTAAGGCAAGCTATTTCCATTCAGTGAAACACAGTGACTATTGAATGAAGAGTTTGAAACAGTCAAAGTTTAGCTACAAACCTGGCCAATTCAGATTTACTGTAATAAGAATTGGTGTTTCTATGAATTCAGAAGAAAAAACATGGGCAACCTTTGTAGGTGTCGTGTTTGCCTGCTAAACGTGAAGCTTAATCTGATGCACTAAACATGAGAGGAGGGTTACAAAATGCTTGATGTATAGTTGTACTGTCTCGAAATCCTTTTTGTTTTAGTTTTTGATCATCAGATCAACCTTACTTATGATGCTCTGTTAATATGTAGGGATGATAACGTCAGTGTTATTTTGATTGTCAGCTTTTTTACATGCTGTTGCACTGAACATGTGAGGAGCTTTGAGCTATGTGTCTTGCAAAAGTGTTCACCCTCCCCTCTTGGATTTTTACCTCTTTTTATAAAATATGAAAATGTGCATATGAATTCAAAACCTTTTGCTATGAAACCCCAAAAAAGTTGGACACCACTGAACAAGAGGCAGCTTTCCAAACAAAACACGGACAAAGTTTGACCACTCGGACACAGGCAAAGAAGAAAAATTCCACTATTCAGTGTGATTTTCTCCTCTGTTGCTGTTAGCCTTTTCTTCTGATTGCTCTGGTCTATCACCTACTTTGCCTCGTTTGATTACTCTTTTAGATTTGCCTGTTCTTGGTTGCCCTCGAAACCGTGCCAGGCTTCTGATGCTGACTCTGCCCAAGTCCTGGCTGATCTGGACCCTGCTGTTGCCTGTCAATCATTTTTCTGACAGCCTGATTCTTCTACCCCCAAGCCACAGTAAAAACTGTACCTTCTCAATGCTTCTCACCCAGGCCCCCTTACTCAAGCAGGGCTCATGGAGCATGGCAGATTAGACCATTGAGTATCACTCTCTGGTGCCCCCCCCCTTCTACTATGGCCTCTGCGAATGAAGGATGAGCTGGTCAACCGGGAATGGGGCCCATTGCTGGACAGTGTAATAGCCCTCCTCTCCTCCACTCTTTCAGAGTGAAGTTAGGAGCGTCGACAGCACCACTCCGCCCCTCACCCACCAGTAGCACATGCGCCGGAGCTCACCTCCTACACCACCGGAGTGGACCATGCAGATGGGGTGCACCCCCTCAGCCCGGAGTCCACTGGTGAGCCCCGATCCCTTTTCAAGCTTCACCACCCATTGCACGGTCCCAGTGACCATGTTGAACCTGTTCAAACTTTCTGACAATTACCTGCAATGAGCCCTTGGTGATGAGTGAAAATAAAGTGAAAGTGAAGTGATTGTCATTGTAAAACACAGCACAACACACAGTGTGTCCTCAAAATGTGTCCTCTGCATTTAACCCATCACCAGTGGGTTAAGTTGTGGCCTGGCGATTAAGGGAGCAGCCCCAGAAGGTTGCCCGTTTGAATCCTGGTCCACAAAGGTGCCATCGAACATTTACATTTACATTTACATTTACAGCATTTATCAGACGCCCTTATCCAGAGCGACTTACAATCAGTAGTTACAGGGACAGTCCCCCCCTGGAGCAACTTATGGTTAAGTGTCTTGCTCAGGGACACAATGGTATTAAGCGGGATTTGAACCTGGGTCTTCTGGTTCATAGGCGAGTGTGTTACCCACTAGGCTACTACCACCCCGGTAGCACCGTCTCCCCACACTCCTCCCTGGGCACCTGTCATGGCGGCCCACTGCTCACCAAGCAGAGACACAAAAGCAGAGGACACATTTCCTTGTGTCACCGTGCGCTGTGCTGCAGTGTTTCACAAAGATAATCACTTCACTTTCACTTCACTTTTACTTTCACCCATGGTGAGCAGCGGGCAGCCATGAAAGGCCTCCGGAGAGCAGTGTGTAGGGACGCTTCCTTTCCTGCTAGGCCACCACTGCACTGGGGAGAACTGGGGTGACAACTGTCACAGCCTGGCCTGGCCTGGCCACCAGCCTGGCCTCCCCCGAAATCCGACCCCTGCTGAACCAATTCACATGATCTCTGCTGTTTGGCTGGGATCTGCTCTATGCCCCATGCCCTGCTCTCTTCCAGGTCGCCCCCTGAAGGAAACGTCCCCCTGCTGCCCTTCCTGCAGACCTGTCTAGGGTCCCCAACTGTCATCATGATCTGGCGACCATCTTTGACTACTACTTCCTCACAGACCTTATGGTCTGGTGATAGACCTCCTCCCAGGCACCGCCCACCCCCCAGTGGCCACCTGCACTCTCTGTCGCAACAAGAACACAAAGCCATGGAAGATCACTTTCGACCCCCCACGTCACCAGCTGCAGCCCCCTTCTTCTTTGTTGGTAAAAAAGTCAGGGGTCTCAGACCCCGCATCGATTACAGTCAATTAAACGATGTCACCCCCTCCCATTCCTGAACTCAGCTTTTGACCTTCTTGCCTGGTTTTACACCAAACTGGACATTCTTAATGTGTACAACATCATCTGAATAAGAGAGGCAGAAGAGTGGAAGACTTTTAAAACCTATCAATGGACATTATGAATATTTAGTCATGCTGTTCGGTCTGTAAATCAGCCCAGCTGCCTTCCAGGTCTTGGTTAATGATTTGCTCCGGGATCTCTGCAATGTTAGACTATTCTTTTGGATTTGCCCTCATCTGCTGTTGGTTGCCCTCAATGTACCAAAAAATCTCTGCAGTGGCGGAGCAAAGAAATTTTCAGTGGGGTGGCCAGGATGATTTGACTGTTATCTTTCATCTGATGCCCTATTGATTCCTCAAATTTCTCTCATTCTGATTAACTTTGCACAAAAGAACCCCACCTAGTGGATGAGTACCAGGGAACAAGCATGGATTCTCCTGAATCCCTTTAATGAAATTGGATATAGTGGCTGGAATTTGGTAATTACTCCAGAAGCATCCTCGTCATCGGACCCCCAGCACGGTTTCCTGTGTGACAAGAGAATATAAAAGTAGATCCTTGCTGAACGAGTGCTGAAGCATGAGTGGAATTTGAAAGTGAAAAAGTGCAAGACAAATTACAACAATGCCTCCCCCCAAGAAAATCCAGTTTACATGTCCCGTATTCTTATTTATTACAAGAGCACACAAGGTGCTTATGGAATGGAAAGTTTTGGACAGAAGGTCATAAAAACACTAACATAGCAGTTAAAACTACAGTCTGTGTTTCTTTAAAACCTCCAAAGGTTCATGAAGGTTCAGGAACATGTATAGTTCTGACATTGCAGGATGTAGGACAGAGCAGAGAATGTATTCATCTGTTTATATACATTTGAATCCCTTGAAAACTGGCCGATAACTGGAGCCAACTTTCCCTTCAAATGTCAGGTTGAAATGGAGGAACATCTTAAATATATTCCATTCAAAAGATATGGATTTTCCAATAATGTGTCCTCTGCTTTTAACCATCACCCTTGGTGAGCAGGAGGTACCCGTGGAGCAGTGTGGGGGGGGGGGGGCGGTGGCTGTTTCGGGATTCGAACCAGCAATCTTCTGATTATTAGTCCGCTTCTCCCCGCTAGGCCAGCACTTTCATTCCAACCATTACTTGATTACGTGATCGTAATTACCTTACCAAACCTAATGGCATATGCAGAAGGTTGGAATGAATGTGGGAATAAATATGTGGCTTACTATTTTCTGCTTTAGACATAGATTCCTAAAAAATGACACAATGCAATATTTTTATCTATTAGATGTTGCCAAAGGAGCATAAGAATACAGGTTACAGTGTCTGAATTGGTTTATATTGTGGCTCCTGTGGAATAAAATCATTCTGATCTGTGAGGCCTCAGATCATTTGTTGTACATTTTAACTAGACAGTATTATTGAATATTTTACTCCACTATTCAATCATAATTTTTTGAAAAAGGTCAGCTTGGCTGTTTTTTATTGGTGAGTTTAGAGCCCTGTAACCCCCACTGCTTTCAGCCTACCACCGTCATTATTAGGCTAGACTGAGGACAGCTAAGAAAATGCTGTACTGAAAACGTTCTTGATGCAGGTGTTCCAGGAGCGGGATCGGAAAAAATGAACAAACCTGTTCAAAATGCAAAAAAGCATAGAAATGCTTTTATGAAAATAATTACTTTAACACAGCTCTTTGTATGAAACAATTTATGTAAAAGAAAAAAACGAAGACTGAATGCATGTAATTTCCTGTTCACACCACTAGATGTCAACTGCTCCTCATTTTGCTGCTTGCTGTCCAAGCGTCCACCTCATCCACACTTAAAAAAACCCCCGAATGTTTAGTTTGTGGGGGCAAGCCAACAGCTCTCACATTTCTTAGGGCTTTGGAGAAAACCTCAGTGGTTGCAACCACAGAAACCTCAAAGCCCCTCTTTGAGGGCAAGTCGGGGGGTTTAAACCCATGAAGTCATGATTAACAATGTCAAAACCTGCCAAACTTTAAAGTACTTCTGTTCCTCTGGTTCACCTCGGAGTGATAAATGGAGACGCAGGCCTCACTTGTGACCATGGAGACCAGATCTGAACATTTTGTGTTGCCTAAACATAAGCCGAAAGATTACTAAAACTTGCAAGTCGTTTTGGTGTCGGCTAACTTAGAATGCCACCTGGTCAGTGGACATTTTCAGAGAAGCTGAAGCACATCTTGTGTTTCTCAATACCTTAAGCACTGAGATGGGCCGCCTGGGTGCGGCTAATTTTAGCATGTTTGCCTTGGGCAGTCTCCATGTGTTGCTTCGCAGATGCACACATTCTCACAGAGCAGCCTGGTCTGGGGACTGTTCCCACTTTTCTCCAGGGGCCCAGCCATCCCCGTGCCCTCCGGACCCTTTTTCTTTTTGCGTCCCTCCGCCGGCGTCTTTTCTTTTCTGGTTCATCTGCACGCGCCGCTATTACAAGATTATCTTAATTGCCGCAGTGTGTGCTGATGTTTACCGCGCTGCCTCGTTCAGATTTATTGTTCACCTCACAATGACCCCATGGTTGTTGCGTGAATAAATTACGAGTGGAGTCTGGCGACACATTGCTTGCCTTTTGGCCAGGCATTAGCATCAGAAACGAAGCTGCCCAGAGGGGCCGCCGCGCTGCTCCCTCTCATACGGCCCTGGGCTCTGAAGAGAAGGGGAGATTAAAAGGCCGACCTTCCCGGCTTTTCTCGGACCAGTGCAGACTACGCCGTCTAGTGCAAGATGTTTCATCAGAGGGTCAGGAGCCAGGCTGGCTCATGGTTGAGACTGGCCACTGAACACAGTGCGTGGCCACCTTTCAGCTGTGAAATGTGCGCGAGGCATCACAGGACAACCTCAACCCGCTTATGGCCTGTGAAAGTCTTCCAGAGACAGGCTCGTTTGATTACTGTCCATAGACCAGATGACTTGAATATTTCCCAGCCACTGGGGTTGTGACCTCTCCAAATGGACCTACAACACGCTTCCAGTATCTCAAAGGTTTTGGTGGTAGCGGCAATGGCTGGACCACGACGTCAGAGAAGTCATGGGCCGGAGCCAAGTTCAACAAGTCTTGGCTAAAAACCTACAAATCTGTGTGTCTTGCAGGGGCTGCCATGTGAATAAGAGAACAATCTTATACCCTCAGCAGGACCTTGTTTCTGACCCCTCCTCCAAAGCCCCCTTGGGCATCATTAAGTCTCTGTAGAGGGGAGGGGGCACTCACACAGTTTGGTAGGACTAGTGAATATGGCATCTGGAAAACATTAATCTGTTGCTGCCCAGGGGTGAGAGAGGCAGGGGGGTAGATTTTGTGAGTGTGTGAGTGTGTGTGTGTGTGTGTGTGTGAACGCTTATGGGCAGGCAGTAGATGGCAGAGATACAGTCGCCATTCACATGAATCTGAGCGTAGTGGCTGCGGTGGCTGCATGACTCTTTGTTTTGTCGAATGAGGGCTTGTTTGAAGCCGGCCTCTTTTGCTCACAGGACGGATGTGGAGATCGGCGTCCTTGGCAACAGAGTCCTTCCATCTGGGCCTAGGCTTCAACAAGGTTGCTTTGTGTGTGTGTGTGTGTGTGTGTGTGTGTGAGCGATAGAAAGCCCCAGGCAGGACGTGCCAGGTGCTCTCCCTTCATCACGTCACCCCCTGTCCCGACAACAGAGACGTCCACACAGAGAACCTCAGTTTTCTGACCACTGGACTTATGTTACTGATAAACAGGAGGAAGCCATCTGACGCAGAGTAGAGAAACGTCACCTGAGACCCCCAAACAGGGTTTTAATCAAGTCAGAAGGCAGCTCTGTCCCACCTATTCTTCTCACAAGTGTCTATGCCGCAGTCCCACAGGAAAGGCAGAGCGCTGATCCCTATCTTCAATAATTCCAAAGGTTCTGCAGGATGGATCCTCCCTCAGACCAGCTCACTACACGATCACTCACGAGGGGGCCATGTGTGAGGCATTAAAACATCTCCTCCAGCCAGACCCTGCTTTCGTGAGTTTTTCCTGGCCTACGTGCCATTAACACCCCCTCCTAGTTCTAGGGAGCTAGTTTTGGGGAAAAAGACATAATATGAGCACACACTGGGCCGGGCGAAGGTCCCAGAGTTTGGTGGACGATAAGGCCTCCACTCCCCCATCACCATGCGTCTTATCCTAATGAGCTCACCATTCTTCAGGACTGCAGTGCCTTGAACCAGCACCCCTCGGCTCCGCCCCTGCCCTCTGCCTCATCTCGCCCTCCACGGCTGCCCAGCGGCCTCGACGCCCACCACGTAACCCCCTGCCGCCACTCGGCTTTTTTGAGCAGGCTCCCTCGGAGACTGGTGACCTCATCTCTGGGCAGGAAGTCTGGGGGGTTCAAGTTCTCCTTGTGAAAGTAATCCCACACTTCCCTGAATATTTTATTTGGGCGGGGGCTGAACAGTCAAGCGGAGGGAGGGAGGGAAGGGGCCGTCGGGGGACAGGGGGCCTTTAACTCACTGGCTTCTCACTGGTGCCACATCATCAGTACGAACTGGGACAATTCTTCACACGTAACGTCACTCCATTCTTTCATTCAGCCACCCTTTTGGGTGTTTCTGAATAAAGAGTTGATTAAATGTCTGTTTGTTTTGCCCATTATGGAATGGACTTGAATTGAATGGAATTAGCTACATCTGTCAGTAATACTGTGATTTTGTGAAGACCTTTTTGCAAACAGCTCAAATTTATCTGAAAGGTAACCTCAGAAGTTCCCATGTAGATATTTCTGCTGTACTTCTATTATTGTACTTAATTGTACAGATTTTTACTGAAGAGTTGATTCCAGCTTTGACCAAACTTTAATCAAAAGTAAAACAACCAAACCGAAAAACAAGAGCAGAGCCTTAGTCGCACAATTTTTTTTGCATCCTCCTGCCAGGGCCGCGTTGCCTGCAGAGTGACGTCAGCGTCACACTACACCAACACCGAGTCAACTGTGGGCCAGCTGCTTCTCCTCAGCCTCAGCCACACCTACTTGCCCGAGAGTCTGTAGCGGGGGCTTAGCCTGGGGTCTCTTATCACCATCCTGACTGCAGCTCTGACTCAACGGAGCAGACACAGTCACATGTCCACGCGCATGCACAGAAGAATATAAAGTTGCTGCCTAGAAAAAATGTCTTTTGGCAGCAAGGAATGAAGATGTTCTGGTAGAGACATTGAGCAGCTCTAACGTTTCATGAACAGATGTGGGAATCATCCCTGCTTCGGAGCGGTGTGGGTGAAATTAATTCACGCTTGCATCAAACTTATCAACAGGAAGGTGAAGATGGAAAGAGAAAGCCAAGCTGTCAAACACGCACACACGCACACCTGCCCTGTATTCACATGCCAGGTCCCTCTGGCTTTTCCGCTGATGTTGCAGTAATTGCACTTCACTTTCCAGAGAGGTGCGCCTGTGCCTGGCCACTCCCAGCTCGCAAGAGACAAAGACGCTGGCCGCTGCCAGAAAGCTAACTCGCTTGGCGCAGGGGAGAACGGGGGGGGGAGTCGTCGGGGTGGGGTGACGAACTGGGTAAATGGGCTTTTCAGCTGTTCGGTCCGCCGGGACACTCTGCGGACCTCTGGACCGACGTGTGGACGGATAAGTAAACGATGGTTGCGTGTTTGGCTTGTTTGCATCAGGAGCGTGCACAAGCATGTTCCACAGTTTCTTGACCACACTTCATTACAAGCCATGTGCTCCTCAGAAGGGGGGCAGAAATGAGGCGAGAACGCTACTGATACACACACACACAGAGACACACTCACACATGCAAAGACAAGCCAAGGCTGGCAAAGAAAGGAGCGATTAAAGAGCCAAATGACCAGAAGGCAGAATCAACACTGTAAATGAGAGATCTGCTACTCGGACTGACAGATGATTTCACTGATAATGGAGGAAAGGGATTATAATAAAGCCTCTGTCTGCTGGAATAAAAATCCTTTGTGCATTTCTAACACACTCAGTGTGTTTTAAGGAGACTTCTGCAAGGCCGTGGTGAAACAGAGCATTCAGCTGCAGCGCAGCTTTGAAACTGCGAGGACATTCACAGATAACCCTGACATTTTTAACAGTGACTTCATTCAGACGCTCCTGCACACAGCAAACAGTGCTTACTAGAAGACCTTCAACATGCAGACTGTGCCTAGTTCTCCCCAGCAGGGCAAAATAATTTGATTCTGCAACAACGGCCCAACGGCGGTCTGTGTGCACCCCAAATAATGCACTCAGACAGTAAACAGGATCTGGCTGATTGGCACCATAATTTGATTCCCCAACAGTGGATTAAAAAACCACATGGGCACGGGAGGTGATGTACTGTCTACAAAACCACGCATTGTCAGACAGAAAGGGGAAATAAGTACCACTGTTCAGTTTCAAGACACTGTTTCTTCGTTTCTGCTACCTTGAAATCATAGTTCATTCATCCACTTAGAATGGCATTCACAATTAAACCACAATTTAATTAGACAACTGCAGATGCTTGAGTCTAACATCACTACCATCTAACAATATGTGGTTTGTAGAGCCATGCAGCTTCATTCCCAGTACTATCCATGTGGTTTTGTATTTATTATAGAACACAATAACGGTCAGCATTGCAACATTTTGAAAAATTTGATGAAGTGTCATGATACCGAGGAAGGGGAGTACCCAGGCGCAGGTGCTTACATAAAAACCAGCATGGGACAAACATATGTATCTACTTTGGAGAAGGGGAAGGCTAACTCATGCAGGGACACACAACATTATGCTTTTGTTATGTTGCCAAGCCGACATAATAAAAACCGGGACCAGCAACCGTGCCCGGTTAACACCGGAGTATCGTTACATTAAGATGAAATTCACTGTCCACTTGGATTCATGTTTGTCGTATTAATCTCTGGAGGGTCGCATAGTTCTTTGCAAAGCAGCTTCAGTCAAATCAAGTCATGAGTCTGACAACTGCAAATAACGTAAGGCTCTGTGGCCAAAATGGAACTGACAGTGACATTGCTGGGTTGGACACTTCATGAACAAGGCAAATAAGGAATTTATTTATTGGTATTACTGATAAACAATGGAAACAATGTCATCAGATCATGAGTCACTGTTAGCAAAAAGCATGTGACAGGCCACAGTGAAGATGCAATGGTATGATGAGGCTAAGATTAATATTTTTGAAAAGGGGAATTATGTTGGACAAAGGCCTAGCTATTGGGCATCTTCCAGTGAGCACAGTTAACAAGAGCAAAGTTGGGTTGTTGAGGCATAATGTTAGAAGGGAGTAAAGGCAGAAAAAGCTCATTAAAATAAAACTTCAGTCTGCTTGAGACCCTGGAAAAAATTTTTCCAGCAGGACAATAACCCCCAAAAGGCTTAAAAACAGGAAAATGGTGCGGTCTAGCCAAAGCCCAGAATCCAATTCAGGATCTGTGGGTAGAACTGAGAACCCATTCAAGTTCACAAAGAGAAACATGCCCATTTTTAGTTGGTTTAAAACATGTTATCCTGATTACTTTAGCATTGTAGAGCAGCTTGTGCTGATCTGCAGCAAGAATTCAAATAAATAAATTGCGGTCCAACGTGAAGAACTTTAGAGGGCTATGAATGCTTATTAGTGTGTATTCTGAGATCGTGCTTATAGCGCCGCGTTTCCGCAGCTTTGTTTGCATGCGTGGTGGACTGTGGGAGTGGGAACCTACGCCGGACCGTGCCAGAGAGAGACGAGGATGACAGAGCGAGGAGAAAGGAGAAAGGATGTGTGAGCTGGAGAGGAGATTACTGTTTAGAGATAGCTGATGAGAGATGGGGGGGGGGGTGCGACTTTGTGCGATTCTTGTTGCCCGGAGGTCAGCGGGTCAGCAGCAGCGCGGCAGAGGTGGGGGTGCCCAGACTTGCCGTTATGTGGGAAAGGAGTGAGCGGGAACGGGGTTTCAGGTCTGTTTGGGATAATTGGAGTGCGTCCCTCAGCTGCAGAATGCTTGTTGGGGGGGTACTAGAGTAGATCTGGTTCCCATTAGACCAGAGGCCCAGGGGTTCCTCTATTTGTTCAGGCAAAAAGTCACAGAGGAGAGGCTGGGAAGCTGAAGAGAGAGATTCCGCTGCAGCTCACAGCCTCACCCCGGTCTGTCCCAGTCATTGGACAAAAAAATCCTCTTGAATGTTTACGGATGTTCTCTGTTTACAGGCTATTCGTGGAAGTGCAGCTCAGAATAGTTCCTCTTATGACTTCTCTGAGCCCGAAATGGTGGATTGTTCCCTTTTATGAGAGTGCCTCTTGTTCCATTACCGTTAATCACCTTCGCTGCCTCTAATGGGCATGTGCGGACAGGTTTATAAATTATAAGGGTTTTGCCCATTTGAAAGAGCATCTGGCCTTGAGTGCAAGCAGAAGATAATTTATCAAAGGCTTCACCCGTTTCTCACAGGCGCCGTGGCAGGACTAGCTGCACACTTAATTCCCTGACTCTGTAGGATTATTACAAAACCAGTCAAGCTTTTCGTGTTCATGCTGTGGTGGTCGGTCTTTGTGCCCATGAGCGTTTCTCGCCACTTTCCCACCCGAGTCGGGGCAGAGACGCAGCGGCTGGATTGCCCCGTGTCTGATTACAGGCAGTAAAAGAGCACTGGGAATATGGACTGGCACTAATAGGTAAAAGAGTACCAGGCCTGTTTGAAGCAGAATGACATTGACACCAGTATGACAGGAAAAATCCAGCCGTAAAGTGGGTTTATGGGTAGTCTGACTGGGTAGTGGACTAAGGGGACACCTATGGAGCCTCTTTTACAAAAGAAAGGAAAGAGGGGGAAAAGCGCTTTAATCTCAGTTTGTGGGTTTCTGGAGGGTGTCGGTGGTGTTGTTGTCTCCAGACCGTTCTGTCACAGGGAGCGGCTGGGGAACTTTGGCCGTTGATTTAGAGCTCAGAACTCTGCTCCACGTTTCTTGGAAACCGTGGCCTTCCATGGGGAGGTTCAGGGGTTGAGTGTGCGCTGGAGCTATATTTCACATTGGCCTTTAAATCAACTGCCTTACGCATTAGACTGTATGGGGGGGGTGTCTAACGAATGCACTTTTCTCCAACCCCACTACATTGGCCTACAAGCACAATCTTCTCACCCTATCGCTCCCTCTGTGTCTCAGAGAGATTAATATTCGTAGAAAATAAAGTAAACAAACCTATCTGATGTACATACCACAACCCGGCTGTTTGTGGGGCTGAGATGTACTGAGATCTAACAGGGAACTGAGGCACATGAGTCACCTTCTGGCCTGTGAACAAAATGTGTGCAATGTGTTCATCAACTGTTTGTCAGCACATCTTTCACATGTCATGGAGGAAACAAAATGGCCTTTAAAGACAATTTTTCCATTGCAATCATTATTGATTGGCTTGATTGCCTGGAAAGGTCCACACTAAACTCTACACACACACACACACACTAAATATATTATATATATATATATATATATATATATATGTGTGTGTGTGTGTGTGTGTGTGTGTGTGTGTGTGGTGTGTGTGTGTGTGTGTGTGTGTGTGTATATATATATATATATATATATGGTACGAGGGTTTGGTTCCCAAATATCTGTAAAACCTTCTCTTGTAATGAATGACACTGATATTCTCTCATTCCCCAAAAACATGACGAATTAAGCTCAATTGAACAGCACAGCCTCATGCATTTATTAGTCAGTGGAACCTTTTAATCCAACCCAGAAAGCCATGTGGGGTCAAGCATTGTGAAAATTGTCCTCATTTCATGGCACTTTTTTCATGACAGCTGCAGTTTAAGCAAACTTTGACTTTTAAGACAAATTCTGGACATCGTCAAGGACAACTATGTGGTTGACAGTCATGAAAGCACTTTCATCCTCCTACAGAGTACAGTCTCTCACACATGCGCACAGCCTTTTTTTGGGGGACAGGGCTTCTGTCCCTCCCTTTTCCCAACACCCAACCCGGACCTGAGCCAGCCAACTGGGGGAAATTCCCATGATTCCATGAGGGAATCACTGCTGGGTCCACCCACCTTCTCTCTCAGATCTCAACAACACCCAAACCTGTTTTGTTAAGTCTTGTCCTGTCCACTAATGCCTTGGCTGTGGCTTTTATGGTTGCAAATTGCGAGCAGCCGACTAGTTGGGTGTTTCTTTCTTATTATCATATGAAAACATTGGTCACAGATGATTGTGTTGAGGGTGGACAGCTCTATTTGACTTTGTGGCTCTGCTGAAGTTACTGAATGGACATTCCTAAAAGCGACCACACGCCCTACAGAGTCATTTGTCATCATTTGTTTAAGTAGAGACCAAACATTTCCTTGGTCTTCAAGTTGGCGTGAGACAAAGCAGTAGTCAGGTCTTTTAGAGCCTACATGTGACGCCTGTGTAATGGTTAATTTTTTTGTAGTTTGCAAGAGGACCAGCTCACTTCCTGTTAATCACTTATGTAGCTGACAGTTGATGGTTTCTTGTGCTTTATTGGCTAGAAGGCTGAGGCCAATGAGGTTGAATCAGCTGAATCAGCATGGTGTCAGGGTCCACATCGTTGCATTTTGCATAGCTCATGGACTCTTTTGGGGCGTGACCGCTAGGCTGAAAAGTCACAAAGGTCAGTATAGGAGGAGAAAACATAAACAAAGAATAAATTTAATTTCAGGGCAAGGGTTACAAAAGGGAAGTCCATCCATAATAAATACTAGAAGTAAAATAGAACTGCAGTACATGTTGACTTATGAAATTAAGTAAACATATTTAGTTTGGCGACATTTATAACTTAGAAGTGAATTTGGTGGCCGGGCAGTAGGAGAATTTGATGTCATTGCTCAAGTGAAAATATATCAAAGTGACATTTCAGTTGAGTCAAAAGGTCTGGACAAAAAACTAGACTTAAAATTTTAAGACCACTGGGTGTTTTGAAGAGTAGCATCTTACATACTTCAGATTTTCAAAGCTGATATTACACCACTTTCTGTTAGCCCCCCTTCATTTGCTTGCAGACAGAATTGCAATTGATGAAGACTAAAGGAGGCTACACCACACAGCTTAGTGCCAAGCAAACAACTACACTGTGAAAAATCTAAAAATTTAAGGCAATTGTGTAATTGTGGCATAGGCATGAAGAGAATTTTAAAATTCTTTGTGGCTGTGTGCCTTAGGTTGTTATATTTTCCCAACTTTTTGCAGTGTATGCAGTAATTTGAAACTCAGACTTGCAATTCTTTTAGCAGGTTGACTTGGTTTACTCTGTAATGTATGGCTGGCACTTAAGTACAGTAAAATAACGAAACATGATTATACTATACTGAGTTAATCTGCAGTGATAGGCAATCCTGGATCAGGTACTACTGACCCAGACCAGGATTTTGTTTCAACCAACCATCCCATCCACGCTCTCTCACCTACAGACAATTTATTGTTCCACAATTCACATGCATGCCTGCAGGAAACCTGCAGAAACCACAGAAAACAGCACTTGGGGTTTTATTGTCATATAGAGCTGCATGCCATGCTCAATGGTGGGGTTTGAACCAGTGACTTTGCCTTCTGGTTCTAACCCACTAACCCAAGCTACTATCACCTCATAAAAGGGGGTCACACATCTGCATCTGGACCCATCTTTTTTTTAGGCACAAAAAAAATGTCCTTTTGACTTACTGTGAGATCACTCCAGGTCAACTGCCCATGACTTTCCCACACTTATATGTGCAATAGTTTTAAATATGCATTATGGCAAGATTTAGTATTCGGAATAACTTACTCATTCAGTCAGCATCCTTAACCGCAGGACACTGGGCGCAGGGCGAGGTTCCGGCCCACCACACACGCACAGCAATCAACACACAGGAAACAACACAGTGTACATGCCTTTGGATGGTTGGAGAAAAGCGGCAAACCCAGAGGAAACACACACAAACACAGTGCGAGCAAGTCAACACTACACACACAAGGTCCGACCCAGGATTCTACTCGCATGTGTGTATGAGGGCATGTGTGTCTAACCGCCACGCTACCATGGGGCCAAAGGATTTAATGATTAATTAATCTTGGCAAAATGTGTGATGAAGCCCCTAAATATTATACAAAATCTTTGACACTGTGCAGCAAAAGAGTACAACTGTGTATGTCCATGTGTCCCTGTATAAAAAGCATTTCCATTGCATCACATGTGAATAAAAAGATAATTTTGCTGCACCCGTTATCATTTTGTGCACCTTACGTGAGAAAGCTCAGAACACCAGTTCATCACTTGTTTTCACACCCTGTACTGTGTGGAAACGTCTTTCTGTGAAACGCTCAGCCACTCACTCCGATACTTTCTTGCCACAACAGCTTGAGTTTTTTAACAGAGATTATTTCCAGCCTCACCTTTTGACATCTACACTGGCTGGAAAGGGGGAAGATATGGAGGAGTGCTTGGTCATGTGTCCATGTGGGAAAACCAAAGGCCCTGACCCTGAATCATCTTATCAGATGACCCCAGCGATGACCTCTGACTCAGGCCTCTTCCCAATGGTGATAAGTGTGCATCAAAATGTGTCAAGAGGTAAAGCAAACAATCTGTTTTCCCCAGAGCACACACACCCTTTGACACACACGTGTGCTAAAAGTGCAGAGAATATCTTCTGTGGCAGCCATGGGTTTCATCTCTGCAGATTCCAGCGGCCTGTATGCTTGACCTGCTCTTTTTAAAGGAGGCTGTTTCACCCTCTGCTAGGCGACTTCACTGGACTTCCTTTACTCCTTGTCTGAATCCATCCATCCATCCATTCATTGATATAATCAGCCCCATTGCATGAATCCATCGCAGCCAAAACATTTTCTTCCGGAACAGATGAAGAAATGCTGTCTGAAAGGTAACCACAGTAGGAGACCGTTCCATGCCACTTTGTTCATTTCTAAAGTTTGTTTTAAGAAAGAACATACCCCAAGACGCACCGCTTTTTACAAGATGCATAAATCCGATGTATTAAATACAACAGATTCACTGTCCACACCTATAATCACGCATATCGATCCTTAGTCAGCCTAGTTTAAAATGTGTATGGGGTTGGTCAGGGTTGGGTTTCGGAGCAGATGGAAAACGTGCACCTCCGATCGCTACCATTTACATTTACATTTACATTTACAGCATTTATCAGACGCCCTTATCCAGAGCGACTTACAGTCAGTAGTTACAGGGACAGTCTCCCTGGAGCAACTTAAGGTTAAGTGTCTTGCTCAGGGACACGATGGTAGTAAGTGGGATTTGAACCTGGGTCTTCTGGTTCACAGGCGAGTGTCTTACCCACTAGGCTACTACCACCTTACCACATGGTTCAGGTCAGCAAAACAGATTTTGTCCAGGCTCCCCAGACCAGACGCAAGAAGGTTACATGACACCATTATCATCCATTTATTTCTCCTCTGTTCTTCTCCCTCACCTCCGAATTGCCACGTTCTGGTGATCAATGAACGGCATGTCCTGTCCCGTGGTCTCCGTCGCTGGGGAGCCTTCCTCATTTCTGTCTCTGTCTTCTGTGCACTTGGAGTGGGACGGACAGACATCGCTGATGGGATTTCTATGGCAGCTAGTCTGCCCTGCTCCACTAAAGGCCACGTTTGTGCCTCGGTGGAAGTGTCACGATGGCCGAATGCAATAATGAAGGCGAGGATTAGAATGTGTTTTGATAAGGGCACTTGAGCAAGTCTCGGTAAACACCGGGCTAATCTCCAGGAAACCAGGGAACTTAAGGCTCTCCTGTTCCTGCCGCCTTCTGCCCAGTGCGATGTGCAGCTCCTCGTTTCTCTTTCAGGCAGAGATTTAGCCGCATGCACGCTGGAAAATGAAACCCGACACCCAACAAACACGTACATGCAGCAATCAACGCAGGGGCACAAGCGGACAGGAGCATGGGAACCGCGTCTCTCTCTGTCTCGGCCATAATAATCAGGTAACCCTATCTTCCTGTGAGAGACTCTCAGGTGGGTGTCGGGCGAGGTCGGCCGAATATTGAGCAAGTGCTCGTATTTGCAGGTAAAGATGGGGAGGCGGCGTCGGGACGGAGGCTTAGCTGGGTGTTGGGCGAGCGGCTTTGAGCCCGTGAGCCGCGAATACCAGAGACATGTGGCACGGGCAACACTTAAGCCATTAAGGGGTGATTTGGAGGGAGCAGAGATCAGCCATCCTGACTCCAGGCGCCGGGCGTTTACTCAGTCTGCGGAGGGTTAAGGAGGAAGAAAACCTACGGATTGACACCCTGGCCCCGGCGCTTTAAACCGAATGCTTGGATGTGGAGCAGCAGGGGGGGGGGGCGCGGTGAAAATGACATGAAGCAGCCCCTGAAGCCCATAAACGTTCCGCTGATGAGTCTCGGTTTAATGCCACTGAACAGCAGGCTCACGGTTTCAAACGCAGCCTTAACTAAGAACTGTTGAAACATGTTTTACAGCCCATAATATGTTAGTTGCTGTGACAACTTTAAAAGGGAAAAAAACGACTCGGTCACAAATGCATTTTTGTTTTATTTATGGGCCCAAGTCTAAGAAGCCATAAGAAGGATACTTGGAGACGCGGCATCTGGTCCCGGGTTTGTTCCAAAGCAAGATCCCGTAATCAGTTCGAATACCGAACCGCCACTGAGCGGAGCACCGTCCCCACACGCTGCTCCCCGGTCGCCTGTCATGGCTGCCCACTGCTCACCAAGGGTGATGGTTAAATGCAGAGGACACGTTTCGTGTGCTGTGCTGCACTGTTTTTTACAATGACCATCGCTTCACTTTCACTTCGGGTCTGACTTGAACTCTGACCGGATCAGCAGACTGCTGAGCACATGAGCACCAAGAACTAAAAATACTGTAATGAAGGAGGAAGGTCTTCTCGGGTTGGATGTGGAGATCTTTCTCCACCTTCACATCTGACATCCAGCCAGCAGCCCAGTTTGCGCAATTCTGAACTTCAACTGAAAAAGACGTCAGACGTCTAGAAATTAACATAAGAAATATTTTGACTCAGTCTTTAACGTTGGCCCAGAGCTGAACCCTGAAATGAGACCTGAAGTATGTAGGGTTACGAAGACAATAAATTTTCGTGTTTTATCTTTTCTGCCTTCCTGGGGTTAAGGATGCGATGACCCCACCAGAGTGTTAGAGATGTTGTAACACAGTAGTGAAAACTTTAATTACAAAATGGAACAGGAACACATGTGAGCCAACGGAAACCCGTAACCACTAAAGCACACAGAACTGTGCCGTGATGCTTTTGAAGAGCACTTGGGAGGTTGGGGCGGGTGAGGGGGGGGTGGCAAAGGTAGAAATATTTCTGGAAATATTTGTAGTGAGTCTCTGGCCTTCCTCAGGGCCAGATGGTGGAGATGGTCATAAGCGCTGCCAGATGTGATGGGGGGGGGTCCCACGAGGCCCGTCACATTCTCACAGACAATGCAACGCCTGTGAGCGGTTCCAACAGGAAGTGAGGTCAGGGTCCCTGACCCCTCCCCCAGGCTAGGAGAAAAGAGGGGCTGGTGCGTTTGAAAAATTCAGCATCCTGCCTGGTTTTCATTAATGCTCAGCGGTGCCTCGAATTTTGACACGCCACACTGTACGGTTCGAGAACAGAAGACCAGCCGGTTACGGGTTTAAATCATCCGAGTGTCTCTCAACAGATCGTTTCGTGCGTCTGTGGATATTTCTGCTTCCATCAAGGGCACCCAACATAAAGGGGCGTGGCAATACAGGCCGTATAAAATAATCATACTCCCACCCTGAAATTCCTGCTCTGTCTGAAATGCTTTACCTTTCAGCTCGACAACGCCGTCTGGCCACTGCGCTTTTGAAAATGTGTCTCGTCTTGTTGTCTTGGTCGGAGGATCAGCTTTTCGGCTGTTTGTACATGCGTCTCATTGCCTCATTTTTCCTGAGAGAACATTGTGCATTTGAGCCCTAATGTCGAACAGGCCCGGGCCAATCTGACACGCCTGAGGGCATAATGTGTAATGGTTATAAGGACACACACACACACACACAAGTGCTGACACACTCAAAAAACACAAGCGTGTAAAAAAGTGCGTACACAAAGTGTGTACTTCGGAATACACTGCTGAGAAAGAAACAAAAGAACATTAATAATATTAATATATTAGTATTGAATGTTGTCTTTGAACACATTATAACTTACATAACAGCAACGTAATAATAACGTAATAATAACCGTTGCATTGGAAGAAAAGACGTCCTATCTACAGATTAATTTAAATTTATAGGAAGTGCCGCTCCCGGGGGACCGGGTCCTGTCCGCGCCGGGACTCCCGTCGGGGGAACCAGGAAAGTTTGGATGTGGGAAGCGCGGGGACGCAGGAAGTGAAGGAGGCGGGGGACGGAGGACATCTGGACTCGGTTCGGTGTCCCGAAGAGCGAGGGAGGGCGGCGGGAGAGGCGAAGCCCCCGTCCAGGTGTAAAGTCGGCGGCGGTGACGCGGCCGTGACGTCCTCGCGGCGCGCGCACTCGGGGTTGTCACCGCGCGCGCGCGCTGCTGTCGCGAGACTCGGGAACAACGGGGCGACGGCGACGCGGCGGCTCGTCCGTTCGGTTTTAATCGCGCGTCGCGGGTCGGAGCGTCTGCGCCGCGTTATGGGCCGGACTGCGACCGGACCTGTGACGCTTCGGTCTGCCGGAATTACAGCGAGCCCGGCGGGACTTCGCCGCACATGGGGTGAGTGGGTCCCTTTGTGCCTCGTTCTCTCTCCTCACTTTCGTCGACTTTGCGTCGAGTTTTTTTTATTTGTGTGTGTGTGTGTGTTTGTTTCATTTGTTGAGTGTTTTTTTTTCACGCGTGTTTACATCGGTATCGTCGTGTCAATGTCACGTTTGCCGACACCACCACGCGCCTTCAAAGTGCAGCCCAGAAATCGCCCCGATAAGCAATCGATAGATAAGCTTATCTGCCGGGTCCGCCGGGATGCTTATTCCACCGGGAGCGGGGCGGCGGGGATCTTTACTCGCGGTCACAGCCGCGCGTTACGCGCGTCGCTCTGGCGACTTCGTGCGTAACGCGTTCGCGTAACCTTTAACCCCCACGGGGTCCGCGGCGCGTATTGTGTCGCATTGTTTTCCCAAGTTTTTCCCTTTCTTTGGAGCCGTTGCGAAAAGACCCCCCTCCTCCTCCCGAAACTCGCTCATCCGTCGCTGCAAAGACCTCATTGTTCGTAAAGGATGCATTAATAAGACAAAAGCTCGCATTATGCCTGTTCGGCGGTGCTGGGTGGGCGGGTTGAACGGGGGTTTTCTTCCTTCACCCCCAGTTTTATTCTCCGCTGAAAGCGTGCGCCGTGCGCGTGTTTTTGGAGAAGTTTGTGAGCGCCGGGCATCGCCGGTGTGGTGGTGACGTCACTCCGGGTTTCTCATCCTCTTTCTTGTTTGCGCAAGTTGCGGCCGAAGCTGCAGATGTTCGGGGAAAGTGGTGACTAGGTTTGCTCCTAGCGTGCACTTGTGCGGGACAATCCCCTGGTTTCAGTGCTGGTGAAGTGAGGAAGCGGAGAAGAGTGTGTGTGTGTGTGTGTGTGTCTTGTGTGTTCTGGTTAGGAGATCTTCCATCACAGAGATAAGATGATTTGCTGGAGGAATTCAATGTTCTTGTGTGTGTGTGTGTGTGTGTGTGTGTGTGTGTAAACCATTATCCCGTTGGACACGTTCAATAAAGAGCCGGGCGGGAATGTGCAGAATGCTGCTGGAGGACCGACAAACATGTTCAGATGATAACATCCATTTTCGGCAGACGGTGAAAGAGAGAGAGGAAGGGTGGAGGGCAGGAATATCAGGTGGTGAGTGAGACTGTCGGCGGGTCCTGTGACAGCGGTAGAGAGAGAGTGGGCGGGGCTTTTTCGGGCGTGAGTTGGGGGGGTTTCTGCCGAGTGCACGGGACGGTTTTGTTGGGGGCCGACCGGCGAAAGAGATAAAAAGTGATATGAGGCGGGCGGCCTGCTGTCTGGATGTGCGTCATGTGACCGGGTGGTTCATTAAACCGGGACAAAAGCAGTCGTGCCGCCTCAGCTGACCGCTGCCAGCGTTTTTCACACCACCCACCCCATACACACTGACACACACACTGACACACACGCTAAAGAAGCAAACCCTGGTAATACTGAAGTGAAAATTGAAGATCACAGCACCAGGCTTTGCCAGAATTAGAAGGTGCTGAGCTCATTCAGAAGGTCCTTTTGTCCTTCAGGCAACTCCTTTTTTTTTATGGACCAGCCCCGAGGATCAGGCATGCAACCCGAAACGTCTGAAAGGGAGCATGGGAAGTGAAGTTCAACAAACACCGAGATACATAAACAGTAAATGGAAGAACAAATAAATGAATGGAAAGCGACCGGTCGGTGGTGGGAACCGGGAGTGTGGGATTTCAGGGTGGGACCAGGGTCGTCACGGGGCGCCGGAGTCCTGTTAGAACCCTCGCGTAAACAGGCCTCTGGTGAAGAGCAGTGGCGTCCTTCCCTCGCTCTGCATTTCCCAGCGAAACTCCAGACTCTCCAACCACACTAATCAATACGCCCCATCCCTCAGTGCATATGACCGGGTCTGTGCGGATATTAATGGGTCTGTGTGCGACGGAGCCACCGGAATGGCTGTGCCCACCCCGTGACCCCCCCCCCTCTCCCTGCCTGAAGAAGGGGGGAAAAAAACACTTTCTCTGGGCGTGGCAGCTGCAGCCGAATAAACGGCTTCTGTTGGAATAGGCAGCCCGGGTGCAAGTTTCAACTCACAGCCGCGTGGCTGCCTTGTTTCGGCGCCAGAAAAACAAAGCGCTAAGTAAAAGAACGGGAGTGTCCAAGGGCCGAGGGCATTACCAGACGTGCGACGTTTTGCCCCATCTTGCACTTCACCCCATGAATCCGCGTCCTTACCCGCTTGGCCACCACTGCCCCACTTCAGCTCGCAAAGGATTTTCAGACGGGAATATAGTAAAATATATAGTAAGTGTTCAGTAAATTTCTGCTTCTTCATGTCGTAATACAATCATTAAGCAATTAAAATATCATGAACGCATTATACGTTAAACATTAATGTGACATGTTGATCTGTAACGCATCCACAAGTGTGACTTGCGCTTTCGTTGAAATGAATGTTGCAATACTATGATGCAAACATCAAGCTCAGTGATACATGACTCTAAATCACCGATAAAATGACATCTGGAGTTCGCGCGCGACGCTTTGGTCGGTTCTGTTTTCTGTGTCCGTGAAGATCTCCCACACTGACACATAGTTGGTGCGCTAAGGGAAAACTTTATAAATATTTACCGAGACAGTGTGCTGGGAAGGGGGGGGGATTGGCCATTTTAGGACGGGAACAAAATCCAGGCGCGCCAAAATGCCTCTAAAAGGTAGGCCGTATAGCGATGTCGTTTATTTAGAAATCAGGACGAGGCCATTTTGTGCTCTTTTGTTCTGTATAGAAGGTTAGCCGGCCACGGACCTCGGCATAGGGAATCTCTGCTCCGCGTCTACAACAAAGCAAGAGGTTTAAAGTATCCGAGAAGGATTAGTGGTCGGGACGGGGTCCGCCGGGGCGGTCACGCTGTGGCTTCTGGAAATGTCCGCTCCGCGTGCTGCCGGCAGCCATCCTGCGGTGATGACGGAGCAGGTAGGCCACGGCGTGGAGATGCATGCCACAGATGTGTACCCCCCCCCCCCCCCCCCCCCCCCCATTTAGACGGGGCATTGTTATCCCTGCCTGGCTTTTGTTTGTGCAGCTGGATTGGCCCCCACCCCACAGAGAGCAACGACTAATACCAAGCAAGCAAGAGCTCAGGAAGACGTGCGATCGGAAAATAAATACTAAATAAGTCGCAGTGAAGCCAAATGTATTATGGCGACCAGCAAGAGCAGATAAAGCTGTGGAATCATCCAGCCTCGCCTAACCTGCCTGGATGCAGACCCCTGCCGGAGGTCTGTCATGCTAATGTGGGATCATGAATGTCTAAGGAACAATAAAGCACGACCCTTTTCAGACTCCTGCCTTTTAGCATCCAAATAGGCGGAGGACTCGGCGCTACTTTTCTTGGAAGCCTGGTGCCTGAGCGGTTCCCCAGTTCAACGTGCAAAAAGCGAACGTTCCTCAGCTGTTCCACCAGCGGCCGCGTGTGGGGAGAAGACCCTGTGTGCGATGTCTCATTTGCGGGGGGGAAAGAAAATGACTGATTTCCTGTTGCCTTTCAAAGAGCAAACTTGCATTTTGGTTTTGCTTCTATGAAATAACAGTTTGGGGCACGTATGATAACCCGAAGCATAGGGAGTGAGTTACTCCTTTGCTTTTCCCAGCAGTCACCTGCTCTCCCATGTCTCGCCCTTCAGCAGCACATCTGAATTAAACTCTGTCAAGTCCTGACAGGATGTGATCTGAGCTTTTTCTTAGTAATTAAGGCCATATAGAAATGACTTTACTGACAGAAAATGCAACCCTCCTACTCATCACCTTCCCCGCCATATTCCATAGATGGTCTCCATGACTCACAAAACTGAGATTTTTCTTTTGCTCAAGTGTGATTTTAATTTGCAGTTGAATGTCCCCGTTGTCGTGACTGGGCTACTATGATTGAAAATTGCGCGAGTCGGACATTGGATTTCCTGCCTCGTGAGGACATTAAACTCTCACGCAGTTTGGAGATAAAATTACACAGACACATGCACATGCACTCATGTGAAACAAATAAAACTCCCCCGTCTCATACACACGGCATCTCCATTCATATTTTTTCGAATGTTTTCAAAAGATTTTTATTTCAGCTTAGTGAAGCACATTAAGCACCAACACATTTTCAGTAAGTTAGCTTTCTCATAGAATTGTGAACTTAGTCATTTACAAGTCAATATTGCCTATATGGATAGCGGTTTTAAAAAAAAAGAAAATAGTGAAACTGGGTTGGTAAATGTGATGCAGTCGAAAATTTGGTGCACCTAAAAAATGAGCCCTACTATGTGCTTTTTAAAAAAATACCTGTTTAAAAAGCAACCACCGCCATAGAAATACGGATACCCCCACCCCCTTAATAAAAAAAACCCCTGTTTGAATTAAGGGGGTGGGGGTATCAGTATTTCTCTGGTGGTGGTTGGCTTAGCGGGTAAGGAAGGTGACCTGTGATCGGAAGGTTGCTGGCTCAAGGTCCCAGTCCTTTATAGATGCCCACTGCTCACCAAGCACTCGGATGGGTTAAAAGCAGAGGACACGTTTCGTTGTGTGCACCGAGTGCTGCGCTGCAGTGTATCACAATGACAATCACTTCACTTTCAATTCACTTCAATCCTCTGATTTCTATGAGACAATCACAGCATACCTCAAATCTTTTATATGCTGTGTCTGTGTGAGTGTAACTCAACACCGCCGTGTGTGGCTGCTGTACAGACAGGAGAATTCTCTCAGGAGATTTCCAGCTTCTCCAGTGTCTGGGAGCAAAATGAAGGAGTGCCGTTTAAGGAAAAATACAGACTGGTGTATGCGGACAGTTAAGGCTGGGCCAGGAATCATAAAAAAAAAAAAAAAACACGCTCAGCCAAGTATGAACGATCACATTATCACGTCTGCTCTGTTGAATATGTGGTTGTTGTGATATAAATTCAGTACAGTAGCTTTTATCCCTTTTTCATGAATGCTTTCATCAACCCCCCTATATTGCAATATTGCATTGGAATTTAATTCCTTCAGAGATCCTTCCTGCATATATAGGTGGTAGTGGCCTAGTGGGTAAGACCCCCACTAACTAACATTGTATCCCCGAGCAAGACACTTAACTTTGAGTGTCTCCAGGGGGATTGTCCCTGTAACTGGGAAAGGGCATCTGATAAAAGCTGTATATGGCGAGGAAAGAGGACGCATGCGTCACGAGACAGGGGTTTATTACATGGAGGACACAACAGGGGAGAATCACCAAACAACGGCCCAACAGAGAACAGACACAAACAGGGCAGCTTTATACAGCCAGACACAGGTGGAAAACAATAAGGAAACATAATAACCCAGGACAAAGATGAAACACCGGTCCAAATCCTGGATCCGGAGTAGGCCCTTCCCGACTGGATCCTGACACAAAGTAAAAAAAATGTCATTGGCTAAGTAATTTAAATATTTTGTTTCTCATGGTCTGAGAGTCCTTCAGCTGCCTTTTGGCAAACTCCAGGTGGGCCGCCATGTGTCTTTTAACTAAGGAGTGGCTTTCACCTGGGCACTGTTCCATGCCGGATTGGTGAAACTGTGGGACCATATATATATAGACTGGTGTGTGCCTTTCCAAATCAGGTCCAATCAACGTATCCACAGGTGGACTCCAGTTAAGTTGCAGAAACATCTCAAGGATGATCAGGGGAAACAGGAGGGACCTGAGCTCAATTTTGTGCTTCATGGCATCGGCTGTGAACTTGTGTTTTTCATTTTTAATCAATTTATAAAACCTCAAGTAAACGTTTCATGTTGCGTGTAGAATTCTGAATCCACTAAGCGAAAGGGAAAATATGGAAAATGTGATTCACTGTGAATACTTTCCGGATTCACTGTATGTAGTTGTGGATATTGCGGATATTATTTATTCAATCACAGTAAAAAAAAATCTTTCCTTTAACATCTTGCTCCCTTAATGTCTCACGTTTCAAAAAGAACACCTTAAGACAAGTGTGACAAGTGTGGCTTATTCATGTACAATTTCATTAAAATTGAGTAGGCGTGGCCTATATCTAGGTGCGCTCTATAGTCCGGAATTTACAGTATATATATATATATATTTTTTTATCTAATGCTAATACCAAAATATCTGTTACAGCCCAGCCTTGTATACAGTAAATTCATCAACTCTGTTGGTTCTATTACTGTTTGATTTGTTGTGTTCCTTCCACTATCCTTCATGGCTCAGTCAGCCAGGCTGTTTTGTTCTTTGCTTGATGGGGATGAAAAAGAGCTCATGCCTGTCAGTTCATGTGGGCACCCGCATGCGTGGCATGCCACTTTTAGTGTTGTGTCTTTCTGCACCTCGGGCCTTTTGTTTCTTTTATCTCTTCTTCCCATCACTGTGTCTCCTCTGCCGGTCTTTTGTGGTTGACATCCAGGCTGACCAAAAAAATGATGAACTCCAGATCACAGGATCTGCAGCAGGCCCGGAGTCGGCCCACGGGATCACACAAAAGCCGATTCCGTGATAGAATGGGAACAGGGGTGGGACGCAAGCGCAGTGGAATTGGAGCCGCCTGATGGGACAAAGGGGACTGGCATGTGCATTCAGTGGGCATTCAGACAGCCTCATCTCAGTATATCCCCATGCGTGGATCAGGGGCCGGAACAGGGTGAGAACGCTGAAACCTGAAACTGGCCTACAGCTCGGGTCTAGATCGCAATCTAGCCGCTCGCCCTCATTGGACTCATGTGGCTGGATCCGGCTGTGATTATTGTTCGTGTTAAAACTGGTGTCAGGGTGCTCGGCATCTTATTATTAGGACAGCGGATAAGGAAGCGTACTCGTACCTGAAAGGTTGCAGGTTCAAATCCCGAACTGCCAATTAAGGTAGCGTCCCCACACACTGCTCCTGGCAAGTCATGGCTGCCCACTTCTCACTAAGGGTGATGGGTTAAAAGCAGAGGACACATTTCGTTGTGTCACCGTGTGCAATGCTTGCTGTGACAAAAACGTTCACGTCACTTTTTTCTTTGCTGCACATATCTCCATAATTCCAACCTGTATAAAGACTATAGTCTCAGACTAATGGAAAAACTAATCCCAGTATCAAACGTGCTGAAGGGAAAGAAGGAAACCTTTGAAGAACGTGACAGCTCAGCGGGTTTGAAATGAATCCTGTCTTGAGTCCTGTCTGTTTTTAATGACCTCTTTGTGGCTCCTTGGCTTTGATCCCCGTGGCGAGTCAAGCTACATGGTGGGATTGGATGTGGCATCTCTGTGAATCAAGATAAAATGGAATGGGTAATAGAGGACGGAGAGCTGCGAAACGCACCAAAATGTGTCTAATTAGGGCCAATTTCCCCCAGGTTGACGGGGAGTAGTCTGAGGGCGAATGCATTACGTTAATTGTCTCAAGCCTGTGCCAACCCCTCCACCCATGAGGCAGATTGGGTGGAACGGCGATCATTTGGTGTTGGTTTTGGCTCAGCAGTGGCCTCTTTTGCTCCCCACCTCGCACACTTAGAACCCCACCAGCAAATAAGCCGGAGCCGCAACTAAGCCGCGAAATTGTGAGCGGGCCAAGCTGACAACGGGGAGCAAGGATTCTATCATATCCGTCCGGTCGCAGTGAACTGCACACGAGCAGACTGGAATGCGAGCGGACGAGCGCGAGCTGCATCCGGTGACAACCTGTAATGTAAAAAATGTAAAAAAAAAAAAAAAAAAAAAAAAAAAAGACATACACAAGAACTGCGACCAGAGCGCAAACTCTGCTTCCTTTCACAGTTCTGTTCTTTTTCAGTTCATACGTTTCGGAGCGCACGTACCACAACCTATGCCTTTTCTCTGTTTCACTTCTGCGACATTAGCCTGTGGGCGACGTGCTGCTTTTCCATTTTTAAGGTTGTTTGAACTTTTCTTGTTGCTGCTTTTTTTAGTTGCCTGGTTTAGTGTTCAGTTGTAGTGTACAAATGATCATAGTCCTCCGTCCGGGCAAGGGAAGCCTTGACGTTACTCACAAATCTGAATCGTTTTTGTTTTATATTGAAGATTATTCCTGATTTTTTATTCCTGACTATATACATTTTAACTCATAAAGTCAATACTTTGGTGGGGCTGAGGGTTAAACTTTTTTTTTTGTTAATTCACAGAAACAAATGAGCCTCATCACAATAGCCTCATTTTTGTTTTTTTTTAGATGCACTAGTATTTTATGTCAGGTCACTGCTCCACATGGCGCTCACCCCCCTCTCTTCCGCACTACACAATGGCACCGCCCTGGTAACCCTGCGGTCAACAGCTCCATCCATATTTTTTCGCCCTTTGTCCCCAGCTGGCCCAGCGCTGCATGCGGCTGGGTGAACTCACACGATCTGCTGGTGGTTCCAGGAAGTGTGAGAGGGGGGATCGAACGGAACCACGTTGATTGTCGCTTTGGCAGAAAGCTCAGACTGTCAGGACAGCCATTACATGCACCGAGTAACAAGAACCACTTTGCCGTTTCAAGAATTAAATCAGGTCAATATACAGTCAATACCAGCAGTATTATCCAACCCCATTTAAAGTATCGTCTAGGCTTTTTTTTCCGCCATTTGCTGTTGATAATGTAAAGCGACAGGCATCTGCCACTAACCTGTCTGTTGATGAAGCATGTTGCCTAGCAACCGCACACATAGCGACATGGTAGATAAAGCTATTTTAGTGAGAGTAGCTAAGACTTGGGTAATTCAGTACGTATCACAATGATGATTACACGGTAATTACACAATTTGTATGATTTGAATATGTAAGTCAAACAATCTCTGTGGTGTTTTTACATTTATGTAAAAACATTCGTAGGTTTATTAATAGCAATAATGGGCTCAGTCACCTAATGTAATCAATAGATTGCTCTAGTTTATTAATATTTTACCATCCCTTCTCATTATACTTTTGAAGATTTGTCTAAACAACCATTCTGTTGAACTCCCGGGAAAATCTTGAGGATTACTATTTAAGTGTGAATAACACTGCTGTATTGAGTTTAGTCCGGTCCTTATTTCTGAACTCTGGCACATGACCCAGCCTGCCCTGGACATGATCTTTGAGATGTGTGACGAGGTCTGACAGCAGATAAGATGAGAAGAGCCTCCTGATAGGGGCGCCGGGGATGTCTGTCTAGACAAGAGTCTTGGACTTACCGCCTCAGCTGAAGTGAAAGCTTGAAACTTCTGAAACTTCCCCAGACCGACCGCCCCCACCGTCCACCACTCTCAGGACACTTCTTATCAAACCCTGTTATGTAACGTCTCGGACTGCAAACGCAGAGTTCGCCGTCCGTGTGATGTAGGCGTGGTACGTGGCGAAATGCACACAGGGGTGAACGGAAGCCGCCGCGTCTTCTTTCATGTGGGATTTTTATGCTAACGTCTCGGTAGCGCTCTGCAGCACAGACGGTGCTGACACCGCAAGGAGGCAAGTTGTCTCTCACAACGGAGACGTTCGTGGAGGGGAGGGAGTTGTGGTCGAGTGAGCGAGCTGAACGTTCTGAATCGCGTTGGGGTTGTAGGGCTCGTGGGGGCTGGTTGGAGGGGCGGGTAAAAGCAACACCATTAGGTCAGAAAGCCAAACACAGCACACAGGTTAATGGCAACACAAGAGCACACACTCCCACCCTCCAGCCAGTCCGGCAGCCTGAAAGAGGAAGAGCGGGCAGAGCGAGGGGAAACGACTGGCGGCGTGTTTAATGTAAACGCCGACTCGCACACGGCGGAGAAACCCAGGTAAGCGAAAGGTCGGCACCGCAGTCATCGCTGGATTCACAACCCGCGTCCGCTTACCGTAGTAGCCCATGCCGTGTGTCATGCTGAGATGTGTTCTTGCAGGACGAGATACGGTTTGAAGGTGTTGCGCCCCCCCCCCCCCCCCGCCGTTCTTCGTTTGAGAAGGTGGGTTTCCGTGGCAACGCTCTTGTCACAGGTGGCAGGTGTTCCGCGGGTTCTCGGTCGCACGGGTACCTGTAAGTGGCCCTAATTGGGGCTTATCAGGTGTTGTTGTGGAAACGCAGAACAGCACCTGGGGCTTTTGTGCTGCTGCATGTCGGGGGCGGGGCTCAGTGTGCTGTTGGGGATTGGGGTCTATAGGTCAAGTTTCAACGTCTGAAGTGCACCTTCCTGGTAGTCACGCGGCATTTAATGTAACAATATCATTAAAAGTGAGTGATAAGTAAGCATCAGTTTTCATCTGGATCGTATCCCTTCCGGATAATACTAATTATTATTAATAATAGAAGGAGGTGCTGGTATTGTGCTGTCTATGTCCGTATTTTTTGCAAATATTTTAAAATATTTTAGTGTGACTGATGAGTAAAATAGATGACCTAAATGCTCCATGCATATGATGCACTTTCCGCATTATTGTATTCTGTGTTCATTAACATTGTTATCCATGTTCCTGATGTATTATTATACAAATTGACACTTTCACATAGATGACATTTTTTTAAATGTATTTCTCTCTAACAGGTTTTCAGAAAAAAAAATGTAGTGAAAGCACGGTAAAAGCCTTTGTTGTAATGTTCAAATCCTAATGATTGGATAATAATCATAAAAATTCTAATTTTTATGATTAGGTGAAGGTAACATTTGTTGTTGTTTATTTAATTGAAGTTAATAGAATCAGAACTAATTTTAGATAATTATGGGGCAGAGAAATGCTTCACTTTTCACTGAAGTTGGCTACAGGAAAGTAACATAATAATTTCTCAAAATGCCGGAACTCTGGCAAAACTTGCATTACCATTACATAATAAAATTGAAGGGTTTTAAAATATCAGTTTGTAACCACAGACCTAATTTGTCATCATTTCCCCATTGGCTTTTTGTCCTGAATGCTCTCAAACTGCATTCAGAATGACAGCAGTACTCATTACATTTCAGTTATTATGTCCATTTCATACAATTTCATTTCACGTAGCTGCAGTACGAGGGAATAGAGGCTTTACTACCAGCCTAATTTGCTACAAACGATATTAAAATAATCCAATTTCATCCTAAGTGGTGGAGCAGCGTCAAGACACACATCCGCAGAACATATTAAGCATGAATTTGTGCATCCTTTGTGGTTATCTTGATGCTGTTTAAATCTTTTTGAAAAACGTCACTTTTGACGTAACTTTGTGTGTGATCCTTGCAGAAGAGATGCAGTAACTTCGGCCTCATCACGATGTTGCGCGTGCACAGGCTCCTCCTTCCTATCTGCTATGTCCCCGTCTCTCTCTCGCTCGGCCCCTCTGCAGGTCCACAGCTGGCTCTGAACTTCGAACGGGATGTTGGTTCTCTCTGCACGAGCACTTCCTCTGCTCTTAATATAGCCCGACACTGCAGTGCACGAACACAGCAGGCCCACCTAGGGCATGCAACCTCGGTGCTGACACGTGAAAGTGGAATGATCGTCACTGGGAATCACTGCAACAAAATTCGGCCGCTGCATTTAACCCTGCATCTCCCTTGGTGAGCAGTGGGCAGCCACGACAGGCGCCCGGAGAGCAGCGTGTGGGGGCGGTGCACCTCAGTGGCACCTTGGCGGGTCGGGATTTGATTACAGGTCCGTTTCCTTACCCACTAGGCCACCGCACTGGTTTTACTCATTTACATCAAATACTCACATATACATATGTACGTTTTGTCAACACAAATAGAATACAAGAACTTCTCAGAAACAGTTAAAAGCTATGGAGAACAAAAAGTGTGTTTTAAATCCAGATTTGAAAGTTTGAATATATGATGATAACCTAATTTCTAAAGGTATCGCTTTCCATAATTTCAGAGCTAAAATGTCAAAAGCACAATCCAAACCACAATCCAAAAAAAGAGGTGAGACAATAGTGTGAGGTCAGAATAAGCCTTGCCGTCAGTCTCGGTGGCAGCATCAGGACAAAAATACACAAACCAGACCGTCTGGTTTCACGCGTTGTCACATTCTGCAGCGAGAGGTGTAGCTTCGCGGGAAGTCCCGGCACAGACCGGTCAACGTCTGTGACCGTACCTAGACGTTTCATTTCAGGCAAATTCCCTGCACCGGGGGGGGTTAGCAGGCCCCTCACAGAACAATGAAAGGTCCTTCAATTGTCAGCAGTTGAGCGCATCTGCATTGCACAACAGATGACTCAACGGCGAGCGTTTATTTCCCCTTCTTACAAACTTTTACACGCAGCACACTTACATGAGCGGGTCTGTTCTTCGCGTGTAATTGAGCGGAGGCCGTGTCTGGACCTGCAACATCGGTAGGAGCCCAAGCCGCCTTGTCATGCACCACATTCACTGGCATTATTTGGCACGCCGCTGACATCGCGGGTCTGTTGTAAGAACTCTCGGACCACCGTTTATTTGCCTTCGGTCCGCGGCGGTGTAATTATTAGCTTGTTCCCAATCCAACGCTTGAACAGTGGCAACAACCGAGGTGATCTGTCTCCTGCATGACGGGATCCAGGGTGAAGGGCAGTGCACTGTAGAAAAGGAGGCTATTGTTCTTTGTTCCTGCGTGAGGAAGCAGACTGCTGGTTATTACTGGCACAGAGGAGCTGCTTTGTCTGGGACCTGGACTTGGAGCATGTGGAATACTGTATGATCAAAAACTAGTTTGCGATGAATATTCAGAAGAAATTAATGTTTTGTTGTTGTTGTTGTATTTGTACATATAGTTTAGTTCAGGGCTACCTGCTGGGCATCAGGCATGAGTTGGAACAAGACTAAATTCCCCGCCCTGCGCCCAATGGCTCCAGTGGAAAGTAGTTGGAACGGATGGAAACTGACTGGGCCATAATAAAATTATATAAATGTTGTTTTTTTTTTATTTCAATGTAATTGTAATTGGTAAATATAAAAACTGTATTGTGAATGTGCAAATCATTTATGATTGTGCAGGCCCAGTGGATTATTTATTTATTTATTTCAGAATTGTTTGCCTTGAGCCTACATGTCGGTGTTAGTTTCGGTTGTGTTGCTGCTGCTGCTGCTGCTGCTGCTGCTGCTGCTGCTGGGTGCGTCATGCAGATGTTTCAGATTCTTGCCTTTTGTCTCCAGAGGCCGTTCTGCATGAGTGCATGGTCTCTGACCCTCTGAGCTCTGTGTGGAGTTAAGAGCTTCTTGATCACATTGTCCCCTCTATGTGCGGTCTCTTTCACAAATATGTGTTAAGAACTGTTGAGCAGAAATTTAATAACAGTTGTGATATTATCTTTACATTTTTTTTTTTATTACATTATCTTTACATGTAACACACTCGCCAAAAAGTTCAAACCCCACTTACTACCATTGTGTCTCTGAGCAAGACACTTAACACTAAGTTGCTCCAGGGCGACAAGTCGCTCTGGATATGGGCATCTGCCAAATGCTGTAAATGTAAACCAGTCATTTCCCAGCGATCGCTGTACATTGGTACATATACTCCTCATCCTGCCCTGGAGGCACTTTAAAGCTGTACATGTGCAGGCCCTTTCTCAAGGGCATAAGTGACCATATATATTTAAAAAGGCTCTACGTACCTCCTCAGGATTTACATAAAGATGAAACTAACCTTTTACTTTGTGTGTCACCCACAACACACCCTTTTACTGTTTTACTGTTGATGGTTTTTTTGGTGTAGGTGTAAATGTACACCAATGTTTATTTATGTAACGTAACACACTGTGTTTTTAATAACCTGCATTTGCCCAAGTATTTACAGATAAATCTGTCTGGTGTTTCAGGGACTCTGATGCAGTAAAACATTTCAGTGCATTAGGGAGGTTGAGCAAAATGAGTTGCAAATGCAGTTGGTGTAGCTGAGCTGATGGGGCTAACATGCACAGCATTTCATAATGGACATTGATCATGTTCGCTGAAACTGACATTCATAGTGGTCTGCTGCAACGAATGGCACTTTGTGGAAAAAAGCCCCATCCAACTGCAGTCAATAATGTTCCAGGGCTGCAGCTTGAACCTCGCTTTTCCAGTGTAAATAAAAACTAAAAAGGCATATTTAAATGTGCATCTGGTGGTATTGAGTCGTGTCATAATAGTTTAATCTTGCGCAGAGTCCACCGTTTATTTCCTCTCATGCATCTTGCAACATTTTACTGTGCTCAATTCCTGCAGACACGTACGCACACATACAATACAATAAAACCATGTTCCTCCTACAGATGAGAGGAGATTCGTTGGCTAATTAATGTTGTTCTTGAGGTTTGACATTCGTAACATTTTTGATGTTAGGGTGGTTAATGTTGAGTGCAGCACAGTTCCTCACAGTTCTCTGTGGTTTGCCCGACAGGTGACCCTGTGAGACGTGCCATCGGGAGCATCGCCATCTCCTGTGACCCCGCTCGGTCCCGTGAAAGGATGGAACGCAGGGCCATGTAAATGACTTCACACGGACTAACCAGCGCGTTGTGCCAGCCTGCCACCATGCAGAGCAAGTACTCGCAGTACTACAATACAAGCCTCACCCAGGTGCACTATGTCTTCGCCAGGCACATGAGCGAGAATGAGGTGGAGGTTCGCAAGAAAGGTCCGCACGGGCTCAGCTCGCTCGACATGGTCTTCATCATCATCTGCAGCATAATCATCCTGGAGAACCTGCTCGTTCTCATCGCAGTGTTCCGCAACAAGAAGTTCCACTCCGCAATGTTCTTCTTCATTGGGAACCTGGCCTTCTCCGATCTGCTCGCCGGCTCGGCCTACATCGCGAACATCTCGCTGTCGGGGCCGAGGACTTTTCAGCTGATGCCGGTGCAGTGGTTCATACGCGAGGGCACGGCGTTTATCGCCTTGGCAGCCTCTGTCTTCAGCCTCCTCGCCATAGCCATAGAACGCTACATTGCCATCACCAAAGTCAAGGTTTACGGCTCCAACAAGACCTGCAGGATGTTCTTGCTGATCTCAGCGTGTTGGGTGACGTCCATCCTCCTGGGAGGCCTGCCCATCATCGGCTGGAACTGCATTGGCAATCTGAAAGAGTGCTCAGCCGTGATGCCACTCAACTCCAAAGGCTACATCCTCTTTGTGGTGGCCATTTTCAGTATAATCCTCCTCTCCATAGTCATCCTCTACGTCCGCATCTACCTGATCGTGCGGTCCAGCCACCAGGAGGCCACCAACTCGCAGGCGTACGCCCTGCTGAAGACGGTTACCATCGTGTTGGGCGTCTTCATCGTGTGCTGGCTGCCCGCCTTCACCATCCTGCTGCTGGACACCTCGTGCCCCATGCGCTCCTGCCCCATCCTCCACAAGGCCAACATCTTCTTCGGCGTGGCCACCTTGAACTCGGCTCTGAACCCGCTGATATACACGCTGCGCAGCAAGGACATGCGCCGGGAGTTCCTGCGCGTGCTGTGCTGCTGGGGCCTGCTGCCTCCCACCGAGCGCTGCATCCCCCTCAAGAGCTCCAGCTCCATGGACCACTGCACCAACAAGCACGAACACCAGACCACACCCATCATGCAGGAGTGCACCACCTGCGTCTAACCACACTCCACTGTTGTGGCACGGCCGCGTGCAGGCTGGCGCGTGGACGAGCAGATGAAACAATATCGAGTCGGTCTGACAGAGAATGGAGTCGAGGAGGCACTTCCATTCTTCAAACGGCTCACGGTCACACTTCTGCTGCGCCACTGACAGCGGCGTGCCACTCGTCACGCCAGCGGACTGCTTTCTAGTTTTCAAGCCATTTATTGTCTCAATGCACACATTACCCTTCTCGACTCGTCGGTCTCCCCCACCAGTCAGGTTCATACAAAACGGCACCATACAGTGTCCTGTGATACGTGAAATGTTGCACTTTGTAGACTTTCCAAGCATTGTGTGATGGTTGCTGTGTTGGTATTAGGCAACGTGACCAAAAGTGTTTAGGGCTCACGGGTAGCCTGGTTCAAATGTTCACTCCAAATAAGCCAGAAATCACACAAACCCCATTCCCGAAAAAAACCTGACTCTATATATATTCACTTATATGTGCATAGACCTACTTAACTCGCAAAAACAAAAAGTACTCTGCTTAAATGTATTGCATGAAGTTCTAACATGTTTAAAAGAAAAAAAAAAACCCAATGTGTATTCATGTACAAGTTAATCTTTAACACTCCTTCCTCGCCCGTGGCCCCTGGACACCCCATCTGTCTCTTTATCTTCTCCGTGTGTTTTTCATTCCACGAGGGCTTCCTGAGAGGAAGGCACAATCACATCGTACATTTCCTGAAGTGAGCTGGCACTGATACCTTTCACTTGTAATGACAGCCGTCTGGCATTTTGACCACTGGACCGTTGCCATGACAACGTTGTAGCCTTGCTGCGGCAGCACGCGTCTCCCCCCGCCCCCCAGTATGCTCTCCAGGCAAAACTCAATTGAATGTAAGCATGAAGTGTTTGGGGTGACGACTCCACTTTTTGACAGTATTACTGACCATTGAGACGATCCGATTGAGATTCGAGCTGCCATCGACATTTAGAACAAAGGGCTCTGTGCCTCAAACTGTGAAGTTCAAAAGCAAACGCTATTACGTTTAATTCGTTAAAGGACACATGAGCACGCAGGGAGGGTAGAATCATTTCAGCACCCGACCTGGGGCTTCACAGCCTTGTTGCAGGTCAGTCACCGTGACCTTTGAAGGCCCAAATCTTCTCAATTCCTGTGGTCACAGGAAGTGGTGGGCTTTCAAAGCCGGTTCCTGTTGTTCATGGTTGACCGGCCTAATCTTTCTACGTGCACACACAAACAATCTGGAGAAGCAAAACCACAGCTCACACGACGAGAAGCATTCCAATATTTATAAATGTGTTGTTTGGGAACAGAAAAAGCACTTTGGCAGCTCCCCCAAAGTCTACTCTGCGCTGTTTTTTTTATGAATATTTTTCAAAACCTAAGACTTTCTAAAGTCTTGCCAAGCATACCAGTCAAGTTCATTGTTCAATTTAATGTACACATTTTCTAACCCTGTGGAACAATGTATAATTTTTTTTATTATACAAATATAAATGTGTATGTATCTATGTACATGATGTATGTTTTGAGATATGTCTTGTGTGCAATAGCCTTGTGTGTCTAGTGGCACGCTACTTGTGTTAAATCGGTACAATCCTGAACACTAATATAGGTACATAAACATGTTTGTTTATTTCTTTTTTTTTTTTAAGAAAAAAATAAATGGAATTGTACAATGTGCAACTTGCAGTGTCATATTTTATTACAATAATAAGTATTTGTATACATGTTCACCAACAAAAGCTATGATCCAGAGAGAAATCACTATTTTACCATGCTTGATCTGAAACCGCTATGGGACTGGATTCCACGGAACCCTTTCCATGACCTCTCTAGAACGGAGCATCTGACAGGCAACATAGATTTCCATCTCTGTACTGAGCTTTCAGGCCTCCGGCCGGCTACGCCGACACACGACCCCTCCAGCGAGGGTTCTCATTCAAACACTGGCCGCACTCGAAGCTGCTTAGAATCCAGGCTGTAGAATTAAAGGACATTAACCATTTAGTCACATGGTAGAGTAACGTTTTTGACCACGATTATCTATAGCATGAATGAAACAAAATGGTTAGAGCAGGAACAAACAGGGGCTTCAAAGCAACAAGCACTTCTTTGGTCGTATGGAAAAAGGAATGTCTGTTGTTCATCAGTTTGAGGGGAGGGAATTCAGATGAAAAGTGAGCAAGCAGCAACACAGAAGAGCCAGGAGTTGCTACAACATGAAAAGGCTGTGAGCAAATAAAACTTGGCCCAAAATATCTTGGCCTTGACTTGTAGCAAACAACCCTGCAGCTGCCAGACGCTGGAGTTGAGTAGGAGGGTATTAGATGCTCTGGGGGCAAGCGTGTGGGTGGAGTAGGGGAGTGCAGTGCTATGACGGGGAGATAAATAGGAGTGGTAGTGTGGGAAAGGCGTGTTTTGGGAGGCCAGTGCATGGAGCGTCTTGACCGCAGGTCTTGGGAGTTCTTGGCTCGGGGAAAGATTCCGGGCCAAGGGAGCGAGCGGACCTTGGGAGAGTCTGGCCTGGCTGCTGTCAGACGTCCAGGAGTCTTGGGTGGGAACGCAGGCTACACCAGTCCATAGAGACCAAACTCCTGGGACCTTGACAGGAAGTGACATCAGCCCACTGCAACCTGCAACAGCTGGATAGTCCGTGTGCTGCATATAGTCACTCGCACAGAAACAAAAAGGGGAAAAGAAAAGGACAAAGGAGGCCTGAGAGCGTATTTAGTCATCAAAACGATCCAGCCTGCAGCTGCAGCCGCTTTCCAGCTTCATCAAGTTTGGTCAGATGGCGCCACCCTGTGGGCACTAATGTCACCGCGTTTAAATTTACATTTATCCAGAGCGACTTACAACGTGCTTTCATGTTACCATCAATTCTGGTTCTCTAGGACCCCCAACTATGAATACAATCTTTTTATTCACTCTGTTGTAGTTTCTATACATAAGTCAGACAATAAGAAGGTTACAAGTTCATCTAAATATTCTCTAAAGAGGAAGGTCTTGAGCTGCCGTGTGAAGGTGCTCAGTGTCTGAGCTGTTCTGACCTCGAGGGGAAGATCATTCCACCACCGAGGGGTTTTCCTTTGGAGGGACCAGGCGAGCAGTACTGGAGGCTCGGAGTATACGAGGTGCAGTGTGAGGTGTAATAAGGGCTGTGAGGTAGGATGGTGCTACTCCATGTTTGGCTTTGTAGGCCAGCATCAGTATTTTGAACCTGATGCGTGCAGCTACTGGGAGCCAGTGGCGGGAACGTAGCAGAGGGGCGGTGTGGGAGAATTTGGGAAGGTTGAAGATCAGTTGTGCTGCTGCTGTATGAGTTGTAGAGGTCGGATGGTGGTAGACCAGCTAGAAGGGAGCTACAGTAATCCAGTCGTGAGATTACTAAGGACTGAACCAGTATCTGGGTGGCCTGTGTTGACAGACAAGGACGGATTTGCCTGATATTGTAGAGACGGAATCTACATGAGCTGGAAAGACTGCTGATGTGAGTCGAGGAGGAGAGTTGGTTGTCTATTGTTACTCCAAGTTGTACCGAGTTGTGAGTCATGTTGAAATAGCAGATTCTATGCCTTTTCTTCACTCTTCACTGTATGACTCGTGGCCAAAGGATTGTGGTTTTGTATTCTGCTATTATGGCTGTGTTCATTTTGGAATGATAACAATACTAAAATAACAAAAAATGACCAACACAAACACCACAATCCCAACTCTGGCAGCTGCAGTAGATTTGCGGTGGTTCTAAAATGAATGTATTAGGGTTTAGTGTCATATATGAGCTTAAACATACATTTGAAATATTAGTCTGACATGAATCATAATCAGTTGTCTATTATGTTTTCTCATATAAATAAATGTATACATATAATCACGTACACATACAGTCGTGGCCAAAAGTTTTGAGAATGAAACAAATACTGGTTTTCACAAAGTTTGCTGCTTGCCTTTTTAATTATGGTAATTTGCATAAACCATAATGTTATGAAGAGCAATCAGATGAATTGCAAAGTCCCTCTTTGCCATGAAAATGAACTTAATCCCAAAAAACATTTCTACTGCATCACAGTCCTGCGTCAAAAGGACCTGCTGAGATAATTTCAGTGATCCTCTCATTAACACAAGTGAGAATGTTGACCAGCACAAGGCTGGAGATCATTCTGTCAAGCTGATTGAGTTAGAAGAGCAGACTGGCGGCTTTAAAAGGAGGGTCATTCTTGAAATCATTGTTCTTCCTCTGTTAACCATGGTTACCTGCAAGGAAACACGTGCAGTCATCACGGTGTTGCATAAAAAGAGCCTCACAGGCAAGAATATTGCTGCTACTACTTGCTACTACACCTAAATCAACCATTTATCAGATGTCACATTCCAGACCTGAGCTAGGGGTCTAGGGGTTTAAGAAACGCGACAAGGGTGTGTAGAGTAGGAGGTCCCCTGTTACATACAGGACCAAACAAAGGATACAAACAGTGCTTTTATTTACAGTGAGCTAACAGGTACAATAAAACAGCAGACTCAGCACAGCTAACCAACATCAGTGCAGCCTAAAGGAAGGGACGGTCCAGCGGGGACAACTCAAACACACACATAAGTTAACAATAAGGGCACATAAAGCTAACATAGGTTAACTACAAAGTGATCTATCACACAAAGCAACAAGACACATGAATGAGATCCCCAACGGAGCTCCTAAGTGGGTGGTAGTAGCCTAGTGGGTAACACACTCGCCTATGAACCAGAAGACCCGGGTTCGAATCCCACTTACTACCATTGTGTCCCTGAGCAAGACACTTAACCCTAAATTGCTCCAGGGAGACTGTCCCTGTAATACTGATTGTAAGTCGCTCTGGATAATGGCGTCTGATAAATGCTGTAAAAAATGTAAAAAAAATAAAAATAAAAAAGCTCCTTGCAGATCTCTGTGGACCCTGGGGACCTCCCAAACGAGTAAGGGACTAGCCGTCCCAAACACCAACCAAAGTCTCTTTATATAGGTGGTGGTGACCAATAGGCAGATGGTAGGTGGAGCTGGTAGGATTCAGCTCCTCCCACAAAGTCAACCTAAAAGAGACAGGACACAAAAACACAGCCAGCCACATAGAACATGTGGGAGCATACGTCCAGGGACGTAACACAGATCATCAAAATAACTTCAAGTGCTGTAAAGAAGGCTTCGGGGTTCCCAAGAAAGTCCAGCAAAGCACCAGGACTGTCTCCTAAAAATGATTCAGCTGTGGGATCGGGGTGCCAACAGTGCAGAGCTTGCTCAGGAATGGCAGCAGGCAGGTGTGAGGTGAAGACTTTTGGAGGATGGCCTGGTGTCAAGAAGGGCAGCAAAGATTCTCTCCAAGAAAAACATCAAGGACAGACAGATACAGATGGACAAACTTTTTACTCTTTTTTTTACTTTTTACTTTCACTTCACTCATTTGCACACCTTCACCCTACCTGTTACACATGTTTTATGTTAAAAACATAAAAGTGTAATATTTGGTTATGTTCGTGATATTTGCATATTGGTTCATTGAATACTTGCATCATTGAGGTCTATAGCAGTTGCTAAAACATTTCACTGCATATCATACAGTGTATGACTGCATTTGACAAATAAAATTTGAATTTGAATTCTGCAAAAAGTACAGGGATTGGACTGCTGAGGACTGGGGTAAAGTCATTTTCTCTGTTGAAGCCCCTGTCCGATGTTTGGGGCATCTGGAAAAATGATTGTCTGGAGGAGAAAAGGTGAGCGCCACCATCAGTCCTGTCTCGTACCAACAGTAAAACATCCTGAGACCATTCATGTGTGGTGCAGCTTCTCATCCAAGGGAGTGGGATCACTCATGAATACATCCATGAATAAAGAAATGGTACCAAAACATCCTCCGACAGCAACTTCTCTCAACCATCCAAGAATGGTTTGGTGAAGAACGTTGATGGAGCACAGTGCCATAAGGCCAAGTGATAACTAAAGGGCTCAGGGAACAAAACATTGAAATTTTGAGTCCATGGCCAGGAAACTCCCCAATTGAGTCCAATAGTCCAATTGAGAACTTGTGGTCAATTCTCATGAGTTGGGTGAACAAACAAAACCCACAAATTCTCACAAACTCCAAGCACTGATTATGAAGGAATGGGTCGCCATCAGTCAGGATTTGGCCCAGACGTTGATTGCAGTTCGCCCTGGCATACTGTCAGAGGTCTTGAAAAAAGGGCCAACACTGCAAATATTGACTCTTTGCATAAACTTGACATAATTGTCAATAAAAGCACTTGGAACTTATAAAATGCTTGTAATTATACTTCAAAACATCACAGAAGCAACTGACAAAAAACACTGTCATAAATGTGTCATACATAAATATATGTATATATATTTATGTATGATCACAGCCTGATATTTGTACATATTTGTGCTAGTGTGCCCCAGTTATAATAAATTATAATCTTCAGAGATGTATGAAGGAATGAATGAAAAGCATTAATACATTAGATGCATGTGAAACCCATGTGCCATTCATCACATTAAACTAGCACTGTAGTTCTTAAGGTTATATTATAACAAAACTTTCCACAGACTATTAGTCTCTGGTTCAACAAAGAAAGAACAAGTTTGAGCCTCGGCCAATTCACACGAATTCAGACATAAGATTAGCACCAATAAGCATTGGAAATAATCATTTATTTAATTTTTTCACAAATTCAAGGTCACTTTACATACAGGAGATCACACAGAAGACAAAAGAAGCTACATTTTTTATGTAGCTGAGACCTGAGAGAGAGAGAGCTGAGTTAGATAGGGAAGGGCAAGGTGAGAAAAAATGGCTTTGAAAGTAAGAATCCTGAATTTAATCCCAGATGGTGCTGGTAATCTGTGAAGGTGGGAAAGAACAGTAGTGATGTGAGCAGACCGCTTTGTATGGGTGGAGTCTCTGGCTGTGGAGTTCTGAATGTACTGTATAGATGCCGTACAGATTTTGCAGTGAAAATGAAGTGATTGTGAAACACTGCAGCACAACACACGGTGACACAACAAAATGTGTCCTCTGTTTTAACCATCACTCTTGGTGAGCGGTGAGCAGCCATGACAGGCGGCCGGGGAGCAGTGTGTGGGGATGGTGCTTTGCTCAGTGGCACCTTGGCAGTAACCATCTGATTACGGGGCCGCTTCCTTAACCACTAGGCCACTACACAAGACATCATGAAACTATGAACCACAGTCAGAGCATCATTAAATAACAAATGGATGACACTGTTGTCAACCTGCAACACTTTAAATACGCTGCATCCAAACCTTATTATCAGTGATGCAGTGTTACGTCCCTGGACGTATGCTCCCACGTCTTCTGTGTGACTGGTTGTGTTTTTGTGTCCTGTCTCTTTTAGGCTGACTTTGTGGGAGGAGTTGAATCCTACCAGCTCCACCTAGCATCTGCCCATTGGTCACCACCATCTATATAAAGAGACTTTGGATGGTGTTCTGGAGGTCCCCAGGGTCTGCTAGGCCCTTACACTTTTTACCCCAACACCCCCACCAGAGGTTGTGTTTGGTTGTGTGACAATAAATAAATAAATAAGTGAGCATATGTTGGGGAGTGTGCTCAACCCAAAACCCACAAAAATTGGGGCAGTGATGGTCTAGCAGTTAAACCTAGCGGGTTCAAATGCCAAACTGCCTATCATGGATACCCACTGCTCACCAAGGGTGACACATTTCGATGGGAGGATCTATAGTCAAAAAAAGTAATGGCCCAAAGACTGAGCCCTGAGGGTGACACAGTGGAGGTAAATGGTTTATAAGTTGATGAACTTTGGGGTGAACAACTAAAGGGCTAAACAACCAGAGATGGCAGTGCACCTGACAGTGAGTGGGATATATTTAAGGACATTTTGTCCTTAAACTGATGGGTTGGATGCAGAAAAAAGCAAGTATACGGATTTGAGTGACTTTGACAAAGGCCAAATTCTGATGGATAGACGGGTGGGTCGTAGCATCTCCAAAACTACAGCTCTTGTGGGATGGAATCTACAGTAGTAAGGAACAACAAAATATGGTCCATGTAATGAAGAACTGGCAACAGGGCCATGGGCAGGGATCCCATAGAAGAGTTACTTCCCTGTCTCTGCTCAAAATGTGCAGGCTATACAGCATATGGCATTTTGTATTGTCTTTAGTTTTATTCATAATAATCCTCAGCCTATATCTAAAAAAAAGTGATTGTCACATGTGATACACAGCAGCACAGCACACAGTGAAATTTGTCCTCTGCATTTATCCCATCACCCTGAGTGAACAGTGGGCAGCCATGACAGGTGCCCAGGGTGCTTTGCTCAGTGGCACCTCAATGGCACCTTGGCGGATCGGGATTCGAACCAGCAACCTTCTGATTATGGTGCCCAAGGCCAAAATGGCTTCACCTTCATCACTGGGAAGAAGGCCTGCTGGTGGAGATTAGAGAGAATGGAAATACAATGGCTGCTCATGACCCTTGGTTTTTGCGCATCAGTCATTGCTGTGGACCCGACTCCTCTGAGTGAGAGAACTGCAGTTCACAAGAGCCACTAATGAGATCCTGGAAAGCAGTGGGGAAAAAATCCTCACGGTGGATGCAGACATGGAGAGGGGAAGCAATGGAGCAATGCACCACTGATCACTCCGGGCAGGGTCCTTGGGGTGATTGTGTATGATCATTTAAACCCCATAACACCATATGTCCCCGAGATTGTCACAGAGGACGTGAAGCATCAGAAGGACGTGAAGCATCATTAAGTTGCTCTGGATAAGGGCGTCTGATAATTGCCATAAATGTAGAAGGCATAGAGAACCAGTAATATAGTAGAAAGTGGTCTTCTTCTGATAAAATGTCATAATCAATTTAGCATATGAATATGACATTTACAATTTGCTTTAAGATAATAGAAAGAATACGATCAGGAACTTTACTCTCCCTGGAGTAAAAGGTCATGGTCTTTACGTATGTTTTGATGAAAAGAATGACCTCTTATGCTCTGTGACTGGACTGAACATAATTCTATATGACTGAAAATATAATAATTATCTCTTTGACTTATTTCTTTTCATTTAAGGAAGGAAGGGAACTGGTTTCTTTATTAACTCTGTGACATCTTCGTCAGGGGTTGCAGTAAAATAACCAATCCGTCCATATCAACGTGCTGCGACACTAAAATCAAACAATTCAACTCTATACCTCGTACGTCTTCGTAAGACGTGGCCTTTCTGTCCCTTCATTGCGTTTGCGATTCAAAACAACTAGTGTCAATGCTCCCCCGCCAGATGTGACACTTGGTAAAATCCTGTTTACGTTCCGTTAGGTAAAGTCCATGTGAGCAGACAGGGGGGGGCAAGGAACGAAAACGAATCGCTCCAAAGGCAGCCGTACAGAAATTTCACAAAGTGGCGACGGCGCGCTGACTGGCTTCTGCACAATTGCGCCTACGCGTCGCCAGAAAACCAGAAGGCCCCCGCGCGGCACTCGCTCCACCGACGAGTCCGCCCCAGTGGTCTCGTCCACCGTATCCGGGTTTCCGCGCGAAAAGCACGGGCCGCGCGCCGCCGCCGCGCACGACCCATAAAAGCCCGTCCCCGCTCCCGCCGCTGCCGTCGCGCTCCGCGCCTTCCCCGTGATTTTAACGCGCCGAGCTCTTCTCATTGCTCTTTTAACCGCCCGCCGGTGTTTTTAGCGACTCGAGATGCCAGCCAGGACCTCGTTGTGTCTGCCGGAGGATGTCAGGGAAAGGTAGGGCTGCCTCCGGCGGGGCGTGTGCGGGCGCTCCGCCGCGTCGTGGGGTGGCCGGGTGGGCTGCGTGTTCACCGCGGGTGCGTGGCGGCGGCGCGGAGCCGCGTTGTTTACAGCCCCGTTTCTAATCGCGAGCTGAACGCGCGCTTTTGGCGGCGGGTCACGTGTTGCGCGGGTCGCGGCTCTCCGCCCTGTTTTGGTTCCTGCTGGCGCCCTTCTGAATTTGGCGCCAAACGCGGCGAGGCTGTCCGCTAGCTAGCGTGGGACGGGGACGATGCCAGTGCCGGTCACGCAGTGATTTTGGACCAGGGGGGAGGGAAGGAGCCAAACAGTCTTTTATTTACGACATCCCAGATCTTAAAACTCCTCGTAATATGTATATATGCTATTGTGTGATTTTTATAAGTGGCCTCCCTCTGTCTGTATGTTGACATTTACTTCTGCATATTCCTCTTTTAATTTCCTTTTGTCATGCAGAGCCAAACGAATGGTTTCTTTTTTTATTTTTACATTAATGTAAGCTGCATGATTACCTAAACCTTACCATAATTACACAGACTGTGTGTATAGTCCACATATTACGTGTGTTTCACAGTGAAATAATCGTTCCTACGGCATGTGGTTGCTTGACACATTTTCTTTGGATGTGTAGGTATATGCAGAACTAAATGTCAAAACCAACATTGCGACAATAATAATCAGAAAAAAATACAGTGAGCAGCATGCCACTTATAAAACTATAGGAGTTAATTAATTGATATTTAGTTATTTAAGGTAGTTTTACTCATGACAGTCCTGTGTTTTGCTGCATGCTGCTGTTTGTAATCTCTTTATTCATTTAAATTATCTAATTGTCGTGTCAAATTTGAGGGCGTGTGACATGATTTTGTATGGATGATTTGGGTCTTGGTCTGACTCCGTTGTGCACATTTTTACTTGTTCCATTCTGTGCATGTGAACTTTCCCCTTTGACCTCTGCAGGTTGCAGGTGTTGGAGCAGGATGGAGATGGCTTGTCTGATGAGGTTGGTGTCTGACCTCATGCTTGTTAACAATTGTGCGATTGTGTATGAACTGTGGTGTGCGTGTGTATTCTTTACAGGTGCGTGTGAAAGAGAAGCTCGGGTTATTGCAGGAGTTCCTCCTTGCCGACACTCAGGACCAGCTTAAAAGCCTTGAGGTCAAGCTTAAGAACTCTGAGCTTTCTGACGTGAGTAGCCTGCTTCTTTTTTCTTTGTTGTGTGTGGTTTTTTTTGTATTTATCGTTAAATAGTTGGTGTGACTTCTGCCCCTATTTTTGTTGCCTTTGTCATAAATGTGTTCAGGAAGGGTACACTTCTGCAGTCAAAGCCCTTCTGAAGCAGGTGCTGTGCTTGGAGAAAGATGGCGAGGGGGCTGAAAAGAATGGCCAAGCTAATGGCTTTACAGAGAATGGCTCCAGCGAGGCTCAGGGTGAATCGGGAACAGCCATGGACACTCAGGGCGAAGGTGAAGCAATCAAATCTCCAAGCGCTCCCAAGGCCAGAGGTGGCCGCCGGAGTAAACCGGACCTTGAAACAAACAGTAAGTAACACTCAGTACGTCAGATCAGATTGAACCTGTCTGTAGCAGCGGCAGAATAATCATTTTACTTCCGTCATTGGACTCCTGTTTAAAAGCTGGACCCGCGCATCTTGAAATGGCTTCATGCAGCTGGGCTTTTAGCTGACTGGGTACAGACGCTGTGACCTGTAATCTCTGGGAATGTGTGTGTGTGTGTGTGTGTGTGTGTGTGTGTGTGTGTGTGTGTGTGTGTGTGGTATCCTAGCGGGTAAGTATTATTTGAAAATGGACCCGTGGGAGGTTGTTGCCACTGAGCAACGCTCATTCCGCACACACTGCTCCCCGGGCACCTTTCATGGCTGCCCGTTAAATGCAGAGGGCACATTTCGAAGCGCCGCACACGTTTCTGAAAACACAAACTGGATCATAGAAATTTCATACAGAAACAAACACAGCGATTTTACCCATGCCCTGCCCAGATATCGCAAAGATAATAAATAACAAAAAGATGAATTACAAAAACATTTATTTTAAGCTAAAGTAATTTGTATCCCATGCGCATAATGTCAGTGTTTAGATCATAACTACATCTAAGAAATATTTGGCCCACTGCTGCCAGGACAAAGTGTGAAGTAGCTACCATCTCAGGGTTAACATTTTCTTGGCTACAGTAAAACCAGCTTATCCACCTCTGCTGTATGGAAAATTAACAATGTTGTGTGAGCGCACCAAAGATTGATCATCTGAGGCATGATTCAATAAGTGTTTCTAAAATGATTAGAATTGAGTGCCAGGACGTGCTTGAAAACATCTGACATTTGAAGCTGTTTCTGCTTCACACTAATCACAGGGGTGTCAAACTGGTGGCCCACAGGCCACATGCAGATCCACGATTATGGCCCGGCGACACTGAGAGCAGACAACACAAACTACATGTCCCACAATACAGTGCTTCAGTTGCCTTGCTGAACACTTTGTGAAGCAGCTAAGAAATTTTTTCCATCCTTCAGTCACCATGCAAACTCAGTGCCTGGGGCGCTCGGTCAGCAAAGTGCACACTGCATTATGGGATCTGCAGCAATCGGCGCATCATATCACCGGACCCGGGGCAAAAATAAATGGATCTCACATGACTATATTCATGGGGGGTGTACATTGAGCCAGTTTTGTTTTAGTATGATGTACGCAATATAACATTTCAATCTTCTGGATGTTCTGATCACTGAGATGCCCTGCTGCATTGACTCTTGCAGCCTTTTGTGTTGCTCAGTCTGAGCTTTTGTGTAATTTTGCCAATTATGCTTTTATGAATTTTTTTGATTTTCTTTTTTTTTTTCTTTACAAGAATCTCAAAGTTCCAGACTTACACGAAACTCTGGGAAGCAACAACCAAGCATCTTATCAATGTTTTCCAGAGTGTGAGTAATTGAAGGATATATATAATTTCCCATTTTTTAAAATGTGCCATTTAAAACAAAAAAAAAAAAAAAACTAATTTTTCCCTTAGTCCAAAGCGTAAATCCGATGAGGTTGATGGAGATGCTACAAATGGAAATGCTGAAGAGAAAATTGATGAAGGTGACTCTGTAGAGGAAGTAAGTGCCACATTCGGACCCTAAACTGAAGTTGCTGTACTATTCCTACAAGGTGGGGGGGGTGTCCGTAAATAATTGAGCCTTGTGTGGTAGCCTCCCACCTCAAGAGTATGTATGTTTTAATGATTATTCTATTCATCAATACTTACTAAATACAATATTTGTTGTTTTTAAGGCCCGTGAAGAGAAACGTCTTAAAGTAGAATCGGATGAGAAGTATGTAACATATTATTCCTCCAATTGTTTTAACGTCTGGTGTACCCCGTTTTATATATTTCTATACTGTGTGTGTGTGTAAATTGTATTTTTATTTATTTCTTTTCTCTCCAGGCCAACTACAAGGAACTCTGGCAGTGAGGCCAAGCCTGCGACTCCAGCAAAGGTGAGTGTCCCCTGCTTTGCCAAAACCTAGTGCACCCATAGGTCAAAGCTGATCTTCCGACTTTTATACAATAGTGCATAGTCTTCATTTATTAATTCTTTTTATCGATTTAGAACCCACCACCAAAATGTTCGGATTGTAGACAGTACCTGGATGACTCTGACCTCAAGTTTTTTCAAGGAGATCCCGATGATGCGGTTTGTTCATTTCTTCCACTCAATGCCTCATTAATGGCAGCGGTCTTGTTGGGGTTTTTGATTTTTAAGGTGCATTTGCACTTTTACGCTTTCTCCAGCTGGATGAGCCTGAGATGTTGACTGATGAACGCCTATCTCTTTTTGACTCCAATGAAGATGGGTTTGAGAGCTATGAAGAGCTGCCCCAGCACAAAATCACAAATTTCAGGTGAGTGCTGGTTGCTTTGACAGAATTTAATATAAAAATTGGGCTCATTATTATTATTTTTTTTTTTTGTTTACAGTGTCTATGACAAACGTGGTCATTTGTGCCCTTTTGACTCTGGCCTAATTGAGAAGAATATTGAACTGTACTTCAGCTGCTCAGTCAAACCTATTTATGATGACAACCCTTGCATGGATGGTATGGCACTACAGAATTGTCTTCCACCACCCCTCTTTTTCTAATTATTTAAGGCTTTATAAAAAATGTCTATCCCCATTTTAAGGTGGTGTTCCAGCAAAGAAGCTTGGACCAATCAATGCTTGGTGGATCACTGGCTTTGATGGTGGAGAGAAGGCTCTTATTGGTTTCACTACAGGTGATCTTTACCACCACCTTTTTATTTATTTATTTATTTATTTATTTTTGTGATTCAATTAATGATGAGAGCTGGTATGTTTCAGGAGGTTTTTTTTTTTTGTTTTTTGTTTTTTTTTTTTTTAATTATTAAAAGAACATGTATATTGTTTGCTATATTTAGACCATTTGTATGCTGCCATGCATATTGAGCTTTAATACTTTAGTTAACCATTTTTGCCTTTGCCAATTTGTTTCTGCTGGTGTTTTATAGATATATTTTTGTTCCAGCTTTTGCCGACTACATCCTCATGGAGCCCAGTGAGGAGTACTCCTACATTTTTGCTCTTATGCAGGAGAAAATCTACATGAGCAAGATTGTGGTTGAGTTCCTCCAAAAGAACCAAGATACCACCTATGAGGACCTGCTCAACAAGATAGAGGTAAGTTCTCTCCATGTTACAGGTTTTCCTTCCTTCACACAGTAGTTAATGGTCATGTCCACAGCTTGCTTTTTGGTCCATAGACCACAGTGCCCCCTGCTGGCCTCAACTTCAACCGGTTCACTGAGGACACGCTGCTACGCCATGCCCAGTTTGTCGTGGAGCAGGTGGAGAGCTACGATGAGGCTGGGGACTCAGACGAGCAGCCCATCATAGTCACGCCCTGCATGAGGGACCTGATCAAACTTGCTGGTGTTACCCTGGGAAAGAGGTAGGTGGCAGGGAATCTCTGTGGTTTGACATATTTGAGTTGCCCCTGTGACTGAGATGGTGGATGTCTATTTAGATGCTCTGGGTATTCTAGTGGGATTTATTTTCTGTACCTTTCACATTTTACCTCTTTTGTAAAGGGTTTGAATTGGAGCATTGCCATTTCAAACTAAGGAAATGTATTTGTATATAATCAAAACCACGCTTTGCTCACAGTACATTCAACGTCATGACTCTCACCACGATCTGTTTTTATATGGTTTATGTAATCTATTCATATAATCACATTAAATGATCAGTTAATCCACTTGCTAATGTAGCCCTGTTGTCCAGACCCCTGCCCTTTCCAAGTTTCTTTTTTTATTTTATTTATTTATTTATTTATTTTTATAGAGCTTTCTTGACCTAATTGTCTTTTTCCATTTTGGATTGTCCATGCAACTTTTACCCCTGCATGCCTGGTCACAAAACAGCCCCCTCCCCCATTTCTAGAGGCTGTTAAATGTCCAAGGTTTTTATTTATTTATTTATTTGTGTGAAAGCCATCTGGTGGTGGTTTTTGCACCCGTCCTTATGTGTCTAACAGTCCCTCTGACGTTCTTTAATGCAGCATGCTGCTGTACTGGTAGGTGAACCCTTATTTGAATGCATCCAAGTGGTTGTGGCCTGTGAAGTGATAACATCCACAAAATTGATGCCCAGTCATGTATGGCTGCTAGTGGTGGGTGATTCAAATCAAACCAAGACCAGGTTTCAATTTATTTTGATTATCATTTTGCTTATGATTTAATCCCATCCCCCACACACCTTAACATTTAAAAATAATAATAAATCTCATGCCTTTAGTCCTAATAACTAGGATATGGCTTTGTAGCATCTTCGGATGACGAGCTTATTTGTGTCAAGTCTAGTGTCATCCTCCGTTCTACTGATGTGGAAGTTTTAATCAGAGTTTAGTCCATCGCCCAGCTCTAATGGCTTTTGTCTATTGTTTGCCATCTTGATCTGCATGGCACCATTTCTGCTTGTGTGCTTTTCTTTTTATCTTCACTGAAATGGTGTCAAGTAAGCGTACGCTACTTTTAAAAAAATATATATATTTCTCCCTTCAGGAGAGCAGCAAGGAGGCAGGCCGTTCGTCACCCCACAAAGATTGAGAAGGACAATAAGGGCCCAACCAAAGCTACTACCACCAAGCTGGTGTACCAGATCTTTGACACCTTTTTTTCTGACCAAATTGACCAGAATGATAAGGATGGAGGTGCGAAGCGACAGCGCTGTGGTGTATGTGAGGTGAGGCAGGTCATTGACTGCGCCGCTTTTAATATCTTGCGTGAACAATCTTCTCTCTGTGGACTTTCACTTTGACTGTTAATTGCATGTGGTTTTATGTCCTGCTTCCATGTTTGTACAGCCAGTTCTTGGCATGAAATGTGGTGTAGGTGGTGAAATTTGAGATTTAATTTTGAGCCTTGTTTGGGATTTTTATTTTAAAAGGTGTGCCAAGCTCCAGACTGTGGGAAGTGTCCAGCCTGTAAAGACATGGTTAAGTTTGGTGGCAGTGGCCGCAACAAACAAGGCTGCCATAAGAGGAGGTAGGTTTTCTTTCTCCCCCTCCCCTTCCTGGCCAATCGCTTCTGCAGTTTGCTTTACTTGGCCAGCATCTCTGCTCCTTTTGGTGGGTTTTGTTCGAGAACAGTGTGTTCTAGTGAGCTCATTCTAACTTGTCAGCATGTTTACAAAATGAGTACCGTAATGAGTCCCAGACCCTCATGAACACTTCCATGTGTGTAGAGAAGGGAATATTAAGATGGGGTGGGTTTGTTTTATGATTGCCCAATTTTAATGTCATTATTAGCAAATTCATATCTTTCTGGATTAGTCCATATTTACTGGTGAAATATGGTGCATCTACAGTATTTATACATCTTATCTTTTACTACTTTTTGTTTCCAACAGATGTCCCAACCTGGCTCTGAAGGAGGCAGATGAGGATGATAATGTAGATGAAGATCTGCCTATTCTGAAATCCGACTCAAAAAAGATGTCCCAGGCAAAAAAGAAGAAACAGAACAAGAGCAAGATCTCCTGGGTCGGGGAACAAGTTGAGGTGTGGAGTAATTCTGGCTTGCAATTTCCTCCCTAAATATTCAAATTATTCGTGGATCTGACTTCACCTCCCTGTAGTTTCAAATATGGGGTTTAATTTCTCCTTGATTTACTGTTGCAGGGTAAAAAGGGGTATTATATGAAGGTCTCTTTGGACAATGAGGTGCTGGAGGTCGGAGACTGTGTGTCCGTTAGTCCAGATGATCCGTCCAAACCCCTCTATCTGGCCAGGTAGAGAATAGCGGTCTACACACGATTTCATTTCAGATAATTCAGTACTTCTCTAATTGTTTCAGCCGTTTATTCTATTTTCTGTGCTTCCAGGATCACAGCTTTGTGGGATGGGGAAGAGAAGATGTTCCACGCCCACTGGTTCTGCCGTGGTACAGACACTGTGCTGGGAGAGTCGTCAGACCCCTTGGAGATCTTCCTCGTGGATGAATGTGAGGACATGCCCCTGAGCTACATCCATGGCAAAGTCAATGTTTTGTACAAGGCTCCTTCAGAGAACTGGTTCATGGAGGTAGGGGGCCATTGGTCCGTTTACACATTTTGTGGTCTTAAGAAACTAGCATGTGTAACCTAGAACCGTTCTTTCCTAAATTAGGGCGGTGTGGACGATGACATGAAGGTGATCGAGGATGATGGCAAGAGCTTCTTCTATCAGCTGTGGCATGAGAGTGAATTTGCCCGGTTTGAAACGCCACCAGAAGTCACACCATCAGAGGACTCAAAGTACACGTAGGTTTCTGTGGACGAGCCTCTTTTTCCCTCTTTAGGGCATTTGTCCATTTGTAACTAACCTTACTGGTCTCTTCAGCTTTTGTGCCAGCTGCACCCGGGCTGCCGAGCGTGCGGAGCAGGAGACTCCTCGTGCATTTGAACCTCTGGAGGAGGGGGATTCGAAAACCTACTATGCCCTGGCCTGTTTGAAGGGGGAGCAGTACCGTGTTGGCGATGGGGTCTACCTCCTGCCTGATAAGTTCTCATTCGGGTAAAGATCTTTTTAAAGAACGCTTCATCTCCGGGTCCCGTTGTGCGTAGCTGTGGGCAAGTCCTCTCTGTGTGCCTCGTTGCAGGGTCAAGGCTGCAAGCCCGGTGAAGCGCTCCCATAGAAAGGACTTTGTGGATGAGGAACTCTATCCGGAGTACTACAGGAAATCCTCCGACTACATAAAGGGCTCCAACCTGGATGCACCGGAGCCCTTTCGCGTTGGCCGAATTAAGGAGATCTACTGCAGCCACAAGCGCAGCAACAACAAGACCAGCACTTCTGAGGTCAAGCTGCGCCTCTATAAATTTTACCGGTAGGTTCCTTCTGTCCATAACAGAAGACAACTTTCAACAAGGGAATTTTAATTTTTTTTTTTTAAATCCGCTTTTTTGCTGTGGCTCAGGCCGGAGAACACTCACAAGGGCCTGAAGGCAGGTTACCACACCGATATAAATCAGCTCTACTGGAGTGACGAGGAGGTCGCAGTGGACATGGCAGATTTGCAGGGACGCTGTCGGGTGGAATATGGCGAAGACCTGGTTGAGAGTGTTCAGGAGTATTCCAGTGGAGGGCCAGACCGCTTCTATTTTTTGGAGGTGATGTTCATTCCTTGACTCAATCAGAATTGGTTTCAAAATGCCCAAAGTGGGCATTTGAAGCAAATGCATTAGTTGAATTTACAGAATGTTTGCGTTGAATCACAGGTCTTAGTCACCAAAGCTACTGTTTATGACCACATACATGAAATGTATGCTAGATTTTTCATTTTCCAATCTGAAAGGAGTCCTCGGTCATGCCTGCAGTCAGCGTTTAACATTCATTAGTTTACTGTATGGATTAGTTTATAAATTCTGCTACTGAGAATCCCGCTTCAGTAAAACAGCTAAAATTCCAGTTCTAATTGGATCATAATAAGGCATGTACAGCTTTAGTGATTTCGCTGATGTGGTGATTTTTCCAGTTTTAATTCAGTTTCCAGAAGTCTTCGCCACAGACAGGCATTTAAGGGTGATCTGTGGGTTTTTGTACTTGTAACGCCATGTTGTATTTTGAGTGTTTAGAGTACAGGTTTTTAAAGTAATGTGCTTTTGTCCTCAGGCCTATAATTACAGGACCAAGAGCTTTGAAGATCCTCCCAATCATGCTCGTGGTGTGGTGAACAAGGGCAAGGGAAAAGGCAAGGGCAAAGGTCTGTGATGTGTGCAAAAATGTGACCATGTCACTCCTGTCCACATGCCCTCTGCAAAGGTTCCTATGGTCATTAAAAACCTGTGAAAGTCACAGAATTTCAGGCCGTTGAATACAAAAAAACATTTAAATTTTGGAAAAGTCATTGAAATCCATGTATAACAAAGTACATGGTTTCTAATGCAGTCTTATGCTTTTTATTTATACATGCATATATGTTTAAAACTGCACATCTCATAGTATCAGCTTTGTGGTGAACCATGTCCTGTGGTGCTGCATGTGTTGCTTGCATATTCCAGAATTTTCTCAGCCACGTGTCCACTTTAGTCATGTAAATTACAGCCTCTAATATTGGATCGGCCCTGACTGGGTCAATTTTACTCGCTCAGGCCTGTGCCAACTTGGAGGATTTAAGTCAAGCATTTCGGGGTTGAATAGTTTTAACAATTTTCTGGTTAAACCACAGATGTTCATTAAAATTTGCCTTGAACATCATAGAAGTTTTGTAAAAATGTGTAAGAAACTGTTTAATTTCTCCTTAGGGAAAGGAAAAGGGAAATCAGCCGGTTCTTCACAAGACTCTGCAGACCAGGAGAACAAGGAGGCCAAGGTGCCCAAACTGCGCACATTGGATGTCTTTTCTGGCTGTGGTGGTCTGTCTGAAGGTTTTCACCAAGCAGGTGAGCTTTCATTTTCAATGCTCCCTCCAGCCTATTTTTATATTTATTTCCTTGTAATGCGAGAGGATCCATTTTGATTTTGGTTGCTCAGGTATCTCTGAAACTTTGTGGGCCATTGAGATGTGGGACCCAGCAGCGCAGGCGTTCAGGCTCAACAACCCTGGCACCACGGTGTTCACAGAGGACTGCAACGTACTGCTGAAGCTGGTCATGTCTGGAGAGAAGACCAACTCTCTGGGCCAAAAACTGCCCCAGAAGGGTGATGTGGAGATGCTCTGTGGAGGGCCTCCATGCCAAGGCTTCAGTGGCATGAACCGCTTCAACTCTCGCACTTACTCAAAGTTCAAGAACTCTCTGGTTGTGTCCTATCTGAGGTGAAGAATTTAAAATGTAACATGCTTTATTGTTTTTTATTATAATAAAGGGGCTCTCCGCTTACCTACCTCTCCCCACCTTTCAGTTACTGTGACTACTACAGGCCAAAGTTCTTCCTGCTTGAAAACGTGAGGAACTTTGTGTCATTCAAGCGCTCCATGGTGCTCAAGCTGACACTCCGCTGCCTTGTGAGAATGGGGTACCAGTGTACTTTCGGGGTGCTTCAGGTACGTTTTGGTGTTACAAGGTTACTCCTTTTTCTTGAGGTGACCGCTGCTGATCTGTGCAACCCAGCGAACCATCTTCTTTTGCGACTGATTTCTCAGGCAGGGCAGTATGGTGTTGCCCAGACGAGGCGCAGGGCAATTATTCTGGCAGCTGCCCCAGGGGAGAAGCTTCCCCGCTACCCTGAGCCCCTTCATGTGTTTGCCCCACGAGCGTGTTCCCTTAGCGTGGTGGTGGATGACAAGAAATACGTCTCCAATGTGACTCGGTAAGAAGTCTTTAACCCACTCAATAATTTTCTTTGGAAATATTAGCGTCTGCAGCACTTATACTGAATAACTGTTTTCAGAGGCAACGGTGGTATTTATCGCACGATCACTGTGCGAGACACCATGTCTGATCTCCCTGAGATTCGCAACGGGGCAGCGGCCCTGGAGATATCCTACAACGGCGAGCCACAGTCCTGGTTCCAGAGGCAGATCCGTGGCTCTCAGTACCAGCCGATTCTGAGGGACCACATTTGCAAGGTGTGTGTGTGGCTTTAAGCTCCTTCAGCCAGTAGAGGGAGCCACCTGTAATGGCTGTGGGTCTGGTGCTTTTGCTGGTTTTTAACTACGGCGTTTGTGCGTCAAGGACATGAGCGCTCTTGTGGCGGCCCGAATGCGCCACATACCCCTGGCTCCTGGTTCGGACTGGAGAGACCTCCCGAACATTGAGGTCCGGTTGAAGGACGGGACCATGACTAAGAAGCTGCGCTACACACACCCTGACAAAAAGAACGGCCGAAGCAGCACAGGAGCGCTGAGGGGAGTGTGTACCTGTGCTGGAGGTAATGTGAGCAGACATTACTCGTGGGGGGGGTTGGTCAATATTTACACGTTCATTAATTATTGGAATACTTAACAAATTCTTCAACGTGTTTCTTGCTCTGAATGTGTCCGCTTTCACTTTATGGTAATACCAAATCACAGGAACAATCCTGAAATCAGTCAAGTTTGTGTGGCTTAGCGCTGGCAACGCAGTGACCTGTTGTACAGATTTTATCTGCATCCAGTACACTCATCCAACCCAAATAAGAAACCAATCCTTTCACCTCCCTTATACTTTTGTGTTCAATTGGGTGTGGTTGAGATTGTGGTGTTTCTGGATCATGCTAGTCAGGTTTCTCTACCTTTTTTGACCCCCAGGGAAGCCTTGTGATCCGGCAGACCGGCAGTTCAACACCCTGATCCCATGGTGCTTGCCCCACACTGGCAACCGCCACAACCACTGGGCTGGACTGTACGGGCGACTGGAGTGGGACGGATTCTTCAGCACCACGGTCACCAACCCTGAGCCTATGGGCAAGCAGGTAGGGGTCCAGATAGACTGGTGTAGTGGAACCAATATTTCGCCTTGCTGTTTGTTTTAAAAGTCCGCATGTGCTTTAACAGGGTCGAGTTTTGCATGCTGAGCAGCACCGTGTGGTGAGTGTCAGAGAGTGTGCACGCTCACAAGGATTCCCAGACACCTACCGCTTCTTTGGAAACATTCTGGACAAGCACCGGCAGGTACCGTAATATGACTACTGTAGGGACTTAATGAAATGTGCCACACCCCTTTTTAAGCAGAAGGCTCACATTCATGCGGTTTTTCCAGGTGGGTAATGCTGTGCCGCCGCCTCTTGCCAAAGCCATTGGGTTGGAAATCAAGAAGTGTGTCCAAGAGAGGGTTAAGGAAGGAGAGTCTGGTACGAGTACTTTTTATTCATTTGTTATAAAAGCTAGTGACTGGACATCACATTCATTATTTTTATTTTTTAATAGACCCTGTGAAACAGGAGAAAATGGAAATTTCAGAATAAACTCCTCCATCCCATCAAATGTGTTCCCTTTAACTGGGAAGTCATTCCACTGCCTGTGGGAGCCTAACCATCCATGCGGAGTCTCAGTGGGTGTCTGTTTCGTGCCATTATGTGATTTGTTTTATCTTTTTGTAAATGTGATTTTATTCATGTGTTTGAAAATATCCACTCATGGACAGTGGTGGGAATTTTATGTAGTATTTTCTATTATGTAATATTTCAAATAAAAGCTCTTATCAAGTCTCTTGTGTCTAGTGTGTTTTAAACAAAGGTAACAGTTGGACTTGCTAAAATTGAGTGCATGAAAGTCTAACCATATTAAACTCCGATATGAAGGTGTAAAACGTCAAAACTCACCCAAGCATGTCTGCCTCTTGCAACGTGATTGTCATTTGTGATACCAAGTGTACACCAGTATTTATTTTTACATTTCACAGGGTTGTCTCCCAAACTAGTGCTGCAACAACGCATCGATTACAAAGAGTTTGCAACGAATATCATCGATTAGTGTTGCGGAGACAAGGATGCATGGTCCTTAGCCTAGCAGTTAAGGAAGCGGCCTCGTAATCAGAAAGTTGCTGGTTTGAATCCCATTAAAAAAATCGGGGAGCAGTGTGTGGGTACTGCTTTGCTGGCACCTTTCATGGCTGCCCACTGCTCACCAAGGGTGATTGTTAAAAGCAGAGGACACATTTCGTTATGTCATCGTGTGCTGCAGTTTCACAATGACAAACACTTCACTTCTTACCTCTGTATGGTGTTGCCACATCAACACCATCTGAGCGGCTGTTTTCTGCAGCAGGCAACATGGCCTCAAAGAGCGAGCCTGAGCCAGGATCATGTGGACATTTTTGCATTGAACAAAGGGAGTGAGAGAGTGTGTTTGTGTGTGTGTGTGTGTGTGTGTGTGTCTGCAGTGTACAAGTTCTGACATTCAAGCAAATCCTGTTAAGATTAAGGAAGAAAAAAAAAAAAAACACTTATCAATAATCAGTAATCAATTCTTTTGTTCTGGCAGCTCAGGTGGCACTTTATTTAAAAAGGATGTGTGTGTGGTTTTTGTAATAAAAAATGGACTAAAAGCTCTAAAGATGTTAGGGTTGGAAATGTACTGCATATTTTGGTACTCCAAACACACCTCAGTTCTTACTCAAAGCCACACCCACCCTGTACAACAGTGCTGCTCTCTTTTAAGTCTAATTTTGGTATGGCAATAATAATTTATGGACTGCATATTTGTAGTTCTTTGTCCAGTGTCAAAGTCGTTACAACACGAGGCAACATAACAGCCCTAACATTTCCCATTTTTGTCAAAGAGTTCCTATATACTACTATATTTAACACAGTTAAACAAAAATAACCAAATTTCAAACAGGTACATTTTCATTACTAATGATAGAATTGTATGTATTTAAGTTCACTTTGAAATTTAAGACTTTATTAGTAATTGTTTTTATTGATATGTAATTAAGTGCCAATTATATCGCAATATTGATCTCTGTAATTGTAATGACCTTTTTCCCCCAAATCATGCAGCCCTTGTTTATGAATAAATTGCAGCACTAGCAAAGAAATAGAGATGCACTGTTTTAAAAACAAAACTACGTGCATAACATAAAAAAGCCAAAAACCTCAAGAGGACAAGCTTTTTAGGTTAACATTAACAACCCATTGATATAATTTCAGAGAAAATATTTCTTCATTGTTCAGTGGCCGACTACTTTTTAAGTTGTAAAAGCTGTACACTACAGATTTAACTTACTCAAACTGGGGCACTTCCAGCCGTGGTTAATGTACTTTTTACATTTATCAAATGAGGTGTGTTAGTTAGATGCCTGCTTGAATGTGTGATATACTATACTGTGCTGTGCTAAAATTGCTTGTTTTATCCAAACCCTACCCTAAATGTCAAGGCCAGCAGACGTTCGTATTGCAAAATGTTCAGACCGGATGTTTGGGCCCCTTTTTTGGCAACAGTGACAACTTCAATACTACCATGACTCAACACATGCAACACAGGCACCAGCGGATTTCATCATAGCTTTATTCATACAACCTCCAGGAAAACGCTGATCCTCTTCTTGGAATTAATATGGATTTTTCTTAATTAGTTGTTAGATGGCCTGCAGAACGTAAACCAAGGGAATAAATATCAAAAATTGTGTTTGTGAGTGTGTGTGTGTGTGTGTGTGTGTGTCTTTAGCACTTACTTAGCCCATTCAACATTGAGGATGAGATGATCATAACCAAAACCAGAAACTCCTGTAATAGCTCTGGCTGCATCCTCACGACGATGGAAACTGATGAAGGCAAAGCCCTGAAAACATACAAAAAAGGAAGAAAATGATTGAAATAAAAAGTATGAAATCTTCGGGAAGTAGTTAGATTTTTAAATGTCTCACTATACTTCTCACCTTTGACTGGCCAGTGTTCTTATCCTTGGCCAGATAAATCCTTGAAATAGAGCCAAAGGGCCTGAACAGCTCTTGAAGGTCTGTTTCCCTTGTGTCCTCAGACAGATTGGTCACACGGATTGTGGCATTATCATCGGCTGGACAATCAATCAATTAATTAATTAAACAAACATGTTGGGGGAAAAAAAAAAAAAAAACATGGTGGCTGATGTGGTTTATAAGCACCTCTACGATTAGGCTGCATGGACTCTCCTCTTCGGGTGCCACCATCCCGCAGACTGGGGGGAACATACTTCCCGGTCTTACTCTGTATTGGCGTTGCAGGCTCAGGCTCTGATAAAACAGAAACAATAACTGCTTCAGCAAAACATCAGAAAAAAAAATTTATTCTATAAATAAATTGCAGATTTACCAGCAGTTTTCTCCTTCTCTCCTGTGGACAGACCCAGCTGCTCAGCCAGCTCCTTCTGCATAGGACCAAGTGTGTCCTTGTATGGACATCGAGTGGTCCAGTGATCCCCTTTACAAATTCGGCAGGAGACTATCTTCTGCCCCTTCAGCTTGTTCATAGGATCCTCGTCCTGGTCTTGAGCATTAAGGTCCTGAGAAAAAAATGAGGTGTGAAAGTAACAGAGTTAATATTAATTAACTACTTAATATTAATTCACCATGTTTCCTTCAGAATGCAACAATAATAAGAGCCCGGTTACCTCTTTACTAGAAATAAAAGTCATGAAGACATCATCGCTCACTGTCGTGGTGGCTACGTTGGGCCCTGGCGCATCAAACTCAGAGTTACCAAACTTCTTCCAATTCTGGTAAAAAAGGAAAACGCACAGGTTACCATCAACTCAATACAAACAAACCTTAACTCACCAAGCAGTACTCATAAAACATACTTTTCTCCTAGCCACAGCTTTAGACGCCTTCCGTGTCTCAATTTTGAAGGTGCGCACAATCTAGAAAGGGGTAACACAAAAATGAAAGTTTGACAGTCTACATAAAATAGATCATTGTGCTGATGTGTCAACCAAATGCAGACAACAATGTTACTGACAAAGACTATCCAATGTTTTTGTTTTGCATCTGTGGTTTGTCATAGCACTTATACACTGCTCAAAATAATTACGGGAACACAATGTAACTCCAAGTCAATCATACATTTAGGAAGTAACACTGATTGACAATCAATTTCACAAGCTGTTGTGCAACTGCAATAGGCAATAGATGGAAATTATAGGCAATTCACAAGACGTCCTCAATAAAGGCGTGGTTCTGCAGATGGGGACCACAGACCACTTCTCAGTTCCTACACTTTCTGGCTGATGTTTGACAACTGTATAATTGTACTTAAACCCAGTAAAGTCACACAAAAAAAATCTACTAGAATTTACCTTGACCTTCTTGCCATCCTCATCAATCTTGTACTCCGTGACAGTTTTGATGCTGCCTTTGATGGTTTCTTTTGGCGAAGGAAGAGTGCCTATGAAGGACAAACGTTACTGACGCCCACAGCGTATTCATATCGACTGCTTGTAGTCACGCATTAAAGAAAAAATGTCCAAAAAGTTGACAGGCGTGTGAAAATCAGGGCATATGGATATTACAGATAAAATAAACGTGGCTAATGATAATCAGAGTGTCGCTATGTATTCACGCAGGGTTCGGGTTAGCTACTTAGCTACGCTTAACAGGAAGTAAAAGCCACACGCTGCTCACAATAAAATCAATAATTACACAATAGAAACCGACAACAGTATGAAGAATAGAAGAGCAACTGTAGTGTAATTAAAATTGAAAATGTAAAGCGGTTGTATGACGCGCCAACACGTGTGTGAGTGTGTGTGTTAGCTAATGCTAGCTTGTCGGGAAAACGCACCTTCATCTCCCTCCTCTTCAACCTGGTCGGCCCAGCTGGGCTTGGAACTGCGGAAAATAAAACCTCATTACCCGTCCGCCCAATAACAGCACACACATCCAGGCAAATAAGAAGAAAAAAAACAACTTACTCGTCGTACTCAATCGACGGCATCCTGTTAGCCTGAGCACCAACACTCCGAGACTCCGAGACCGAAACACCGCGAGACTTCAGCACAGCGACCCCTACAGCGCGGGAGAAACTCGGCGCGCACCCGCGCCTGGACTCGGCACAAAATGGTGGACACCCCGCGAGTTTCGAACTCTCAGCGAAATGGTTTTCTTTTTTGTTCTTTATTATTCAAGGATATTCAATGATAGTTCGATGAACAGACTTGTTCTCAGTTCGAACAACATAATGCAATATAGGTATTTACTGTAAAAATGGAACAGGACGTGTTTCAGAAAAAAATAAATGAGGGAAATGTACTACAGACGTGTGAACAGTGATAAAACAAAACGTGTGAAACCAGAATCATTATGTGTTCCATACGTGAAACGTGAAACATGCAAATAACCTTGCAAAAAATGCATCCGATGTGTTTTTGACACCACAAGCTCTCACATCTGCTTTTTCAAATAAAATAGTTTGTTTCTATGTCAAAAAAAAACAACAAAAATCTTAAAACTGAAATGAAGATGTAAGTATGCTGGACAGACAAGGCCCCATTACCAGCATGAGAAGCCGCACCTAGCCAACTTATATCAGGTCTTTCTGGTTGTTTTTACCAGAAAACGATCCCATGCAGAGAACGCTGGACCCGTGAATGAATTGCATGTGGCCCCTGGGGTCCTGACCAGTGCTCCTATTAGAGAGGGTCACAGTTGCTGTTCTCCCCCGTGCTCTTCCCACAACAAGCTAAGCGTATGCTGTCAATCAGCGATATGTACAGTAGAGGGTGGATGCACATGTTGAGGGTTGCCAGACCCTTGGACACCTGATACGCACGGTACAGCCCACAATTGTAAATGTTGTGCATCCTGATGTACATGAAACCAATTTGGAAGATGTGGTAGGGTACAAACGATACGACGTAAAGCAGAAGCACAGAAGCCACCATTATTGTCACCTTTCTCTTTTCGAGCGGTGTTATGTTACAGTTTTTGTAAATGACAGAGATTATGCTACAATAGGAGGCGAATGTCACCAACAGTGGTATCGCACAGCCCACGCCCGCCAGAAACAAGTTGTAGTGGAAATGGGACTGTGAATCTGTTGTATAATTGCAGTAGGCCTGGCACAGGGTTTTCCCCGAACCTGGACACGTGTCTGCGAACTTCAACACCGGAGACGACAACGCCATCACAATCGCCCAGATCAGGACACCGGCTATTTTGGCATGTCTAGGGCGCACATGGCTGCGGGTGAAGAAAGGATAAAGAATGGCCACACATCTGTTCACACTGATGCACATGACGAAGAAGATGCTCACGTAGAGGTTACAGGTGAAAAGAAAGCGCTCGATTTTGCAGAGGAAAGTCCCAAACGTCCAGTTTTTCTTATTGTAGTAGTAAACGACCAGCAGGGGCAGAGTGAAGATGTAGAGCAGGTCACTGATGACCAGGTTGCAGGAGAACACCACTCCGGTGTGCCAGTTTTTTCTCTCCTTCAGTAACAGCATCCAGAGGGCAAAGACGTTCCCGATCAGCGCCAAGCAGAACTCGATTCCATACATGGGGGGCAGGAGGGTGATCTGAAAATCCTCGCAGTCGCTGGTGTTGTGCATGTTGTCTTCTTTCACGCTCTTAACGGCAGGCGAACAAGAACAAGATCAGGGCCTTGAGTGTGTGTTCGGTCAGTAAATACCAAGCTGTTAAAAACTTAAGACAGATATCATGTTAGATGTAGCACAGCCATTAAATCGCTCCCTGGTTATTTTTTACGTTATTTATATTTATTGGGTTATTAGAATAGTTTTATTGATCGCTAAAAAAAGGTTTCTTTGTGATGATATGGAAAGGAGACACATGCCATTGCGCGCTATTGTGGTTTTAAGAAACCTTGAAGTTTCAGTGGACTCTGACTGAGGAGGTGAAAGGTCATCCCAATATCTTCAAAATTACCCCTTACTGCTGCATTACAACTAATCAAACATTTGTACTGGTTTAGGAAAAGTTACAAATTAATTCTTGTTTGGCTGTGAATGTGACAATGTGGTAAAAAAAAAGTTTACATTTCACTTAGTGTGGTTAAAATGGATCGAAGTGGCAACCCACTAAACAATCACATTTTTATTCGTAAAACATTTACTTGACATGGTAATTAAATAAATGGTTACTACATGGCATTAACGCACCAGCTCATTTACATTTCCAGCTCTTGGCTGCCGCCCACGTCCAGAGCGACTTGCAACGTGCTTTCAGGTTACCGCCAAAGACGACCAGTTCTGGTTCAGCTAGGACCCCCAACTATGAATACAATCAATCATTCTATCATAACCCAGATTACAAGAACAAGATTTACAAGTTAGCACTGGTATTGTCTAATAATGTTGATCTTAAGATGCCCTTTGGAAACACTCTGTGCTGTACTGAGCTCTGTAAATTCTATATTGAATGAAATCTAAGTTATTAAAATTCATGCCACATTTACTAATAATTTCTAATAATTAAAGTAAGAATTAACTTACAAACTGTTGTTACAGTAACTTAATTGCACTTAAACTCAGAAAAATGATATAGCTGCAATGTTCTCCTTGTTTAAAAAAACTCATGCAAATTACTTATGCTAAATAAGGCATTTTTAAAATTAGCATGGACTTCAGGCTTCTAACGCCATACTCACAGTTTCAGATGCAGATCAGTAACCACGTTGTAGAAAAATCCTGACACGCGTGGGTTGGCAACAGCGACAAGCTGCAGCTGAATAGCGCAACGTGCTTCGAACACATGCAACACTCGGACTTGTCAGCACAAGAACAAGCGGGTTCTGTACGTCAAAGACCCTCCCCCCCTTTCCTTCTCAGTTTCCTCAAACCTCAAGTTATTCACCAGGGGAAATACAAAGTAATAAATTTGCTTTTGTAGCAGTTCAAACATTGGACACAACAGATGGTCTTTTAATGAACAGATTATGCATATTAGAAAAACAAATATGGACATTTTTCAAGGCACAGGAAGAGCAGATCAGACCTCGAAACTTGTATAGATTTTCATTTGTGGTTAATCACGCAGAGCCACAGCACCACCAAGCGGCCCTGTCGCAGCACTGCAGCAGTTCTTCAGTCGGCGACCGGGTCAGGTCCTTCCTTTCTTCTGTTTAGAACCCTGCTTCCCACCCTTCTTTGCACGCTCATTGAAGTTTTGCGACTTTGTTTTCTGCCCTTTGAAATTCAGGCCGCCCTTCATCTTCCCCCCCGCGTATTTCTTTCCCCCTTCGCCAGTCCTCCTGCCCATCTTCTGTCCACCGAAAGGCCTTGCCTTTGACACCTTCCCCCCGAATCGCTTAACCCCTTCCCCCATTGCCCTTTTTCCAGGGAATCTTTTCAGCCCTTCACCTTTTTTCTGGCCCCTAGTGTCTGACTTGCCAGGAGGTTTCGGGCTGGGCTTCCTTTGTTTGCCATCCTTGAATGAGCCCTTCGCACTGGAGTCTCTTCCTGTGGACAGTTTCTGCTTTTTGAATGGTCTGGGTGGCCTGCCAGGGGTCCGCTTTCTTTTAGCACCGGGGAACATATCTGATAAAACAGGTGGGACATCATCAATAAAAGCACGAGGAGCAACGTGAAGATGCGTCAATCCACCAAGAAACCCCTACCTTCGTCTGGCTCCTCGCCTACAGCTTGTCTGTAATACTCTGCCTCGTCTTCCGACTCTTCAGCTGCTGCTGCTTGGTCCTCTTGCATCCCAGGATCCTCTACTTCACTGTCATCTGTTCCTCCGGTTTCCTGCTGCCGTTTCCTCTTTATGCCTTCCAGGCTCTTTTTCCTGCAACAACCATAACGAACCAGAAGAAGTCAAGATACAGCTTAAAAGTGATTTAACACGGACTTCCACATTATAGCAGATGAGGTGCTCTCTAAATAGAGAAGTCATGAGAGGAATTTTCAAAACACAGACTGATGGAACTGTCTAGAACAGGGCTTTCAAAATGGAGGCCTAGCAGATAAGGAAACGGACCAGCTTTCGGAAGGTTGCCGGCTCGAGTCCCAAAGTACACACTGCTACTCGGGCGCCTGTCATGGCTGCCCACTGCTCACCAAGGGTGATGGTTGAAGCAGAGGACACAGTGTTTCACAATGACAATCACTTGTCTGCCCCGGTCCTGATGCAGATCGACTCTCCACCAAACAGAGTAACAGAGCAGACTGGTCCAAGCTCCTGTGGTTCCTTTATTATCTTATTTTGTATTACATAAAAGCAGCCATGTTTGGTACGTATAATGTTCCCGTCTCATGTAAGAGCGAAAATCGACGTTTACCCAGGCTTGGCAGAACTGTAAACTGTAAGTCTCACCTGTTCTCCTCTCGCATTGTTTTCTTCTGGGCAACGTTTTCCTCCTGCTGTTTCTTTCGCTCTGCTTTCGCCTTCAGCTGAGCTTCCTTCCTCTTCAGCATTTCTTGAAGCTCCTCTTCTGTTCTGGAGACTGCAGGAACATGCACAGTAGTTAATAATAAAAATTAAAAAAAACAAACTAACCTGACCTTGGATACACACACATGAAGATGGGACTCACTGATAGAATGATACAACACATTCCCCTGTCCAATGCCCTCCACAATCTTCACCAACTGTAGGGTCATCCTGGGTCCAATCTGAAAAAACAATAAAGTCAGTCTACATGAAGTCAAAATTAGGGATAACGCATCAATTTGAGCATGCAATGGCTACCTCTGTAAGGCGAACAGCACTCTGCTCGGACTCAATGTTGCCTCGCCCAGAGTACGCCTGGGGTAACTCTGTGGTGTTGTGGTCCCCATCTTGCTCTGCCTCACTCTCTGACAGGTTAGCTCCTCTGAGGAAAAATGACCCAAAGGTGAGAACTCCACTGCCTGATCAACCCCTCACCCGACCTTAACAGCGTGTGGTCACATGATGCATCAGAGCGTTTACTTTGAAAGCTCACAGATTAAATCACTTTGAAAACGTTTCATCCCCTGCATCCAAGCTCACAAAGACCTCCAGCACCACCCAACTGGACACCACTCACTTCATAAGGAGCTCGCTGATGTCTTCAAACTTGTTCATGTTGGGACATTTCTCTTGCAGGAGCTTCTTCACCCCACGACTCATTCCCACTGGGACCACCTTCAGGCTGCTGCAATCGTGGGACAGCGGTATGAACAGAAAGACAAACAGGCCCGCATGACGGCGGTTCTAAAGCCTGGGCGCTACATCAGTGCGTTTACTTTGAAAAAACATCACTGCCAGTCATGCTCTAGTCTGTCATCATCTGCACCATCCCGTATAATAAATGAAGACATAACATGTTATTTTAATAATGTTCACTTACTAGTGACGAAGCTCAACTTCTTGTGAAGCCGGATCGTAGTTTAAAAGCACACATCTCTTTATAGAATTCAGGTTAACCTGAAAAAAGGCAAAAGACATCACACTCACTAATACAAGAATATTCAATATCTGCCATCATTATCACAGCAGATCAGAGAATAATTATATCACAGATCAGCAATGACCTCAACAGACTATACACTCATCAATTACAGAGGAAACACACACTTTAATGGTTCCATTCGAATGGAGGGAACCCCGTACCTTGTGCACCTTAATGGATGGGAACATGTTCTGAAACATAGAGGCCATCAACTTGATGTGCATTCCCTCCACGCCAAAGTTGTTCAACACAAGCAGCGGGTGGTGCTTGAACTGCTGTTCATGCATTCTATGCTTTTTCAAAGACGAAATGACATCTTTGACGAGGGAGTACTGAAAAAAAAATTGTTTTTTTTTTGGGTTGGGAGGAAAAAGCATGAATCAACAATAATAGATTTAACACATCAGCACAATTGCTAAAAAGACATCATATTAGTGTCAAAATACTAAAATGTCATCCTTTGTGCAGAATACTTGTGTTGTAATTATAAAAATAATAATATGAACCTCACCTTAAGCACACGGAAATGAAGAGTGGGGCCTTTAGGAAGCCGAGCAACCCTCTGAGAATAAATCATATGGACGGTTATGCATGGTCCACAGATGCAAGCACTAATGTACAAGCTGGGCCATTTATATAGATACACCTTAATAAAATGGGAATGGTTGGTGATATTAACGTCCTGTTTGTGGCACCTTAGTATATGTGAGGGGGCAAACTTTAAGATGGGTGGTGACCATAGTGACAATTTTAAAGTCGGCCATCGGATCCAATTTTTGTTTTTTCAATAGGAAGAGGGTCATGTGCTTGGTTTTAATGTAACTTTATTCTTTCATGAGTTATTTACAAGTTTCTGACAAATGTGTTCAATGTCACCAACCATTCCCACTTTATTAAGGTGTAGCCATATAAATGGCCCACCCTGTACTGTGTCTGTCTGAAGGAGATGGGCGAAGTTCTGCAGATACGTACCAAATTCACCCCGGTGTCGGTTCTGGTGAAGATCATGAAGTGTGTAACGCCAAGGGGTCCCGCCACAGTCACAAAGTCCTTCAGAACGTTCTTCTTCCGCACCTGTCAAACAACAGCGCACTTTTAGACCACGGCCAAACATCTAAGAACATGTGGAGGACGCCACAGACCTTCAGGGACTCTGCGGTGAACGGCGCCATGACGCGCCGCATGTCAACGGCGAGCTGGCCGACGTTCTTCCCGATCTGGCCGCGGTGAAAGATGAAACTGTGCGGAACCGTCGCGAACTCGTCCTCGGCTTGCTGTGCGGCGCCATGGCGAGACTTCTTCTGGTTTTTGGTCTTTAGAAGGGGAAAAAAAAAAAAAAAAAAAAGAAACACGTGGTGCAGACCGAGAGAATGTTTGCTAAACCAATTTAACACTGTATGTGGTCATATTTTACTTCTTCATTATTTGCCAAATCTTATTTAGAAGTCACATATCGAATTTGTCAATTAACGACAGAGACGAAACGTCTACCACAGAAAACGTGTGTTACCTTAGTTTTCCCCATGTCCCCGCGAACAGGAAGAAATGTCGATTACGGAAACGTTTATTCCCACGCAGAAACGATACACGTAACTAAACATTACACGCGGAAAGCCCACGCATTCTTCTGGACAGCGTTCCACCCCGAGACAACCCGCGTCCAGTCTCTCGTCTGTGGCGGAGCCGCAACGCCGCACGCACAACGTGCGCGGCGAGTGTTACAGTCAAACCAGTCCGGAGAAAACGAGTCGTGAGATCAGTTCCGTGCTCATCCATATGAAAATTAATTATAACAGTCTAATTAAACCACTATGATGCGTTCATGGAATATTCAGCAAGCCCTTGACTGTATAGCAATGAAGGACTTTATGAAGTACTTTGCCCAAGCGAATAGCATCTCTTTTAAATCAACTTGTGTGTTCCCTTAATCTAAATAGCATTAAATTCCAATTTTATTTGTCACATTTGTCACATTTATTTGTCATACACGATATAATATGCAGTGAAATGTTTTAGAAATTATGAAATGTTTATTAACTGTTCAGGGAAGACTGTCAAGGGAGGTTTTATGATAATAGACATCAGTTCCAGACCGTGGATACTTTTGTCTTCACCACAAATGTGCAATAAATGTAAAGGTTATACATGTACTTTTTTACATTGTGTATTGTAATTTGTTACTTGAGGTCCACAAGTGGCCAGAATTAAATGACTTGTCTTGTATTAATTCATATACAAGCTGGAACAGTCAGGTCTGTCCATTTTCCACGACTTCACACAAATTTTTCCTACTAAATATTTTTCATCTGATATAGTGGTTCTCAACTCTCATATTTTAGCCATTTCAGTGATCTGTATATTTGCTTGAGGCAGCAATGATTGAGCCTTCTGAAATTAGACATATTATATTGGGCATCTGCCGAGGTGCCACTGAGTGTGCTGTGCTTCTGTGTATCACAAGTGACAATCACTTCACTTTCATTTCATTTTTCATTTATATTAGACACAGAAGGAAATGAGATGGAATTCATTAAAATAATTAAAATGTTGCCATCTGAAACAGATTAATCACTGAAGTAATTTGACACAATAGATATTAGCAGGCAGTAATAGTACAGAGGGTGGAACTTTCCATTATTTGTCAGTGTTTCTTCAAGAAGTTAGTGTTTGTAAACAAGTTCAGTTGTATCTACAAGCGACCTTCTGTGTTGCAGAAACAGATTTGACAGATTTGGGGGGAATGTGACACTCATATATTAAATTTTTTTTCTTCTTCAGAATTCTACACACAACACCCCATAATGAAAACATAAAAAAAATGTTTACTTGAGGTTTTTGCAAATATATTAAAACAAAAAAAATATAGTAATCCCACATATATAAGTATTCGCAGCCTTTGCTCAATACTTTGTCGATGTGCCTTTTGCAGTAAAAAATCAGTTTGAATAAGTTTGGTACACCAATCCTTGTCCAGTTTGGCCCGTTCCTCTTTGCAGCACTTCTCAAGCTCCATCAGGTTGGATGGGAAGCGTTGGTGAACAGACATTTTGATGTTCAATCGGATTCAGGTCTGGGCTCTGGGCTCTATGCATATCTTTACATTCATCCATTTTCAATGTGGTGATAAAAGGCTCAAATGAAAAGGTTGGGTGGTGCTGTGCTGCAATGATAACTGTTTAGAATGATAACTGTCCCTAATCCCGACATAAAATTCTAGTCGTGAAACTGACGTTGTGAAAATGTGAAATATCATTTGTTGGCCCGGCGGCGGCAGTGTAGCCTGCAAAGTTCCGGTTTCGTTGACGTAGCGCACGCCAGCTTGTTCAACAGTGGACTTCATTTCCCGTCATGCACTCCGAACGTCACGTGGGGCGGGGCCCTGGTGCCTTGGGCCGCCGCGCGGGCGAAATTTGAAAGGACGTGTAAAATGGCGGAACTGCAGTCGGAACCGTCAGCTGCGGCCAGGTCTGTACCGATCCGGCTCAAACTTAAAAACCTGCGCAAATGTCTGGGGTCGCTAACACGGCTCTGCTGGTCTCACAGTTCTCATTCTGAACGTGATATTTTGGATACATTACGGCACGTTATCAAGTTTCACGTGTTCTCACATACAGATCTAATGCAACGCTATTTCCCCGTAATCATTTTTTTGACTCACAGCAAAGTTATCTTTATATACCAAGCGCAATTAAATTCAAATTAGAATAGAAAAGTGAAAAATAGTAACAAACTTGGTATACTCAAGTTTAAAAGCCACGAATCTGCTGTGCAAGTGTAAAGATAGATAGCTCTGGATAAGGGCGTCTGATAAATACTGTAAATGTAGATCAAATGTTCATTACATACGTTGTCTTTTGCAGTAACAACTATGATGACTCACTGAATAAGGTAAGCATTTTTAAATGTTTAACCTCTTTCAAAAAGAACGCTCTGAAGCTGAATTGGAGTTTGTAATTAAGTGTTTTTTTCTTTTAATCTTTTTCAACAGTCCCTGTCCGAAAGGTACCAGCAGGGAACCAAAAGAAGATTGTCTGGAGGCGCAAGCCCCGAGCCACCCCAGAAATCGCCTCGTTCGTCTGCTGCCTCTGAGGACTGCCAGGCGGTGAGTTTCACTGCAGAGGGGACGGTGGAGGTGGCTGATCCAGATGCAGTTCCAGATGTGCTTCCACAAAAGAAGTCTTGGAGAAGGTCAACTCGGGGCAGACGCTCCCTGCCTCCTTTGCCCAGCAGAACACAAAGTGAGTTCTTTAAGTGTTCTGATGTTATGAACCATGCTATTATCAGTTTAGATGTGATGTTACCTCAAAAACAATCGTTCTCAAGTTTAAGGTATTGGTTTGCTAGTTGTCGGATGTCAGTAATATTTGATATACCTATATTTTAGGAATACAAATAGCGGGTAAGGAAACTGCACATTTGCTGCAGTGTTTCACAATGACAATCACTTCACTTTCATTTGCTATGTTTTTTTTTCCCTCACAGATTTATGTAGAGATATTTGTCTGTCCTTACCTGAAGACGAGAGGCTTGAGAAACTAATGGAAGCATCTATGGAGGTAAAATCATGTTCTTTTATAAGCATGTTAAAAAAAAAAAAAAAAAAAAAATCTGAAAAAAATCATCTCATGTTTTTATTTATATGGGCAGTTCGCTGTTCAGGAAATGAGGAAAACACTGCATGATGTACCTGGTGCGAATCTGGACATATTCCAAACCAGCGGTAAGTATTTTGTCTATTGGCCCTCTTGGAAGCCACTTTTAGGTTAAAAAAACAAAACGTACATCAGTGCCCATGTCACTGATCTCATAATACTTTGCAGGTATATTAACGACTGCCTATTGTTATCTTGCGTACATTTACCTGTCTACCGTAATTTTTTGTTCACAGTTGAATCATTACATGAGGAGTGGGGTAGTCTAGCGCAAATCATAAAAAATGAATGTCAGAAATCCAATACCACCAGGTAAGGTTCACTTTTACCTCTCCCTCCCCCCTTATCTGTCCTGCAGATAAATGTTGTATTTTTTTATGTATAGTGACCCTGCAGTTCAGAAAGCTATTAAGATCACAAAGAATGCTATGAGCAGGTAAGCAGCTTTTTTGCCATCATTATTGTAAGTACATAAGTGGTACCCATTTTTAAAAAATTTATTCATATACATTTTCCTGTAGTTTGCAAGCTGAGAGTTCATCATGGGAGTCTTTGCTTAATAAACACCGTTGTAAGTCAGAAGAATTGGAGAAGTGAGTGTCCATGCATTGGCACAGATCCATATGAGAACATTATGTTGTGTCTCAAGTCTGCGTTGTGTTACAGGCGTGTGGAGCAGGCCCGGAAACATGGTGTGCCATTAGATCCTAAATATCTGGCCCATTCCACGCAGAGGGAGTTCATTCAGAACAAACCAGACTACCACAGTATCCTCTGCAGGCAGCAAAAAGTACTCCAGACCATGGAACTTGTGGTAGGAGACAACACTGATACTGATTTTTCTCAACCATTAAATGCCATGCAATGGTCTGCAAACCTACTGGTCTGTAGAGGGCATTCATTATGTGAAATGTGTGTGCATTTTCATTGTCATTTTCATTGATAGGACTGAGTTTAATCATCTTAATATCATAATGTAGCCGATTTGTGAAGTAATGCATGAGGTTGTGAATCAGAATCAGAATTGTATTTATTGGCCAAGTAAGTGCAAGCACATACAAGGAATTTGATTCCGGTAGATGGTGTCTCTCAAGTACAATGTTGGGGGAAAAAAATCAAAAACAACAATGTGCAAGGGTGTGGTGTTATTGTCCGAGTTGTGGATTGTTTGTGATTTTATAAATAACTATATCTACTTTTTATGAATAAATAGGCAAAAAACAAACTAAATCTTATATACAAGTGAACATAAAGTGCAGTGTGCAATGATTGAGGTGATTTACAGTATCAGCTGTTTAGGAGGGAGATGGCGAGGGGGAAGAAACTGTTCTTGTGTCGGCTGGTCCTGGTCTGCAGGCTTCTATAACGTCTGCCAGAGGGCAGCAGGTCAAAGAGCCTGTGACCAGGGTGTGAGGGGTCCGGTGATCCTTTCTGCGACATAGTAGTGCACAGATCTGTACACTGGTGCTGAAATCTGATAATATTAGAAGTGCTTTGTACTGTTGTTTAAAATTATGATTGAAAGTTCATGTATAGCTGTTTGGACAAAAAAAAAGATTTACAACCTGTAGTGAGCGATATTATTTATGTCATACCTCTCTGAAGTACAAGTTACCTAAGAAACATAGTTCAGGCAGAACTTAATCATGTAAACAGTATTATATGGTTGAAAGAAAGTTTGCTTGTCCAATGTCATTGGGAAAGTTTGTTTTTCTCCGCAGCAGGTAAGCGCTAGCTGTGATACAATTAAAACCGCTAATATTGCTAATGTAATTAAAACTGCTAACTGCTGACCTTTCTTTCATATTAAGGACTTGACTGTATTTCTTAGTTGCAAACATGTTTTATTCTCGCATGCAGATGGACACAAAGTGTAAGATAGTTCGAGACCTGCTCTCTTTTCAGGAACAATACGAGTTGCTGGTGAAAGAGGTCAGCACAAGACTAGGTAAGAAAATAAATATATCTGTGTGGATTTGCTGATTCTGGTGCTTTTAAATCATGTTTTTTCTGCTCTTTCTGTCTTATCAGCCTCAAATGCAGGATTTGACGATCTTCCTGATTCTCCGGTCCGCAAGCTTCTAAAAGGGCCTCGGTCCTCCAACACATCTTAGTCATTCAAGCCTGACTTCAGCAGTCTGAACGCTTCAGATCACATATTTAACAGTTTGTGTCTTAGTCCAATATGAATATACATATATTCATGATGCTGACCCAACTTAAATCTCATCTATATCTCACGGTTGCTTCTTGGAATAATTTTCTGTACAGATCATTGGCTAACAAACTCACACTGTAAATGTAAGTGCGATTAAATTCCACTAGATGGCAGCACAGTCATTAATTATGACTGCTAGAGTTCAGTTGTTATGTTTTTGATATTGTCAACGTGTATTTTGAATAGTTCTGTAATATTTCCTCATCCCTGTTAAGAAACAATAAAATTCACTGTATTTTGTATTTTGGAATGTGGTGTGGAATACCGAAGAGTTTTATGTGCCTTTCTGTACGGTTTTGCAAATGTAATAAATGTACAATGTCTCAGTCTTACCGGCGGCCTTTCTGAAGCACTGCGTCTCTCTTCCACGTCTGTATGTGTTCCCTGACCGTTTAGTGAGTGCCGCCCCTCCCCCCGTCGTTCGTACGGCCGGGGCAACCAGGCAGAACGCCGCTCCGACACCATGGCTGTGATTTACTCTTCCCCCTTTCTACTCATCCCCTGCTCTGTGTCTCTTCAGACCCTCTCCTTTATCTGCCTAACTCTGCCTTTTGTCACGTTAGCAGTCGGACGAGTGGTTGTGAGTTTTCCTGCAGCAGGAGAACTTGCAGACAGTAGAGCTACTTCCAAATCTCAGTATAGAATAAATACGTCTGAGCGTTTTTAGTATAAATAAACGCATTAAAGTGTGTGTTTGTGTGTATATAAAGACAAAAACTTCAGTACAACATATATACCACAAATAATGCTTTTTTTTTCTTCTTCTTTTTAGTTTTAGATCTACCTTCACTGTTTGTACTGTGTTTCTATGTACATTACGTGTGTGATTGGGTTAGGGCCCCAGATGAGAATGAAGGATGAGGTGAGGGAGAAAAGTGGGGTTAAGTCTTAAGCAATAGAGGTACTGGGGGTGGTGCATGGTGAGAGATCGATTCTTATTTAGATGAAAATGAGCCCGAACGCTTGTGGGCTGGAAACAGCATCTGCTTCAAACCAGCTCAGAAGCGGCACCCCTTCAGGCATGGCTCAGGCGATATGTCGTCCTTGGAAGTATGTCAGTATCACCGGTATAAAACAGCTTTAATGCATTAAATTTGACCCTGGAAGCCTTACATGGAATGTAACACGCTGAACGTGCAGAGAAATAAGAAACTAGAGGCTTGTTCTTCGGATGGTTCTGCAGGTTCAGTGTGCTGCTCGCTCCTCCCGTAGTCTTAACTCGCACTTCAGATTGATTAGTTTCAGATTGTAGTCGAGGGATGTGTCGAGCGTCAGCATAAACCCCAGCCAGATTTGTACCACTCCCCTCAACGCAGACCCATCATCTCATGGTGGGACAGTGTGCCTGTCTGTGCCACTTCCCACTGTGGGTTCGGCAGGTCATCTGTCTCGGTGGCGGTCTCGCTCATCTCAGTGATAAAATGCCGCCAAATCGGCCACGTTGGCAGAAAGAAACTAGGCTCGCTTGGTTTTTAATCTAGTCTGTCCACACAGACTGAACGTTGGTCTGATGTTTGGGGGTAGTATGTGAAGTGTGAATATAATTTATAAGTAATGCTTTATGCCGGTTCACGTTGGTTTGAAAGTACAGCCTTCTGAAGGGGAAAAAAAAGTGCTCCTGATTATTGGCCACAAACTAAGAAGGTATTGCAAACGTATGTAAATTTCTCCAGACTTTATACAGATAATTGCCAAAATGAGCTCTCAATGTCACAGCAATTGTAGAAAAGGTTTTTCTCTGGTCATTGCATTAATTCTAATGCCCTTATATTTACATTTCCATCTGTGTTGGGCTTAAAAGGCCTTTGAAAGTGAAAGTGAAGTGATTGTCATTGTGAAACAACGCAGCACACGGTGACACGACGAAATGTGTCCTCTGCTTTTAACCATCACCCTTGGTGAGCAGTGGGCAGCCATGAAAGGCGCCCGGGGAGCAGTGTGTGGGGATGGCGCTTTGCCCAGTGGCACCGTGGCGCGTCAGGATTCGAACCGGCAACCTTCTGATTACGGGGCCACTTCCTTACCCTCTCGATGCAATAGTATCTATATTTAAGACACCTAGAGGTCTTGGTAATGTCAAGTGCTAAAAATAGACTAGTGTGTATTCACAATTTACTGTACATAATTCCTTTTTCTCTGCCAAACCACAGACGTCATCGGGAACTCCTTTTTTAAAAAAATTTCCCAGTGGCATACACAGAGATATTTACTGCAATTATCGGAGGGCCTTGTCCAGAGCGACTTACAGCCAGTATTTACAGGGTCAGCCCCCCCGGAGACACTCAGGGTCAAGAGTCGTGCTCGGGAACACCATGGTGGTAAGTGGGGTTCACAGGTGAGTGTGTTCCCCAGTTGGCTGCTACCACCCTCTGCGTGAAGGTGCTAGCATTATAACTCCATGATAAAATGGATGGCGCCAAGTAAAGGATGTTCATGCGCTGACTCTCCTCTGTCCTGGTGGCGAGGAGTAGATGCCCACGTTACGCTGCTTATCGCGTTATCGACGCCACGAGGCCGCCGGATTTAGGGCGAAGGCGACCGCGTCGTTCATCAAACGCGGCCCCCCTGGAGGCTCGAACTCGGTACGGCAGCCTCCTCGTGGACGATGACGTAGTGGCGAGCGTCGACTGCGCGAGACTACGGCGGTGTTGTTCCACGGCGCGGGGGGAGGAGGAAGAGGAGGAGGAGGAGGAGAGCCACTAGCAGGAGAGAGAGCGAGACAGAAAGAAAGAAAGAAAGAAAGAGAGGAAGGGGGGGGAGAAAGAGAGGCAAACCGACCGCGGCAGCGAGGCAGAGCAGCGGGAGTGACCGAGTCACGGCTGCTTGTGGTGGGATGGAGCAGCGCGTTTACCCGCTGGACCGCGTTTCCCCCTCGCCGCTCGTTTCCTAAGCGGCCACATCCCCCGCGCGGCCGAATCCCGCTGGAAGCGGACGCCAGCGGCGCGCCCCGGTCCCCGTTTCTCCGGAGCCCCGCGCACGTACACGTCTTGTTGTCGCTAGCGCGGCTAACGGCTAGCCGGGCAGCTCCGCCGCGGGAGGGGAACTATTTTTCTGGAGAGTGAGTCGCCTTCTCGCCTTTACGGACGAACCGAGGTGCGCGGCGTTTATTTCCCCCGCCGAAGCCGCGGGTCGGGACTGCGGCGTGTTGCGGTGGGACGCGTTCGTTTCGGGTTAGCACGCTGCTAGCTAGCTGGTGGGTGAAGAGAAGAAACACCACCAGCCGCGTATGTTCTCCGGTTTTTTTTTTATTCCGGTTGTGGTCGAGCGTCTGGCGTTCGTGTCGTGTTTTTTTGCACGATCGCGGGCGTACTTTTCCTCTAATGCTGTTTTAAAGTTCGGGTGGAAACTATGGGAAAAGTCGGCTGTAATTAGCTGTTTTTGGGGGGGTTGATGATGCGCCGAGTCCGCGTACTTTTTCCAGTTTGCGAAAGCAACGAACTGTTCGGACGCCAGCTTTTTACCAGATGTTGTTATTACTATTACAAATTCATTTAGTTTATACACGTACGTTCTTTAACTGGGTGTTCACAGAATACGGTAAATAACACGAAATGAATCTACGACGTGACGAGAGGTTTTTGTTTGGTGTGCTTGGACATTTTATCGATATTAACTTGGACCCCTTATGCTGTCAGCGTGTAATAGACACGTTAGTTTCTGTGAAATATCTGCTCTGTGTTTGTTTTATGTCCATCCTTGAGCTAACCCCCCCCCCCTCTCCTCGCCAGGTTTGATTTTTCCATAAACCCCCGCACGCCATTGTGCATGGTTGTGCGCAGGGATTACTGCTAGCCGCTCGACTGTGGGGGGCAGAGAGAGAAGGCATGGACGATCAGACCCGAATGCTGGGTCTGGGGGGACTCGGCGACGTGGGCGACCCCGACGCCGTTCGGAAGCAGAGCCTCGGCCAGCCGCAGCAGGACATTGGGGATATTCTCCAGCAGATCATGGCCATCACAGACGAGAGCCTGGACGAGGCACAGGCGCGGTAAGTCGGCTTGCGTTCACCTAGCGGAGCGTTTTTGGGGGATGCTATTAACCTGTCGTGTCATGATGTACCGACGATCACGGACCACAGGTCTTTTTAGTTATCACGTAGAAAAGTTTTGCACTTGAGTTTTTTATTTTTTTTTATCTTTTCATTAAACCGCCGTCGGCAGATTTGTTTATTCTGTCTTTTGTTGTGTTGAATGCATGCTAACAGTCCAATAAAGGTTTCCCCCTCTTCCCGCTATTGTATATGAGGTAATGGGATTTTTTTTTCTCTATATACAATATATATAAACTCGATCACGTGGTTTGTTAAACCATTTGGTTCCCGCCTTGGCCGCATCGCGAGCCCCGCTAGATGAATGAATGAGATTAATCTGCTACCTCGTCATTAGCATAGATAATCGGGCCTCTTAATTAAGTCATCGCTGTCACGCAGAGACGGGTTTCAGCGTTCAGATGGCTGTTGGCATCCGCTGGTGTTAGCAGCGGGGCGGTGGGGATTTAAAACGCTGTGTGTGTGTGTGAGAGAGTTTGGATGCTCCTAAATTTTAAAATGAACAGTAACCAAAAGGAAATCGATGCAGCCGTGGGAGTTTTGGTGAAAGTAATTTCTTTACCACATACAATGCAGTATCCTTGGTTCAAATAACATTATAGTTCAGTCTAAGCCATTATGAACAATACATATATATATATTTTTTGCGGTTGTCCACCCAAAGCTGCTTGTTATCGCTGCACTTGTCATAAAGTTGTAATATCGATGTAATTTATACCAACATTGATTTATGTGTGACCGTGAGCTGTTGGAAGCAGCGGAATTTCTTTTGCACAAAAGCTGCACGGCGGCGAAGTTGGCGGCGGCCACTCCGGTGTGTCATTAGCTCGCGATTTTCCGCCGAAACCATTTGACCACCTGGTTCTCTTAATTAATTCACTCGCTCACTCCCCCCCCTCCTCCCTCGCTGGTCTTCATCCTTTTCATTGTGTGGCGGGGTGCAATCAATTCTCCTATAATGTGTACGCGAGTGCAGCTGTCCGCAAATCGAGTTTCTATTAATGAGATGGGGGGGTCGCTCTGTGGGCAGATTATGAATGGCAGGATATTGCCTGCTTCTGATGTTGTTTACGAGGTTTTTACCCACCTATGCCGTTTCAGTTTGAGTTGGTAAATTTTACCTAGCTAGTCCTCGACCACCTTGATGGCAGTGTTTTGTCTTCTATGTTGCGATTATTTATTTATCGGCGCCACACACGCACACCTAACGCGAGCGTGTTGCTGAGTCTCAGATGGTGTCTTACTACCGGAGTTCAATAAAAATAGGTCTGTAATTCATCAGGAGAACCTTCCTCTTTTTTAAATTAATTTATTTTTTTATGGAACTTCACATCAGTCAGTAAGTGTTTGTGCAGCCTCGGCATTGGGCGATGGCAGTAATTTGCAGGCAAGTATCAAAATGAAAATGTCTGTATCGGCTGTCGTGTTATTTCTAGTGAATCCGGGGGATGCCAGGTTGGGCTGGTGTGTATGTAGGTTTTCGTCACAACCCGCTAATTGCTTTACTGATTAAGGGAGCTGATTTGCTCGTGGGTGTTCGCACCTGGGTGTGAAGGCCGTAATTAGCCGTTGGCCGAAAGGTCAACCCAGGAGCCAGCGTCCAGGTAGCCACTGCTGAAGACCCCGCTGACAAACAGGCTTTTACCAGTCATGACATAAAAGAAGCAGTCGACTTGCGAATTATACATCATATTGGGTGTTTGGCTCCATAGTAACCCATTAAGTTCACCTGTGGGAATACATGGCACCAAGTTACCTTGCTGTTACCGCCTCGCATATCGACAGCTGCCTTCGTGCACCACACTGCAGGCCTTTGGCCTTTAGATTTGATAACGAGTTCACCGATTGGCTTTTGTAGAGCATTGATTGTCGGAGGGGCAGGGCGGCCGTTTGTGTGAGGATCTGATGTATGATGTTGTGCTGTCGAGTCTCGTCTCTGGGCCTGGTACGGACGCTGTGGTTGGAGTTGTGGCGCGTTGTGCCCTCGACCTATCACCTCGCTGCCCTGTGTCCAGATGCCGTCCACGGCGGCCCCGGTGCATCGGGGTGGAACAGTTGACCTCATGAAGGAGGGGTGACGCGGTGGCGTACCTTATGTTCACCCCTTTCTCTTTTCTCACAGTCCAAATTCACAGCACAGACAGCTTTCAAACCTTAAACTTCCAAACCAAGCGTGTATCCACATTTAGGGAATCTTCAATATTTTGGAAGGCTCCTTAATCTTTTTTTTTTTTTCTTTCCCCACTTTTTTCCCCACTTACAACAGCCTTTTGATTTGTTTTGTTTTGTTGTGCCTGCATCAGTTTGATCCTTAATATTTATCGCTGCTATTTCATAATTATCCGTCTGCCTTCTGAGCTTCATGTTCATTGATTGTGTGGTAATTAAGCCCAAGGTTGGCGTAATTCCCGCATGACTCATTGGTCTTTGGGGACTTGGACCCCCATAGGTGTTCATGCTATGCAGTTTGCTAGCTAGACAGCTGGTTGCTGTCAACCAGTAACTACACACACACACACACACACACACAGACAAAGGCACACCCTTTAAAGTATTGTGTCCCCTGGTACAACTGTGATTTGAGCTGGTTCAGTGGCCAACTAATTTGTGTAACTTTGGCATACAGTCATCTTTCTGAACTCTTCCATGACAGCTTAATGCGTATCTCCAGCCTTTGAACAGTCTGTATCTCATTTAGATCAGTGATATTATGGTAGAGTGGCAGACATGGCGCAGCTGTTGCTGTAATTTGGGAATAAATCATAATAGCAGCATTATTCCGTGTTTTCTTCTCATGTTTGGGAGAACTTGTTTCTCTGGAGACTCCATTAGTGTTTTATTTTAAATTATCATCCGGAATCTCAACACGATATGCTGGGGTAAGTTTCCTGTAAAGGGGTTTTGTGGTAAGTCTAGGATATATGAACCTGAGCGAGAGCTTTTGCTGAAGTCTGACTGCTCCTTTTGAAAATTGTGTTCTTCTTTCAGAACTGGTCTGATCATAAATGCGTGCATGCATAAATACGTTCCCTTCCCCTGCAGTTTCATTCCCCTGCTTCATTCACTGTGAATATGGTTGTGATGAGGACATAGAAGCAGCAATTCAGGTGTCTGCCTGGCCACTCATAAGCAAAAGCAATTCAAGGAACAACTGTGCTTTGCCTTTGCGTTCTTGCCAAGTACCCCGACATCAGGACACTTCTGGGTAGTGGGTTTAATTAATTTATTATGGTTATATGGCTGTAGTGCTCAAGATGCACATGACTTATTCTACTTCTGCTCCGCTTAAATGTTCACGTTAAGCTCTAACATGAGGGCTGGTGGTAGAAAAGCAATTTCCTGCTGTGGACACGGACACTTTTGTACATGTCAGGTCGGTCCTGTTTTCATTTTAATTTTCCGGCATTGGCGCAATAAATATATATTTCGCCATAGCATACCTTTTCATTCACATTATTTTTAATGATTCATATTTTTAGTTTATGAGTGCCTAGCTTATGAAGACCTAGCCAGTTTGATTCACGACATTGATGGGCCTCATCTCTGACTGGTATCGGGGGGGTGGGGTGTTGTCCAGCTGTCGTTTTCATCTATTATGTGGCTCGTCGACTGTTTGGAAGAATTTGATTATTTGCTGTTGGGTATTATTGATTTGTCTAATTTCATGAGGGCAATTTATGCTCAGCCGCAACCTGTTGCTGTGGCACAAATAAAACGTCCAAATTTACAGTAAGACGCTGGGTACAGGTTTTTCCCCGACACAGGCATCAGAATAGGAGGCGAGTGAGACTGAATGAGCTCTTTTTTTTTTTTTGGTCATTCAAACACTGTGACTGTATCAACACAGACGGCCCCTACAGCCATATGGAAATGACTGGATATTTGATAACTCAAGAAGGGGGGGAAAAGACAGCAATATGGGAAATATCACGGATAATCTATGTAGACAGAGCCAGTCTCCATCCGACCATCCGAATACAGAAGACAATGCGGGACTGCGTCATGTGGAGTATCTTTACCTTGATTTCTACCTGGTTTCTCACCATAAGTCAGCACTCGGCAGCACAGCTCTTTTTATCTGTATCCAACGTGGCAGCGGCGGGCCTGTCTCTGAACTCCGCTCTGGTTTTTGCATCAGGTCTGCCAGGTGGGGGGTGGAGGCACTTTATAGAGCTTCTCCCCGAAGACAAATTAAGACCACGGTTCATTTAACACCTCATTTAGCTGTGTTGAGTGAGCAAGCGAATGTGGAGTCCACAGCAGCCTTTACTTTTTCATTTTTAAAACGCGTGCACGGCTCAACATGCTAGTCAGGGTCTTCTGCAACCAAACGGCAGGCTACCTTGAACCTGCTCCGTTGTGGTTCCATCAAGCTCTGCTCTGTTTGGTAGCCTATTTGTGATTGTGGTAATAAGATGCTATAATTCAATAAGGTGCTATAATTATTTGTACTGGCAAGTGGCTGTAGATTCGCTGTAGTCTGGGCTCCTGCCTGGCGTAATGAAACCTTAATGGAATTTTAAATATTCCATTAATGTGTCTTAATGAAATTGCATTTGCTTAATTCGCATGATTAAGTCACCCATTTCACTGCGGACCACATTAGGTCTGTATTGTGAGTTTATTACATTGTGGGTTCTGGACAAAGGATGTAATGTGTTCCCATTTTTAGATTTTTATTATTTTTTTCCCCCCTCTTCTCCTTTTCTATGTGTTGATACCAGAATGGAGAAATTTGACTAAGTTAACTGCATTGTGAGTAGCTGTTAATATTCTTTTCTCTTTTTGTTGCAGGAAACATGCCCTGAACTGTCACAGGATGAAGCCTGCACTCTTCAGTGTGCTGTGCGAGATCAAAGAAAAGACGGGTAAGATGTGGTTTCATCCCAGCTACCTACCTATACCCCTGGCATGGCGATCGCGCTCCTGAGGCCGAGCCCTCCTTCTTCTTTGGCGTCATTAGCTATTGATTTAGTTAGCCCCTAGTATTGATGAAATATTGATCCTATTGGATGGTGAATGTATTTTGCCACCATATGCAGCATATGATTAAGGGGATTGGTGAGGGTTGGTGGTGTTGGACTGAGCTACTTCTTATACAAAACTCTCCATGATTATACCGTTTTTTTTTTTTTTTTTTCAGGGGTGAGACCAAATGTTCACACAGCAATATAAGGATACCTTTGATTTAATTGGCACAGAGTTAGTGTTCATGGTAAACTTCAATGTACCAATAATCTACCACAGAGTATTGTCCTGTCATTGTATAATTTTTGGTAAATTTAGCTATTGAAGTTATAATAAGCATTGACCTATCCCATCGTGTTTTGAGACTGTCATCTTTCTGAGTTGCTTGCGCCAGATGAGTGAATGTAGAAGTGGGTGTCTCGTTTGTTTACTTATTGATCGGTTTGCCTGCTGCTGTGCTCCTTCGGCAGATTATCACGCGTGTTTTTTTTCCCCTCCGTTTTTTTAATAACTACAGTCATTGAGTTACTGTGTGAAGTTAATGTGCGAGTGTCATGCCTGTGGTTGCCTGTCAATACCTCGCTTTTGTCTGTTTCTGATTTAGAGCTGGCTAAGGGCAGGCCTGAGGAAGGAGGGGGGTTGGGAGGGTTGTCCCTGTTGCCAGGGCAACCTGTGCTCTTATTTACCTAATGTCATTCACTTTGATTTTCACATTTAGCCCGGTGCAGGGTGAGGGCGGGCTGTGGAGAGATGTGGCCGTCGTCGGTCCTTGCACGCTTGTACTCGTGTGGTGTGTTTCTGCAACTTTAAGACTCCCTACTGCGTTGATCCGTTGCTGCTGGAATGTGAATTCGAGGAAGGCCTCCTCCTCCTCCTCCTCCTCCTCCAGTAGATCATGGAAGTTCCACTCACTAGACTCTGCATGCACACAGACTTCACTGCACTTTCTTTTTATTTTTTTCTTCCCCTCCTCATATCGGTGTTGCTCTTTAATTTCTTCTCCATTCATCCCATCTCTCTCTCTCTCACACACACACACACACACACACACACACACACACACACACAGTGAACAGCAGGGATAAAAGCGAACTCCGGCTCGGGTCTATCCCTGCTGCTTCACTCTTGTCCTCTCCTCTCTCCCTTGCTCCCATTCTTGAAAGAGAAGACTTGCTCTGAACTCGGGGCTTTGATATGGTAATGGTGGCGGGGTGGTGGGGGAGGTGAGGGGAGCGTGGGGGAGGGGAGCTGAATTCCTCTGACGGCTGCAGTTGGGGCGAGTTTTTTTTTTTTTTGTTAAGGAAATGTTCCTCTCAGGTCCCTCTGCGATCACCAGTTTCTTTTCTTTTTACAGTTAACATTATGCATTTTAATAAAGTTTCAGGCTAAAATCTAGTAGGAGGGGGAAATGGAAAGCTCCATCTTGTCCTTTTCATGCCGCCCCTCTAGTCTCTTTGGAGTTCACACTAAAAATGGCAGCTTGCATAATAGGCTACAAAAACTTGCCAAAACCTGAACAATACTCATACTGTTGTTCGTTGGGTCCATCTGCTTTTTTTCCCCCCGTTCTTTTCCCAGAGATCCCTTTTTTAGTCATTCGTTTTCATACGGGTTGTTGGTCCTGTCGTTTTAATGCAGGTATATCTTTGCTCCTTTATTCTTCCACGTTTCTCTCTGTTTGTGCAGTCCTCTGAATTACTCAGTGACTTCTAACACCCAGTCTTTACTGAACTTTTAATTGATTTATTTTGTAACTCAATTTAATTTGAGAGATTACAGTTAAGAAAATAATACCTAATATAGTGTCTTAAACAATATATAAATGAATAATGACTCCCACACTTCACACTAATTGTTTCGGCCATTTCTCTTTGAAATGTCCATGTCTGTGAATCTTCTAATTTGTGGTTATTAAATCAGATTTAGTTCTGATTTAAATTGTGTTTGGTTGTGTTGCGTACAGGAGTCTGCCTATTGAACAAATGCTGTAATTTGTCTATGTGCTTGTTTCAGCTCAGCTCTAATCTGACTTTTTTTTTTTTTTCTTAAGAATAGCATGGTGTACTACATGGGTACATTCAGAGACCCATTCATCTCTGCTGTCGCATCAAGGTATATATTTTCTGGTCTGAATCTGATAGACTGGGGTGCTTACGTGGCATTTTTTAGTTCGATAGCTTCTCATGCGCTCTTAAATCCCAGTGAACTGCATGGATTCAGATGGGACACACAATGGTTCTGCCTGGATGGTCTTCAGAGGCAGGCTCTTCTCATGACTCCAGAGTTTCATGGGATGAAAGAGACTTCTGGGATATGAACTGTCATGTTTTGCTTCTGAAGTGTCGTTTTTCTGTACAACTGCATGGAGACTGAGACTGAGATCAGGCTTTGAGAATCCAGTCAAGAATCCATATCAGGCATTGAGGCTTAATGAGCATTTTTGGGTTTGATTAGACTGATAATTGTAAATTTTTAGCTGTGGTAGTTTTCTTTATAATTCGACAATCACCTAAAGGTTACCACAAATGCTGAGCCAGCAAAAAAAAGATTTTGGTAAAATAAGTGAAAAGTCTTTGAAAAGCAAGTAGTATTAAATGATGCAGGATAAATAGAAGTTATGTAGGTGTTTCATATTTTGGTTTCTAGCATCTTTGTTGAATCTTTGTGCGATACCTATTGCATTTTTAATTTGACTGAGAAAATCATGCTTAGATTCAATTTATAGTCATAAGAAGTGAGTAATGTTCTATACAGCTAGTCGTGACTCTGCTTTTTAATAAACGTTATTCCCGCATCCTTGAAGGGGCCCTGAATCCTGATTCACCACGTGAAGCTTTTTCATTATGAAGCTTTTTCCGTGTCCCATCATGAAGGCTGTAGCAGACAAGCCGCTGTAGCAGACAGAAACACAGGCTGTTTGTTTCGAGTTCACTCTTTCACCCCACTGTCACTTGTATAAAATTACACTAGTTACAGAGCCATCCTGTCATGAAACCAGAGGAGGCGGGTGCCGGTGATTTTTAAAAGAGTTTGGTCGCTGTGTAATGGGAGCCTCGAAAGGCATAATGTAAAATGTGTAGTAGCAATGAAATATTTATAAATGTTAAAATTGATCTTTTTGCGTGTATATTTTCAGGCATGTCTGTATTTTATTGATCCCAGTGGGATATCTGTGACCCCATGGAGTAGGGATGCAAATACTTGACCGCATTAAAACACGCAGCACTTCTGTTTTGAATCATGTACTCATGACCATGATTAATACACTCCGCTTCAGACAAATTACTCTCCAGGCGGGAGAGCCATCTCAATCCACCAACGTCTGCGGATTAGTGCAGCCTTGCTCGAACGCGTTTATGCTGCTTCCAGCCCAGCGAATCACCGGCCTAATTAACGGCTTAAAAAAAATAATAAAAAGAGCCTTAATGTGAGACTTTTTGTAAAATTGAACGAGTCGCTGGAAACCACAGACTTGTATTATGTTTTTATGCGGCTTAGCCTACATGCCCTGTGGAGAACTTGGGGAGGGGGCTCCAGTCGCTTTACCGCCTTTCTAGGGCTGTGTGGTATTGCATTCAAATTGACGAAAGAAATATGGCTGCTTTAGGTTTATGCTTTTATTGATTCTGTGGTGTTTACAACAAAATGAAGGACAGATGTATAATGAAGCACTGAATTATTATTTTTTTATTATATATATATTATATATATTTTATATATATAGTATATTTTATATAGTATATTTTATATATATAAAAATATACTTAAGCATTGCGGTACGTTTTGGTAGCGGTGTTACACTATTTTCTCCCTTTCCAACTTAATCTTGTGTCTAAAGGCGGGGCAATTAAAAAAGAGACACCCACTAGAAGTAAAATAAAACGTACGCTATGGGTCTGAGCTTAATCCACTGCTTGACTTAAATATTTTTAATGCTGCTTGTGGTTATTTGCATAATTAATTTTTTTCAGATATGATTGTCATGAAAAGAGGGTTGTATGTTTTACCTGTGATCGTTTGTTGTATATTTTCAGAATTATCATTTTAATTAACAGTAAAATATTTGTCCCAGACCTTTTCATTTTTTAGTGTTTTTTTTTTTTTTAAAACACATTGCTTTCCATGTCTTCATTGTGTATGAACTAAAAGTACATTCTATCATGTTGGTCAAATCAGATATTTTATTCCCCACAAATGGAACCCTGAGTCCGGAGTGATGGTGTCAGGGCAGAGTCCGCTGAGGAAATGTTTAATGTGTCTTCTTGTGCATGGCCTGTGTGTTATTTATTTCTGTCTGTGTGTGGTTTTTAGTGTGGTGCCCTGCCACTCAATCTGTGTGTGTGTGTGTGTGTGTGTGTGTGTGAGGGAGAGAAAAGGGGGGAAGAGGCGCACGAGAGAGTGATAGAGAGAGATTGATGAGCCAGTAAGAGCAGCAGTAATTACTCCGTGTCCATTCCCCACGCTGGATTGGCAGACGGCTAATATCACACAGACCCCTGGCCCTAACAGCCCCCCCCCCCCCCCCCCTTACACACAACACAATCTCTCTAAGGGGGGGGGGGTCGAATCACCCGTACCCTACGCCGCGTCCCGCCACTGTGTGGGCTGAAATGTCTTTTTCTCTCCTTCCCGCTCATATTATATTATTCCTGCAGGAATCTCGGCTCAATGTTTCTGCAGGACTTGTGTGCGCGGCTCTGGTTTTCCGGCTGTGATGAGCGCTTCCAACATTTCACCCCTGGCTTGCGGATGGCGCGCGCCACAGATGCGGCGTCGCCTCGTCACGCGTGCGCCCTGAAGATAATGTTATGGCGGGGAATGCCGCACGCCCCCCCGCGTCGCACATGGACAAGCGACAAAAAGAAAACATGGCCGATGTTCAGCCTCCCTCCCTGGCGTTGTCTGGCATCATCTCGCGCCGTCCTCCCCCCCCAGGTTCAGGGGGGGCGTCTTGTAAAGGAAGCCGACGTCTCCTTAATTAAAGATATGTAAATGTGGCCTCAGCTGGATTCGCCACAGCGCCGTGCTGCTGGGGCGGGAGAGTGCCGGAGCCGGGCTCCTAATCCAGACTAATTAAGGATTAATTACAATTGATGGGAGTCTTCCTCCCCTCTCCAGAGTGTGCGTCTGTGCGAGGGAGCGAGTACTTCTCATCTTTGTGTAATTGAGGAGAGGCGGGAAGTCTTTGTTTCTGGCGCGGCTGTGTTGTTTTTTTTCGAGTCCACCCTCGCCGCCGAGCCTGATCACTCCCCTCGGGGGAGGCGGCGTGGAAGCGGCGCTAGCCGCGTGCTAATCTAGCGTAATGGCTGTCTCATGCTAAAGGTGTGAAGTTGCTCGCAGGGCGATTCGGAGGCCCCTCCCGACGTTGGGCCCCCAGGACGTGCGAAGCGGCCCTCGCGCCGCGACGCTCCCGCGCTGAGTGCCGGAGCTCGGGAGCGGTCTCTCCGGCACGGTTTGGCTCTGTCATAATGCTCGTTCGCTTGTTATAAATGGGAGTCACTCCCCTGATCTATTGCTTAATTGCCACCTAATTTGCATAACAGCGCAAATTAACGACCTCTCAAATGAGCGTTCATTTTTCACAAGGTCTTTAGGAGCTCCTTAAGAGGCGGCGCTAATTAGAGCAGGAGGCAGCTGTGCTGATGAGCCGGAGAAGAGGCGTGTCGGGAGCGGGCCGCATCGCTACGGCAACAACCTCTTCCTCCTCTGGCGGCGTCTCTCTCGCCTTCTCCGCGCCGTTTGTGCCGATGGCGTTTTGCGGGTCTGTCGGGCCCGCGGGCCGCCTTCCTGTTCATTAAAGGCCGCTTTTAATAACGTGTTGGGCTGCGCTGGTGTGTTTGACCAAGGTGTGTGTCCCCATTCAGGATCCCAGCAAACACGGCCTCGCCTCGGACCTGCCGTGTGTGTGTGTGTGTGTGTGTGTGTGTGTGTGTGTTTACTTGCGTGCCATGGGGTTTCGGGAACCAGGCCCAACAGACGCTGCTTAGCCTGAGCTGCTTATAACTGGAACTGAGCAGCAGATTCGGCAGCTTACGCCGCCCTGGCACTGACTCGTGTGCCCTCCGCTGAAGTGTTGTAACACACAAACCACCCAGATGCCCTCTTGCCCCCCCCGCATCAAACACACACAGCGACGTTAAGCGTCGGGCGTGACATTTTGTCCATAGAACATTTTAAAACCGGTTTGTCTCTCTCTCTCTGAAGTCCTTTCAAAGAGTCCAATTATATGGACCAGTACTGTGTGGATGTTGAGAAGTGTGTGTGTGTGTGTGTGTGTGTGTGTGTGTATACACACACAGGAGTGTTTTACATCCAGGGTTTTGTGCAGAAAAGTCCCCGCCGCCATTCAGTAGGTGCACCTGTTTGGTTTGGATAAATCACTGTTGCATTTGACAGTTGGGGTTCGCCGGCATTATCTGTGCAGATGCAGAACATGTGTAGAAAAGTCCCGGGTTCCGGTTCCGCTTGTTTACTTCAGCTGAGGGTTGGTGCCAGTTCATCCGTTCCGTTTTTATATTTCATTTCATCCCCGTCATACCCATCTCCCGCTGCAGATTTAAGGGTGCCGCTTGTCGGTATTTTGCCGTTTCTCTGGGGCTTGCTTTTTTTTTGCCCGTACGCCCCTCTGCTGTCTCTCATTCTTCTCTAACCGCTACATTCCCCCCCTCTTGAGTCTCTTTTTCTCCCTTTCTCTTCTCTTTAAAATGTATTAAAATGTAGATTTTCCCAAACATTTTCCTCTCTCGCTGTTTTCTCCCCTCCTCTCGCTCGCTCTCTGTGTGCGCATTGCTTTTATCTCCTCCTGTGACTCCCCCCCCCCCCATCCTCCTTGGTTCTCCTTCTCTCTCTCCCACCCCTCCCACCCCCCTGTCTTTACCTTTTTTTCTCCCCCTCCTCATTCTCTCCTGCTCCCTCGCTCTCTCCCAGTGAAAGGCTGAGAATACCCAAGGGAGCTGATGCAATTAAAATGCTAATCCTGTCTGTCTACAGAGAGAGGGAGAGGGGGGGCTGACAGCATGAGGGATTGCGGCTCACATGGAGAACTCGACTGAAATGGAGAACAGAGGGAGGTGGGGTGGTGGTGGTGCTGGGGGCTCAGAAAAGAGAGGTGGGGGGGGGACAGCCTGACTTGGGGATGCTCGTGCAGCGGCAGACGGGGGAGAGAGAGAGAGAGAGAGAGAGCCCGAGGAAGGCCGAGCCGTGATGGACCGCGTCTGCCGGTAATGCACTGAAAACAGGGACCCTTATCACCCCCCCAACACGCTGCACTTAACACGTCACCTGTACTCCACCTGAAAGAGCGCCGCTGCTGCGCGGAAGACGGCCATTATGCAGGCGGAGCCCGGCTGGGGGCCCTGAATATTTCATACGCCGACATGCCAGCTCTCTGTCTCCATCAGCCAAACAAACCACTAAAGGTTGGAGGTATTTAATGCGCTGGCTGCGGGATCGCTATGAACTTTACCAAATGAAGGGGGGGGGGGTCTAATTTTACAGCAAACATGCAGAGAAGCTGAATCTTGTACAACTCTACAAAGACCTTACCCGTTGTGCAGAAATGAGTTGCGTTGGACACGTCTCGGAGTGGTCCGCAGGCGCCGCGGTTGATAACATCTCTGTTTAGTGAGTGCGCTGTGGGGAAAACAGCGAGTCGCCACCGCCGGGCCGCTGAGCCTCACAGCGCGACCGCAACGGTGCAGCACATCAGCGATCCAGCTCTGCAGAACGGTGCTCGGGCTTTGGCAATGTTCGCGGTACCAACTCAAGAGTCTGCTGAAGGTCAACTACATAAAGATGAATAGTTTCCCAGTTTATACAGGTTCTGAGTGCTCTGGCATCATTTGAAAACAGAACCAAATTTAGGTAATTCTGCCTCCACGTGCCTTTGACGAGTACTTTGTGTTTGAAAAGGTTTCACCTCAGTAGACGACCTAAAGAGATCTTTGAAGCATTATTGTTGTACACTAGGTTCGGGATCCAGCCAGAAATCCTGATCTCTGCAATCAAAGTGCTGATCAGAAGTAGATTCGGTCAGTCGTGTTTTGTGTGTGCGTTAATCATTTGTAGGGGTGAAGTAAGGCTAGGCGATTTATTTTTAGTCATATATATGTTTGTGTGTGTGTGTGTGTGTGTGCATGCCCCCCCCAACACACACATATAGCCTTACCTACCTGTCTCTAAGCAGTACCACACTATAGTCTTGTAAATACCTTTTTAATTATATGAAGAGGACATGCATACAGTAATACAATTTGTCGTTTAGAGCCTGTGTGATCATTGTGTGTGTGTGTGTGTGTGTGTGTGTGTGTGTGTGTGTCACACTGAACTGCGACTCAACAGTCCTGACCTCACCCTTTTTCTCACCCGGCACCATTAATACAACGTCCATGTTCTCGGCTAAAGGCCTTTTTATACCTGCTGGTGGATTCCCCTGTATGTTCATAGCTGCAGTAGAGAGAGAGAGAGAGAGAGAGAGAGAGGGATGGGCAAATCGGGGTCATTAGTTCAGTCGGCTGGGTCTGCTGCATTCCTGAGCCATGAGAGGGGGGAGCAGCAGAGAGAAGGAATGTGGCCGAGAGAAAGAGGGGAGGACCTGAGCACAACGATTAAGAGGAATCGGGAAGGAGGGGAGGTGGAGGAGAGGAAAAAAAAGAAAGTACCAGGGAACAGGAGGGGCTTTTTTTGGTGAGGAGGAGAGAGTAAGAAACCGCTTTTGGCCTGTAACTAGACGAAGGGGGAGAGCTAGTTCTAAAACCTCGATTCTGACCTGAGCAACAAGTTGTGAACAGCAAAGCGCTCTGTATTTTGCCAAACGGTTCGGAGCAACACCGAATAGCCTCCGTTAAACCAGAGCGCTCCGTAGCGACCGCGCTGGCGGGCGAGGAGGACCCGTTTCAACACACCGGCGCGGTGCTGTGGATACGCGCTGTAGTCATGGCTCCTGGTGCTCGTGGTGACAGCACACGCAGTCCCATTACTGCACTCATGGCTCACACTGACCATTAACCCGCGGCCTCGCCGCGAAGGCCCCCTGCTGCCACCTCCTGGTGGAAGTGTGAACCGTGTGTGTATGTTTGGAAATGCACTCAAGAAGAAATGTGTAGCTTGATGGGATGTTTGGTGAAATTGTGGATTGAATGAGTCTCCTGATCACAATTTGCACTCTCCCATTCGTCTTTACAGTGTTAAGTATCCGTGGCGTACAGGAGGAGGACCCCCCGGACCCTCAGATCATGCGTCTGGACAACATGCTGCTGGCTGAGGGAGTCTCGGGCCCAGAGAAAGGTGGCGGCTCCGCGGCGGCGGCTGCGGCCGCAGCGGCGGCGGGAGGGTCACCCAATGACGGCAGCATAGAGCACTCAGACTACAGAGCTAAACTGGCCCAGATTCGCCAGATCTACCACTCCGAGCTGGAGAAATACGAGCAGGTATGAAGCGTTCCGGGCCGGCTCCCAGCTTCTCTAACACTGCAAAGGGAATTTCTCTAAACCCTTGGTTGCAAGTCTGATTTGGAATGGGATTTTCGATTCGGTAATTTGACTGCCAATTCCATTTCTTAGCTAGTTCATTAATCAGAGCCACGCTTTACCTTTCTCTATGATTTCTAAAGGATTAATCATCTGTGAAGTCTAATGAATTGTTGAAGGGTAAAGATCTTGCAGTAATGCCACGCGCAACTCGGGGAAGGGAAGGACTGTGAAATTGAAATGATTATATTATACAATTCTATAATACTAAATACTATACAGGACCTTACCCTATGATGCAATAATAAGTTGCATTTAACTGAAGAAAAGAAATCCACCAATGCAGTGGTGCCCAACCCTGAAATTCCCCCTGCCTGTGTTCAAGACAAGCCAGGACCCCCCAACTCGTATTCGTTCCTGCTTGAAATGATTATTTACAAACTTTAATTTTTTTTTTCCTTATTTACACTGTGGCGTATAGTCTATATTAAAGCTGTAATCTGTAATTTGCCTCGATCTGACTGTTCTGCTCTGTGATGCCTTTAAATAAATGACGATCAGTGTTATTGGAGCGACATTTCCATAGAGCCATGACCCCGTGAGCTTTTGCTTGTTGGGAACCACTGCACTGAAAAAGCAGGCATTGACCATAATTTTAAAACAATTGTGTTTTTTGACAGGCATGCAGTGAGTTCACAAACCACGTGATGAACCTGCTAAGGGAGCAATCTAGAACGCGGCCCATCTCCCCCAAAGAGATTGAGCGCATGGTGGCCATCATCCACCGCAAGTTCAGCTCCATCCAGATGCAGCTCAAGCAGAGCACCTGTGAAGCAGTCATGATCCTTCGCTCCAGATTCCTCGATGCCAGGTGTGTGTGTGTGTGTGTGTGTGTGTGTGTGTGGCAGTTTGTCCAGGTCACTGTGTTCAACTGAGTTCTGATGTCTGACCATTTCTCTCTCTCTCTCCTTGCTCAGACGCAAGAGGCGCAACTTTAACAAGCAGGCTACAGAGGTGCTGAATGAATATTTCTACTCGCACCTGTCTAACCCGTACCCCAGTGAGGAAGCCAAGGAGGAGCTGGCTAAGAAGTGTGGGATCACGGTCTCTCAGGCGAGTGCCACCATCCTGTATTCATCCTAGAACGGCTTTTATCCTTCTTGGTACTAGCATTATAAACAGGCTGTCGTCCACACAGGTCTCTAACTGGTTTGGGAACAAGAGAATTCGGTACAAGAAGAACATTGGTAAGTTTCAGGAGGAAGCCAACCTGTATGCAGTAAAAACCGCGGTGGATGCTGCCAATGTGTCTGCGCAGGCTAGCCAGGCTAACTCTCCGGCCACGCCCAACTCAGGTACTGTCTACTCCACCTCCCCCTCAGCTGTCTGATGCATGCTCATACTGGTGCGGCAGTTGCCATTCCTCATTACCCACCATTGCACAGTGTAACTGGTAGTAGCATCGTTCTTGGATTTTAAAGATTCAGGTAACTTTGGTACACTGGTTTAGTCCCGCTATACTTTTCTTTTTTTTCATCCACATGGTAATATTCCATTCTTTTCTAAGCTTTACTTAAACATTAACTGCCTGTTCCATGCTGTGTAGTGTTCGTTTGTCTCTGCAGCTTGAACTAATGAAATGAACTTAAAGAAATAAAAGAAATGGCACTTCTCAAATGGTGCTGTTTTTCACAACAGGAGTAGAAACAATTCTGGCCCGTGTGAAGTGTGGTTCTAAATTGTCCAAAACTAGAAAGTGAATTCATTTTCATTTTTAGTTTAGTTTCCATATCTCTCTGGAGACACGGAAATAGTGTTGTAGTCATGTTGGTACTGAGCTCTCTCTCCTTCCCCGCTCCTGTGTAGTTTTGTGGAAGCATTCCTAGGTGTGTGTTTTACCGTCTTTTGTGATCTGAAGTAGTGATTGTGAAACAGGTTGAGTCAGATTCTGACGTTCCATCTACAGCGAGGGATTTATTTGTTTGTTTTGTCAATCATTAATCTGTTTCTTCAGTGTATATTAACTGATGCCGGCTCCGTTAAGTGACCTGCCACCATCCACGTTCTGTCTGTGTTTTTTTGCCTTCTGTCTTTAAAAATAACCGAACACTCTGATCGTTACACTCACATACACTTAAATGGACTCCTATTTGCTTATGGAGCAGGCAGGAAAAGGTGGGTGACTGTCATGTTGCTAACTGTTGAAAGTCCATGCCGTGTCGTCATTGGTTTATAATCGAACATAAAATGCCACCTCATTTCCTGCATTTACGTTGTAACTGGACGAAGCGGAAAAGGTTATTAATATTGTTCTAACTGTTGATCTTTAGACTTTTCAGCGAGACTTGTTTTGCTCGTTTTAAGCCGTAGTTTTTGCCACCTCCTTTGCACAGTAGTGCACATGACCCCCCCTAACGAAAAACTGACCCCTCCGTGCAAAGCGGCCTGCCTCACTGGCTGCTTGTATTGCCCGCAGGGTCGTCGGGCTCATACAGCTTGTCTCACACAGGAGACTCCTACCTGGGCCTGCGTTCACTCAACGGGGAGGGCCTCGCCATCGCGCCCTCCCTACAGCAGCAGGTAGGCACTGAGGTCCCCAGCCATGGCCTGCCTCAATGCCCCGGCTGCTGTGTAGAATCCACCCTGTCTGCTCGCCTCATAGTGTGCCGCCCGTCCTGCACCCGCCCTCCCCCGTTAAAGGCATCCTCCCATCCTCCCCTTTCCACCCAGTCCTCCATATCCAGCCTTGAATGCTCTCTGGCCGCCCCCTCTGACCGCTGGATGGCCGCCGAAGCTCTTGCTGTCATCGCTCCTCCCGCCCATCTCGTCCATATGTTCACCCAGTCACCCCCTTCCTCCGGCCTGCTCGGTGGCCCAGATGCCATACCCAAAAATGTGTGAGTGCACCGGTGTGGTGCCCGATGGAGGGTACAGATAGGTCTGTGTTGGTGAAAGAATGCAATATTAAGTGTAAATGTGGTGCTCACACTGGGTAAGTACAATATAACAGTGATTGTTCTGTGCGCACATGCGTGTGCGCCCGATTTTACACCAGAAGGTCACAGCGTAATCATCTCTACCGCATCCTCTTCCCTTTAGAACAGTATATAGTGCTTAAGAGTCTTTAAACTGGAGGATCCTGACCATAGAAAGCTGCCGGAACACCTACTGCGTTCTAAAGAAGATTTATAGCTTCATTTTCATCGCGGTTTATTAACAGTTTACACTGTACATGCTTTTATTTTGAGAACTTCAGTGTGTTCATGTAGTTGGAACTTGAAATGATGCAACAAAACAGAGTGGCTGGTAGGGCGAGGCATCTGAGAAACAGCTGTCTGGTGCCTTTATAACCTTTGACAGCGAGATTCCACAAAGAGCATATCATATATGCATATATCAAGGCAAGTGTAGCTTTATGATCAGTGGTTTTATGGGGCAGCGGATGGGCTAGTGAGTAAGGAAGCGAACCCATAATCGCCTTTCATGGCTGCCCACTGCTCACCAAGGGTGATGGTTAAAAGCAGAGGACACATTTCGTTGCAGCACAGCAGTGTTTCACAATGACAATCACACAATTACGTTGGAGACTTGCAACACACAGCCCAGAGAGTCCCAGAGTGCATTACTGCACTTTTAAGTGCAGGGAAGCCTTTGGCAACTACAATGACTAGAAAGTCAGGGTGCCAATACAAAAATGCTCACAATGTAGGCAAGTAGGAAAGTCTGGTACTTTCGAAATATGAACCTATGGATGTTGTGATACCTGGAAGTGGAGAAACAGTCTAGTTGTCTGGCAGACTTCCTTCTCTTTAGTTTTTGCTGTTCTCTGTTCTGTTCTCCCTGCATTTTACTTATTCGTTCGTGGGTCTTGCAGAAGGTTGTGAATGGGACAAGAATACGCCAGCCTATCGTGAAACTGTTTGCGTTTTAACCGTGCTGGTGTGTTTGTGCTGTGTACAAAACAAAAACCATATAGCAGATGATATTCACCAGAAGGCAATAACAATTTATTACTTATATGGTTTGTTTTGTCTTGTTTAAAAAAAAAAAATAGAAAGTTGGATTTTTTTTCAATAAAGATTGCATTGTTGACAGCTGTACTGCCGAGTTTCTCGTAATGAACGGTCAAGCGGACCGGTATCATATATTGTGGGATTATCTGTGATTTTTCCCCAGATATGCTTCATGTCAGTCTGAAAGTTTTGGGCCATTTAGTTTGGTGTAGCGACACTGGCAGTAATTGCTCTGTGGCACGTCCCCCGCCTCCCATGCGTGTCTGAAACTAGAGTCTTCTCACAAGCCCATTGCAACAGTGGCTGATAAGATGCAGGATTCAGAGAGCAAGGTCGCTGGCAGCGGTTTTACATTCTCAGGGACGGACGCTATCCGATGCTCATGGGAAACAAGGAGAGTTTGTGCATTTTTACAGAGACTGAGGTGGCATTTCAGGGCTAATTCTTTCCACTGCAGTGCACTGGTCGGTCTGCTCGTGTTGGGATTTTTGAGCTGCAGAGTTTTGTCAAATTAACGAACCTCTCAAACTGTTTCCTGGAACGGAGCCATCGTAATTTCAGAAGAAGTTTGCAAATAAGCAGAACTTTCGTAGTTTAGCTTTTAAGAAATAAGAATTCTCACTTATTGTTTGTCTTCCCCCCCCCTCCCCCTTCCCACCCGTAAGTGTATGTCACTCTCTCCATGTTTTTAATCACTAAACTTTAGTTAATAAGAGTGATGCGCAGTAAGATCTCAGCAGCGCTTCTGCTGTACCTCGTGTGTACTGAATGTATGAGGAGATGGTTATTGTGCACTTTTTATTTAATTTTTTTGCACCAGTGACTTGTATGATCTGTGTTTTACGTCATATTTATGACTCTTCCCACCTGTCTGACAGGTGGATACCCTGCACCATGCTACACACCTGACGGGAGGCTTTGAGGAGCTGTCAGGAAGTGCCCTTTACATCCCACATCACCTGGACGTGAGTATGACTGCATACGCACAATGAAAACTAATATGTGTGTCAAACACTCTTCATACACAAAGGACATAGAATTATAATGCCAGGAATGTGCATAAGACAACAGAAACAATGCATCTCCAAACTTGGCCATGGAGGTGCCAGCGCTCCTGGAATCGGGTTGGAGAACCTTCAGTTTTTTTATGCTTTTGACAAGAAGTGCCATTGAATGGATTGTGTTAATGATTTGCTGCGATTTCTCAACTTGGAATACGTTTTACAGATTTCAGTTGAGTACGCAGGGGTGGTATACCATTTTTGTTTGTAGTAGTCACCTTGGTCAATTTTGTTCCAAAAAGTCAGAATAATCTTTGCATAAGATACTGTGATTTATGACTTGCTGCATAAACCCAACTCCCCAGACCTTGTGCATAAAGTGGGGTATGACTGACTCAAGTATGCTGGTTATTTTTTGCAAGCTGCTAATACAAAGTATTGTTTGGAGTTGAGGCATTGTTCCTCAAAAATGCCATTCAGATGATGGTCATAGTTACATTGTGTGTGTGTGTGTGTGTGTGTGTGTGTGTGTGTGTGTGTGTGTGTGTGTGTATATATATATAAGTTTTTAGGAATTCTGAAGCACTTGATCATAAATGGACTTTTGTTTGTCTCAACAGGCTAACAACAGCTGGCAAGACACCACTGATCCCTCTTCCATCACTTCTCCACCTGGGCCTCCTGGCAGTGTCCATTCTGACACCTCCAACTAAGACACACTCCTTCACTTGATACACACTCTTCCTCTTTCCTGTCCAGTCTAACTCCCTGCTGCAGCCTGCCCTTAACCACAGTCCTATGTATGAACAGACAACACTGATAAACTCACACACCTTCTGTACAGCATAAGAAAACAGCGATATGGGGGAAAAAAAAAAAAAAAAAGACTGAATTGCCTCGAAGTTGGCCGATTTATCACTGGACCATACTTGTATCCCTGAAAAAAGGAGAAAGGAGCGGGCTTGTGAGCCAAGCATTGACCGCAAGGACCACAGTGGAGGTTTTACCTGAGGCCTATGCTGTCTTGGACTCTCCTTCACAGTGTGGACACACTGTGGACTTCCTTTTGATCTGTGCTGGAAGGAACCGGCAGTTGCTCCTGGAGAACTAGGTGGATGGCTGTGCGACCTGAGAAGCTGGCGAAGGGAGAGGAGTCACCTCCTACCAGTTCTCACACTAATCCTTACCACGCTTCTTACCAAAGTGCTGTCCACAAAAACAAAAAAAGTTAGCACCCCCTTCAAAGAACAACCTCAGCAAACTCAAACAGACGGATCTTTTTTTTTTTTTTTCTCTTCTTTCTTATCTTGACTTTTTTTTTTTTTTTTTACATGGTAACATCTCCTTTGGTCAGTTCTATGTTGTCATAAGGTTTATTAAATGGTTTAATACTCTTAATATACAGACCTAAGGTTTACAAGCGTTCGGTAAATGCGTTAAGCACAAGTGTTAATATCCGTGGCAGGGGCTGTAGAAACGCGAACTACAGCAGAGGGGACCGGGGAGGTCTGTGGAGGATGGGGGGGAGAACAGGAGAATGTAGAAAAAAAATTCTTGTGTGGGTTTCAGTTTTTTTTTTTTTTTTTTTTTTCTCCTCCTCTTAAAATGATTTTTAAGGGGGGGGGGGCATGGAAGTAGGTGGGCAATTGAATTGGGGGGTGGGGTATTATTATTTTAAATAATTTTTTTTTTTTTTTTTTGATAATGTGACTGTCTTCCATGCATGTACACTTTTTGAGCTGTTTTAGTCCTCTGTTTTTAGATTCAGTTTCGTTAAAGGTAAAGCTGTATTGTAGAAAGGAGACTGTATAATAATAATAAATGAGACCAAAAAGAAATAGACGAGTGCATAACATTGTGCTTCATACGTGCACGCTGATCTGCCATTTCAGGCCGGCGGCCTGCTGTTCTGGTTTTGTCGCTCCCATCCCGCTCTCCCATGCTAGCACACACACTCACAGCCACTGTAGACTACAGAGTACAGTTGTTACCAAAAATGTTAGCGAAGTATCTAATTCTGACTTTCTATAGCTCAGTGTTAATCCTGCCGCCCCTGCCTTGTTGTTTTTAGTGGGCGTATTGTCACCTTTTGATTGTATTTACGCCTACGATGACACCCCCTGATGTTGGTGCGGCACAGTGCCCTGGTTTTTCTAGCTCATCCTGTGAAGGTTTTTTTTTTTTTTCACCCCCATCTCTCCCCCCTCCCTCCTTCTGTCTTCAAGGCCATCCAACAAGGGCTCTCTACCCACTTAAAAAATGAACCAAAAAGAGCAGCGTGGGGTGTGCGGTGAGACGTGGGGTACTGTAGCAGTCACTGATAGTTAGCTGGCCACATCCGCTCCGTTATGGAGTTACGCCTGGGTGTCGGCCACCTGGATTCGGCCGTTTGATCGCCCCTCTGGCTACACCTGGATGAGCTACACCCACACATGAAAGTTTTTTTTTTTGTTTTCTCTCAACACTAGTTTTTGTACAGCGTAGAACCATGCTGTAGTCATACCCAGGGCATTTTGATATGTGAACGGGGGTGGAAAAGACCAGAAACGATAGACTTCATAACATTGCAATGTAAATTTGGGGTGGGGGCGGGTTGTTTTATATTGTGCACATCAAAGAACAAATTCTGAGGAGCTTTTCAAGCTGTCACCCAGATTGTGTCCTCTGTACTTTACTGTTACTTATAAACGTTAAGTATGGCTGTCTCTTAAAGGAAAAAAAAATAATGCTATTACTACACCAAAATACTTTTCCTCTTTGCTACCAGTCATCTGTGGATGTCACTGTACAGATTGTGGAATGTTTCAGCATAACTTTTTTTTTTTTTTTTTATAAGAAAATTATAAATCTTATTTTAATTTCTTTTCTCTGTTCATGAGATGCCTGGTAATTTTGTTTTTTGCCTTTTCTCTGTTCATGTGAAAGTTAAATTTTCAAGACTTTTTTTTTTTTTTAATAATTTGTGCTTTGACCGTGGGTCTCTTGGGCTATTTTGATTTACTTTTGTGTGCTCAGTGGGAACTGAAAGTGTGAGTTTTTGGTGCAGTGTGAAACCTTTTTTTTTTTTTTTTGGAGGGGGTGGTGGTTGAAATTCCAGGTTCTGCTCTGAAATGCATGAATAGCAGAAGTGTAGACTGTAGCACTTTTCACGCAGACAGAAGCTCACTACAGGCAACAGATTTTAAATTAATGCTGTCTGGGAGATGTAGCCAACTCTCACGTCAAATGTAATCATGGGTCATAAATAGTTTTTGCTTTTATTATGTGATTGCATTTCTTAACACAGACCGTTCATGTGTTTTTAAGATGGTACTGTTTTTTTTTTTTATTTTCTTCTTCTTTTCTTGCCCTTTGACCCCCCACCACCTGTCTAGTTACTTGTCTCTGTGCTGCTGACATTGGTGGGCGGTTTCACAAAAAGTGTTGCGTTCTTTCCACTGCACCAACTCCTACATTTTGTTTTATGCTTTTATTTTATTAAATATATATTTTAATTAGAATAGTTTGTCACTTCACTCATCTACCTTCTGTCTTCACCCCATTTCTCTCCTCTACCTCTCTTTCCATTTCTCTTGTATATAAACCCCAGTTTTCAGACCTGTGAGTCTGTATGAACTCCTTTTATACCTCAACTTTAGAACTGTTCTAGTAAGAGAATATCAAAAATAAATGAGAATTGTAGTGTTCCTTAATAGAAAAACAAAAACTAATAAAATAATCTAGTGTGCTTTTATCCTTTTTTGGGGTGTTTTCTTTGGGGGATGTTTATTTGCTTGTTTTAATGGAAATTACATCTAGTCACTACATCTATGCTATTGTGACAAAAAATAAAAGATATGAAAGAATTGCACTGTTTTAATATCTTGCACAAGCCAGTGTCTTTCAGCGGGATTGGTCATTTGCATTAATTTTTATTCCGATAAGGTTACTTTCACTAATTACAGGGATCTTCCTGCCGGGAATGTTGCTCAGGCACACCGGGGTACTGACGGAGTCGGATCTATTACCAGGCTACAGTTACAAAATTATAGCATTATAGGAACTGTTGGAAAAGTCAATAATACATGAAAAGAAAACATGGTCATTTTGAACGTATAATATGCAGAACCTGTTTTTATTTACCTGCCAACATTCCCTGAGCACGTATGCCGTAGGTCTGGAAAAGTTCTCAGAAGTGGAATATTCCGTGTCTGTTTTAATGTACCTAGACACATATTAAGGACTGGATGAGATTTTTTTAAAGCAACATTCAGTTAGTACGTTCTTAAGTGCAATTACTCCAAAAATTAGACTGCAATTCCCAAGGCTGTGTGTACTAATCAAATTAAAATAATTATGCCTTCAGTAATTATCATTGGTAAGCTGGGGCACTATTTTCAATAAGCGTGGTGCTTATTTTCTAGTGTGAAGCCAAAGGAGTCTTCTGGATTTACCTAAAAAAACAGATTGAATTAGAAACAAACACGTGACATAGTGATGGATTCAGTTCAAATAGACCAGAAGTAGGGTGTGTGAGGGCTGTCAGTCAACTTAATTATTGTACTCTGGATGACAGAATCTCAAGGAAGAGATGTGTAAGTATTTAATTCCTGTTTCATCTGTTTACGCAAATCCACCGTTCACTCACACCCATGGCCACCTAGTGTATATGCAAATTCCGCACACACAAAGCTGGGGCCTGGATTCAAATCCACAACCTTGGAGGTGTGAGGCCACGATGCTGCCCACAGCAAGAACGATACGAAAATAAGTCTAACTTTAAGAACTGGGATCTTTGACCTTGAACGGCCTAGTCTTCATTGGACATAAAAATACCTGGCAACACCCAACACACACACAAACACACACTCCGAGGCAGCGTTTCCTAAACCCGTCCCCAGGGCATCCCAGCCAGCACGTTCCGGGTACCAGTTTCAACATGTTGGCTGTTTGTGGGACTGCTCACCGCATGCCTTTCTGAGAGATCAGTAGTTTTCTGCAGATTATCTTCAACTTCAATTGGTACAAAACGTTACAAATGTTTAAAAAAAAAAAAAAAAAATCCTCAATGACTGCACACAAATGATAGTTTCACAAAGGGTAGAAATGTAAGTATATATATATATTCATTTATTAAAAGCCTTTTAGTTGCTAGTGGGTTTTTTTCCCCTTGTGATCCCTAGACCAGTATCAGTTTCGTTTCTAAGATGTAAATGTGGGTTGTACTTTGTAGCGTGACTTCTCATTTTGGACTAAACCATTCTGGAGCTAATCTGCCCTCCTTAATTTACCTGGAACCCCTAAATGCTTCCAGATTCCCGCTTCCTTTCCATTTAGATTATTTAATTAGCTTAACACTGCGGTAAGATTTGAACGATTGAGGTGGAATTTTGCTTTAATAAAAATTACACTCCACTTTATTCCAGTCAAATATCAAGATGTTCCAAAGTCTGGTGGTGTGATCTTACTTAATCCTTCGGCAATCCGACCTTTGGTACAAAAAAAAAATTATTAGTTACCTAGAAATATTGCAAAACCCTAATGTTTTACATTTCTAGTCAAATTCCTATAACTTTCAGGTTTTTTTCCCCCCCAGAACTTTATGATGTTGCCCTCATCAATGTTTCCACGTACCGGACACACAAAACCCGAAACAGACAGACGAGAGACATAACAGGCAAAGACGATGAACCGCGTAAGACACCGTAAAACTGGAACTTCGTGTTTTTATTGCCGTTTCATTGCATCAGCAGAGACGTGAACGACCAAGCGAACCCATACGAAGGCGTCAGCATGCTGAGACGGTAAAGTTAACGTGTTTCTTTGACGGCTATTGTGGAATGTTGAACGTTCAAGTTCTTCCTTAAGGCCGTGACGTCAAATCAACGGCGCGGCAGCTCTGATGGCGAGTCAACCTGATGCCCAAAGACCTGCGTGTGCACGCGAATGTACACTTCACCCCCCACAACATCGGCGTGACGAGGAGTTGGCGGGGATTTCTACGGTGAAACGAGAGGCCTGCTGAGGGAGCGGCACCTTGCGTCACTGTCAGACCTCTCAATGGTCCCTTTCTGGGAAGTTCTGAAGTGAGCCGAGGCGATCATCTCTTGCTGCTCCTCGCCGCTCCTGAACAGGCAGCAGAGGATCCGCTTGAAGGTCCGCCGCATGTCCCGGTCTCGGAAGGAGTAGATGATGGGATTGACCAAGGAGTTGCACTCGGCCAGCACCAGGCAGTACTTCTCGTACTCCAGAATCGCACACGCCTTGCAGTCCAGCCCGTCCAGCAGGAGGATGACCAGGGCCGGCGTCCAGCAGATGACGAAGGCGCCTGGGTCAGACCGGAGAGACACGGTGAGGAGAGCGGCGGGTGGATAAGATCGGCGGGTCGCTGCGGCGCAGACAGGAAGTCTGAGAGGAGCGCGGGCTGCAGGCCGGACTGGTTTGGTGGGCTGAACAAAATGGAACGCGGTCCTTCTGGACCAGGACGCTCGGGCCACCGGTTAATACAATACACCGGACAAAACCAGTCTGGTCGCGCGCTCGCGCTAAAAACAAATCTTACCCAAGATGATGACGACGGTCTTCATCAGGCTCAGCAGCGTCTCGCTGTACCCCTGGTCCACGGTGTGCGGGATCATGGTCCGGCTGTTGCGGCGCACGTAGGCGAAGATGCGCGCGTACATGGCCACCATGACGGAGAAGATGAGGAGGTTGAGCACGGCCCAGACCACCAGGAAGCTGCGGCTGTAGAGCGGCGCCGCCGTCGAGCACGTCCCCAGGTCGCACAGGCAGTTCCAGCCCATGGTGGGCACCAGGCCCGTGACGACGGCCACGGCCCACAGGCCCAGGATCAGCAGCAGCACGCGCTGGTTGGACATCTTGCTGTGCAGCTGCATGGCGAAGACGGTCTGGTGGCGCTCCACCGCCAGCGCCAGCAGGTTGGCCACCGAGGCCGTGAGGCTCATGTCGATCAGCGCCCCCCGGACGAACCACTGGCGCACCGACAGCCCGATGGTGTAGGGCCCGGTGTGGAAGAGCAGGTACAGGTAGGACATGCCTGCGAACAGGTCCGCCCCGGCCATGTTGCCCAGCAGGTAGTAGATGGGGTAGTGGAAGTGGCGGTTGATGGCTATGGCCGCGATGACCAGGAGGTTGGAGAAGACGACGATGAGGCACACGACCAGTCCGAGCGACACGATGACGTAGTCCTGCGTGCGCCAGTCCGGCGTGATGCTCTTGTTGCTGTTGTTGTAGAAGAACGCCACGGGCTTGTCATAGTGACACTCGTACATCCTCGTGGATATAAATGGTTAAAGAGAAGAAACCGGAAGGAGCTGGAGGACTCCCCCCCCCCGCGTCCTTCTTCGCTCCGGGGGGGAAGCGGACGCCTTTGTCGGTAAAGGAGAGGTGAGGCGGGCTGGAATCCGCACATCCGGCGACACCTGAGGCTCCTCTCGGCGGAAGCGGGGAGCGGGAACTCTTCTCCGGCTTCAGCGCGGTTCCTCCCCTCAGGTGAACCGGAGTCCGTCGACTGAAGAAAAACGCCCCGCGTTCAGCCTCCTCCTCACCGCGGGCGACTCAGCTGAGAAGTGACATGTCCCGCGAAACCTGCCAACTTCGGCTCGGCCCGACCCGCGGAGCGCGCGCCCCCGATTGGCCGCGGCTCGCGCGCGGCGGTCCAATCAGCGCGCGCGCCCGCGAGCGGAGTTCCGGTGTCGCCGCGGCGCCGTCAGAACCCCGAACCGACGCTGGACCTCGGGCCGCAGAGCGTCCGTCGAGGTCGTGATGAGCTACTTGGGTGCGTGTCGGGGCCGCGCTTTGTGTCAGTCAGGGGTCAAAGGTGAACAAATAACGTGACACGCAGCCCGACCTGCACACTGACTAGTACAAGGACTCAAAATTGTGGTCTCCAGTGAGCCAAATGAGGAATTTCTATGATGGACATTCTAAAGTGCTTATGTAGGTAAATGTATTTAACTGAAATAATGCCTGATCTTCATATCTCATCAGGATTAATTACACTTTGTTTAGTTGAACCATAAGTATGTGATAAAATCGTATGGGCAAGTGACCTGGATGCAGGCGGCCATTGGTGGCCTAGCGGTTAAGGAAGTGGACCCGTAATCAGAAGGTTCGAATCCCGAGCTGCCAAGGTGCCACTGAGGTCCCCTTTGATAAGGGGAACGTCCCCACACACTGCTCCCCGGGCGCCTGTCATGGCTGCCCACTGCTCACTAAGGGTGATGGTTAAAAGCAGAGGACACACTTTGTTGTGTGTCCTGTGCTGCAGTGTATCACAGTGACAATCACTTCACTTTTGCATCCCTTACATTTGCAAGTTATGCAGGTACACTCCTACAGCAACAGATAATATTTGATCTATTTGAAGGGCACATATTTGGGCACTTCATCATGTTTTCTCATCCATGTACCTTATATGGTAATGCAGCTCCTTTAGGGTGGATTTGGGAACTCTTTCCATTGCATCGGCCCCCACACGGGATCACCAAGTGAAGGGCAACGTGTAGCAAGATGCATTATAATTGCTCCAGTATTAGGCCACTCGTTAAGGCACCTTGAACAGCACTTAATTATGGGAAGGAAATATGCCACTTTTTTGCCACCCTAGAGGGCACCTTAGCAACAACGTCTTCCCGAGTCCACCAGTGTTAACTGTGTCTATTTTAAGTGCTCCTCAGTTCTGCGGAGAACAGGATGAAGGACACACCACAGTGTCCACATGTCTGAGTACTAAATCCCCCAAATAAAAATAAGTAGCACTGTTTAAATAATATTTAGAAGTAGTATTGGGTTTACTTGAATACTTAAAATTGAAAACACCTATTCAGTATACAATACACTACTTTTTCAGTTATATGAATGACTACATCATAACTATCTGGCAGTATATTGAACTTGGCTGAATCTGTAGTTGTCAATTATCATTAGAAAACACATTACAAATAATCAGGAAATAATTTCAAAATAGATACAGCTGAAATAAAATAAACAGGAAAATGAGAAAACAAATGAGAAAATGAAAAGTATTTAGGGTGAAAAGAATTTTTAAATCTGGAAATGCAGTTATTTTAATGTAACCATATTTTGTTAGTATTATCAGCACTCTCATAATAATCAATATTAAACATTTCAATTTAAAAAACAAAAAAAAACGTCTGAATCATTGGGGTATTATATATACCCACACATACAATGGGCCCCATAAAATTTTTCACACTTTGTTATTTTGCAGCCATTTGCTAAAATTGTTCATTTTCCCTCATTAATGTACACACAGCACCCCATATTGACAGAAAAACACAGAATTATTAACAAAGAAAAAGTGAAATATCATGTGGTCCTAAGTATTCAGACCCTTTGCTCAGAATTTAGTAGAAGCTCCCTTTTGATCTTATACAGCCATGAGTCTTTTTGGAAAAGATGCAACAAGTTTTTACATCTGGATTTGGGGATCCACTGCCATTCCTCCTTGCAGATCCTCTCCAGTTGTGGCAGGTTGGATGGTAAACGTTAGTGGACAGCCATTTTTAGGTCTCTCCAGAGATACTAAATTGGGTTAAAGTCAGGACTCCATTCAAGAACAGCCATGGAGCTGTTGTGAAGCTACTCCTTCATTCTTTTAGCCGTGTGCTTAGGGTCATTCTCTTGTTGGAAGGTAAACCTTCGGCCCAGTCTGAGGTCCTGAGAAATTTGGAGAAGTACTTGGCAGCATTCATCTTTCCCTTGATGGCAACCAGTCGTCCTGTCCCTGCAGCTGCAAAACACCCCACAGCATGATGCTGCCACCACCATGCGTCACTGTTCTCTTAGGAACCTTAAGTGCAGCAGATTTTTTTTGTAACCTTTGCCAGATCTGTGCTTTGCCACAATTCTGTCTCTGAGCTCTTTCGGCAGTTCCTTTGACCTCATGATTATCATTTGTTCTGATATGTATTGTGAGCTGTAAGGTCTTATATAGACAGGGGTGTGGCTTTCTTAGTCAAGTTCAGTCAGTATAATCAAACAGAGCTGGACTCAAATGAAGGTGTTGAACCAAGTTAAATATACAAGTTTCACAACAAAGGGTCTGAATACTTAGGTTTGTTAATAAATTTGCAAAAATGTAAAAAATTCTGTAATTTAAGAGGGTCTGGATACATAAATAAAGTTAAAGTAAATACTTATAGGTGGTTACCAGCAAATCCACTATTCTTTTCTTAAGTAAATGTTCCAATTGATTTGCCATTCATCTCTGATAGGTTCAGTTGGCACATGTTCTCAGCCAAGAGGAAGTCCCACATCAATTCATTGACCGTCTCAGGTTGATCCTGCTGCACCCAGTGGCTGCATCCTGGTATCGTATGAGCAACAACAGGGCCCCTCACATAAGGGCGTGTCCCACCAGACATGCCTTCCACCAGTATGCTGTCAGCTTCACCCCAAATCAGCAAAGTAGGCACTCCTACATCCTTATGCTTGTATAAAGTGTTGCTGTAGCAACATAAAACAGAGTAAGAAGTCTTGTTTTGCATAGGTTTACTTAAAATGGAGATATATTGTCTCACCTCAGGAGAGAGCGATAATAGTTGAGTGGGGGAGTGAGTCCTCCAGGTTGGGACAGGCGATAGAGGTAACCCTCCAGTTGGGCTTCAGTCAACCGTCGCACCCTGTTCCTGATTCCCACTCGGCCACCACAAAGCAAACTGCGCACCAGCTACAGTGGGGGAAAAGACAATAGTTAGGGTTCTTATGGTCATTAAAAAATTGGAAAAGTCATGGAATTTCTAAAGTTTTGGAATATGAAATAAAAGTAACTGAAATCTGATAGACAAATGAATGTATAATGTAGTACGTAGTACTGCACGAGAAATGTTTTATATTTAGATCTATATTTATAAGCACAACATTTAAAACTAGAATGGGTCCATAGTATCTTTGCTAGTGTAACGGATGTACACCAGCATCCAATCACCCATGCACATCAGTTGGTGTCAGAAGAGAGATTTTATTTCCCTCTCTGCTCCCGCAGCACACTGAGGCAACTGCCCGTCAATACAACTTGTAAAATATGATTAAATAAATAACCAAAAAATAAATAAATAAACCCACCACATGAATTCAACCAGTAACTCAGTCATTAAATGACATATATTAAACTATTTACAGGTGAGCCAACAGTGACATTAAACAACAGTAAAACAACAGTAAAATACAAAAATACAATTTAAAAAAAGAAAATGACGATCGTATAGTGGCTACGTTACATACATTTCACATTTAACATACCTGTGGGAACACAGCAGGGTACAGTCAGTGGCTAACGATCACACGCGTCACGGCCCTCCTCTCATCCTACGAAACACATGCTTCTGCTAACACGTGGCGGCAAATAAAATTTCTTTTTTTTCTTTTTTAGAACCGCGCGTGCGGCACAACGCCGCACGCGCTTATAATACACAGCATAATACCAACAACATGACATAACTTTAATAACTTTAATACACCTATATACAACACATGATATGGAGAACACTGCACGCGCGTCTCACCCCTCTCTGCTCCCGCAGCACACTGAGGTAACTGCACGTGAACGTGAGCTATACAGTGCGCCATTAATGTAACCCTGACCACACAATGTGGAACCAAAATTTTCGTTCCCACCCACAAATACACAAAAAAAACACATGAACACCGTAGCTTACAATTACAATAAGTTTTGTTGGAGTTCACGACATACATAACATAACATCTTACATAACATCCCGGCCACATACTCCCCCCTGAACTTCACAAAACTTATTCAGTAAGGTAAGTAGCTCAATGACACAATGCTATGAACCCGGTCATCCATACAACCATCGTCTACTATGCGACACATATGTCTCCCACTTACAGGGAAAATGACAGAGGATAACTGGCCAGGTTCTCCTCCATCACTTGCTAAAGAGGTGCCCCATACACCACTCACTACTACGAACAGGATAACTTCATTAACTGTGTGTCTTAATGGATCTACAATTAATGCCAATCACATGGGACATTGATTACGATGACAGGAGATTCACAATCCCACTAACTGATCTTTCCATAGGTACACTTTTCTGTGTCATGTTATGAATCAATCGGCTTACCGGCTTCACTATTCTCCCTACTCTCGTCCTAATCTGGGATATAGTAGTTGCTTGGGACGTAACCTCATCAGACAAAGGGGTTGTGGAGGGTACAACCATAACTGAGTCAGCAGGAACACTCGGGCTTTCAGTCTCAATATCATGGTTGCTATTTGAGGCACTGTCATCACAAGGTGAGTTGTTCACAGGTAGGGAAACAGGTTCTGACACTTCCAATCCTGAAGGCACTTGTGGATCTTCAGCACAACCAACTGTGTCGGTAACTTCAGCCACCCAATTAACGGTACGTACAGCACTGTCTATGACCGAATCTATAACAGATTGAGTTCCTCCAGAATTCTCGCTATGCACCTGGCTGACTTCAGGCTCACTGGTGAAAGAACACTCATCTCCAACTTCAAGCGGGAGGAAATTTGCTTGCAGGAGTAAGTTGCGGTGAACTACTTTCACATGTCCCGAGCTGGTGTTCCTGACATGGTAGACATGGCACCTGGGGTCCTTAGATTCCACAATGTAAGGAGTAGATTCCCACTTGTCTGCCAGTTTCCTGCGTCCACGTTCTCCCTTGTTTGCCAAAAGGACTTGGTCTCCTACCTCAATGTCGCAGCCTTTGATTCTCCGATTGTACAATTCAGCTTGATGACGTTGACTATCCGTTGCATTCGCTTGTGCAACCAACAAAGCTTCCTTCAAGTCATCTCTCATCCTCTTGACAAAGCTGTCATAATCCACATGATTATTGTCTCTTTCAACGTTATGAAACATAACGTCAACCGGTAGACGTGGAATTCTTCCAAACATGAGGTAGAATGGTGCGTAGCCCGTGGACTCATGGGCTGTACAGTTGTATGCGAAAGTCAAGGTCTGCAACACTTGAGGCCACCTCTGCTTAGCTCTGGGGGGTAAAGCTCTGATCATGCCACCTAACGTTCTGTTAAAGCGCTCAGCTTGACCGTTTCCCATCGGATGATATGCTGTGGTTCTTGACTTCATGACTCCAGCTACCTGCATGAGCTCTTGAATCAGCTGGCTCTCGAAATTAGCACCTTGATCCGAGTGTATCCTCTCTGGGAATCCATATATACAGAAATAACGGTCCCACAGCTGTCGTGCTACCTGCTTAGCTGACTGGTCTCTACACGGGAAGGCATGCGCCATTTTGGTGAAGTGATCTGTTACTACCAAAACATCCACGCTTCTTCCATTCGAATCTTCTGCTGACCAGAAATCCATGCAAACAAGTTCCAACGGCCTCGTGGTTCTAATACTTTCCAAGGGCGCTCTGCCTTCTGGCTCAGGTGTCTTGCTAACCACGCATCGTCTACAACACTTGACATGCTCACGAACATCCTGTTCCATTCCAACCCAAAAGAACCGCTGTCTTGCCAAGTACAGGGTCCTGGCTTGACCTTGGTGTCCAGCAGTGTCATGAACTCCTTCCAGAACATCCTTAATAAGTGATGACGGAACAATGAATTGGTGTCTTTTCTTCCCTGTCAGAAAGTCTTTACTGGCTCTATACAATATGCCATCCAACATCTTCAGTTTCTCCCACTGTTTCAAAGCTTTAAGTACCTTGTATGTCTCCTTAGCACGCTCCCTACGTGAAGGTCTTCTGCCACGGGCCACGTAGACAAGAATACGGGAAAGGGTAGCATCCTCGGCTTGCTTTTCCTGCAAATCCCGGAGGGAGAATGAATGCAAGGGCACTTGACCAGATGGTACTAGCTGTTCCACGTCCTGTGCTAACCAAGAGATCACTCTTCCTTCAGGTCCCTTGTTCCACTCCATGCAGCCAGTCAATAAAGCAGACACTTCCTCACTGCCGAGTGAACGACGCTGCAGATTTTCAAAGGAGGAAGGTTCTACCAAGGCCTGACAGTTATTGCTTAGCCTAAAAGTGTCCTGAATCAAGTCTTCCTTAAGCTGTTCGGCCTCCTTCAACAATGCTCTGTAAGGTTCTTCCACCAATCTCACACTGACCTGTGGATTCACAAACGGCTGTCGGCTGAGCGCGTCAGCCACTACATTTCGGCTGCCAGGTATGTATCGGATGTTAAAATCATAAGGAGCTAACTTGGCGACCCACCTCTGTTCACATGCATCCAACTTGGGCTTTGTCAGGATGTATGTCAGTGGATTGTTATCCGTCCAAACAGTGAATGGGTGACCTTTCAGCCAGTGTCCGAATTTGTCACAAACAGCCCACTTCAATGCCAGGAATTCCAGTCGGTGAGCGGGATAGTTAAGCTGGGCACGGGTAAGTGCTTTGCTGGCAAAGGCTATTGGTCGAGCCTTGCTCCCGTCTTCTGGGGCCTGTGACAGTACGGCGCCCAATCCATCCAAAGAAGCATCCGTGGAAAGAACGAACGGCCGACTGAAGTCTGGATGTGCAAGTACAACCGAATTCAGGAGTGCTGACTTCAGCTGCAGGAACGCTTCTCTGTGCTCCTGCCCCCAATCACTTGGTTTTAACTTTTTGAATGAAGCAGCTCCTCTTGGATTCCCTTTCCTTCCTCTAGGAGCTGCAGTCAACATGAAGAGTGGTTTGGCAATTCTAGAACAGTTCTGTATAAATCTTTGATAATACATCACCATGCCGAGAAATGATTTTATCTTCCGCTGACATGGTGTGACAGCATCATCCCTCATGAGATCCACTTCTCCCATATCACAGATGGCGCTGATTTTGTCGGGATCTGCAGCAACACCGGCCCTGTCTACCACATGACCAAGAAACCTTACACTGCGCCGGAGGAAATAGCACTTCTTTGGAGCTAGCTTCAGCCCATGGGCACTCAGTCGATTGAAGACCATCTCCAATCGTTCCAAAGCTTCCTCCTCACTTGGAGCATACACCAACAAATCATCTAGGTAGCAGAGCAAGGTCAAAAAGTTTTGATCACCGAACACGCCCATCATCAGACGCATAAAGCTTGCAGGGCTGTTACACAGACCCTGTGGAAGCCTGTTGAACTCGTAGAGGCCCATTGGTGTCGTGAAAGCAGTTAGCTTCTTGTCCTCTTCTGCCATTGCAACGTTATAGAAGCCGGACGTCAGGTCCATGGTACTGAATATGGCATTGCCGCCAAGGGCCGCCAGACAATCCGCTTGGTGGGGTAAAGGGTGTGCGTCTTTGATCGTTCGAGCATTCAGCCACCGGTAATCAACACAGACGCGGAGATCACCGCTCTTCTTCCACACTAGCACCAGGGGAGAAGCCCATTCACTCTTGGACTTCCTGATGATCTCTCTTTCCTCCATATCAGTCAACACATGTCGGAGTTTCTGGTAGTGTGCAGGGGGTACACGCCTGTAGGGTAGCCTGAATGGTCTGTCGTCGGACAGGTGGATATGATGGACTATGTCCCTAGCCTTCCCACAATCAAGCTTATCCTTGGAGAACACACTCTCGTACTTCTTGATCAATTGCAGCAATTTGATTTTCCAATCCAGCGTCACTTCACAGGAATCGATGTCCAAATCTTTCAATCCCATTCGCTGTAGATCATTGCTAATGCTGAAGCTTGGGTCAGCTCGTAATGTTTGGTTATGTAATTTGGCTGTCACACCAAGTGACTGCTTGATGTCCCCATCAAGGTCTTCTACAGCCACACATGGGTAGACATCGGCCAGTTTTGTGTTCCGTTTAAGAGTTATGGGCGAGTGACCTGCGTTCAAAACCTTAACTGGCACCCATCTGTCCCCTGTCATGGTAGCTATGACTCTACCAATAATTACCTCCTTCTTGTGGGTCTGTGCTCTTGGTGGTTCGATGACGATGGTACTTCCTTCAGACACTGGGGAGGTCACCGGTAACTTAGCCCACACCAGATGTTCATGCTCTGGAAGTAGCGTGACAGCACGGGCCAGTTTAGCAGTTCCAATGACATCAGGTATTTCACTTCCTTTCCAACGATTGAGGCCAGACAGCATGTTCATGAAATGGGAAACCTCTGGGCTCCCTGGGGCCTCAGGCTGTGCGACACAGCGCCAGTAAGACGACATCTGCTTCATTTGAGACTGTAGGTACTTGATGACATTCGTGCCCAAAATCAGCTCATCCTGCTGTCCGGGTACTACTAATGTGGGCACGCAGACTGTGTGACCATACACTTCCATATCTACATCATGCACCTGCTTAGGACGGACTTGGACACCTCCACAGCCTACAAGGACAACATCAGTAGGTACTGTACTCTGGGCTGTGATCAACCCTGCATCCAGCAGTCTCTGTTCAGCCTCTTCGCTCATAGTACACGCCATGGATCCACTGTCCAGCAGAGCATGCAATGAGACTTTCTTTTCCACAATAACATCCACATAGAACAGACTGTCTACTTTGTCCAATTTCATTACGTTCTGAAACACCACCATCGTGTGGTCGGGAGTAGCTGCAACCATTTCTTCAAACTCAGACATGGCATCACCAGTATTGAGGGTCCCTTTTCCTGTACTCACATTGTCCCCTCCCGAATGTGAGTAATTCAGTTTTCCTGGTTCTGTGATCGATTAACAGACTGGACAGCGCGTTTAGTTGTCCCAGGGCAATCCCTTCGTTGATGTCCAGTTTCAAAGCAGACGAGGCATCTCTTCTCCTTCATACAGTGTGTACGAGTGGAATGTGACTTATCACTACACACCTGGCAGGTAGCACGCTGGTCCCACGAGAAGGATGAGGGCCTGGCTGGAGCAACAGTGGGGAACTGGCTCGTTCTTTCGAGTACCTTCTCTAACATGTCGAGAACACGCTCCAGCGTACCTGACTCTGTAACAGCACTTCCACTTGTCTTGGCATCACTTGACTTGACTGGGACACACTGCGCTACATTAGCGTGAGCATACCCACCATCGCTGGTGGCAGCCGGGTCAGTGACGGCCATGGCAGTAGCCACCTGGAATGAGCGAGGCTTGTGCATGCCTAGAAGAAGCTTCTTTGCTTGGATCTCTCTCTGATTCTCGTCAATGGCTTCCTGCACCTCGATCACAGTCCATTTACCTATGGGTTTGCACTTGAACACACTAGAAAGTTCGACATCTGGGCAGTTTCTGATGAACATCATCGCTATTTCAGCATCCATATTCTCCATTCTGCTTCCTTGTTGGTCCAAATATTTGCTGGCTATTTCAGCTGCTGTGTTCAGCCTCACCCAGTAGTCAACAGGGGTCTCTTGAGCAGTGGGCAGTGTAGAATAGAAGTCGGCCAACGGTAGGCATGACACTGGAGTTTCGCTAAAGTAGCGTCTCAAGGTGCAGTAAATTGCTTCGGGGTTGACAGTAGCATTATGTGAATTGTTACTTTTGAGAGTTACCTTGACAATGCTCTTTGCTCTGCCCATCAGGTGTTCCAGAATCTCATCGATTTTTTCAGGTTGTGCACACTCTTTCTTTCGCAGGTACGCTTCCATCTGGTCGATCCATTCTTGGATGGAGCAGCTGTCTCTTCCATCACCACGGAAGATGGGTGGCTCTTTCACTTTGGATTTAACAATCAAGCTGACTTGAGATAAATCAAGGGTTTTACTGGCAGGTTCGGTTCTAGTGTCACCCAGCGGTGGTGACTGGCATGACTGCACGGGGGTCTGACTAGCTAACAACCGATTAATGACAGAGTCTCCAATCAGGTCACATAACTGTTGTGTGGCAAAATCATTGCTAATAGCTGGAGTGGAGAACCTGGGTCTAGCAATAGGTGTCTCAGTGCATGGTTGTGTGTCACCTACTGGTGAAGTATGGACCTCTGTGGGATGACTAATGCCTGGCGATCCCACCCCTAAAAATCTAGGTAACCCTCGGCCACGCCCCAAACCCAACATGAGAGCATCAGATACTTCTAACCTATCACTGGACATATTGGGTTGATATTACACAATGGATGATAACCAAATAAAAGAAGGTTCACTATGTACACAACACCACTATTAGAACTGATATGCAGCAGACCGTAACACAGTAGGTTCGGAACACTTCTGTCTTGGTGCTTCCAGCTTCACCAGCATGCACTCGGTCCCGGCGATCGGCGATGGCTGATCAGGTGCATCCGGGTCACGGCACCAGTTTTATGTAACGGATGTACACCAGCATCCAATCACCCATGCACATCAGTTGGTGTCAGAAGAGAGATTTTATTTCCCTCTCTGCTCCCGCAGCACACTGAGGCAACTGCCCGTCAATACAACTTGTAAAATATGATTAAATAAAAAACCAAAAAATAAATAAATAAACCCACCACATGAATTCAACCAGTAACTCAGTCATTAAATGACATATATTAAACTATTTACAGGTGAGCCAACAGTGACATTAAACAACAGTAAAACAACAGTAAAATACAAAAATACAATTTAAAAAAAGAAAATGACGATCGTATAGTGGCTACGTTACATACATTTCACATTTAACATACCTGTGGGAACACAGCAGGGTACAGTCAGTGGCTAACGATCACACGCGTCACGGCCCTCCTCTCATCCTACGAAACACATGCTTCTGCTAACACGTGGCGGCAAATAAAATTTCTTTTTTTTCTTTTTTAGAACCGCGCGTGCGGCACAACGCCGCACGCGCTTATAATACACAGCATAATACCAACAACATGACATAACTTTAATAACTTTAATACACCTATATACAACACATGATATGGAGAACACTGCACGCGCGTCTCACCCCTCTCTGCTCCCGCAGCACACTGAGGTAACTGCACGTGAACGTGAGCTATACAGTGCGCCATTAATGTAACCCTGACCACACAAACAATGTGGAACCAAAATTTTCGTTCCCACCCACAAATACACAAAAAAAACACATGAACACCGTAGCTTACAATTACAATAAGTTTTGTTGGAGTTCACGACATACATAACATAACATCTTACATAACATCCCGGCCACACTAGCTTTACATAGTGAACACAAAGTTGCCTCCATATTCCAGCACCTCCAAAGTCTCCATTTAAAAGTCATGTAAATTACAGCCTGAACTTGATGGGGCCCATTTTACACACTCTTGGGCTCACTTGAAATTGCAGAAAGAAACACTGTTAAGGGTTTTCAGGTTAATCATAAATTTAGTTTAACAATATTTTTATAAATTTGACTTTTGAGGATTTTTTTTTCTTCAAATTTGCACAGATTTATTCCCATTGTTAAACAAAAAAACATGTGAGATGCTGTCACACAACAGGCTTGTTTGGACAGTTTTCTAAAAATATTTATAGAAACATATGTCCATAAATATGTCTTTTTGTATTACAATTAAAGAACCACATTATTTATTTGGGGTAGTAGAGCACTTTCTCTCCTTCAGGGACAGTCCTCTATACACTGCAACACACCACACCAACATCTCACTTCCATCTCAGGACACTATTTTTGTGTGGTAATCATGCAACATAAGAATTTACATAAATACACAGAACAAGAAAGAGCAGCTTGGTAGTTCTCTGTATTGTGGACGAGAGAAACTAACAACCTAAAGTGAAGTGATTGTCACTTGTGGTACACAGCAGCTCAGCACACGGTGCACACAATTAAATTTGTCCTCTGCATTTAACTCATCACCCTGACTGAGCATTGGGCAGCCATGACAGGCACCCAGAGAGCAGTGTGTGGGGATGGTGCTTTTGTTCAGTGGCACCTTGGCGGATCGGGATTTGAACCGGCAACCTTCTGATTACGGGGCCGCTTCCTTAACCGCCCCAAAGTACCCTTTTTGTTGGTGTGTAATTTCTCAATCCCCATGCTTTGCAACACATAAATCTTATCTAGAAAACAGAACCATAAAAGAAAAGGTTGTCAAAATAGTCAGGTAGGGTTAGGTAGCAAGTTACAAGGAGAATTATCCTGATAAAGTGGTCAGTGAGTGTACAAATAAATGCCAGGATCAGACAGACATAATATGAAAGACAAAAACCAGCATTTAATTATTCAGCAGGTTTCAGGATAACATGCATATCTATAAATGTTCAGTAGCAAAGTCAATAGCAAAAATCTTTAGAGCTCCCTTTAAAATTGTCAAGCTTTTAATAAAGATGTAGTGTATTGGATGTGTTCACTATGATTAGTTTGCCAATCAGAATTTAACAAAGCACAGTTCATTTATCTGGATATTTGGTTTTGCAGAGGACATAGATGAGAGGTGAGTTTTATTATGAGGACAAAATTTTTCAATTTGTATATTGGGTTTACATATTTTATTCCTCTGTCCTTTCAACTTAATGGTCATATAAAATGTTTGGGGTCCCTCTTATTATTATTATTATTATTTTAAATGGAATGTTAAAATAGGAACTTACTTTTAATATATATCAAGCCTTATGGAAACAGTAGTGTTTCAGTAGTGACAGTTTATTTGCATTAATCGAATTAGACAGGTGTATAAATCTGGGCACCCCAACTAAGAATTTACATCAATACTTAAATGATCCTCCTTTTGCAATATAAGATCCTCTAGATGCCTTTAATAGCCTTTGATGAGTGTCTGGATTCTGGGTAGAGGTATTTTGGGCCATTCTTCCACACAAAAGTCACATTTGATGGTGCTGCTGAGTATGGACAGCCTGCTTCAAGTCAGGGGATTGTGACGGCCATTCCAGAACATTGTACTTATCCCTCTGCATGAATGCCTCTGTAGATTTCATGTCATTGTCTTGTTGGAATATTATCACCTTCATCAATTCATCTTGGAGACGAAGGCTTGAACAATTCGTTGATATTGGGTTGAATTCATCCAACCCTTGACCTTAACAAGAAGCTCAAGTAACCACACAGTAGGTTTACAGGAGGTAGCAAGTATTTTGTTTTTGGAATCAGGTGTTCTTCTTACACCATGCATCCGTCCAAAGCTCTTTGTTCCAAAATGAATCTGGTTTGTATCTGGCTAAATGAGCTTTTGCATGCAAAAATCAGCTCTGTTTGAGGTGTGAGTGCAGACAGGGCATCTTTCTCATCACCCTGCCATACAGATGTTCTTTGTGCAAATTGTGCTGAATTGTAAAACGATGAACAGATACATCTGCAGTGAGATGTTCTTGCAGGTCTTTGGAGTTGACTAGCTTGTCTGTAACCATTATTACAATCCTCCACATGTGCCCTGCCAGCCCTGGATTTAATAGCCATTGTGACTGTGGCCTTCCATTTGCTGATTCCATTCCTTACAGTTGAGACTGTACATGCACAAGCAATAAAGGCCTTTGTGGCCATTTTCCTTTTTTGGTCACTGGTTGGTGACAAAAACACTAAGGGACAAATCAATAATTTGAAAAATTGGGGTAATATCCATTGTAGGATGTATCTGTGCTCATTAATGCTGTACTTAAGGTCCATGATTGGTTGAGCACTGTGCGGTGCACCCACGGGACCACAACTGCATGCTCTACATTACAGAAGTTTGCTTCACTTTTTTGACTACAGTTATTTTCTGACAGGTTTTAGACATGGTCTGAATTTGCACATTGAATTCTCTGCAACATTCCCAAATGTGTCCACATGACTGTGTATTATGTTGCTTAAGCTGTAGGATGTATTTGAATGCTTTACAAATAAATAAATGAAAAGTACAAAAACTACAGGAAACATAGGAGGAGACGGGATTGTGTGCTCAGTGTTCTTGTCAAGAATAGGTATTGAGGAACCGAGATCTCATGTATGTATGTTATGTAATTGCAGCAGTAAAATACTTCTCAGGTTTTGGCTGTTTAGTGAGTGGTATTGAAGTTTCTTGTTTTTGTCTATTTATTTTTTTAACCCCTTTCTGTGAATCTTTGGCTTCATGGAAACTGCTTCAATGTTTATGCAAATTATTATACTTTAATAATAATATCTAATACAAAATTTGGACTTTGGCTCATTTTTTGTGAAGAACACACTGTACGCCACTCTCTTTGCTGGAACCGCAAATATATGAACACTCCTGAGCATGTACTAGTCCTTACACTGGTGAACAAGCACCATGCAATATTATACCACTTTGAAAACTCAAAAGTGTCTCATGACCTTGATACCTGTTCTTAAAGTACCTTAAAATCCTCCAAAGTAAGTGCAACCTCAGGCAACATGGGCAACTGAAAGAAGCAGGCATGTCCAGAACGCAAGAGCTGAGATGGTCTTCTCAGAACTGCATCTGCAAGCAAGAAGAAAGAAAAAGCTAAGCAAATTACAGGCTGGGGTGGCTTGGGTCTATGCTTGGGTCATGACGTGGTTACCCAGCCAGGCAGCAGGATGGGGTGCATTCATAATGACCAAGCGCTGGACCATATCTGGCCTCTCCAGGGCAAAGTGCCAGGCTAACATGCCTCCCCAGTCGTGTCCAACCAGAACACATCTGGTGTGACCTGCGGACGGGGACACATCAATGTCCACTCTGAAACGCACTCCTCTGCCTATTCTCCTACAACTGTGTGCAATACCTAGGCCATCAACCATATCCCTTATGTCATACAACAGCTTTTCCAGGGAGTAGTCATCTAGCGCAGATGGGGCATCGGAATCTCCACAGCCCCGTAGATCCATTGCCACGGTGTGGTACTGGTTACTGAACTCACACAGCTGGTAACGCCACGAATACCTGGAGGTGACATACATCACGACTACAATATCAGAATGAAAGACACACACAAAAGAATCCACGTAGACCTCAGTCACCAGTTCTCTGGGAATCCATGGAGGAAGAGCATCAGGGTTTTTTTGTTGTGACCCTTGGTTACATAGTGAAAGTTCAGGCCTGAGCTCTGTGAAAAGAAGAGAGCATTTAGAGGTACAGTGTTTAGAATTTAGCGACATCTGCTGGTTTCCACAGTTAACTGCAGATTGGGCCCACTGCTGAAATAAGTTTGGGCACCCCTGCGGACTAAAGATGGCACATTTCATTAATATTGCAAGCATTTATTACATTTCAGTTCTATTTTAAGCGTGGTAATTTTTAATACCAAAAAAGGAAATGTGCCTAAAGTACAGTCAGTTTTCAGTAATAGCCAGTAATTGGCAAATATCACAACTTTTAAACACTTTATTTAGTCACTTTATTTAGTCAGCTGTGCTGATCTCTTATGCTCTTTCCACAGACTATCAATGATCTTTGAATGACACCATTTTGTTTGGGGACAGTAAGGGCAATGCCATGGCAAAACCTCATTATCTTTTTTTTTTCAAACATACCTTTCCACCTGATCTTTCCTTATTTTAACTGTGAACAAGCCATGGCTCAGTCAGCATTAAACACAACACAAGTAATACATAAATTAAAATGTGAAAAACATACATTTCCCTAGACTAGGGAAAAATCGTTGCTCTGCAAGTGAATAAATGATGACAGGTCATTTTAATTAGCTGAGACAAATTTGGTCATAAGTTTAAAGAAACAATGTGCAACTGTAAAGAAAGGGCATTGAAGTCTTTGGAAGATGGTTATAATTAGAGTCTACACCCACGTGAGCTGGGTCGTGAAACTGGCTGCCACCACCAACCTTTTGCCCAGTTTTTGACTTTATATCTGACTCCTTTACATCTGGGTCTGTTTCATGTTGCAGATTAATGATGTTTGTAATTTAGAGCCATTTAAAAAAATGGGTTTGTTTTGTTTAACTGAGAATGAGACAATAAAATATAATAAACAATGCAAATAAAAATATGACCTGTGCATTAGAAGCACAGTGTGTCAATAAATACAGGATAACAAGAAAGGACAGAGGGTGACAATGAAATACATATAGTTACCCACCCTGCCCCTCAGAAAACCATGTCTGCCCAGTGCTGGGTCCCGTAGGCAGGCTGGTGGGTGCTTGCGGACAGTCCACTGGAAGGTTCCATAGGGATCCACGAGTCCCTTCCAGGCAATTCGCAGTATTACCAGGAAAGCGGTTCCACAAGCTGTGCCATAAACGACGAGCCAGTAAAGCAAACACAGCAGCCATAGAGACAACCGTGACGGTATTAAGAGAAGTGACAAAAAATTTCTCATTAAAATAATATATTCCTTTCAATTCAGCAGTGAGCTGGTGTGTAGCGATTTGGACAACAGACTGTGCAGAAATTCATATAACTCAATCTAAATAAAGCTGCAGGGGCTTTGTGTCATAAAACTGGCTTCCATACAGTATTGGGTTTCAGTGGTGGTCAGACCAATCAGAAGCGTTTTAGTCAAAGGAGATGGTCTTCAATTCAGTTCCACTGATTTCTGTGGTAGACAGCAAAGTTTGCATATATACTAAAAGTTAGAGCTCTTGCTGGAGGAATACACCTTGCAATTCAATGTGTTTAATACATTAAAAAATGGTTGCATATTGAATTTGAAATTGTTTTGCCAAAGGCTTAAAATATGAGTCTTTTTTCCCCACATAGCTTTTTCCCATTAGACATTACCTGGTAGCTCCCTTAAAACTTACTGTTGATCCTCCACCAGTCTTTCCTTGCTTTGATCTTCAACTACAGCGGTGTGAAAAAGTGTTTGCCCCCTGCTTACCCCATGTTAAAACATAACTAGACAGCGATTCATCATACCTGTAGCCACACCCGTTTTGAATCAAGAAATCACTTAAATAAGACTTGCCTGACAATGTCATGTAGACCAAAAGATCCTCATAAGCTAGACATCATGCCGAGACACCACATTTCTGAAAAATAGCATCATACGATCTGTAAAATATCTGGGGCTGTTTTGCTGCTTCAGGACTTGGATGAATTGCTGTGATAAATGGAACCATGAATTCTGCTGTTATACCAAAAAATCCTGAAGGAGAATGTTCGGGATCTCAAGCTGAAATGAACTTGAGTTCTGCCGCAGGACAAAGATCGGGAAAAATGATCCACAGCAGCAAGTCCACCTCTGATTGGCTGATGAAAAACAGAATGGAGAATTTGGAGTGGCCTAGTAAAAGTCCTGACCTGAATCCTATTGAGATGCTGCAGCATGACCTTAAAAAGGCGGTTCGTGCTGGAAAACCCTCCAATGTAGCTGAACTACAACAATTCTGCATAGATGACTGGGGCAAAATTATTGCAAATGCTTGATTACAATTGTTGCTAATAAGTGTGGCCAGGTTTAGGCTTTGACACACAAGGCCATGCAGATTTGAAATCAATTGTCCCCCCTAAATAATAAAATCCTTCACTTAACTGTATTTGGTGTTTACTTGTGTTGTCTTTGACTAATATTTAATATTATTTGATGAGTTATTTAAATTGAACTAACATGGTAAAAAAAAGTAAGAAATTAAACTGTATAACTTCATCCTGACAGACATTATAAACCTCTTATTAAATTATGTGTAGAACCAACTCTAATGTGTCAGTATGTTTTATATCTCAAACATTTTATGAAGTAGCTCTGCACAACTCTTCGTCTTCCTCTGCTTATCCGGGTCCGGGTTGCGGGGGCGTCCCAAGTAGGGAATCCCAGACAGCCCTCTCCCCAGCTTCCTCCACCAGCTCCTCCGGCAGGACCCCAAGGCGTTCCCAGACCAGACTGGAGATATAATTTCTCCAGCATGTCCTGGGACGACCCGGGGGCCTCCTGCCGGCACAACTACATATCAAATTCAGATCCGTTTGTCTAACGTGGCTTTGTCACTGTGTTCATTGCATGGCCAAATAACATCTTTGGCTAGGTGATAGATTGGCTCACAGCAAACAGAAATAAATTCTGATGGCGAAAATGGCCATGAATACAGAGAAGGAATGTGGGTGGAATACTGGTGCACACTGGAAGGGTTCTTTCTTGGTACTACCACACGGGTTTCAGTAGATGGCAGCAATGCTACAACTTCAGTGAGGAGCAAAGTCATCCATTTAGAAAGAAATACATAGAGAAATATATATAACAGAATATTTCATATCCGTGAGCACAAAGATTAATTACGGCATTTACTGTGTTTGATCCAAGGTAACAGTTAAAAAACAGTTGATTGATATATTGAATGATGATTTCTACTTTTAGAAAATAGGGACATTGCACAAAACATGGAATGTATAGAAATCGAACGAGAATTGCTGGTGTCTTCCCATTGTAAGTCGCTTTGGATAAAAGCGTCTGCCAAATAAAGTAAAGTAAAGTAAAAAGAAAACAAATAGGAAAGAAAAAGAACAAGTGAGACTTTTGTAGTCGTGCTTTCGCAAAACATCCATAAACCAGCGACTTCCTCAAATACAACTTAATATAATATCTTCGATGTTATCTAGTTTGGATTTTACATATCTAGTTTACATTTAAGGCATTTGTCAGATGCCCTTATCCAGAGCAACTTACAACGTGCTTCCATGTTACAATATTTGAAGTGATCAATTCTGGATCACTAGGTCACTTTTATTCACTCTGTTGTACTCTCTATACATAAGTCAGACAATAAGAAGGTTACAAGTTAATCTAAATATTCTCTAAAGAGGAAGGTCTTGAGCTGCTGTTTGAAAATGTTCAGTGACTGAGCTGTTCTAACCTCAAGGGGAAGTTCATTCCATCACCAAGGGGCAGAGACAGAGAAGAGTCAGTGGGGCAGTGGTGGCCTAGCGGTTAAGGAAGTGGCCATGTAATCAGAAGGTAGCCGGTTTGATACCTGATCCACTGCTCCACACTGCTCCCCGGGCGCCTGTTATGGATGCCCACTGCTCACTCAGGGTGATGGGTTAATTGCAGAGGACAAATTTCACTATGTGCACCATGTTCTGTGCTGCTGTGTATCACAAGTGACAATCACTTCACTTTTACTTTTAAAAGATGAGTGTCTTCCTTGTACCTTAGGAGATTGAGGGACCAGGCGAGCAGTACTGGAGGCTCTGAGAAATATGTAAATATGTAAAATTTTGTTTTTAAATGACTGAAAAAAAATCAGCTCAATTTTTTTTCTACTTTTATGTTCCCCCTTTGTCACTTATGAATTCAGGATGAGAAATATTCTGGACCACTCTGCCTTAGCTTGAAATAAAATCTGCAAGGCTAACACAATCAGCAAATTAGTCCAATTTTGACAGACCTCATGAATATTTCCGAGTTGGAATATTGTTTACATCACAATTTTATTTCAGGTCAAACTTTTTTTTTTTTTAAGTTTCTTGTTTATTTGGATGCACGCAAAGAGCAGCCAATTAAATGTAAGTAAGAATGTACATACTGAGTAAAAAAAATGGCAAATTTATTTACAGTGATGAAAGGTCACTGTTACATAACGATATGTTTGCACGTCCGTGACAACTATCTTTTTTTATTCTGAGAACTAATTGCAAGTCGACGTTTCTCTCTCTCTTTTTTTTTGTTGCGGGAACAAACCCCCCCCCCCGGAATATTGTTTCTGATAAATATGACAATTTATGAGTCGGCAGGTTGAACTCGTGCCGCTCGTCGGGCGCGCGCCGCGCACGTGTTTTATTGCGCCGCTTGCAGCGCGCGCTCCCCGCCATTGTGCTGTCGCGCTGACGTTACGGCGCGTTGGTCCTGCGCGTGACGTCACCGACGTCGAGAGGCGTTCGTCCCGGATGGTGGGAAAGAAAGGGCCCGCGCGCCTTGGCAACCGAATTAATCAGGTAAATAAACGCGACTCCGCGCCGCGGTCCTATTTTCACCGCCGGCCGGCCACGTTTTGGGCTTCGGCGCGGCGACGCGGGCGGAACTGGGGCCGTCGCCTCGCGCGCCATCACGGCGCGAGAAGACGTAACGGAGGCCCGTTGTCGGGCCACCGACACCAGTGGCTAGTTAGCGCCGTGGGGCATAAATTCATCCGCGTGTCGTTTGTCAGCGCAATTGCGGAATTGTGTTGCACTTCTGGAGCGTATTTATGGGAGTTTGGCGCGTTTCGGTCATTTCGTTTGGTTAATGGAGGGTTTGCAATAGACACAGCGCGGGAGCTTGTTTATTATCCGGCCGTGTTCCTTACGGCTAACGTGCCAAGTTAGCTAGCTAGACGGCTACGTTTTCCTGGGATCGCGGAGGGACGTTGGTCAGCGCGACCGGTACGTGCAAAACCTTACGTTTGTCCTTTCGGGAATACGCAGGAAATTTCATGTGGTATTCTGGCATGGCACTTACGCGGACCAGCAATCTTTATGGCGTCCGTTTAATCGGCAGATTTGCGCCTCCCTGAATTGGCACCACGCGCAAATTGTTTTTTTTTACTTGCTTTGACTTGGATTTGTCGTGGTCCTTGAGTTACTGCCCGTGCGGAGCGCGATCCATAAGGATATACGGGCGCCTCATGTACGCAATGATTTACGCGCTGAATGCCGTGTTGCCAAATATGTGAACAAGTCGTCGCAGATGCACACCGAAAGTTGCGGAAGATTGACGTGCATTCTCCCCCAAATCAACCCCTCCAGATCAGTATAACACTATTTTATGCTTGTTCTGCTGCTGGCCCCATTCGTTTTAGCGATCTAGTTTGTCGTTCTGATAAAGGCTTTCTGTGTTGGTCTGGCAACCACGGCAGAAGACGCTGCTGACGTAATTAGCCGAGCGAGCTAGCTCGGGCTACTTCGAGTCCTCGAAGTGTTGCCGCGCAGAGCCGCAGATTAAAACACCGCGCGTAGTCTTCGCGGCGACGTTTTCCCCGCCGTGTGTGTGTGTTGGGCTTCCCCTGAAAACGTTATCCGAACTGTGTGTCCGCCAGCGCTGTTCGGGTCTTTAAACAAGGACCCAGCGCTGGCCGCAGTCGCCATTTTGTACGCTCCCCGGAGGACTGGCGAGGAGGGGAGAGTTGTTTGCGCGCTGTTAAAGAATCGACTGTAAGGACCCAGCAACGTTGCTGCGAATATGAAACCGAATGCTCACGCGTCTGATTCCGTCCGGAGACGAACACGGGCGTTGTGGTGTGTGTGTGTGTCTGTGGGCATTTTTGAGCTACCTGAGGTAGCACCTCAGCGTCTCGGTTTAGCAAAGGGGCTCAGTTGACCTCATTCCTTTCTGAATTTATGCTCTGAAAGAGTTTGTTTGGAATTCCCAAGCCAATAATTGATATAAATGCTGTTGCTTTGCTGGAGCTGGGGATATTTTTTTCTTTAAATATCAGCACAAGTAAAAGTCCATCAAAGCTACTAATTTTACGATTGGTTTTCTAGTAAACACAATATACACTAACTTTGCAAAAAACACGTATAAAATAAAAAAATCGACTTTTCCACCAGTTGTAGTTCTTTTTGCTTTGTCAGCAATAATAATACCATGTAAAAGGTGTCCATAATTCAGTGTTTGATTTGCCTCCTCCCCTGACTGGTCCAGGCTTCGTTTTTTAACTAGTTTGACTAATTAGAACGTAACTGTTTATGTATCGCTTTTTAGCTCACATTTTAAAAAAAAAAAAAAAATGCATTTAGCTGTAAAAAGTTTTTTTCCCTTTTACTTTGTGATATCTACATGACTAACATTGGTTATGGGAGCAATGGCAATTTTCTGAAAGGCCTTAATTCTCAGAGAAATGCTTACGTAATTAAACTTAATGCCTGCCAAATGTTAATGTGTGGCGAGTTGTCAGTAAAACAGGTTGCGAAGTTGTTGCTTTGTCATGGTTTTGGACAGCCTCGTAGACTAATCATTGATATGTATGGTGGCGTAAAGTGGACAAACGAGTTATTTATGTAGAAACAACATTATGTAACAAATTATTATTATTATTTTATATATATATTTATATTTCTCTCCTTTGTATATTTACCGATAAAAGTGACTCATGGTTTAGATGTCTTTTAAGCTCCCCTCTTCACTTAATGCTTGAATTTGCATGTTGTCACAGTTTAATTAAATTGACTATAATTATAGTACCTGTCTCAGTGGCACCACTGCCCATTGCCATCTTTTTGTTTTTGTTCATATCCCTCCATGTACAAGCCTCCAAATGTTCTCATTCATTTTCATTGGTATATAAAGGACTCATTCTAAGGCTGTGAGAACCCAACAATGTATGATTATATTTGACAATCAATAATTAATTCATAATTAATTGTTTTTGTACATTACAAAGATGTTATCTACAGTCGTGACCAAAGTTTTGACAATGAAACAAATACATAGCGTTTAATTGCCTATGCTTGTGAGCATAAACTCCAGAAAAGGCAGAGACGCTCTTTGCCATGAAAATGAACTCAATCCCCAAAAAACTGCATCTCAACTCTGCTTCAAAAGGACCTGCTGAGATCATTTCAGTGATCCTCTCTTTAACACAAGTGAGAATGTTGACCAGCACAAGGCTGGAGATCATTCTGTCAAGCTGATTGAGTTAGAAGAGCAGACTGGCGGCTTTAAAAGGAGGGTCATGCTTGAAATCATTGTTCTTCCTCTGTTAACCATGGTTACCTGCAAGGAATATGTGAGGTCATCACTGTGTTGCATAAAAGTTCACAGGCAAGAATATTGCTGCTACTAAGATTGCACCTAAATCAACCATTTATCAGATCATCACAAACTTCAAGGAGAGAGCTTGCTCAGGAATGGCAGCAGGCGGGTGTGAGGGCATCTGCATGCACAGTGAGGCGAAGACTTTCAGGATGGCCTGGTGTCAAGAAGGGCAGCGAAGAAGCCTTTTCTCATCAAGGACAGACTGACATTCTGCAAAAAGTACAGGGATTGGACTGCTGAGGACTGGGGTAAAAACTTTTCCTTTCCAATTTTTGGGGGCTGGAATCATCTGGAAAAATGATCGAGTAGAAAAGGTGAGCGCCACCATCAGTCCTGTCTCGTGCCAACAGTAAAGTATACTATTCATGTGTGGGGCTGCTTCTCATCCAAGGAAGTGGGCTCACTCACTCACAATTTTGCCTATAGAACACTAATAAAGAATGGTACCAAAACCTCCTCCGACTGCAACTTCTCCCAACCATCCAAGAATGTTTTGGTGGTGAACGATGCATTTTCCAGCATGATTGAGTACCGTGCCATAAGGCCAAGTTATTACTAAATGGCTGAGGGAACAAAACATTGAAATTTTGGGTCCATGGTCAAACTTGTGGTCAATCCTCATGAGTTGGTTGGACAAATTCTCCCAAACTCCAAGCAGTGATAAGGAAGGAATGGGTCTCCATCGGTCAGGATTTGGCCCAGAAGTTGATTGCAGTTCGCCCTGGCATGCTGTCAGAGGTCTTGGGGGGGGGGCTTTAGGTGCTTTGTATACTTTTATATGTTAACTTGATCTCCTGACAAACTATCTGCCTCTTCACACCCAGAAAGCAAAATCTAGTTGACTATCTATAAGGATAAAGCAATTTTCAATTGCTTTATTCTCATTCACATAGTATTCCTGTTCATATTATTGCTTTACCTACATGTAAACAATATACACTTGTTGCTGCTGTCATGTCATTTCAATAGACTGCCCCGCCTGTTCGTATGTGTGCTGACAATGCTTAGTGGTTTATTTGTGTGTGTGTGTGTGTATGTCTACACACACCTTTGCAATTTCACAACAGTGAGAAAAGACTTGGGGGTTACCTTTTTTCTGATGGGGTTTCATGCATTTAAATAATGATTTGAAGGTTCATTGTTGAATTACATGACTCTAATGACATTGTTTATGGAAAATAGCACTTACTGTTTGTTTGAAATAGCTGATATTAATCTCATTAAATTCTGAACCTTGTACTTTTTTTTTGTACTTTTGCATCGCCAGGCATCTAGTTCAATGGCCAGTGACATCCTCGCCAGCATGCACTATTTACTAACCAGTTATTAATTCCCATCCCTTGGTGTGAATGTGTACATGTTAGATTGACAATGTGTAAATGTTTTAAAAGATCACTGCTGCATATTGATGAGCGCAGGCATAAAGTCTTTTTCTCCCCTTTGGGCCGCAGCAGTTAATTGTCTCAGATGGCTACTCAGTCCAAAAAGCTGTGTGTCTGACTGGCAGGCTGCATTTTCCTCTTTGCTGTTCTAGATAAGCAAATAGTAGCCCCTCCCTCTTCATTTATCCAAAGGTCAGATGCAACAGGTTCTTGGGGTACTGTGATTATAGATGGGGTATGGCTATTTAAAAAATTTCAGTGGTAGCTCATAACTGGGTTTTTGACTTCTGGATTAATTCGATTTTTGAGCTCCATATCTTAAGTAAATGCCACTTCTTGTCTTACTCTGTACAATGTGAAAAAGACAATCACTTTGTTTTGCCGCTAGCGTCTCTTAGGCTGGGGTCACATGAAAGTGATGAAGGTTTCAAAGGAGGCGTTTCCTGTTGACTGCAGAAATGTACTGTGGATCCATTGCACAGGGCATGAATATAGCATATATTTATATAAAGTTAAGTCAAAGAGCAAGTGGCAGCTGATAAATTCTGTTCATCTGTTTCCTAGCACGAAGGATGATTGGTTGCGGCGTCGCTCCCTAAACGGCAACCGATTGGTCGGGTTATGCAGACTAGTCATCCAAATCACTTCCAAATGACTGTGGGGACAGGGGTTTTGAGGACAGATAATTTACTAGTTCTGGGCAATATAGCAAATTTTGACAGACTAAAACCAAAGAAGCCAGAGAAACCATGTTATTACCATATAATAGCATGACGCTCGCTGCCTTCCTTGGCTCCATTTTCTGCCGTTTTCGCTTTTATGCAGTGAACTACATCACGTGGTCTTGCCTGCATTGCTTCTGTGATCCAGCGCCTCAGCAACCCAGACATCCCAACCAGCAAAAACCTTCATACCTCAGTTTATTAAAAGCCTGCCTGCACTGAAATCTTATTGGTCAGATTTAGCTAGAAATCTGGCTAGAATGGGCTACGTGAACAGGCAACACACAGTGATCCACACATACAAACGTTTGCTCACTCTCACTCACTCATTCAGTTCTATTTGCGCTACTCTCAAGTGTGTAATGTATTTGCTACTGTCTTGCCTGCATGCTCTTGTTTGCTTGCTCTAGTTTCTGGAGTATTTTTTTTTCCAGTTTGCCAGCTTGAGGTAGCCGCTATCAATATGCGGGACTCCCAGAACTCTGTGAGAATTGAGATCTGGCAGCTGCATGTCTCCATTTAAAAGTAATGTAAGTACACTGAAAACATGCTAAATATTATCATGGTTGAGAAAAATGCTCGAAGCTGATCGCGAACTTTGATCATGATTGTATAATCGCCAGCCCTACATCAGACTGTCAGCTGGGTTCAGAATGGGTGTAGAGGTTTGAAAAGATGACCTGAAGCACATTTTTATTATTGTGATTTTCTGTTCTGTTGAGATGACAACATTGCACAGAACCGGGCAAAAAAAAATCAATCTTAAGTGCTGCAAACAAAAATGATTGAAATCAAGACATTGATCAAGGGCCGACCATGCACTTTCATCAATGAATAACCCATGTGTTTTTTGCACTCGCCATGGATAATTGTGTACTGAAGCAGTGCAAAGTGCATTGGTAGTGAAACTGTTCTAATGAAGTGTGTGGTGTTACACAGAAGTAAAGACCTTTGACTCTTTCTATGTATTGTGGTTTTGTTTCTACGAACATCCACACACACACACACACCTCAGCCTTTTCAACCATTGAAAGTACCTATTGTAGTTCTCCAGAATGATCTTAAATGTTAGCCAAAGGGACTGTGTGTGTGTGTGTGTGTGTGTGTGTGTGTGTGTGTGTGTGTGTGTGTGTGTGTGTGTTCGTCACTGGCGCACCAGTTTGCGTGTGTTTTTTTCCGGTTGCAGCAGTCTTTCTGGCTGAGTAACCATGGTAACACCATCTTTGGTGTAATTGTTAATTTTACCTCAGGATGAGGGCCTAAGGATAAAGGGACAAGGATTGTGCTTGTAGTCTCCTTCAGCCCCTGTCTCAGGGATGTTCCTATGGAGATGTTGCATTAGATTACATTTTTAATGAAATGTAATTAAAATGAGCGGCCAGTGGCACTTTATTCTATTCAGCTTTCATTGCATTCATATATGACCCTGCAATATGGTGGTGATCACTATTTGTTACCACCCAGTCGGTGGTAGTAACCTAGTGGGTAACACACTCGCCTATGAACCAGAAGACCCGGGTTCGAGTCCCACTTACTACCATTGTGTCCCTGAGCAAGACACTTAACCCTAAATTGTTCCAGGGGGACTGTCCCTGTAACTACTGATTGTAATTCGCTCTGGATAAGGGCGTCTGATAAATGCTGTAAATGTAAATGTTCTTTATTTCTAAAAGACGTGGTATAAATTTTAGGTAAAACATTTGTCAAACTTTGAACATACATGTACTGTAGGGCCACTGCTGGGACAGGGAGATGGTAATGAGGGTGGAGCATTTTACTCACTTAACTGAGTTTTCAACAGTGCTTATAGGCATCATGTCTTTTGCAATTTGTGACATCTCTACCTCCTGTTTTTCTATTGTCGTAAGGCATGACACTAGCAAAAGTGAGGACTTCTTAGTTATGACAGTACTTCCAACCACAGTGTTCTAAGATGAGCCTATACGACGATTATCTGTTATGCACAGGACATTTTGATAACCATATCCCCATAACTAGTAGTCATAACTATGAACAAGTGTGACATGTATGTAGTACTTGTCGTGCCTTATTACTGTGTAGTTCAATGTAAAGTTATGACAAAAGCCATACAAGCAGTTTGAAAACTTGCCATGTGATGCTCAGGACACAGAAAACTAGACTCACTTATTAAAACCAACTTTCACAATAAAATTCTGTGAACTCTATAAGCATTCAGACAAAACTATTGCATCAAAAATTTCAGTGTATAATGGGTGTCAAAATGGTCCAACGCTGTAATAAAATAATGTTTGTGCAACACCAATATATGCAACTAAAACTACCAAAATGGTGTGATGCACGGGACGACAATGATGCTCGTCTAAAAACTAAAAGTGCTGTTCAGTTTAACATATGATGGCCAGTACTAAGAGTTAAACTGTGGTGCATTGTATGAATATTTTAATTAAGCCCGATGCACTTTTCAATATAAAATATATAAACTGAACTTTGAATATCTCTGTTATGATAATTTGCTTTGAATTTCATTAAAATTATTCAAAAATGTACATCCAAGAGGTAAGTGTTTCAAATGTCCGCACAACCTGAAGGTTTTTAAATACATTGACATTTAAAAGATTATCCACATTATCGGAGTACACAAATATTAGGAATAAGTAAAAGTGCAAATATTACAGACGTTTGGTTTCATTTTTTTCCCCCAGAGAATTGCTAGGCTAAGTTCTAACGGCATTGTAGGACATTGAGTTGCTTTGGGGCGGGACAAGTTGACTGATACGTAGACAGGAAGAAGGGTCTCCTTCTCCTCTGTTCAAAAGTGTACCTGCACAGAAATGAAATACCTCTGCTCAGACCTCGTCCCGCCGGATATGTTTGCTGCATCTGTGTAGTTGCAGCGTCCCACACAGCGGAGGCACTCTGGGGCAAGAAAGGCAACATGATCGGTTCGGCTGCTCTGTCAGTCAACCGAACTGACGTGAGCTACAACATTTCAAACCACATGCTTTGTTCTATATAGCACTGTTTAATAATACAATTATTGTGGTGACTTGAGCTCTGTTGAGCTAGGAGATGTGTAGAGAGGACCGCTTTATGCATCTTGTGTGTGTGTGTGTGTGTTTGACACCTGACATCTCTTTTTGCAGGAGAGACACTCAGGGGTTGAGGCTGGGAAACTTTGGGTGTTTTTTTCCCCGTGGGACTTCAGCTCTTTGGCTGAATAACACCGGAGAAGATGACCTCACTCAGATAGGGGAGTCTGCACAAAGGAGTTAAAAATGTAAGTCACATTTTGACCTTTCTGATAGTTAACATAATGTGTTTAGCTCCGCACACAGCAAATAGTCGGGATGAGTTTTAAATTAAAAACATTTAATGCAACTGTCATTATGCATCTGACCAATCAGTATCCAGGTCATGGGTTTTAGCTCAACGTCTGGTTTCTGCAATGTACTGAAACCCACCCAGAAGTCACCTGTTGGTTTTGGTTGTTTTGGACTTTTTATCTTGAAATGAAGCGTTGAAATCGTTCATTGCTATAGGAAGAGGTTGACAGGCTAGTTCATTAACGTTCACACGGAATGTCCCTGGAGGCAGAGGGCGTGTCCCGCTGCTCCAGAGAGTTATTGGCGTTAGACCTCAACTAGAAACCATCCAAGGGGTTGGTGTTCCTGGTTGGAGGAAAATAAAGAGGATCTCTACTAACTCGGTCAACCAACTCTTTACAAAGCCGCAGGTTCCAACCTCATTTGCTCCAGAATAAAACCTTACATTTTTATTTATTTATTTTTTAATCCAGGGCAACTGACTCTGTAAAAAGGTGAATAGAAGTCGCTCTGGATAAGACTGTCATCCAAATCAAATGATGCAAGCGAAACCACCCCCCACGTCCCTTCTCTCTCTCTCTCTCACACACACACACACACACACACACACACGGCCCCACGTTCGCCCCTGTTCTGCTGCAGCCCCGAGTCCTCTTGGATTTGGCTGCTCCGAACACACCAATGATTAATGAGCCCTGAAGTCTGCGGGCGCTTCCTCGCTGGGACCGATCTCCCTTCTGACCCTGCCTACCCCAACCTGCTAATGGTGCATCCAGCCACCCTTCCCCCTTCCTTCCCCACCCCAGCCTTCAGTTTCTACCCTTCACACCTCCCCCATCCCCCGAATGGCCCTGGCGACGCCTCAACCTCCCATGAATCCGGCTGGGCTGGTGCATTGTGGCTCTGGCAGCTGCTGTATTGTCTCTGAGGGGGCTGCATATGGCACGTGGGCAGGGTGGAGGGCCTGGTAGGGCCAAGCTTGTCTGCTGCAGCATCTGTGAAATTTCGGTTTTTGCAGAGAGCAGCCCACAGATGCTGGTTTTGGGGTTAATGTCCACAAGCAGGGTGTCTGAGGTCATACAGTCAGAATGGTGACTGAGAAGCATTGGGGCAATTCATACTCTATTCTTTTATATGTGTATATATAGATAGATATATGTGTATGTGTGTTTGACTGCCTGATAGATTTTTCCCCTCTCTGAAGAGAAGATTAAGTGTGGAGGTGAAAGGTCAGGGGTTGTATTGCCAGTGACCAGGCACCATAAGAATTCAGGCATTTGTGTGTGTGCATACACAGACACGTGCCTTGAGTAATTGTGTTCTGCACTTCCTGACCTCGTTGTAAACGTTTGGGGAGGTTCGATGCACCAGGGCAAAATGACCGAAGCCTCCTGCTGTCTGTGTTTTACACTAAAAGTGGGAATCTGAGGGCCGATGTGTGGACCCGGCACAGATTAGGTTTCAGGAAGGGGCACAGAGGTTCCTCTTCCTCACATCTGTTCCTTGAGATTCTATCTGCTCATCTGGCCTGGAGGACGTGATTCCCCCCACATGCACGCCGATCAAGTCTAAAGTGAAGAGATTAGTGCTGTTTGATAAAATGTCAGTGGCTCTGATGCTTGTTCATTAGCAGGGAGGAATGATTCTCAATAAAATATATTATCTCATCAGAATGAATGTTAAATAACAGTTGAAATAATTTCCTGGGCTAAAATGTGCGTTTTAGCTTGTCTGGCCGGGGGATTTAATTGCACTGCATGCTTGATGACAGATTACATAAACTCTCTGTATTCTTTTCGGGGGAAAAAGTAAAGCCTGAGACTAATTGCCACCTTCTAAGAATGAACAGAATAAGAGCGGAATAACCGTTTGGCTTGTTCAGCTTATGAAGCTATGAATCAATCTTTACTGACACTTGCCCTAAGTTATTATGAGTGAGGCACATGTCAATGTTGGTTTTAATAGGTGTATTATTTACTGTTTTATTTACTACACCATGAACTAGACTGCAGTTAAACTCTGTTGTCCCTTAATTGGATTTTCCTACATGATTACTGTAATGTAAAAAGGCGGTGTAATAATATGCAGTCAATTGTCATGAACATAAAGAAAATAGTTTCTGCTTTTTGGGGTGGGGTTACGTTCAGCATTGATAAGTGGGTCCCTAAGTCTTACTCGTCCCACCCCGGCGTGAGCGTATTCCCACGGATGATGATAAGTACCCCAGGCTTCTTCATCACAGTGAAGTGTGTCTGCCCTCCACCCCCTTGTTCGCTGCCTCTCTTCTCTTCTCTGTGTTGTGTTTGTGTGTTTTTTCTTTTTTTTGGGGGGGTGGGGGGCAAATGAGGGGTTCGGCTCTCAGGACGTAATTCTGTCACGCTGGCGTGAGGTGCAGGTTGTGGCACGTTGACGTTTTAACAGTGTCGCGAGCACATGGTGGCGAAAACAACAAAACAGGGCTGTAACCTCTGACCCTTTCTGATTCTTCATTTCTTTCATTCATCTCCCGTTAGCATGTCATCCTTCGTTACTGAGTGTGAGACGTGTATTTATCCTAATGTATCTTCTTACATTTTTCTTTTTCCGTTTGAAGGAAGTGCACGGAAGTCCTTCCACTCCCCTGACTGTTCCCTATTAATTATTCCAGCTCCCGTCTCTCGGCTGGTCCTTCCTCCTCCTCCTCCTCCTCCTCCGGCCTGCTGGCTGTCAGCAGGAAAGCCGCGTCAGCGTACGGGCTTTTGTATCGGAGTCTAGACATGTGTGAATGTGAGCGAGGCCTGTGGAGGGCCAGAGCAGATAAGGCAGCCCTTGATTTCGGGAAAGGCTGGGTGGGGGCGGTGTTGGTAATGGAGGGGGGGGGAGCGGCGGCTCGCTCTGTGGCGAGTGGGGGAGGGGTGGCGTGCAAGAGGAGGAGGGTAATAGTGGGGGCTGGGGAACTAAAGGTGTGTGTGTTGGAGAGAGAGAGAAAGGAAGGCGGAGAGGGAGGGATGAACCTCGCGCTATTGATGGGGAAAGAGAAGGGAGGGGTTAGAGAGAGAGAGAGAGAGCGAGCGAGGGAGGGCGGGCTCTGTGGGCAGAGACTGTTTTCAATGAGGAAGCAGCTAAGCCATTTTCAGCGGCGAGTACAAGCACGCCGCTCCCAGCGACAGAGCGAAGGAGCCGAAGAAAAACGCTCTCTTTTTCCGGACCGCATCCTCGCGGCTTTTCTCCAAAATATTCCCGCCGCCGGCCTTCCTCCTCGCACCGTTTCCCTGGCTCAGTTTACACGAGCGCCGGAGTCCCGGGGTGGACGTACAATGGGGCGAAGTGCCTGTGGCAACTGGGCCGTTGTGCTGCTGGTAGGGGGAGGGGGTCGGGCGAAGACCGGCGCGCACAGCTAACCCAGCCAGCCAGCCGGGCTCAGGCCTCCCTTCCTCGCTTCGGCCGAGACCTTCCCACCTCCGGTCCTGCCTTCCGGACCAAAGACGGCTTTGCAATATGGATTAACAGCAGTTTTTGGGATCTAAGCTGGGTGCTTTTTTTTCTGGGGGGGGGGGATACACATGTCTGTGCTGGAGACTTTGAGAACGAAGGCTTCCTGTGTTTTTGGGAAGAGCGAGGGAAAAGAGCAAACTTTTCTCCCCCCCTCCACCCTTCCTTTTAAAAGACGTTTTTGGTTTTGTCTTCTCGTTGTCTTCAGCCCGTAAATGGATTTCAAGATGCATTCCAAATCAAACGACTTGCTGGATTTTCAGACACTGGACGCCCTTTTGGAAAAAATTGCACATTATTCAGTGGCCGTGAAAAGGTAATGTCCGCATTTTGAATTCGCTCCATTTCTCCATTTCTGTATGGGCAGTCACCATGTTTGTTTTGGCTAGTGGCAGGGAGTCTCTGTTCATTTCACGATCATTTTTTTAGTTTATATGCTGTGTGCGTGCGCATATTTAATTTATACTATTTTACACCAAAACACACACGTTGAGGTGAGAGAACTGCTTTGTTGGCAAAGAAAACCCCCTAAAAAGGCCTGAATAACCAGCCTCCTGGTGGGCTGTGTGTGTAAGAGGAGGGGGGTTTCGGAGGAAGGTGGGGTGGTGGCTAGTGTTTGGAAACCCGTCCTCTGGAAAGAGCTGCAGTTTAGCGACACGGCGCGCCCCTCTCTCTCTAACACACACACACACACACACACCGATTTCGCTGGTTGAGGACAGGTTTACGGCCGCCTGGCTGTAAATATCATGTAAAGGATTTGGATTTGTAAACCGTGTAAGATTGGGTGGATTTGAGTTGGTGTAGTAGTGACGTGTGTGGATTGGTTGCTCCATGACCTTGTAGCATGACTTGGCAGGGGCTCGACTTGAGCGTACTTGCCTAATGGGCCAGCTGTTTTAACGGGAAAAGGCGGAGAGCTGGGCACGCTGCGCTCATGGGATTCCGGCACTTATCCTCTGCGGTGTTGAGCCGTCTCTTCGGAGCGTGCTTGTCTCTTATTTGGCGGTTGACTGTCGTCCCACTTCCACTGTCCCGACCTTCACAGTCCTACTTTGGTGTTTGAAGCGTATTAAAACGAGAAGTTACTGAAGAGTGCAGGAACGCTGAGGCCCGGGTGTGAAAGAGGAGATGTGCAGGACGGAAGTAGGAGTGGTGGTCTGGGTCTTGACAGTGCAGATGCATTTATTATTAATGCATTTGCTTTCAGGCAGATACCCAGAAGGCCTTGTCCTTTACCAGTAAGCGTAGTAAAAGACAGGCTGATGGGCCTGATCTCTACGAAAGCTGAATGGTTTTGTTATATGGGAGATGCCAACGTTTTGCCTTCTCTGCTCATGTGTTTATCATTTTTTCCCGTTCTGTGTAGTATGCGTGACAGTGGGGCCCGGTTTGCCTGCAGAACCAGATTTCCTGGTGTGACATTGCTTTGAAGTAACCAGTCACTTCCTCCTGAGCAAACATTCCATAGCAGTTTGTTAATGAGCCATGTCTAGGTCAAAGGTCAGCTCATTTTCCAAAGAGGCTTGGAGCTGCAGGATGTGTGGTGGGTGCATCCTCCCTTCAGGTCTGCTTTTGTTTTTAGCAAAACCTGTTTGCTAACTTCATCGCACACAAGTTAGCAAGCTTATAATTTGTTTTGGTAACTGTGTGTGTGTGTGTGCACAGTAATTGCATAATATTATAAGAATAATGTGTAGTACTTGCCAGTTTTCAGTCTTGTTCCTTCATGTCATCATTGTAAGGCAAACCATTAACAAGCAGTGTCATTTCTGACCTGCAGAAACCAGAATTCTGAAATGTGATTATCTGTGAGGCTGTAGTTTCTGTTTCTCCCAGTGAGATGTTTTGGTGTTTCATCTTACATTTCTCAGACACCCTTATCCAGAGTGAATTACTATCAGTAGTTACAGGGACAGTTAAGCGTCTTGCTCAGGGACACAATGGTAGAAAGTGGGGTTTGAACCTGGGTTCTGGTTCATAGGTGAGTGTCTTTCCCACTAGGCTACTCCCACATCTTATTGTTGTATCTGCCAAACAACATTTGCTTTTTGGAATATAGCATTATTTTTATCTGATATTTTAGTGTTAGTCTGCATTGTTCTTTTTAATTTCATCATTTTCTACATGAATGGTTACAGCAAATAAAGAGCTAATTCTTTATATGCATTGTTTGTTGTATGTATGTATGTATGTATTTTGCACAGACATACGTGTATATATACATCAACCTGCATCTAAACATTTATATAGAGTTTACTATTAATCTGTCTCTTTTTATGTTGTAGCCCAAAGACAGTGAGTCTAAAGTTTCAATATGATGTTTTCTGATAAATCTGTGGAGATGGCTACCCAGGATTTGAGTTTGTTCAACTAAAACATCACTTTTGTCAACATGGCTTGTGCTATAAAATGTCCGTGTTTCCTAAACTGGACTGGTCAGGAGTTCCAGATGGTAGACGCTGTTGCAGAAGATATCTGGAGGTAGCAGTAGGGCCAGGTAGCGGTCCCCATTGGAGGTAGCGGTCCCCATTGGCTCTCCATTTTCAGCCATTTTGCTTTTTGTTAGTTTATGCCAGTGCTTTCTAAACTTTTTCTTGCTTATTTTGCAAAGTAAACCAATCAGGATGCGGTTTGTCTATGCAATCAGAAAAACAAGCAGTGATCCACACGTACACATGCTTGGGGGGTGATGCTGTTAAAGCATTGGAGATTCCTGGAACGTCCGGGAGACTTCCGGATATCTGGCAGCCACGTGTCTTCATATAAATTTCAAATCACCAAACACCTATATAATGGCCCAGCCTTAGGTAGCAGTGGTACTGCTGATTTGTTTCATTACAATTAATGATTTTGATCATATACGTTAAACTCAGAGCACAGACTATTTGTATAGGACTAATAAAGGACAATCTTATCTTATATGTTGATCTAGTGTGATCCTTGAATGTAGACATTCACCACAAGAGAATGCTTTTCTCTAGAACGCTTCTAAACCTGCGTCCGCACAGGACCGATTTTCAGGCCTTTTAAGAGGTGCTGTAACTCCCTGGTTTCACCCAAAGGGCTCTCCTCATTTTGCATCTACTTCTCCATGGTGTATTAAACATCTGAAACACATTGTTGTTGTTCCCTAGCCTTGTCTTTTCATTAGAAAGGTGCACCGTAGAGAGGATTTCTTCCAGCAGCACACCAACAAACATGTTATGTTTTGTGTATGACAACATTTGTCTGTTTTATCTGTTTAGGGTTATAGGTCAGGTTGGATGTCAGCAGTTTCACAAAAAAGAGCCGCATTGCAGTCCTTTAAAATATGTGGAAAAGGGATATTCACACTGGAACCTGTGTTTAAATAGAACCGTTCTTGGTCCACTAAAACGCTGTTTCCATGTGGACGCAAGGCCAGATCGGATAGACATTTTTGTGTTTCAGAGAAAAACATTGTCGTTTTGACTTGGACCATAGTTACACCTGAAATTTCTTTGCAATATCCAGTTCAAATCCGTAAGAATGAACACTGGTCGTTTTGTTGTCTGGTAGGGGTGGAACAAAAACTAAATACACACAGCAACACATGCCAGCATGTCTACACCTACACATAAGCAACAATAAAAATAACAATCAATATTTGTGACAATGGCTTAAAGTTTCTACAATGACGACATAATGGGCTTTAACCCTGAGCCTTCATTTTACACTTTGTTTTAGGTATATCTCAACTACATGGTGATTTAGTGTCATTTTGTTATAATAAAGGTAAACTGAGATTACTGCACAGGCTTAGGAATCAGCATTTGTGATGCTGGTGATACCACAACCTGTATTGCTAAATATTGCAAAAAGTAAAGACAGAGAACATGTCAGATTTAGCTGTAAAACTCCTTAACGTGTCACTATAGCTATTCACTCAATCACTTACAGGGTTTTGGGGATAATTAGATTGTATTATGATTTTTTTTTTTTTTTTTTTTTTTAGATCATATAACAATTTAAGTAACACTTGCTTACGATTCTATTAACAAAATTCAAAAAAACTGGGGCTGATAATGCATTATAAAACAATGTAGTAATCGGTTGAAAGAGCGCTTTCTGCTTCGGTCAGTTTTGTTCAGCTTTAAATTGATATATGGTATACCATAAATGCTAGCGTTGTATTTCTTGGACATACATGCTTATTTATGTTCTTGGTGTTTGATTTAGTTTTGGATTTCTTGTTCAGGTTCTTTGTGTCAGATTTTAATTAGCTTGGTGGGTGAAACACTCGTGTATGAACCAGGAAACCACAGTCCTAGGTTCAAAACCCACTTACTACCATCGTGTCCCTGAGCAAGACATTCAATCCTGAGTGTCTCCAGGGTGGCTTTCCACCTGATTGTAAGTCGCTCTGGATAAATTTAAATGGCACCTGCCAGCGTTAACAGCACAGGTATTTTATTCATTTCAGTCTACAATATGACATTTGCTGAATTAACATATAACTGGTCCAATAAGAAGTGCCTGGTGGAGTCAGAAATTTAATGCTCCTTTATTATGAAGTTTCAGAACTGAACTGAATTTAAGATAACTTTTACTTGTAAGCAACGAGGAGTGATACACTCATGATGTTTCCAGTGAGCGTGGTGTCTGGCAGAACTGCCGTATCTACCTCTTGTTGTGTCTTGATGCTCACTGTCTTGTTCTTGTAATGACACTGACTAATTCTCCGAGGTGGTTTACTCACAGTGAGATCACTGAACGTTCCATTCAGGAACCAGTCGGACATTACATGAACTTTGTCCTGGGGAGCTGACGGGGTAAAGTTCAGTTTAATGTCCCGTGTTGCACACAGTCCCAGTCTTACAAGAAACTCAGGTGTACAGTGATTGTGAATAGGCCTTTAAAATGCAGTATGCAGAAGTACACTTGTACCTGATTTAATAAAAAGTTAAAAAATAGCGCAAAGGCTGCAGAACATTAATAGACCTTTAGGAGATTCTGGCTCCAGCCTCTTTATTCTGATCATCAGGTGCGATATTGTCAATCAGGACTGAGATAGCGCGGATTACAGCGTAAATGTCAATTTCACTGTGAATGTGTAGCCTACATTGTAGTGTTGTCGTGATGTGATTTATTCTCATGCTGCTTGACCGAGGTGTCCGTCTCTTTGGTGCTGCACATGTGGCCTAAATAGCATCTTGCGGACCGAAGAAAACTTTTTAGAATGCATTTTATTGTTACATCTGGAGCAATATTTGTGATGACAATTGGGTTTTTACAATGCAGCTCATGCTTATGAAGACATCATAACTGAAATGTGAGTTGAATGCTGTGTAATTCTTGTCACTGAAGGGGACAGGGCGGTGACTTTATGAAATGACTCAGACAGCACAGTGAAATCATAAACACAACCCATGTCTTTATGGTAGCTTATGTGACACTTATGGGTATTAATGTGAAACCCATATGTATGATTAAGCTGTGGTTTTAGCCTGAATATGTTCACTATGCAAACAAATAATTGCTACATCTTTTTAACAGTATAAATGCATGCATGCTTGGTGCAAGAATACAAGTTTTCCAGTTGTGCAAGTTCATAAACACACACACACACACACACACACACACACACACACATTATAAAACATGCAAACCCACACGCTGAATGTGAATACTGTAAGACCATTTTGTGGAATCATCCTTACACCAGTTACTGCACCAAATTTAAATGATATACATTTCGTATTATGCAAAATCAGAATTAGGGCTAAGAAGATGTGGAGAATAGGTTATATTTCACGTTTTACCTGGCAAGCTTCTTTGCTGATTAATCTGTAGCTGTTACACAACTTCCACATGATCCATTTAATATATATATATTTGTTAGAATAGTAGACCTTTCGGGTGATCTTAAAACCTCATTAGCCAGGCCTGTTTTAATCTTAACTGAACATTACAGGGTCCAGCCTTGTTAAATGCCTACTACGTGTTGAACGTGCCATGTCGCAGCTTTGGAGGTGTTCGTGTGCTTAAGTGAGGCTCGCGGTTTGTGGTAGTCTGGTTGTGGTTCTTTTTTCACTTTTCAACAATCCCTTGAGACTGGTCAAATGAGCATGAATGTGGAAATAAAAATCATGCATCTTTGTTTGCTGCCGTGTTCCAAATGTACACCTCTCTAACGGATGTGGTTTTAATTGTGGTGATCTCATTACCACAGATCTGGTGTGAAATAATAAAAAAAACTTAAAGTTGAAAATCTGAGGCCTTACATTTTTGTATTAAAGTTCTCCTATCTTGAAAATGTAACATTTTAATATGCGTCCCCCTCACCGGTCTATGATCCTGCAGGGGCTAGACATGGCGAAATGTATAAAGAGCGCTTTGGCCATTCTTCTTTGCTCAGACGGTCCCCTTGTGTCGTCATAAGGTGAAAGGTTACCTCTCATGATTTTTTCCGCCCAGAGATTTTCCCACCCCTCCCCTAAAACATTTATCTCCACCGTCATGGCTTCCAAATGAGTTGAGCATTGCAGTTGCTCCGTGATTGGATGTAAAAATGAGCGCTATTTTTTATTTTTATTTTTTTTGCAAGACTCTGAAGAACCAGTTTAAAAACACTGACACAACTTCCTGTCTGCACTAAACATTGTGGTTGGTGAATGGTGCTGTTGACATAGTTTCCCCCTCAACTTCTATAGGTCACTCCCCACACACTGCTCCCTGGGCACCTTTCATGGCTGCCCACGGCTCACAAAGGGTGATTGTTAAAGCAGAGGACACATTTTGTTGTTGCCGATTCTTGGACACTAATAATCAATGACCAGTGATGCTACTGGATGGTCATGTTCAGGTAAGGTTTTTAGGAAGTGTTTCCTGTTGTGTGGTATATGAACTGTAATGTCACCAAAAATCTCCCAAGTCGGCATCTCTTTCAGAGAAAGTGTGCTGCTGAAAAACATTTGAACAGCCCTGAAACAGCGAGACCATTGGGGCTGTTGTGGCGACATGTGGCTACCTGGAGTCCATTTATCATGGTTGGTTTCACAACATGGTCCAGGGGCGCCATTATTTGGCATTGAGCTGAACGTGTTTTCACAAGATATGTTTCGTTTCGACACGACCTTTAGCTCTGGCACATTCACAAGACTGATACTTTATGTGCCTTGTTGGCTCTCGTGCCTTCTTGCCGCAGGGATGTTCTTTTTATTTTGACCACAAGTGAACTGTTTTCCGTAATGCAGCCATCGAACGATATGTCTGCCAATGATGAAGCATCGTGTGTAGATCCCTTCCTCTGCGTACACATGCCCAGTATTCACCAGCTGCAGTAGGCACGTGTGTCTGGTCTCCTCAGTGGCACCCAGCTGAAGTCCTCCAGACTGCCTGTTGTAGCCTATTCTGGGCCCCGCGTCTGTAGACTTGTGGACGTCTTCTCGACTTGCCAACGGTGAAAGTCTGGTGTCCTCAGAGGGGCCGCAGGCGGCGCTCGGGTTGCCCCGCCCAGCCGTTCGCAGGCATTTAGTCTTGAGAGGGGTTTCGGAGGAAGCGTGCGCGGAGCCGGCCTGAAAGTAGCAGGTACCAGACGCTCTTGCATTCTTGCTGCTTGAGTCACGCTGTTCAGCGGCCAGTTCCTCCAGGCATGTGATCCTCCGCGTTGCTCATCTTGTCACAAGGTGAGTCATCCAACACGGGCCCAGTTAGGCTTGTGAAGCCTCCCTTTGTTTGGTCCACACGAGGCTTGAGCTGTGTGTGTCGGTCAGAACCCTCGCTGAGAAGACAAGGTGATGGGACACCACGCTAATGGACTACACGCTCCTTACAAACTGGTCCCCACTGGTCCTGTGATTTTGCTGTTTTGCGTCTCTGAAGTATTTTTAGGGGAATGCTTGTGGAGCAGCATGTGACCATGGGTCTGGAGGGTGTCTTAGCTCTCTTTGTGCTCCGTCTTGAGTGCAGTCCCTCTGACGTTATTTGGTGGGTTGGCCAGACAGCGGAACATCTCTGGAGCACACTGCCGACTAGCATTCCCTTTCAGAAGAAGGAAGGAGGGTCTCCCACATCCTGGACACTCCCAGGATACGAGGAGCGGCCTCCTCCACAAGGCAAAGCCACGTTGTGGAGCCTGCCAAAGCCAAAGGAAAATCTACTTCTGTTCATTTAAAAACACACACTCACTCACTCACTCACACACACACACACACACACACACACACACACACACACACACGACTAATTTAAAGTCTTTATATGAGATGTGCCTCTACAGACATGGAAAACGTAATTCCAGGTTTATACTTAATATAATATGTGTGGATAGTGTAGTTGCAAACCCAACAGCCTTGTCTCGGGTCTCCATGGAAATGTAATCACGTGACGCGTCACAGCCATTGGTGGATGGGGGACGGCCTGGACCCGATCGGTCCCTTGCCTTAGTTGCGCCTCGTAAAACAGCAGCTGGCAATACAGCAATAGCGTAACAGATTGGGGGGGACACAGAGAGGTCACTGCAGCTACGGAACACGTAATTCCTCTTCAGACGGGGGAGGGCCGTCCAGTACACCCACCTACACCGGAACCTCCCACCGCCTGTCCAGTGCACCTCCACACACAGCGTTTCCTGCCATTCTGAACCGATAACGCGTTGTAGACCAGTCCGTGTTTTTTGGGGCTTTCCTGTTGACCTTTCACCTTTTTGCCTGCGAGAGATTATATTAATGATTTAAAGTGCTCCTGGTGACAGCCTCCGGTTTCAGCATATTGATTGGCTCAGGACCCATCTGGGTTTGTCTTTTATTTCAGGTGGACACCTGTGTGCTGTTACGTGAGATTCTGTAAAACAAAGAGTACGGTTTTCAAAACGCGTCTCGGGCTGCAGCCGAAACACGAGTCGGTGGACTATGAGCGCGGTGGCACCCTGCAACGTGAGAGCAACAGACACTCGTGGCTAGCCATCCATACCTACATCACTTTCCAGCACTGGGCTGTATATCACGCACGGCAGCCGTATTTTAATTCCTCAACACCACATCAGACTGTTTCTTCATGTGATGTCTTCATAATGATGGTGACGTAATCTTATCATGCCTGCAGTCTGACTGCAAATACTGAATACAATATATATGAGGATAATATGAATGATGTAATGATATACTCTATTGTTGCACTACTCTGCCATATTGGTGATATGATTTTAGTCTGCGTTGCTCCACCCTAACCAGAGGTCATAAGAGTGTGGCGGAGTCACGTCACCACCCACCCTGCTTGTGGACAAGAAAATACAATCATTTGTAGCACCGATTTGGTTGACCGATCGTATCGGGTGGATTTTGGTTAGCAGGGTGTGTTGTTGGGGATTACTTTGAAGTCAGAACGAAGCCACTCAGAAGCCCTGGACCTCAGTCTTGTAATGTTTGCACAGTGTGTTATGGGCGAAAGTAGCTTGGTATATTAATCTGAAAGTGGTGTTTCTGAGCAGCTGTAGGATTTTTACCCCATTACGCTACGTTAGTCAGGAGCTGGACCACAACCCCGGTTCCCGTGATTCCCGCTTTACACAGGTCTTGTAGGTTATAGTTTCATGCTCTTGCAAATGCTTTAAATGCAAATGGTGAAATCTGAAAAGCTTTTATTGGTCAAAGGGTTTCCTATTATAAATAACATTACACAGCTAGAGCTGTGGAAATTTATTAATGGAACGGTATGATTCTTAATTAAGATATCATTTACATTATACACTGTCGCTCTGTGACTTGCTTTTAATTAGTCATGAAACCTGCTTGCATGAATGGGATTACTTCTTATGAACTCAGGTTGATATTTAATTCATGTCGATGCTGATTTTCCACCCATCAAAAGAAAAGTAAGCCAACACAGGTGTTGTACACACATTTATTTTAAAAGTTACTTTTAAGGAATACGATTCTGTATGTGTTTGGTACCACTTGCCCTGACAGATTAAATTATTTATTGGGTTTGCGGTATTTGAATCAACTGAAGTGGCTTATGGCTAATTTAAAGCCTTTAGATGAGATTTGCCTCTTCAGACATGGAAAATACTGTCCTGGCTTATACTTCTAACATCTACTGCGTGTGGACAGTGTAGCTGCAAGCCCAATGCCCCAGTCTCGGGTCTCCGTGGAAATGTAATCGTGTGACATCGCAGCCACTGTGATTGGTCTGCTCCTGACCCACCTAATCTCTGCCTTGTTCCCGTCCGCCCCCAGAGAGTCCAGCGAGGAGTGCAATGGGATCAGCGGCGCTCTGTCTGTGGAGTCCGCGCCTGGCTCGAGACTGAACGATTGGTGCCCCGCCCCCCCTTCCTCCGCCCCTGTGCCTGCGCTCCACCCTGCCAGCATGGGGGACGGTCTGGACTCAGCGCAGATATCTGGCGGTGGCGGCAGCAGCAGCAGCGGCCAGGGGCAGCCCTCCTCCCAGCCCCCTACACCTTTTAACCCTACGCCCCCTGAGACCGCCACCATTTCCCGGCCAAAGCGCCAGACCAACCAGCTGCAGTACCTGCTGAAGGTGGTCCTGAAGACCCTGTGGAAGCACAACTTCTCCTGGCCCTTCCAGGCTCCTGTAGATGCAGTCAAGCTTAACCTGCCTGTAAGTCTCATTCTGTTGATGACTGCTTATGGTCGAATTCTATATAGTATGCAAGTATGTTGCTAAGATATTTTTTTTTAGAGAGAAAGTCATTGACTTTTATCAATCAATATTCACAACTTTTTTATAAATAGGATTATTACAAAATTATTAAAAATCCTATGGACATGGGAACAATCAAGAAGCGACTTGAGAACAGCTACTATTCCAACGCCAAAGAATGTATCAACGACTTCAACACCATGTTTACCAACTGCTATATCTACAATAAGGTATAGTGCAGCGTTGTTAGCATGAATGTTATGAAGTCGTTTGTTGTGGTGCTAATGAGGTGTCACCCCCTGCAGCCTGGGGATGATATTGTTTTAATGGCTGAGGCTCTAGAGAAGATGTTCCTTCAGAAGATTACAGAGATGCCCGAAGAGGAAATTGAGATCACAGTCATGGCTGGCAAGGGACGGGGCCGAGGCCGGAGAGATCCAGGTACGGGCTGTGGTGGCGGTCCGACCGCGCTCCAGCTTTCTACACGCAGGTCATTCAGAGTTCAGCTACATAAAGCTGCTTCTTGCTAGCGGCACTGACCTCGTCTTTACTTGCTAATGCCTGATTCGTGTGTGACTCACTGTCTGCCAGCCTGTGTGTCAGTCTAAGTGACACGTTTACTGCTGATCTATTTACCTCAAGGTCTGAGCTTGAAGTTGGGGCCATCGCTGGATTCTTCGTCGATGACTCCTCAGACTCGAGGCCTGTCCAACCTTGTACCAGGGCCTCAGACAAGAGGACCAGCACCCATGCCAGGCCCGCCCTCTTTACCTCCCCAGCCCCCCCTGCAGCCCCTGCCTCCACGAGTGCCCCCCACGCTCCCTACGCTCCCTGTGCTCCCCACACTGCCTACGCTCCCTACGCTCCCTGTGCTCCCCACACTCCCTACGCTTCCTACGCTTCCTATGCTCCCTACACTCGCGCCACAACTAGGGCCACCGTACCCTCTGGGTCTGTCAGATTGTAATCCCCAAATTCCAATCATGACGTCTGTGCCTCCTACTACTAACACTGCCCTTCCACCGGCACCCATTCAACAGAGTGCAGCACAGGTCCAGCAGCCCAAAGTGAGTTTGAGACCGCCCTACTACAGGCGATTTCAAAAATAATAATAATTAATATATAGACTGGCTCATGTCTAAAATATTTTCTTCTTGCAGCAGAAGAAGAGCCAGAAGAGGAAAGCAGACACCACAACGCCCAATGCAAACGACCAGCTTAGCGAGTCCTCACCCGCAGAGTCAAAGGGGAAGACTCTGCCAAGGCGGGAGAGCACCCGCCCTGCCAAGCTCCCCAAGAAGGAGGCGCCGGACTCTCAACACCACCTGGGCTTGGTGGGAGTGGGTGGTGCCCACAGCCCCAAGCAGCAAGAGCAGCTGCGTTACTGTGCCGGCATCGTCAAGGAGATGTTTGCCAAGAAGCATATCACTTATGCCTGGCCCTTCTACAAACCGGTGGACGTGGACGCCCTTGGGCTGCATGACTACCATGACATCATCAAACATCCCATGGACCTCAGCACCATCAAGGTGAGGGTCTATCAGAGGGCGTCGGGCCTGATCTTGTTTTTTGGCAAGGAGGTAACGTGCATGGATTAAAGTTTTTCGTCGCTATGATGGATTTATGATTGAGTGCACTGTAGGAAAGCACCCAGTTCAATAAAACCGTATTGTTTACCTTCCGGATTTTAAGGCCGTTACACGTGTTCCCGGGGCTTTGTTTATACTTTTAACTGTAAGACTATAAATCATTCGTCAGAAGGGGATCTGTCAAAAAGGTTTACATGCCTTTTTCTGTCCGCCCTGTGGTTGGTGAATAGCGAATGAATTTTGGGATTTCGGTACTGCCTCTCGATTCTACAGTCTGTGACATGTTGAAGTTGCTGTCATTCATCAACACTGACCAATGGGGATGCGCAGCAGTCCATCCTGTTTCAGGCAGCTCGGTGCATATGAGAGAGAATTTATATTAAATCTTATGGAATTGTTTTATGAGCAATACTGCTCCAGTTTAAACCTTTATAAAACCATTTTAATTATACCAATTACAATGCTGTATATGCTGTAATGCTGTATTTATTGGTATTATATCACTATATTTACATAATTAGACTCCTTCAACTCGTACATTTTTTTGTTTTATATTAAAAAGGGGTGGCACTGAGCATTTTGGCAAAAACATCCTTATGGTTTTTAGTCCGTGAACGTGGTTGTGTCACGTTTGTGTTGCAGGTGAAATTGGAAACCAGGCAATACCGGGATGCTCAGGAGTTTTCAGCAGACGTACGGTTAATGTTTTCCAACTGCTACAAGTACAACCCTCCAGATCACAAGGTCGTCTCCATGGCACGGAAGCTACAGGTAGAGTAGGTGGATGAGATGTCGGTCATGTGATTTTTTTTAGATTTGTGATTAATAACCCCTGTGCTATGCCGGCTTCAGGATGTGTTCGAGATGCGTTTCGCCAAGATGCCTGATGAGCCCGAGGAGGCGTTGGCTCCAGCTTCTGCTCCTGTCCTGCACCCTGCTCCTGTAAAGACCCAGCCTGCCATGGGTCCCACCTCCTCCTCTGACTCTTCCAGCGACTCGTCCTCTGAGTCTGACTCCTCCACTGACGACTCTGAGGAGGAGAGGGCACAGAAGCTGGCTGAGCTGCAGGAACAGGTGAACAGACACAGGAAATAATTTTGCCTCTGGAACATAGCCCCCCATGAGAACTTAGCTCATCTTGTTATGTTTCTTTGTCTCTTGCAGCTGAAGGTTGTCCATGAGCAGCTGGCCGCCCTGTCCCAGCCTCAGGCCAGCAAACCAAAGAGGAAGGAGAAAAAGAAGGAGAAGAAGAAGGACAAGCACAAAAAGAAGGTGGGAGGCATGTCAACGCTGGATGAGATCCCAGAGCCCCAGATTCCTTCCCTTCCACCCCCAAAGAAGAACAAGAACAACAACAAGGAACCTCTCCCTAAAAAAATTAAGAAAACCAGGTATGATGTTTTATGGAATCGGCATAAACTGTGCAAAAAAAGACTGAATTCAAAATTGTTATTATTAGACAACACTCAATGTACAACAACCTGTCCAACCATTGACACTTCAGTGGGTGGGATGTAAGCTCTTACTATTCCCCATAAGAAATGGGATGATTGACCATGAATGTTTTGCATGTTTCTTGCAGCAAGAAAGAAAGCGTGAAAAACAACCGCTCTGTGCTGCCCCCGGGTGTTATTACTCCTGTGCTACAACCTGTGCCTGGCATGGACACTGAAGATGACCTGGCCATGGCCGGTGGAGCTGCTGCATTGGGCATAGCTGCCGGGGACAAGTGCAAGCCCATGTCCTATGAGGAGAAGAGGCAGCTGAGCCTGGACATCAACAAGCTCCCGGGAGATAAATTGGGCCGCGTGGTCCACATCATCCAGTCCCGGGAGCCTTCGCTCAAGAACTCGAACCCGGATGAGATCGAGATTGACTTTGAGACTCTGAAGCCCTCCACTCTTCGCGAGCTGGAGCGATACGTTTCATCATGCCTCCGCAAGAAGAAGAAGCCTCAGGGTGAGTTCAGATGTTCACATTTTTTTTTGTGGTGGTCTGTAATGAGCAAATTCTGAAGTATAACTGAGGTGCAGACAGTTTGAATAGAAACTCGCTTCATATCCTGACCACTCTCTCTTTGCAGCAGCAGCAGCAGAGAAGAGCATGGATTCTCTTAATGCAGTGAAGCCAAAGGGCTCCTCCTCTGACTCGGCCAGTAGCAGTGCGTCCAGCTCCTCAGAAAGTGAGGACTCCGAGACAGGTGAGACAGACACAAACGTCACAGTAACTAGAGTTGCTTCATAACCACCATTCATTAATGTTCTGTCGTTTTTTTCCCCCCATTTGCAGGAATGTCATCTAAACAGAAGAAGAAGAGCCACTTAAAGGAAGGGAAGAAGGCTCATCATCAGACCATGGCCCCCGGCATGCCTCCACCTCATCTCCCCCCACAGCCCCAGGCTGCTCCGATGCTTCAGCCCACAATGCAGCTGAAGCAGCAGCTTCAGCCACCTCCACCACCACAGCAGCACCACTCACCTGGGGGGTACGCAGGTCCTCCGGTGGCACCGCTGGAGTCATCACAGCTCCTGGAGAGCACGTTCGACCACATGCCCCACTTTGGACAGTCCCTCATGCACCTGCCCCACCACGCTGCTGAGCGGTCATCGCCAGCAGCCCCTTCACACCTCAGTGCGCCTCCACAGAGTGGACCAGTGTCACCTGAGACCCATCCTTTCTTAAACCAGCATGGCATTCTTCCTTCTCCTGGTAAGTTTAAAATATAGAAAGAATTTGTTTTAAAAACTATTTCTCTTATATGATAGTATAACAACTTTTTCATAATGCCTTTACCTTTGTTTCAACTTTACACTTATATTCTCAATAAACAGCAAACATCATTGATATTTTAATTTCTTTCTCGGATTCTTCCCTCCTCTCCTTTTCTCAGCCCTGCACAATGCCATGCCTCAGCAGCCTTCCCGGCCCAGTAATCGGGCAGCCCCTCTACCTCTTAAACCACCCCAGCAGCAGCAGCAGCAGCAGCCGACGCCTCAACAGCCCCTTCAGCAGCAGCTCCAACCCCAGCCGGCCCCCCAGCCTCAGCACCATTTGCCCCCTCACCTCCTGCACCCTCCACAAGCAATCCGCCAGCGGCCCCTTTCCCCACCAACCCTCACCCCGCAGGGCCTGCTCTCCTCCCAGCCCCCTCAGATGCTGCTGGAGGATGATGAAGAGCCCCCCATGCCCCTCCAACTCTACCTGCAGCACCTCCATCAGGGCAGGCAGCAGCAGAATCCACTGCTGCAGTCCCTGCAGGAAAGGCAGCCACCACAGACAGGGCAGGCCCCTCTTTTACCTACGGTGCAGGTCCAGCTGCCCCCACAACCCCAGCTGCATTCACCCCAGCTCCCAATTCAGACTCAGTCCCAGCCGCCCCCCTCCCACCAGCCCAGTCCACAGCTGTCCCAGCATCAGGCCAGACACATGCAGCAACAGTCACAACCTCCACCACCTCCACAGCAGCAGCCGCAGCCACTCCCCTACCCCCAGGGCCAAGTGCAGACCACACAAGCACAGCCCACCCAGCATAAAGGCCCCATACCACCAATAAAGTCGCAGCAGCAGCATCCCTCTCCACGTCAACACAAAAATGAGCATTACAACACAGGTGAGCACCTGTATCTAACAAACTGACCTCTACTCGCATTTCATCAATTGTATAAGGATTCGTTATATCAGCACGGTGGAAATAAAACATGTTTCCGGTAGAGAACTTAATCCCTCAGGAAGGTTCCTCTGGGAAATTCTGCGTAGTCATGTCAAAGTGAAAGATTCTGAATTGATGCAGAAAAAGAAACAAATTAAATTACTGAAAACGCGCTCCAATCAGCTCGCTTTCTACTTTAAGCAAAAGTACGCCAGTAAGATGATGCTCTGAGATGTCTGTTAAGGTTATGAATACCTGAGGCCATTTTTTGTCAGGTTGGTGTGAAAACGTCCTCTCTGCATCTATCATTATATCGTATTATTAAAGGTCATACGTGTAAGAGCGGTGGAATCTGGTAGCTTGTAACTTTAGAAACGTGGGCCTTGTATGTTTGTGTTTATTGAATGTGATATGTTTTAACAGGTCACCTGAGGGAGAACCCCTCTCCACACATGATGCATTCCCCTCAAATCCCCCAGTATCCACCCATCATCCACCAGTCTCCTCCTCACATGCAGTCCAAGAAAGTATGTGTGCTCCCCGTCAGTGTTTTGTCCAGTTCAGTACTGTCAATGTAGTGATATATCATTGCGCCTGGACTACTCCTGTTGTAGGAGCAGAGGCTGCCCTCGGTCCACCCAGGTCTAAAAGAGGAAAAGATGCCTCCGTCTCCAGTGATGCGTGGGGAGCCCTTCAGCCCTGCCATGCGTCAGGAACCCCATAAACATCCTGAAGCCAAACCCATGCCGGGGCACAGCCAGCAGAGTGAGTTCCCGCTCAGAGACCCTGTTCTCCTGCCATAGTGTGTGTGAACACTTTGCCTAATAACTGTGTATGTGTGTGTGTGTGTGTGTGTGTGTGTGGTCAGGAGGTGAGATGAAGCTGCTGGACAGCTCACGGCCGGTCATTCGCTCCGCTGAGTCCGGTGGGCCATCTTCCTCCATGCAGGACAAGGACAAGTTCAAGTCAGAGTCCAAGATGCCTGTAGCACCGAAAAAGGTACAGGTGGGTTAAGGGCTTGCTCTTACATCACACACATCACACACATTTCCAGGCAGCGGTGGCCTAGCTGGTAAAGAAGCGGGCCCGTAATCTCAATCTCAAACTGCCGAGGTGCAACTGAGCAAAGCACCGTCCCCACACGCTGCTATCCCTAATTTATCCAATAGAATTTAACACTGTTAATAAACCTTGTTTTCCTGTACACAACGCTTCAACCTTTTGAAAACCGGGATTATTGAACAGATCATAAAGTAAAGAGCATTAGCACAACCTGTAGCTAAATGCTACACTGAATGTATTTGCTAAGTCATATAAATGTTTGCCGTAATTTGATCAGCAGTTCAGAAATATTTCTAAATATTCAGATAGATTTTGATCATCTTTCATGCCTCAAAACTTCTTTCTTTTTCTGCTTTTAGGATGTGAAGTTAAAGAACATGGGCTCCTGGGCCAGCCTAGCACAGAAGTCCACCTCTGCCCCCTCCTCTGCGGTTAAATCGTCCAGCGACAGCTTTGAGCAGTTCCGCCGAGCGGCGCGGGAGAAGGAGGAACGGGAAAAGGCACTGAAGGCTCAGGCTGAGCAGGTGGAGAAGGACCGCCTCCGCCGAGAGCAGGAGAAAACGCGGTGAGGCTGCCTGACATGATGTTGGTCATGTTCAAAGCTGGCAGGAGAGCAGAGCTGACCATGATCCTTTTATCCTTGTCCCTCAGAGGTCGGGACGAGGACGACGTGATGGAGCCGCCACGCCGGACTCATGAGGAGCCGCGCAGGAGGCCCGAACCCCAGCAGGTTCAGCCCCCACCACAGCACCAGACGCATACACAGGCCCAGAGCCAGGTCCAGCCACCACCACCACCACCACCACCTTCGCAGCCGGCACAGGCACCACCCACACCACCCGCCGCAGCCCAGAGCCCACTCGACCAGCAGAGGGAGCTCGCACGCCGCCGGGAGCAGGAGAGGAGGCGGAGGGAGGCGGTCAGTCCACACACCACCACACCCCACATCACAATTTTTCCAAAAGAAATTCTCCAGCCTAAACATGAACTCTCTCTCTTTCAGATGGAAGCTACCATTGATATGAATTTCCAAAGTGATCTGATGGCGATCTTTGAGGAGAACTTGTTCTAAAATGTAAGAGGAACAGATAAACTGAGGGGGAAAAACCTGAAAACACTGAGATCCTCTGAGGAAACAAAAACGGATTAATGAATCTCATGGCCACCCTGGGCTAAAGACAAGACCTGAACTGGACCCGAGAGACTCTGAGTATCCTGAAACTGAAGCGGGCCGGCCAAGGCTCCGACACAGCGATGGGATCGGGACCGATGGGAGGTCTTTAACCCGAGCGCCATGGCCTACCTGGCTGTCATTTCATGTCTGGATCGCAGGCGGGTGTGACTGTCCCATGTGACTGTGGTTACAACAGCTGGACAGTGACACGGATGGAGGGATATCATTGGTTAAATATCCTGTAGTGAGGCGTTCATAAACTGCCAGGTGTTTTGATGATTTAGCCAGAAACCTTTTCTTCTTCTTCTGTTTCGATTTCTTTGTTTTTAAAGAACACATGCAAGCAAATGGTTGGGTTGGGAGGGCACTTACATGTAAACTCTTGAGGGGGGAGGGGAGGGAGGGGGGGGGTTACAGGTTGCCTTACACCTCTGACCTCTACACACACACCCACACACTCAGTAATATTCTACACACATACACACAATAATGCTCACTTACCCAGAGGTATGAACAAGAACATTCATGACACAGGGGTGTTACAATGTGCTGTTTTTGTCATCATGTTGGATCTACTGTACAAAGGTATTTTCATATTCTTTTTTTTTTTTTTTTTTTTGGTTTTTTTTTTTTTTTTTTTTGGTTTGTTTTTGTTTGTTTTTTATATATATATTTTTAACTCTTACAAACACCCTTTTCCTGCCAGTGTCTATGCCAAACAAACTTTCCTTTATGCTTAAGTAGTAGTCTGGAAAATTGTTCATTTAACTTGTCTTTCTTAATATATAAATATATTTTCTTGTTCTCCCCACCCGACAGAAATGTTTAGGTAGTCAAATAGTAAATAACCTAATATATGCATTATTACTGATGTGTTAATTGAGGACAAAACCGTAAATGGGTAAAAATATGCATTCTCTCATTACACTTGGTGCAGAGCAGAATGACTTGAGGGACGTCGTGGGGGACGTACTAGAACCATCTCACGTATATTGAAGTTACGGTGAACGGGTGTTCTCGGCAGCCAGTTCACATTCCTGCATTGTAGAATCGATCATAGCATTAACACTGAGTGCGTTTGGCTTTTGTAGATCACCGCTGGATATTCCTTCCCCACGTGTGCCTGGTCAATGGGCAGAGAGGAGATCCGAGCTTTTCTGTCTTTTTTTTCTTTTTTTTGGTTGCATGGACTTCCTTATTTCTTTCACAAGTCATTTTAATTACAACACCACACTCTGTACACTGTACTAGATATAATGGGGGGATTTGAAGCTTAAACATTAAAAAAATAATATTAATAATAATTCAAAAACAGTTCTGATTTATATCATTGTTCTTGTTCAATTATAGTGGTTGTGAGTTCTAATTCTATTCTTTGGCAGAGCAAGAGGGTGGGGGGCACAATTTGAGACCTTGGCTGGATATGAGTTTTCTTTTATGGTGTATTCTCCAGTGCCTGTATTGTATTGCGATCCTAGTGGGCATATATTGTGTTTCGGGAGGGCAAGGGTGGGCAGAAAGCAAGCCAGTTGAAGGTTTGGGGGGAGGGGGCAGATTAGGGGAGCAATTGTGTAAAAAGGTGGTAAAAAGGAAGGTCAACAGTTTTATATTTTACCCAATTACAATATTCAGGTTTAAACCTAGTTTTAGCTGGACTTTAATTCGTACATGACAGCAGTTTTCTTCAATTTATTCAAACCATGTTTTAAGTGAACACATCTCAGTACACCTAACATTTATCTGTGTGTGATTAGTTGTGTGTGTGTGTGTGTATGTGAGAGCGGGTATGTATGGGTCATTATGATCTTAGTTTCGTGGCACGGGGAAGAGTCTTTTTTTTTTTTTTTTTTTTTTTTTTTGTACCTTTAAGTCCACATATATAAAGATATATTATTTTTTTATTTCATTAAAAAAGGTGAAAGGAAGTCTGTCTGTTCCTTTCAAGCCTTTTCAAGTTTTTTTTTTTTGTTTTTTGTTTTTTTTTCCCTCCATGATAATTGTTGGATGTTATGTGCCATAGATATGGAATCTCCAGAGAATGTGCTGACATGCAGCTCAGCAGTGAGTTTGCTTTATTCAGGTATTTCCCATTTTCTCTCCCCACCCCCCACCCCCCCACCCCCTTTTTTTTTTTTTAGGTTTTAACGTTTTTCCTCGATCACTGTTTGGTATGTGAGTGGACTATCGAGGTCAATGATTCAATCTGTTATGATCATGGAATAAACTCATCTCTTTTATAGAAAATTAAAATGAGAAAAAAAATCTGTTGTTCTCTTGTCCATGCTATCATGTTTTAAACATGCACTCCATAATAGGATTTTTTTGGTTTCAACAATATTTTTATTGATTTTAAACAGGGATTATAATATGATTTTGCTGGTATTTTCTTCACTATGAAATATAAGGTCAAAGGTTGTGCGACACATTGTTTGGTGGGCTTTCAGGCAGACTAGTAGTAATACAATCGGAATAAAAAATGCCAGAAAATTGCTGCAAAGAAGAAATTTAAACATATGAAGTATTTAATCTTTTTTAATGGATGTAAGCCGTAAGTAAACACGAGAAAAGTTAAAGCAGTATGCATGTTACTGACCACTTTTTGTAAATATGTACTGGTGGTAAATTTTATTATACTTTTAAATTATACAATTCATCCGTTGACTAGTAAAGCGCGATGTAATCAGATAATCAGATCGCAGTATATTTCCATGCGACAGGAACGCGTGTGACGTCATCAGTACGCGCCCGCCCGCTCGTCCGGGGACGGAAGTGCTGTGAAGGTGGCTGGGGCCGTTCAACATGGGCGTCAAGATAGAAATATTTCGGGTGAGTCCGCTCTTCGTATGCCGGACGTACCTTTTTAAAACGACGTGAACACGACATCGCGGCCGTCCACGGCACGTTGGCTTGACAGCATCGCTTTGTGCGGCTTTGTTTTTAGATGATGCTCTACCTCTCCTTTCCCGTCACGATGTTCTGGATATCAAATCAAGCAGAGTACTTCGAAGAGTACATCGTGAAAAGAAAGGTTCGTTGTATTGTCCTCCTGCCTGTACGTTGTCGTCGTCTTGCTGTAACGACCTTGCGTGGTCTTGTTTTTTTTTTCAGCGCGAGATCTTTCCACCAGACGAAAAGATGCAAGTAAGTAAATTCGTATTATTTTTTTTTCCCCGCGTGTAATCTCTGAATGGCGACTCGCCATCTGTTCCGAACCAACCTGTAGAGACGAGAGCTGGAGGACTTCAAGGAGCGCATGCGGCAGAGGAAGGAGCAGCGTTTCCTGAAGCAGCTGGACGTGGAGTCCCGGGGCTGAGAGGACCGCAGGCCGCCGCCGTCACTCTCCTCCTCTGTGCAGCAGCCCGCTGCAGCTCATCCAGGCAAAATGGATTTTCTTTTCTGTAGTTGTTCCGGGAATGTTCGTTTATATACCACCTGGTGTGGTGCACAGCGATGTAATGGAAATATAATACATCAGCAATATCTCGGCCTTGAAGTCCGATATAATAATTCTTGTGGTCGGGATTTAATCCGGTGAAGACGCGTCCATTGTCACCCGAACTGAGCTTTATATAAAGTACCTGTCTTTTCTATTTATTTGAGATTGTTCCCTTTTTACTTTGTGTTGGAAAATCTAGATAATATAAGTGTTCTTATTTTCTACTGATTACTACGACTAAGGATTCTCTGACTTGATTTCCTGCTATTGCTGTGTTTTTGTTCTCATAATAGTTTTGTTTTAGTGAAGTGATTGTCATTGTGATACACAGCAGCACGCGGTGACACAACAAAATGTGTCCTCTGCTTTTAACCGTCACCCTTGGTGAGCAGTGGGCAGCCACCACAGGCGCCCGGGGAGCAGTGTGTGGGGACGGTGCTTTTGCTCAGTGGCACCACCTCATGCCCACAACCTTCAGATTCTGGGTCTGCTTCCTTTCCCGCTCGGCCACGGCCGCCCCACTGACGTGAGATGCGAGTGCAGAGAGGGGCACGTGGATGCTGAGGACTGAAGACCGGTTGGCAAGCTGCTTTTTGAACTCTTGATCTATGCCCACTGGAGATGATTATCACTATGATTTGCTGTGTTGATCAAAACGACTTATTGGTTCAGTATGACAACACTGCCATCTTGAGGGATACATCTTCAACAACACATGAAACTACCAATTATGAAGGTCAGATCTGTCCATAATAAATACATCTTTATTATAGGATGTGATGTCTTGCTTGTTTTATTATATTAAATTAATAATATTAATTATATTTCTTAACCCTTTTTCTGATGGGATGGTATTAGCCTACTGGGTAATGTGCTTGTTTATGAACCAGAAGACCACAAAGTCACAGGTTCGAACCCCCACTTTCTTCCATTGTGTCCCTGAGCAAGACACTGATCCCTAAGTGTCTCCGGGGGGGGGGGAAACTGTCCCTGTAACTACTGGCTGTAAGTCGCTCTGGTCGTAAACGTATCTCCACCAAGCCCAATTATCTGCAATGCTGGTGACTTTCACAATAGTGAGATGTTTCCGCCTTACACTGTCCACTCTTTGCAACATCATTCTCACCAACAACAGCCCAAGAGTCGTCATTATCGTGATCATGCTGTCCGACTGGGAGGACAAGGCCGTGGCGGCGAGTCCCTCAGCAGAGAACCGGCCCAGCGCCTGACCCGCATCACCTTGTGGAACCTTTAAAATCTGTTCTTGGTTATCTTTTTTCTTGATTAGGTTTTGTCACTAGTGCAGTAGTTTAAACAGTGATCATGTCGGAGGTCACATTTTTGACAACCGGACTGGGCCACTTCCTGGTTTGAAAATCTTTCTGCCACCGCCTCGGAACATGTTGCAATATAGAGCTGTTCATGACATTTAAAACGAGCAAAGTCCCCGTCATGTCCTGATCGTGCCTCATATCACGTCCGGCGATTCATAGATAAAAAAAAAAACGACAGACGATTATACACAGTAACGTCAAGCGTGAATTTGGGGGCGGACGCGCATGTCCGGTGTCCCGGCTGGAAGTGGTGGACGGTGGTGGCACTGAAGCCACCGGGCCAGGGTTCGAAACGACGAGTGAGGAGCAGCCAGTCGTCCATCGTGGCAACTGGTCAGGCGCGATTTCACCAGCATGGGCCCACTGGTTAAAACCAGCAGAACCAGCTGGACCAGAGCACGATATACGTACAACACCGGTTTATTTCTGTCCGGCGACTCCGAGGATGTGACGTGACCGCGGCGTGTGTGTGTGTGTGTGTGTGTGTGTTTTCAGACACTTTAAAAGTTGGTCCTCGGAGAGAAGTCGGTCGACCCGGAAGTGTCAAGATGGCCCCGAGTGGACTTAAAGCCGTAGTGCGAGAAAGTGAGTAACACGCAGGAAAACGTCGCTGTTGTCGCGGTGAGGCCGAATTAAAACGCGTTTTGAACGGAGACGCGTCCTCGTCCCGGAAAACGGGGCCGCGCGTCCGAACCGACCGACACGGAGCTCCGAACGTCGCGGAGACGCGATCCTACGCCGTTCCGTCGTACTCCTCCTGCTTTTTACTCCCCTTCTCGACACCATTACTAATATTTTAGCGGTTTAATGGTGGTGTGGTCAAGCGCCGTGAACGCACAGGGTGTTAAAGCATCAAACTGAAGTATGGGGTGGTATACTATAGTATGGGGTGGTATACTATAGTATGGGGTGGTAGTATCCTAGTGGGTAACACACTGTCCCTGTCGCTCTGGACAAGGGCATCTGATAAACTCTGTAAATGTAAATACATGTAAAGAAGCGTTTAATCGTCCTAACATGTGTTCGTGTTATTCGTTTCTTTGACCTGTGACCTGTTGTTAATGCAGAATGCGGCCAGGCTGTTTAATGAGGCTTCCTGGGTAAATTACTAATGTACGGCGAGTTGAAGTCTCGGTGAGAAGCAGTGGAAGAGACTGACCAAATAGTGATCTTTTCGCCAAGAAATGCTTTGCTGGTCCCAAAAAAGTAAAACCGTATACACAACACACATGGTTGTACATTATACCGTGTAGAAGAGTTGTAAAAACTGGCCCGGCTTTTATGGCCGGCCGTCAGCGTTTTTCAACTGAATTGTCCTTCTTGTCGTTCGGAGCCGTCCTCCACGGTGCCGAGCGTCGCCGGGGCGTCTTCATTAACGTGGACAAGTTTCCATGAGATTCCCTCCTCTGTTCGGAACATAGCGGTGTCGTGAACGTCAGATCCTCCTCCCGAGCTCCTCTGCGCCGGCTTTTCCCACGTTTGTCCCGGAATGGGCCGGTGTCCAGCCCGGCCGGGGAAGGGGGACTGTAGAAAAACGCATTAAGGGTTCAGGGCTGTTGGGGAGATTCCATCAGGTCGTTCAGGATAAACTCTTTTACATTTTTTCTTTCTTTCAGAGATCATTAACGGTGTTATTAAAAGTTTGAAGAAGGATGGAGAGTGGAAGGTGAACAACATGGACCATCATGATGCGAGATTAAAAAAAATTTAATGAGTATTTAAAGCTGTTTTATTGTGATTGGATTCTCTCTTCACTCAGGTTCTCATTGTGGACCACACCAGCATGCGCATCCTGTCTTCATGCTGCAAGATGTCGGACATCATGGCAGAGGGGGTCACCAGTGAGTTTTGATGGAGATGTTGCCCAGGGCGAGACGCTTTGTTCAGTCACATGTAGTGATGTTTGGGGTTTGCTTTCTCTCTCTGTCTTTCTCTCTCTCTCTCATGTGGACCACTTCTCCCCTGCTGTAGTTGTTGAAGACATCAGCAAGCGCAGGGAGCCGATCTCCAGCCTGGACGCCATTTATTTCATTTCACCCGTGGAGAAGGCGAGCGGTTCCTACGGCAATAAAGCAATAAGATCATCTGAATTTTTCCTGTTCTGTTCGTTTATTGCTTTTTTTTTTTAATTTTAACCAGTCAGTTCAAGCCCTGATAGGTGACTTCAAAGACACGGCCTTCACGTACAAAGCTGCACATGTCTTCTTCACCGACAGTATGGCTTTATGTTTGATTCTTTCGCACAAAATCACGTTCCTGCTGATGGTTTAGCCCATGTTTGTGTTCATCATTGTGAAATATACAGACTGCCCGGACAATCTGTTCGCGGCGCTTGGGAGGTCGAGAGCTGCCAGAGCAATCAAGACTCTGAAGGAAATTAACGTGGCTTTCCTGCCGTATGAATCACAGGTACGCCTGTAGCTCCCATCTTCTGCTTCCTTCCGTCTCCGGAAACCTGGTCCAGGATGATTCATGTATAATAACCTGTTTTCATCCTCCCTGTTGCTTGCAGGTGTTTTCCTTGGATGACCCCAGCTCTTTCCACACCTTCTACAGTTCTGCTCCTGGACAGGATAAGAGCAAGTTCATGGAGGCCACAGCAGAGCAGATCGCTACGCTCTGTGACACTCTAAAGGAGTACCCAGCCATACGCTACCGCAAGTATGCGCCTCACCCTCGCCCAGATCTTGCGGCCGAATGGTTCATCTTGGTTTCGAATGTCTTCGTGAGGCCGTGTTCTTAATTTCCTGGGTGTGTCTGTCCAGAGGTTCCGAGGAGACTGCTGCTCTGGCTCAGATGGTGTTGGAGCATCTGAATGCCCACAAAGCGGACAATCCCAGCATGGGAGAGGTGAGGTCACATTAACAACAACAACAAGTCAGCGGGTCTCTTTAATGGCGCCGTTGGGGTGTAGGTTGTTCAGTTTGCAGCACACGTTTGCTTTTGTTCCTCTCACGTTCTTCTGAGCTTGCACAACTCTTCATGTCTTCCTGTTTATTTTCACTACCCCATTCTCGCACTCTCACTCGTCCTCTCTCTCTCTCTCTCTCTCTCTCCCTTCTTCTCTTTTGTTCCACTCTGTCCCTCTCAGCTGACATTTCCCGAGCCTGAGGTGGATCTCTGCAGGCGTGATTTGCTTTGTTGTATCTGGGTCTGTCTTTCTTTGGGGCGGTGGCAGTGGGGAAGTGGTGGCCACTGAGGTCCCCTTGATCAAGGTACCGTCCCCACACGCTGCTTCATGGCTGCCCACTGCCCACTAAGGGTGATGGTTAAAAGCAGAGGACACATTTCGTCGTGCACCATGTGCTGTGCTGCAGTGTATCACAATGGCAAACTCATATGCTCATGTCTTTGCGTCTGTCTGTCTCTGCTTCTTAGTCTTAGTTAACTTTTCTCAAGCAGCTCCTTCAGTGGTTCTCTATAAGATTCTTGCTAGATTGTTTAAATCTGAAGAAGAAAAATCCATCAAAGGTCAATATGAAAACTTAAAAAGCACAATTTTATTAGACATGTAATGCAGCCTGATGATCTGTTTGCCGCTGCCTGTTGCTGAAATGGATGCTGAAGCGGTGACATGGACGCTAAGTCTGAGGTGCGGGAAAAGACGTTTGACCGTGAAAAATGCAGTTAAAAATGTATAAATGACTCGTAGTGTGTGAAGCATGTTGGTACAGTCCTGTTGGCATCCGGTTTGGGCTTTTAAAAGGCTGTACTTGTCTGGCTCGGGTCTGACTTTTAAGGCCCGATTAAAGCTTTACTCTGACGGGTCCAGGCTACTCACCCCTCTGTCTGACTGCAGTACGCACACTTTGAAACGTACAGGAGTGGGTTGGGTTGTACGAATAGTCTGTTGTCTAAATGTGTAAAGCCATTCATAGAGTTGTGAGCAGCGACATTGGTGCTGTATGTAACCGACAGGGCACTGACAAGGGCCGCTCTCAGCTGCTGATTGTGGACCGGGGGTACGACCCCATCTCCCCCATTCTTCATGAGCTGACCTTCCAGGCCATGGTTCATGACCTGCTGGACATCCAGCAGGACATCTACAGGTTTGTCTGCTCAACTCCACGCGACATGAAGGTGTCCTGGAGGATCACATCTCATTGTGTTCTGTTTCTAGGTACCAGACCTCCGGAATCTCTGATTCCAGGGAGAAGGAGGTGTTGCTGGATGAGGATGACGAGCTGTGGGTGCAGCTTAGGCACATGCATATAGCTGATGTCACCAAGTAGGTTTTTAATGCCTTGTGAAAATGCCTATTGCCAGAATGTTTTCTCTGAAAGAGATTTGTGCTTCTTTTCTGCCCCATAGGAAAGTGACGGAACTGCTACGTACCTTTTGTGAGAGCAAACGAATGTGCACAGACAAGGTTTGTGTGTAATATATGTATTTATTTATTTATTTATTTTTGTAAATAAATCAAAATGATAATCCAATATTCTGTCAAAGATGCATGGGATAGTGTCGCTTTGCTGGGATATTCTTAATGGCAATGAGGGCGTTGATCTGGAGAGCTGTATTCCACAATTTAGGTTCCATAAGAACAAGTAGTTACATCTGTGATTTGTTGTTGCTAAGCAGTCACCATCCAGGACGGTAGACGTGTAAGTAAAATCTGGCAGGACGGTGTGAAGTCTGTGCTAATTGTGGTATAATGTGAAGTAAGTGTTCCCACTTTTCTTTAGGCCAACCTGAAAGACCTCTCCCAGATGCTGAAGAAGATGCCCCAGTATCAAAAGGAGCTAAGCCTGGTGAGATCCCAGAATGCACGGTTTCTTTTCTACTCCCTCGCTAAAATAATCAGTGATCTGAACATTAAATTGGTGCATTTTTGGATTGCAGTATTCAACCCACCTGAACCTGGCAGATTCCTGCATGAAGAAGTTCAAGACATCACTAGACAAGCTTTGTGAGGTGGAACAGGTCAGTGCTCATCAGGCTGTGGGGTGAGCTCGTGTCCCTATAATATAATATTCAAACTCATTGATTCTCTTTACTCTCTCTGTTTAATTAACTACTTAATCCCCAGCACAGTTGCGGGTGCCGGGGCTCATCCCGGTACATTGGGTACAGAGCCCCAGAGAACTTTTTCTCGTCAAGGAAGAGAATTTGCTAGTTAATCCACCTACTGATAATGTCTCTTGTTGGCAGTGATGCCAGATACTGAGAAAAGATGACAGAGTTACCCTGGTCTCTTTCATCAGGCTTGAGGAACTACTATGTGGTAGTCTGCCTTTCCAGAGAGTTTGACTATATAAATAACCAAATTTGAAATTTAAAGTGCTGATTCACATTTTTCCTGGGTTCTGTTTTTGCCCTAATTGAGCATGGCTTCCAGGAAATGCACTAAGAACCAGCATTACATTTTAATGTGCATTTCAGATGTCACAAAATCTAATTCTGTCATGTTATTGCCATTCTGATAATAACAGCTTTGCAGAGTTCTGCTTTAGCATGCATTTTGATTGGCTTCACACAACTGACTTGTCATTATCAGCGGGCCAGCACTGCATTAATTCTTCTATTTATACTCTTTCATCTGCCAATTGTCTCAGACCCTGTCTAATGGTAGTTATGCGCAGCTGTTCCATGCCTTTGCTTTCTGGTAATGGACAGGAACACTTACCGAGCTGCACAGGCCATTAGTTCAGCAGCACTGTCCATCTGCAGCACCCAGGAGAACCGGCTGTTGCTCCGCACAGAGGATTTAACCCGCGTCTCATGGCTTGCTGCTTCAGCTGACCTCTCAACCCCTCTCTACCTCTCCCTTTCTCTGCTTTAAGGGCTTTAATGTTGCACATGTGACATGTAACAAAATGTATGACTTTATTTTGTCTGTCAACATGGGATTAATTCCAGTCCCTTGCTTCTGGTTAGACGTTCGCACGTGACATTGCTGTGGCTTTTTAAATTGGACTCCTCAAGCACCCAAATTAATTTAGCATTGTGACAAAATAGGCTTGAGTGTTAAGAGACAATCTTCATGTGACTGTTACCAGCAGTTCAGCTGATTTTAGCTCGGTCCTCTTCTACAGGACCTGGCCATGGGAAGCAATGCTGAAGGGGAACCTCTGAAGGATGCCATGAAGAGCATCGTTCCTGTGCTGCTGGACACAGCAATCCAGCCCATAGACAAAATCCGAGTCATCCTGCTGTACATTTTCCACAAGAAAAAGGGTACCTGAAATTAAAATCATCTGCACTCAGCAGAGTGATATGAGAAGAGTATGATTGAAAATTGTGACTAATTTAACAGTAAGGACGATATATCCTCAGTTGAGATTCTTTAGCTGATCACGTTGTTGATATTTAGCACCCAGGCCTTCAAATAGTTCAGTTCAGAGTAACCCCTGTCAACACTCTACACTCAGGCATCGGCGAGGAGAATCTCAGTAAGCTCATCCAGCACGCCAACGTGCAGCAGGACAGCCACATCATCACCAACATGCAGCGTCTGGGATGTCCCATCATCGCTGGGGTGAGGCTGCACCCCCTGTCACGTCTCCACTAATGTCTCTGTAACCATTAGAATTCCCGTTTGGAGCTCCGGGTCTCTTCTCATTCCACAGGCTTCCAACACTGTGACCTGGCCCGAGAGGAAGGAACGCACTGAGAGCACCTACCAGCTCTCCCGCTGGACGCCCATTCTCAAAGATGTCATGGAGGTAATGGCTGGTGACGCTTGCTGGAGTTCTATTGTTTCTTTGTTTCTCTGGCTGACTCTCATTCTTCTGCCTTCGATGCTCAGAACGCAATAGAGGACAAGCTGGAGCGTAAGCTGTGGCCATACCTGTTGGACCCTGCTCCCATCGATACCACCAAGACTGCTGTGAGGTACTGAGGAGGAGACGACAAATCAATTAAAAGCCTAATTTGATAGACAAAGTCGTCGTACTCTAGAACAGGTCTTAACTAGTGGTGGGGCGGTGGTGTATGGAAAGGGTTGCAGGTCCAAATCCCGAACCACCAAGATCCCCACAGATCTGCTGTCTGCAGGCTTTTCTGGCAGCCCATTGCTCACTAAGGGTGATGGACACATTTTGTTGTGCTGTGTATCACAGTGACAAAGAAAAAGTTTTATGATTGCTCAACCTAGGCTTTTTAGGCTGGTCAGTGTGCGCGTTAGATGGTAATACTGCTGTGTGGTTTTATATTACAGCAGTGCACGATTTGGACAATGGCATAAAAATAAGTCTGCAGCAGAATACCGCAGCGGCCCCCGTCTCATCATCTTTGTAATCGGGGGCGTGTCCCACTCAGAGATGCGGTCCGCTTATGAGGTCACTCGGGCCACCGAAGGGAAATGGGAGGTCCTGATTGGTACGTTTAGTCGTTTCGGAGTAATAATGGAAAACCCTCTGAAAATTCCAATTACAAATTAATGTTTTTTTTTTTTTTTTTTTTTTTTAATCTGTTTAGGATCATCACATATTCTCACACCTGCCAGTTTTCTGAACGATGTGAAATCACTGGACCAGCCTTCCCAGAATCCTTAAAAGCGCTGTTGTCGGAGGAATTTTGCAGCGAAATGAGGGGTTTTTGTTCTCTGAAGATATTTATGGAACTTTCAGATTCTTCCTTCAAACCAAATTTGCTGTTCTTACTGTCTCACTTTTAAAGCATCCTGTCCCCTGCTGTCATTTGGAAAGGAGAGTGGGGTGTGTGTGTAAATGTCACAAAATATATTTAATTTAAAGAGTACACATATAGATATTATTTTGAGAATTAACATCTGTGAATTCCCGAACACACTGTGATGGTTATCCTTTTTTTTCTTCTTTAAATGAAAGCACACTGGACTCTTGTCAAATGATTGGCTCTCACGTTAGGAGTTATTTTGGTTACATTTCACCAAAAAATTGACTTGGTTGAGTCACATTGTTTTGCCAAATGAACAGGGCTTCCTGGAAGAGTGTACTGTAAATGCTGAGCAGTTCTTTAGCAAACCTAAGACTGTTCTTGGTGGAGAGAGCAGCATTCGCTGACTTGGCCACCAAAAGAGCCAGCAAACTGGATTAGCAGATTAGCTGAAAAGATTTATTTTTAATTTGCCTGTATCTGAACCTGTGCACTTTTATTGTATTTTACTACTGGTAGAGGGAGCTTTTTTGAATTTCTTTTTATCCTGTAAAAAAATATTATTAATATTAATAAAGGTTATGCATATCATATATTTGTGTTTTTGTTTGTTTTTGCAGAAAGTCTAAATTTAGCAAATGACAACATTCTGATGACAGATTAGAGGCTGACATTATGACCGATTAAAATGGTTCAGGAAATGTTGACTACTTAATATAAATCCACTGGTTAATTGCCTCTGACCTACCAGTGCCCCGGACCAGACCTCCACACGTTCTGTCAACAAATGACCAATGTGACTTCACGAGATCTCTGAAGCCTGAACGGTTGGAAGATCTCCAAGCAAAAAAGGGAAAAAAAAAAAAAAAGATCATTGCTCTTTACATTCGAGGATTATATGGCTTTATCCAGGATTACGAATTGCAAGATAAGGGTACTGGGTGCAGCCCTTAATGGCACAGAGGATAATACTTGCCCCATTAAAACCATTTAAAAGCACTCTGGTTGGACCCAACCTGTTTTTTTTCCTTCTTGTGAGAAGCAGTCAGAGAGCACTGGATCCACTGGACTGCTTTAACTTGTTTGTTTCTGGTTGCTGAACTCTCCAGTGTTGCACCCTGTTGCAACAGAGTCTTCCCAAAGTAGCTGAAAGGTGACGATGGAGCTGGCGATGGAGGAGCGAGAGGTTTTAAAGAGCAATGCTTATGAGGTATGTTGTGATAACACTCAACCAAATGTGGAAACTGAGGTGTGTCTGCTTTGTTTCGTTAGAAAATTTTGCTAATGAACTGGTGCATTCCTAATCATTTAAACGACACTGAATGGAGACTCTGAAGCTGTACAGCTGTATAAGTCGTGATCTTCATAAGGAATATTTTACTGTGCAGCAGCAGGACGCTGCTGAAGATCAGCTCCTGAACATAATGAGTCACTCCCAGCGCGGGAGGATGGAGGAGCAACGCTGCAGCCTGGAACCCAGACGGGGCTCTGCCTCCAACCCCGGCCTGCCAGACAAAAGCCCCAACTCGGGTCAGCACCAGCCCAGCTCCCTGCACCACAGGTCCTCTTCACCTGTACCATCGTTCAATGTTATCTTAATGCTCTCCTGCCCGTATTCAGATACGGATCAGTTCTTCAGAATGGTGGCCAACTCCCAGAGCCGGAGGCTGGATGACCAGCGGGTGTCGCTCAGCGTGTTGCCAGGGCTACAGGTAAAAAAAAAAAAAAAAAAGAAACAATCCGTCTGGTTATCAGTAACCAGCGTAATGCTGCGCGTGTGTCCAGGGGTCCAGACTGGCGGAATCGAGAGGCTCGGCTCCTCACGTCACCGTCACTCCGGGGTCCCCTGCGTCTGACTCGCTGAGCCGGAATCACAGGTCCGCCTCATGCTACACTTTATCTGACAGCGGCAGGCAAAGCCAGGTAAAATATAGATGGAGGCTCATCCGCCTACATCTGGCTGGTTTAAATGTTGCAGTAGAGCTGGAATAGAATTTGTTCTTTATTTCATTCATAAGCGATTCTTTTTTTTTTCTTCTTTCTTTGGCCAGCATGAATTTTCTCAAAGTGAACAGGACCAGTTCTTAAAGATCATGAGCCACTCTCAGCGTGGGAGGATGGAGGAACAGCGCTGCTACCTCAGTCCCAGCCAGATGTCCCTTCTGACTGCAAATCTCCCCGAACCTGGGAATAAAGCGCCCTCGTTTTCTTTACAGGACCTTCCTGCCCGTCAGGCCTGTCATATGCCTGCTGGTGGTGAGGTGCTTTTAGTTCACTGGGCCTCTTGCAATGGAACAAGTTTTAGATATTGCTAAGCCTAACGCATCTTAAACAGCATCATGGATAAACAGGATAAAAAAATAGAATGTAAATGCATCTATATTTATACACATTTTTCTTTGCTTGTTTGCAGAGTTTTTACATTTGTTCTACTTTACAAATCTACATCATTTTAAAGAATTCTCCTTATAATATCTTATAAGGTGTCATGCTGAACTGTATATGGCCAGAGTGGAGAAGGGACAGGGATGTAAAGTCACACTGGTGTGTGTGTGGAAAAGACAATCTGGATTTGCTGACATCAAGGGGGCCAAGAGGGTGGTGGTCTTAGTTTAGTGGGTGGGCATCTCAGAGTAAAGGTAGATGCTCTAATGCTTTGATTAAGGGATGGTAGCATCGTAATGGGTAAAAAAAAAAAGTCCCGGGTTCAAACCCCACTTACTACCACTGTGTCCACGAGTGAGACATTTAACCCTGAGTGTCTCCAGGGGGACTGTCCCTGTAACTACTGATTGTAAGTCGTTCCGGATAAGGTCTTCTAGTAAAGACCTTAAATGTAAATGCAATGAGGTAACCTTTAGCTGATTATATAAATGCTAATACACTATACACAGTTATATATTATACATATACAAATTAAATCCAACTTAAAAGTCTTTGATGTTCCTTTTTCTTGACTACGCAGATCAAGATCCTGAACAGTTTTTTAAAATGGTGACCAACTCTCAGAGTCGCCGACTTGATGACCAGCGCACATTTCTACCATACCTGCCAGGGATTCAGGGATCTTCCAGCTCTAAGAATCATGATGAGATCAAATCATCAACTGGAGAAGAAGTTGAGAAGTTGTGCAAAGTGGTGTCCAGGGTCCAGGCGAGTCCTTCTTACCAGAATAGGAATTTTTACACTGTAGCACCATTATTTACAGCACATTTGTGCCAGACACTAATGTGTCTTCTGTAAACCCTGAAACAAATTTAGTTGCCACGTCATGAGGCTGATATTAAACGTACACTGTTTGACTGAAGTATACTTTTCTGCTCTTGTTCTTTAACACAGGGCTCCAGAATGGAAGAGCAGCGTTGCAATGCACCTGACATCATGATGAAACTGGCCTCTCCAGGCCCACCAAGAAAAAGTCAATCCAGACCAGCTTCTCCCTCCAGCCACTCACTGCAGGTGCCTTCACTTGACATCAGGGTTACTGTCATCTATAAGTAGAGCGTTCAAGAGCTTTCAGCAGTCATTTTCTTCAGCTGAAATGGCTTAATCTATAAACAGACGGCAAATGTCCACAGGCTTTAGAAGTGTACAGCCCAGAGTGACCCGTGCACTCACCAAATCTTGTAATCCTCAGGATATTTCAGCCTGTGAAAAGGACCAGTTCCTGACCATTATGAAACACTCTCAGCGAGGCCGCATGGAGGAACAACGCTGCTCCTTGGAACCAATCAAGAAAAGCCACACTGTGTCCTCAGGCTAGTTGTTTCACCTTTTTTTTTTTTTTTTACCAAATTTCAGCATGTGGAACACTGACAGAACACTTTCCCTCGCCTCACAGATCAAGATGCCGAACAGTTCTTTAGACTTGATGATGACCAGCGAGCAACACTGCAGTTGCCAGTGTTACAGGTACAGAATAAGAACATCAAATAATATGAATGTGAAAGTGATTGTTGTTGTGACACATAGCAACCTTGGTGGTTCAGGATTTGAATGAAGTTTGCTTCTTTAGTCACTAGGCCACCACTTTATTATTGATAAAAATAAACAAAACAAAGTACAATATTAATATATATAAACTGCTCAAAAAAACAAAACATTCTAGATATGAATGGATATTCTTATTAAATACTTTGTTCTTCACATTTCTGAATGTACTGATATCAAAATGGAAATGGAGATAAATGGAAATCAATTTAATCAACCCATGTGGGTCTGGATTTGGAGTCACACTCAAAATTAAAGTGTAAAAACACATTACAGACTGATCCAATTTTGATGTGATGTCCTTAAAACAAGTCAAAATGAGGCTCAGTAGTGTGTGTTGCCTCCACGTGCCTGTATGACCTCCCTACACTGCCTGGACATGCTCCTGATGAGATGGCAGATGGTCTTCTGAGGGAACTCCTGGGGATCTCCTGGACTAAAGCATCCACCAACTCCTGGACAGTCTGTGGTGCAACGTGGTGTTGGTGGACGGAATGAGACACGATATCCCAGATCTGCTTGATAGGATACAGTTGTGGGGAACGGGCAGGTCAGTCCATAGCATCAATGCCTTCGTCTAGCAGGAACTGCTGACACTCCAGCCATATGAGGTCTAGCAGTGTCTTGCATTAGGAGGAACCCAGGCCCAACCGCACCAGCATATGATCTCTGAGGATCTCATCTTGGTACCTAATGGCCATCCTCATGGAGTCTGTATCTGACCGTTTGAGCAGACACATGCACATTTGTGGCCTGCTGGAGGTCATTTTGCAGGGCTCTGGCAGTGCTCCTCCTGTTCCTCCTTGCTCAAAAGTGGAGGTAACGGTCCTGCTGCTGGGTTGTTGCACTTCTATAGCCTCCTCCAGGTCTCCTGATGTACTGGTCTGTCTCCTGTCTCCCCATGGATGCAAACCTTCTTGACACAGCAAAACTTCTTGCCACAGCTCGCATTGATATGCCATCCTGGATGAGCTGCACTACCTGAGCCACTTGTGTGGGTTGTAGACTCCGTCTCATGCTACCTCTAGAGTGAAAGCACCGCCAGCATTCAGAAGTGACCAAAACACCAGCCAGAAAGCATAGGAACTGATCTGTAGGAAGTGGTCTGTGGTCACCACCTGCAGAACCACGCCTTTATTGGGGATGTCTTGCTGATTTAAAGTTCATTTAAATGTCTGTTTCAGTTAATATGTGTTTGTCATGCAGGGATTCGAAAGTTCTAAGGCAAAACAGTCAGCTCCAAAAATCATTCTGACTCCAGGGACCCCGGCCTCTCCCAGGAGGTCCTGCTCCAGACCAACCTTTCCCACCCAGATCTGTCCCGAATCTTACGGCCATCCTCAGCCTCCCCCGAGGTCTGCATCCTTCAGCCCATTGTCGGACAAGGAACGAATGCAGACGGTAGCCAGTCCTCCACCCCCGGTGTGTAATGTTCCAGTTCTGCACCGTTTCATTTTTTTATTCTGTCAAACAAGTCTTTATGATGATGAATGTTTGAGTTCTAACAGTTATTTGCCCCCAAAAAGTTGACATTTCAGGTGTCCATGAGTTTTGTTCCAGTCCAGGTAATTAGCCTTTCTTCCATATTTTCCTACTCAAATAGCTCAAGAAAATTCAATTCCAACTCTATTTTCTTGTTCTGCTAGTATCACAGATTTGAAAACCATGAGTATCCCCAGCCAGAGGTCTTTCTCACGCTGGGTCCACCAGGAGAGGCCATTAGGATTCCACTGAGTCCAGTTCCTCACAGATCTGTCTCCCTTACACTGTCCCCAACCAGACAGCCTGGATCTACCAGCTCATCCCCGAAACACAACCAGTGTCAAGCTGGTGGGTCCAGGCCTTTTGCACCAGGTCGGGGGTCTTCTAAGGGCAGCCCACTCAGTCCAGATGAGGATTACTTTTCCCTGATCCAGAAAGTCCACACGGCACAACTTCAGGGTGGAAAGGGTCGGGCTGGTGGACAGGTGGAAAAGGGGAAAGGGAAAGGCCAGGGTAAAAAAGACAGAAAGGATTGTGGCAGGAAAAAATAAGTCTATAATACTAAATACATAATAAGACTTATATATTATATTATAATAAATACTTTTCATGCGCACATCAGACCAAATTTTAAGTCCACATCTATATAAATACTATAAACATAGTTACTATAATTTCCTGATTGCAGAATTTCATCTTAAACATTTATAACATACTTATAATTAGTAGCGGGGTTTGCTTTATCTTTGAAAGAGATTCCATTGCTTAATGTAAAGAGTGTACATTATGGGTCAGTTTCCCATACATGAATTTAGAATTTCAGTGAAACTCTCTATTCAAAAATGTTTTTATTCTTGGACTAGTATTTGGTAGAACTGGCCCCAAAACTGTTTCCCTTGGGCCAAAAGTTTCGAGCATCCATCCACAAGCTTTCTACAATAGTTTTGGCCCACTCCTCTTGACAGAACTGGTATAGCTGGGTCAGGTTTGTAGCAGGGCTGGGGCGACTTGTCGACATTATGAACTGTGGCACCAGTGAGTAGCAGCAACACGAGTGACTCATCGATGCAAGAAGATGAGCGGTAATTCCACTAGCGCGATCGATCCCCTATCGCAAATAGGCGTGTAAAATGCCCATGACGTGACGAACGTTTAAGCATCTTAAAATCCTGGCTGATGTTTCAGGCTACTGTTTGTTTTCTGTGTTAATATGTTACTGTTAATCGTCACCTCCCTAAAATAATCTGCTTCCACTGCTACTGTTTATTTGTATTAAAAATAAACCACTTTCTGTATTCAAGCCTTCAAGTTTACATTGGTTATTGTATTCTTTCAATTGCTCAGAGTATTCTTTCCTTCAATTTTTTTTATTGAATGCTACATCTGACATTGTTTTGAATTTATTTTACTCTTACTTGAATTTCAATTTGTATTTGGAATAATTAAGAAATAATAGTTTTCATTCAGATATGTAAATTGATATATTAGAAATCTATTCAATTGTAATTGATTAATTGATGTATCATAATCAACAACTTTGATTAATTGTTTAAATAGTAAGTTTTGCCTGGTCCTAATTTGTAGGCCTTCGTGCTCACTTTGTGACTAATTTGGAGGTATGCTTGGGGACATTGTAAATTTGAAAACCATTTGCATTTGTTGTGTACAGTAGAACTGAGCATTCCTCTGCAATTAAAATCTTGTTTTGCTGTCCGCACAATGCCAAACCTTTAAATAGAACAGTAATACAAGTTTAAAACAAAAATAACAAGAAAATATGCAAAAGAGCTTAATGTGTAAGAATGACAGTATGAGGTAGGTGATTATATCCATTGGTCATACTCCAAACAGTTCAACTGTGCGGTGTTCAGTGTCCAGGTGAGGTACTAACTCATGCAGATAATATTTGAAGCTACTCATCCTCTCCACTTGAAGCTCCTAGAGGAACAGTGGCTGATTAGACCAAATCCTCTTCATCCTCATGTCCACTAAAGTCTATTTTCTTTCTGACAATAAGCAGAGATTGCCTAAATGGGGTAAGGAAGTCGAACTGCAATAGGAAGGTTTAGCACAGCACATAATGACGAAATGTCCCGGGGAGCAGTGTGTGGGGATGGTGCTTTGATCAGTGGCACCTCAGTGGCTCGGGATTTGAACCAGCAACCTTCTGATTACAGGGCCGTTTCTTTAACCGCTAGGCCCCAAGGTTCCACTAAGCAAAGTTCAGTCACCACATACTGCACTCCGGCCGCCTGTTATGGTGGGTGCACCGTGTGCTGTGGTTGCTGTGTTTCACAATGACAATCCTTTCATATGTTGAGGATGAGGTTATTGTCCTCACACCATGACATTATGGCCATTTGGTGGAGAGTAGTGAAAGTGAAGTGATTGTCATGCACCTTACAATGGAAATTAATTAGCAGAAGCTTCTTTATCTCAGAATGGACTCATTTGGAGTTTTCCTTTTGAGCACAAAACACATAGTGTACGTATACTGATCCCTCACTTGATTCGGACATTAACAAATACAACAATACGTTAATAATTAATGATCTAAGACAGATAAAGTTCATTCTGTTTGTTAGTAAGGAATTTAGTTTTTAGGTGTATGTTAATCTGGTTTCAAATGTATATGTTATAGTGTACATTCTTTTTGTCACAAACCTTTAATATGTCCCTGTTTCAGCTTTTGTTTAAATATATTATGAAGTAGCATCACATAGACACAGAGAAAAAAACGAAGAAGCGATTTATTACATGTGGCTAGTGTAATAAATGTTCCTAATAAAGCATCAATGTTAAATCAGTAGGACAACGTTGACCCTCGACCGCAGACGAATCCGGAAATGACGTAACGTGCCAGCCAATCAGAGGGGTGATGGGGCGGGGTCAACGTTGCGTTTGCAGCACGTTATGGGAAAAGCAGTAATCTGTAATCGCGTTTTCTAAACTTTCTTTCCCCGGCGAAAATGGCGATTTTAAACGGGAAATCTGGTGTGGTGTTTGTAAGTATTCATGTTTCCATCAGGTGGGCGTCTTCTTGTTACAGAAAAATCCCAAGTTCCGCCTTGGAGAGTGCGGCCAAGATGCTGCTAGCTAACAAAGCTTTCTAACTTTTCTACGTGGGCTGTGTTATTAAGCCGTCATTGGCGCTATTAATACAAATCTTTATTTTGCGTCTGAGGACACGTGATCCCCCGGTTTGTAACTAAATTAGTGGCTATTTACGCAAGTGGCTAGTGGTAGGCTATCGGGCTAACACTAACTTTCTCTCCTTTATTGTCGGTATTGTTTCTTCAGGAAGAGGACGACCTGCCTTACGAAGAGGAGATCATCAGGAATCCCTACTCTGTGAAATGCTGGATGCGCTACATCGAGTTCAAGCAGAACGCGCCCAAGCCCGTGCTGAACATGATCTACGAGCGCGCCCTGAAGGAACTTCCGGGCAGGTAACGGTCACGTGACCCTCATGACCATGTCACATCCTCAGGCCCTTTCATTAAAAACGCCGCGTCCCTGTCCTCCAGTTACAAGCTGTGGTATAACTACCTGAGGGAGAGGAGGAAGCAGGTGAAGGGGAGGTGCATCACCGAGCCGGCCTACGAGGAGGTCAACAGGTGCCACGAGCGGGCGCTTGTGTTCATGCACAAGGTGGGTCCAGAGTGACGTAGTGATGGGGACAGTGCCCCTGGGGACACTCGGGAACCCGGTTGTAGTAAGTGGGGTTCGAACCTGTGATGTTGTGGTCTGCATTGCCAACTAGGCTACTAGCACCCGAACCCTCACTGGTGAGGTCAGAGATGATGAAAGGCAAGTTTTATTGTGATATGGTCAAAATTTACTAGACATTATGTGTAAAGATTAGCTAGTTATACATTATCAGGCTGTTGTCTGACACACACACACACCACCTCTATTATATTGTAATATTATCTGTCTGTAATATTACCTATTAATGCACCGTTCGCCTTTGCACAGCAGTATTTGCACTATTTTACTTTGCATATTTATTATTCATTTCACCTGTTTGGCTCATTGTTGTCTACTCTTGCACTGCCTGTGTCCCTTTGCACCTTATGTAGCCCAGTTTGTCAGTGTCGCACACGTGCACTTTATGGTCAGTTTGTAACTTTGTCAGATGTAACATGTAGCACCAGGTTCTGGAGAAATGTTATTTCATTTTACTATGTACTGTCTAACAGCATATAGCTGAAATGACAATAAAGTCAACTTCAATATGAATGTAATGAATGCTCTTGGTCTTTTCTTGGTCTTGTCTCTTAGATGCCCCGGGTTTGGTTGGATTACTGTCAGTTCCTGGTGTGTCAGTGTAAAATCACTCGTAGTCGGCGCGCATTTGACCGGGCCCTGCGGGCTCTGCCCATCACCCAGCATACAAGAATCTGGCCTCTCTATCTCGGCTTTGCTCGGAAGCTGCCACTGCCAGAGACTGCCATACGTGTGTATCGCCGATACCTTAAGGTGAGTAAATAACCTTACACAGACAGAATAGTGCAGCCATATTCTGTAGACGCGGCCACTGTAAACGCCATGTCTGTAGCTCTCGCCAGAGAACGCTGAGGAATACATCGATTACCTCCGTTCAATTGGGCGGCTGGACGAAGCGGCGGTGCGGCTGGCCGCTGTCGTGAATGATGAGAATTTTGTTTCCAAGAAGGGGAAGTCTAATTACCAGGTAAGAATTTTCTAGTGTGAGGATCTGTCTTATTGAACTAATTATGAATGAATGGCTTGAGGTAGAGAAATTGAGCTCATTTCCGCAACGCTTGACGTTTCAGCTGTGGCACGAGCTCTGCGACCTGATCTCTCAGAACCCTGACAAGGTGACTTCGTTAAACGTAGGTGCAATCATCAGAGGCGGGCTCACCCGCTTCACAGATCAGCTGGGAAAGCTTTGGTGCTCCCTGGCCGATTACTACATCCGCAGTGGCCACTTTGAGAAGGTGTGTGCCAAACCTCTGAAGACATCTTCCTTTTTAGACGGTTTGTTTCTGAAGTGACGTCACCCTTTGTTTCTTTTGCCAAGGCCCGTGACGTGTATGAAGAGGCCATCCTGACAGTGGTGACGGTGCGAGACTTCACCCTGGTGTTTGACAGCTATGCCCAGTTTGAGGAAAGCATGATAGCGGCTAAAATGGAGACCACGTCAGAAATGGGACAGGATGATGAAGGTGTGATGCGATTTTATTTTTATCATGCAGCTTTATACACTTTGTGCTGGTGATAGATATACCATAAATTCCGGCATATATGCTGCTACGTTTTTCACAGGCTTTGAGAATTTACTTATGGATTTTCATAGGCTAGCTAGCAATGAAATTACCGAACAGGTCACAGTGGACCAATGAAACTGTATTTGAAACAGTTTTTGCACTTCCTGCACACAACCTCATCATCGAATAGACACAAAGAAATGCAGCCGAAGTTAAAAGCGATCGGCTTATAGACAAGTGTGTTTCTATTTTTTTGCTGCCTATATTTAGTTATATATTCATAGTCTGGAATTTCTGATCTATAGTTTAAATGCACTGTGATCTGTTGTATTCATGTCTTATCAATCCGACTATTCTGTAATGTGTAACCAGTGAAATCTGACATTTCTCGCATTTGGAATTTTGTAGATGACGTTGATTTGGAGCTGCGCCTGGCCCGGTTTGAGCAGCTCATCACACGGCGGCCGCTTCTGTTGAACAGTGTCCTGCTCCGGCAAAATCCACATAATGTCCACGAATGGCACAAAAGGGTCAAGTTGTACGAGGGGAGCCCTCACCAGGTGAGTCATGTCCCTTTCAAGAAGAATGAGACCAGATCGGCGCTTTTGTACTTATACATTTTCCAAATTTATTTCACAGGTAATTAATACATACACAGAAGCAGTGCAAACAGTGGATTCTATCAAGGCCACAGGGAAGCCCCACTCGCTGTGGGTGGCTTTTGCGAAGTTCTATGAGGACAACGAGCAGATAGATGACGTAAGAGCTTGTCTCTGCAATGTTCCTGTCACATACGCAGGTATCCAAGATTTTAAATTCTTTTCACACCTCTTAGGCAAGGACCATCTTTGAAAAAGCCACAAAGGTGAACTACAAGCAGGTGGACGATCTGGCTGCAGTGTGGTGTGAGTATGGCGAAATGGAGCTTCGCCATGAGAATTACGAGCAGGCATTACGGATCCTGAGGGTGAGACTCACATGTGTTCGCTTTCAGTTGCCCAAGTGGATGTGCACTTCTGAACACTTGCTGTGCAGGGTCACTGATTATTTTCATGCTTGTGTTCTCTCTTAACAGAAAGCAACAGCTATCCCTGCCAGAAAAGCAGAATACTTTGATTCGTCTGAGCCTGTGCAAAACCGAGTATACAAGTCCCTGAAAGTGTGGTCCATGCTAGCTGACCTGGAGGAGAGTCTTGGGACCTTCCAGGTTTGTCCTTTCGTGGAACTTGCCTGTGTAGACTGGTGTAATTCTAGTGTTTGCATGGTTTGTGACTGTTTTTGTTCATTTTTTTTCTCAGTCTACGAAAGCTGTCTATGATCGCATCATTGACCTACGGATTGCTACGCCTCAGATCATCATCAATTATGCCATGTTTTTAGAGGAACACAACTATTTTGAGGAGAGCTTCAAGGTGAGTGGAGTTACTCGTTACAAGACGGTCATTAATTATATGGCCTTAGCCGTTTGGAAATATGAAAATGCTTCTGATGGGCTGCAAATGTAGACTCCCCTCACATGACCTGAAGTTGTTTCTCCCAGCCCTTCTGTTACTGTTGCATCCCAGAATGTGTGTGGCTCAGATGAATATTTTATCTAGGTTTGGATGAAAATATCCCAGAACTGGAATATTATATCTGGAATGTGTAAGATCCAAGAAGACTCTTCTTGGTTGAGCTGGGTGGTGTGGGATTACATATGGTGTCAAATCACAATTTCTGTCCATCTTAAAAAAAAAAAAAAAAAAAAAATCTTAATATTGGTTTGTGTTTTATTTTCTGTCAGCCACGAGAAATGTTCATATGTGTAGAGAATACATCATAAAGCATTAATTCCTTTGATTTTCCTGGGTGACCTGCAGGCATATGAGCGTGGCATTGCCCTTTTCCGGTGGCCCAATGTCTTTGACATCTGGAACACATACCTCACCAAATTCATTGACCGCTATGGGGGCAAAAAGCTGGAGAGAGCACGGGACCTATTTGAGCAAGCGCTGGATGGCTGCCCAGCAAAGTTCTGCAAAAGTAAGTCACCTACCAAACAAACCCCCCAAAAAATGTGGTCTTCGGTAGTGTTTTAATGAAAAGGGCTTCTCAGCCAGAGAGATTTAAAAATATATAAGTGCATTTTTTTTCTCCTCCCCCCCCAAAGCTATCTTCTTGCTCTATGCTAAGCTTGAGGAGGAGTATGGGCTGGCTCGACATGCTATGGCAGTGTATGAGCGAGCCACTCAAGCTGTAGAGACCGAGGAACAGCATCAAATGTTCAACATTTACATTAAGAGGGCAGCCGAAATCTATGGGGTCACCCACACAAGAGCTATTTACCAGAAGGCCATAGAGGTATGGGCCAAAAAGAACTCTATACAGGGTGCAGACTTCTCAACTCTCCATTCACAGTTCTCTTATTTTTTCTTTCTTTGTTCAAGGTTCTTCCAGATGAACATGCACGGGATATGTGTCTACGCTTTGCAGACATGGAGAGCAAGCTGGGCGAGATTGACCGTGGCCGAGCCATCTATTCCTACTGCTCCCAAATCTGTGACCCCAGGGTATGAAACCTGCCCGCTGCTTCCTCCTGCGTAGTAAAATGTCGACCTGAAATAAAAACCTTCCACTCTCTCGTCTAGATGACTCCTAATTTCTGGCAAACATGGAAGGAGTTTGAGATTCGCCATGGAAACGAGGACACGATCCGGGAGATGCTGAGGATCAAGCGCAGTGTTCAGGCCACATACAACACCCAGGTCAACTTCATGTCTTCACAGATGCTCAAGGCCACCTCCAGTGCCACCGGTACAGGTAAGAAGGAATGTGTTGTCACTGTTATTATTAAAATGTGCCACTACAGGCTCAGTACTGACCCTGTTTTTGCAGTGTCAGACCTCGCCCCGGGCCAGAGCGGGGTGGATGACATGAAGATGTTGGAACAGAAAGCACAACAGTTGGCTGCAGAGGCTGAGCGGGATCAGCCCAAACCCAAAGAGAAGATCCTGTTTGTCAGGTTGGTCTTCATTTGGCTGCTGATGTTTGTTGTGCAGAACTGTGCAGATTATCGGGATTGGGCTTGTCCATCAGATTCCACCAGGGCTTCAGGGGACAGAAAAGCAAATCTGCTGGTTTGTTCTGTCAATAAACTGAATATTTACATGTGTGTTCGTATTTGTAGGAGTGATGCTTCTCGGAGTGAACTCTCTGAACTGGCCAAACAAGCCAACCCAGATGAGATTGACATTGGGGACGAAGACGACGTTGACGATGAGGACGTGGAGCCAGATGGTGAGTTGTCACTGCTCAGGGTTATTGCTGTGCAGCACATGTGCATTTTACACTAGATGGTTGTCGACATGCACTCTGTATGAAATGGTAAACGTGTTTTTTATTTTATGTCTTCGAACAGAAGTGCAGCTGGAGCAGAAGAGTGTCCCAACTGCCGTCTTTGGAGGCCTGAAGGACGACTGAAATAAATCAGGATCCTACTCTTACTTTACATTCAGTTCAGCACTGAATAGTAATCCATTCTCAATACGATGTTCCTTTAGAGTAAAATCATTTTCTAAAATAATGCCTGTGTAATGTCGGTATTTGTACACTAGTGGGCACTTTTTTCTTTTTTTTTTTTTTCCCCCACCTGCTTGACAGCCAAGTAAATGCTCTGTTTGATGTATGCCGAGTTCCTGTGATGGGTTAAATCCGTTCGGCTGGGGGAAGTTCATGACAAACAGGATTGCACAAAAAGCGAGTTATGGCAGTCCAATACACTCACACTGGAGACGGGGATGAAGGGAACAAGGAAGCTGTTGAGGGGTGTTGTCATTATTAAACTTCTGGCACATGGCCGCCCCAGGCGCAGCTGTAAACCTGTTCCTGCGTCCATGTCACAGTCAAGTGTACTTGATTAATTCTGCAAACGTTCTCTTAGTAAAAAGGTACGGTTATGCCTTCTCTTTATAACTCGCATGGAATTAGTATCACTCCAGGAGATTAAAGTGTTTTTCTTGAAGGAAAAGTAAAAAAAAAAGAAAACGAGAATATGTGGTATGTTGCCTCGTAATTAGATTAAAATAGTTGGGCGGTAATCCTCTTACGAAGTTACAGCGGTGGGCTGCTCGCCCACCTCACCCAAGTGGTCTCGGGATGTCATGTGATGCAGAGCCGGTGGAGGATTTTGTTTTTCTGCTGTTAGGTCAACAGTAACTGTAGCTGTTTATCGACATGAGAGAACGATTTGGGGCAGGATGGTACCTTTTTAAAGATCAATGGTGCTTTAAATGTTTCCAGATCAATACATAGTCCTCTAGACCAGGATAGTAAAGATGTAAATAATATTTTGAATAAGAGATTGCAGTTGTGATACCCATGTGCTCTGTTAAAAATGCAATGTTGCTCTAAAGGTGGTTGTAGCGTAGTGGGTAACATACTCGTCTATGAGCAAGACCACAAAAACACAGGTTCAAACCCCACTTACTTCTATTGTGTCCCTGAGCAAGACACTTAACCTTGAGTGTCTCCAGGGGGGACTGTCCCTGCCTCTACTGATTGTAAGGTGTCTCTGGATAAGGGTGTCTGATAAATGGCATAAATGTAAATAGAGATGCAGTGGGACATTTTTGTTTATCAATTGACCATAAAAGAAATGATTCTTTCATTTAAAAGTAAGGTGGTACATTTAGAGCATATTTGTAGCTTACAGCAAACAAAATGTAAGAATTAATGACCCATAATAGTATTTATTTCTTATTATAACGGTACACCTGCTGAAGCAAATAATCAGCAAAATAAATAAACTGACGAACCTGGAATTTTGCGTTTAAAAAAAAAAAAGCTTTTTTAATTACACTGTTAAAAACGCAATTAAACTGCGTTTTTCGGGGCTTCCTCGCCCACCCGGCCAGCAGGTTATACCGGTACCGCACCTGTTCCACTGGGGCCGAATCGCCGCCCTACCTGCTGCCGCCGCAGGTCCCGCCCCTGCCCGCGTTTCCTGGAATCCCATTGGTCGGCCGGGGCCGTGAGTGACGTGGGCTGGGAGCACCTGGAAGTCGGTCATCGCGGAGCTCCGCTCCCTGCGCCGCGCGGCGATGCGGGCTCTGAACGAGGCGCAGCTGTAGGTCGGGGCCGGCTTGTTACCTCCCTCCCTCCCTCCCTTCTTCCTTTCCTTTGGAAGTCCGGGTTTTAATTAATAAAGGGACCGCGCCTCTCCCTGCTCTGACAGCCACCAGGTTTTATTTTTTTTCCGTGGCTGAGGGGGCTGGAATATCCTGCGCTATTTTTCCGCGGAGCGTGGCGAGGATGACCGCCTGAATTCCCTCTCCTCTCCGCTCGGCCTGTCCGCGGACGCGCCATGGTGGACTCCGGCGCGATCAGGAAGACTTTCGTGGTCCCGGACGTGAAGCCCGCGGACCAGTGTGATTTTTGGCGAGCGCGGATATGCGCCGGCGTGGCCTGGATCCTGGCGAAATCCTACGGGAACGCAGGTACGTCGGCGAGAGGGAGACTGCGGCGTGAATGTCTGTCTGTCTGTCTGTCTGTCTGTCAGTCCGTCCCCGTGTGTAAACTCAGCGCTTTTTGAAGAGGGGACACACACACACACACAAAGACCCGCCACGAGTCCGTCCCCCGTCCCGCGTCACGCTTTCCTTCCGTTTGCCGCATAAATCAGATCCAAAATATTACAAGAAGGACCGAAACCGAACCAGGAGCGACCTGGATTCCCTCCGATCGTATAAAACGGGCCCGTATTCCCAACACTTCTGCTCCTGGTGGGAACGCTGTTAAACTTACGGCCTTCATCCCGACTTCCCACAATCGTGGAAAACTACAGACTCCACTGTGGGGTAGATTTTTCATCTAGCGAGAAATGAATCCACGTTGTGCAAACCAAGCGACCTGTCAGTGACGGGCATACACACCCACTGTAGACGCTCCCATTGTTAATGCGCGCACACACACACACACACACACACACACACACACTGCTCTGTGAAGGCTGGGCCATCCTGGATTGGGTCAGCAGGTTTTTTTTGTGTGGCATGAAGATTCAATAAGAGCCAGTGTCGTCTTAAATCGTCCCCAAACAGAGAGCTGCTTTCCTGTAAAAACACTTGATTCATTCTCATGAACCCTTCAAGTGTATGTGTGTGTGTGTGTGTGTGTGTGTGTGTGTGTATACATCCATCTTCCTGGAGGTTTTGTCCAGAACGCCTTTTTTTACAGGGCGCCTGGCCTTTTTAAAAATATATTTATTTATTTAAATTTACAGTTCTATCATTTACCAGACGCCCTTATCCAGAGTGACTTACAATCAGTAGTTACAGGGACAGTCCCCCTGGAGACACTCAGGGTTAAGTGTCTTGCTCAGGAACACACTGGTAGTAAGTGGCATTTGAACCTTCGTAGGCGAGTGTTACCACCCAGCTTCTAATCGTCAGTAGGTTTTTGTCCGTGTATTCCAACTTAACAATGTGGACGGGGAGACGGTGGGGAGACGGTGTTTGGGCTGTGTGGACTTTGGATGTTCCACATTTACAAGGACACAGATAGAACGTTCACTTCTTATAGAGCGCAAACTTTCTGGTTAAAAGGGCTATGACCTTTGAACTTTTGTTTGTGGTCTCCTGTGGCAAGTCTGCATTTCCCGCATCTTATCTGGACTATATAAAATAAATAAAATGTGTTAAAACGTAAACGTCGGCGTGATTAGCTCCGTTGGGCTCCGATATGGGCGCTGTTGCGTTTTATTACGCAAGCAGGGGGACAACAAACCGCGCCGTGGCTCTGTTTACGTCTTACGCATTGGCATTGATGACTGGACTCGATGAGCCACACCCTCTGGTCAAAGTCACGCAACCGTACATTCAGGACCAAGCAGGATTTAAAAAAAAAAAAAAACAAAACACCGAAACCAAGTCCACCAGATCCCACGTCATGAGGCTGTGAACGTTCCTCCATGGCTGGGCCATCCCGCTGACTCAGGACTGCAGTCTTCTTCCTGCTCGAACGCGATGACATCATCAGTTCTGCTCCCGGAGTACGGGGCGGCGGCGTAGCCGGAGACCCCGCGAGCCTGTTCGTGATGATTTCTTTTGGGCCCGTTGAGCTCGGTTAGTGTGGGCTTTTGTGTGTTATGGCCGTATTTATTCATCCTGACCGAGATCTGACCCGCCGCCCCAGCTGTATCTGACAGCACTTCCTGGGATGGCCTGTTCCCGTCCTCAGTGTGGCTTTAATCCCGTTCCCGTTATCTCCGGTAAATAACCCCCCAAACGTCTGCGGAGCGCTAATGAACACTTTGCTTCTTGTTAAATGTCTCTGTTTTTGAAGCAAAAAGCGGTGAAGAGAGAGAGATGAATCTTTTCCAGTTAATGTAAATGATGTTTTTTATGGGGGTTGGGAGGGCAGACGCATGTTGTCTCCGGCGCCCTTCTCCGGTCCGTCCTCCTGGATAAGAACGCGGTGCTTCTGATAACGCGCTCCGGACGGGAAACATCCGAGCAGGATGTGGCGAGCCACCGGCATCGTCACCTGCCCGAGACAAGAACAGGGCGCCTCGGCCTACGGCCCGACTCCCCTGCGTCTTCACGTATACGATCAAACAGCCGCGGTTCGCCATCCCTTGTTGTGCCCGTCCTGGTTTTGACGATGCGCGAGCAAAGCAGCTTTTATTAAATATGAGGTCAGTCGCCTGCTGTATTTAAGCAGTTGGCAGATGTTCAGCCTTTGATGAGACCTGTACACACGTGCTGTCATTTGCATGCTTATGAATGATTTGGGGGGAATCCGTGTGTGTGTGTGTGTGTGTGTGTGTGTGTTATGAGAGAGAGAGAGAGCTTTTACTCTCGGGTCTTGGCCATACACACATCGACCTCCCGTTAAATCCCAGTGCACTGGCTCGCCAGACCTTGACCCGATTTAGTTTTTTGAACCAAGTGTCACGTGACCTTTCTATATGTTCATGCCTACTGTGTATGTATTTTGTAAACAACGTTGCAGAGTATGATATTAATATTTAGCAATATTACTTCTAGGCAGATGCCATGCGCACCGACACCGGTGGCGGTGAAATACAGTGCGGGCGATCGCCTCATGTGAACATGCATTATAAATTATGTAGATTAAAAATGAATGTGACTGGCGTATCCCAACATCAGGGGTAGTTCCTGTCAGGATATATGAAACCTGTCTGTAAGCCCTCTGTGCTGAAGGCGTCTCTCGGCGTTGTAGACGAACGGCCGCGCGAACACGCAGCGCAGCGGTTGTAAAGCCCGACTCGGCTCACTGTACCGCCCTTTAATCAAGACAAAGAGGTCTTGGTGGTCAGCGTTCCCATGACAACCCTCCTGAAATCTAACGCGGGACGCCGGTGGTCCCCGGTGGGCGCTGGATTTATCCTCCCTCAGTCTGTGGCGGGTTTTGGGAAATCCTGCGCTGTCGTCGGCGTTGACTCGCTTGTACAGTTTGGACGTGTCTGTAACAGGATCTGTGGTGTCTTGTTTTATAAAAGCTAAATATAACCATATTGACCTTTTTGGTGTTTATTGATCCACTCAAAAGTTGAGTGAAATGTGTTTATCCAATAAATATTAATATACATATTACACCAGGGCATATCATATTTAAGATGTATTCACGTATATATCTTTTTTATAGAAATATTTGAAGTATTGTTGCATATATATATATATATATATATATATATATATATATATATATATATATATATATATTTTTTTTGCTGTTAATATCTAATTGTTTTAGCCTGAGGACTACAGTTGTGTCCATCTAAGCATTAACTAGTGAGTTTACCGGTGGCAACCCTGAGGCAGCGCGCACACACACACACACACACACACACACACACACACGCACGCACACATGCACACGCACACGCATGCCTTATCCAGGCCGTGAGTGTGATATTCGTGTCAATAGTGCGAACGTGGCGTCGGACTTGGAAATCGCTGTGAAGTCCTCAGGTAAGCTTCAGCACAGCTTCACATACCACAAGGCTTTTCAGCCATTAATGCACAAGCGGCCCGGCTGTGGCCGGGGTAAGCCGGGAGAAATGTTCACACACCAAACACGCACGAGTTTGAGTAGCTTACATCACGCTCTGATGGTGAAATATTTCATTTGAAAGAATTAACACCGTTGACCTTCCAGAGCTGCCATCAGAAAGCTGGATAATCCAAAACCCGATGTAGGAGCCTGGCACCAGCTTCGCTGAAAACCACGAAACACTGTAGTAATACCATAGTAGCCTGGTCCTGTACACTGAAGACTCCATCTTTAGACATCTAGACCTAGAAATGCCAGAAGGAATCCAGCTTGAGACCTTGAGGACTGTTGAGGAGCCCTTTGTTGTGTGGATCCAGTCCACATTCCTCAATGTAAAAAAAACACACACTTGTCCTTGTGAAGGCGCTTTTTGACCTAATAATTTGTTGTTCATGATGAAATGACAGAAATGGGTTTCTAATGGAGTAAAAAGGCTGTTTAATTCTGCAATTTCAGCAGTGGAGACCCTGTGATCCATGTGTCATGTCAGAACAGCAGTGATCTTCTCACTAACAAAACTGAGAAACCACACGAAAGTGTAAATATTAATGAAATAAGTTTAAAGGCTCTTTCAGGGATTCTAGGATGCATGACATGGTTGAAATCATAGGACATCATGAACCGAATTCGGTTGGGGTGCAATTAGAACATAATCCTGTTGTGAAATTAGCATAGTTAGCCCCGCCCTAAATCTATCAGATCTATGAGATGACTAGTGCTCCTGTGTTTAGTCACATTTAATTTCTTTAGAACAATATTGTCCATGCTAAACTGTGTATTGTTGAATGTACAATGTGTTTGTAACAACAAAAGAAAAAGATATTAAATGAAATGTGAAGAAATTGACATTGTGGCGGGAATACGTCCGTGTCTAGTGTTGCTGAGGTTAACCAGCCAGCAGCAGCTTGGCCACTCTCGTAATGTCTTCGTGGCCACTCTTGTGTCTTCAGGATATGGAGTCACTTTAGCTTCCAGTCGACACCCAGTCTTACATGAGAGGAGAAGCAGCGCTGCCCTGAGATCATATTCTAACCTCCGGGTCAAACATGATGAGGTGAAGGGCACATCTGTTGTATATGTACCGTCTATATACGCTTACAGTGAAATTAATAATCAAAGAAAGGACTGAAAGTGTGAAACACAGAAATAATAGTTGTTAAAAGAAAAAAAGGGAAAGTGGCAATTCCATTTCTGGAAAATTGTCGATTTTATACCTGGAAGCTAGAAGCACTGGGTGTCTCCCAACTACATTTACAGCATTTACCAGACACCCTTATCCAGAGCGACTTACAATCAGTAGTTACAGGGACAGTCCCCCCCCTGGAGCAACTTGGGGTTAAGTGTCTTGCTCAGGGACACAATGGTAGTAAGGGGGATTTGAACCCGGGTCTCCTGGTGTCTTAACCACTAGTCTACTACCACCCCAGCTAATGAGATGTCTCTGTTGAATGAGCCTAAAGCAAAAAAAAAAAAAGCACAATTAAATAATTGTTTTTAGTTAATAAAAAATTGCTTGGAGCGTAGATAAACTGGGGTTTCGCTTTCATCGGTTTGTACTTTTGCACCGTACCGTATGAAGAATAAAGATCAATGAGGGTGGATTTATTTGGTGTCTCCGGACTCCTTACTAATTACAAAAAGAATGGGTGCCCGCTATTTACATTCAAATTTACAGCATTTAGTTTGTAGTTACAGGGACAGTCCCCCCCCCCGGAGACACTCAGGGTTAAGTGCCCTGCTCAGGGACACAACCTGTGACTCTGTGGTCTTCTGGTTTATTGGCTGGTTTCATATGGAGTTCTTTGGAGCTGGCCTGATCTTAAAAGGCATCTTCAGAGGCTTCCAGACTTTCATAGCAGCGTCTTTAATATACAGTTGTTTAATGTGTAAATAAGTGGCATGTGTGCGTTCATTTAGGACTGGTTAAATGCTTCCAGCCGAATTCCTAATTCATATTTAGTATATATACTAGTCCTGCTTTGTGTGTGCGTGATGTAATGTTGCTGTCTTCAGGTGTGCGGCATTGTGGACACGGCAGAAGTGTGTTTCATGCTCTGTTTGCACAAGAAGAAGGATGTTTGCTCTCACAATAATGTCCTGAGTGAACACGAGTCTGGCAACATTTTTTTTGCGAGCGGGCTTATTAACTCACCAGCTCGGAACTTGAATCTTTTCCCGTGAATTATTTTAGACGCTTCCTTCTCCAGCGACAGTGGTGTTGGTTGCGGTTTGGTTTTCCCACTTTCAGCCCGGGCTTTGTAATCTCGCTCGATTTCTCAAGGTGCAGCACAGACCGGCCATTCATGCACAGCGCACCCCGCAGGGGAATGACGCTTCTATCGGCCGCGTTTATCAGACGCCGCTCTGGAGTTTGCATCCTGCTTTGCATTCTGGGTTCAGACGCCATGTTGGATCCAGATGACGGCCCGTGTGGGAATGTCCCATTTAGAATGCATGACAATGCCTTTTCTCCTCGCTCAGCCCAGTTGCGGCTTTTGTTGTGGGACCCGCCATGCAACAATGCCAAATTCACCCCCTCCGGCTGACTGGTTGATCATGTAGCGCTCTGGTTTCTCCATCCGTGTGTGTGTGTGTGGCTGCTGGTCCTGGATCTGGTCGGACTGTGTGTTCCGTGACGTGAACCTCCGTGTGCTTGTGTTCGGTGTAAATGTTGTTGGCGGCCTGACCCCCCTCCCCGAATGTCGCAGAACCAGTTCCCTGAGCGGGAGAGTGCCGTGTGATTTCCGTCTGGGTTTCGATGGATTTGTTATGCCGGCATATCAGGTGGTTGTTTGCTGTTTGAGCACCTCGGGCACATTGCAGGGTGTATCGTGTACGGTAGTCGCCCAGAACCAGTGGGGTGGGTTGACCTCATATTGTCAAATATTCAATTCAGGTTGTCGATCTTCCGCGGAAATTTTGCCAGCGTGAAGTCTGCTTCTGGGTGATGTTCATTCTGCCTGGGCTGTCATGTCCGCTTCCAGGTCATCAGGACCAATTCATGGATTCCTGTGGATGTTAGGGGTTGAGAAGAATGAATAAAAGAAAAGATCAAATAAGGATGGTTTGTGTCAGCATGGAGTGTTCTGTCATCCCCTCCTGTGCCTTGAAAAGACGGGTGGGCGAAGCTCCACTTTCGCTTAGGGAAGGAACTACAAAGGACAAATATAACAAAAAGCAGAGCGTTGTAAGAATCTTGTGTTTCATGCGATTGGCATCCCATACGTGTAGTTTTCCATTTTAGATGTAATTTAGTTTTAAGTATTATAATAGACGTTATGTGTAGGGCTTGTTTGCTACAGTTAAGTCACTGGCATGAATCACTTGGTAGCGATCTGTATCTTGAAGATGAGAAACAAACACACACACACACACACACACACACACTATATCTTCATTCTGGACTGTTTAAACCTGAATACCTCAAAACTCACATTGCTGAAACAGACTGGACTCCAGCAGGCCATAATTGGCTGCTCATCAGGGTTAGGGCGTGGTCCTGCCTGCTTCAGCATCCCTCCCCATCTACTTGTTGAACTGGCTTTCAGCGTTTCCATGATGGTTATGCCTGTGTGTCCCTCTCTGCCCCGTAGAGAACGTTCCGGTGGAGCTGCGCGACCCCTTCTACTGTGACCAGTACGAACAGGAGCACCTGAAGCCCCCCGTCACCCGGCTGCTTCTCTCCTCCGAGCTGTACTGCCGAGCATACGGCCTGCTGCTGGCGGCCGGCTCCGGCGCCGAGGCTCCGCCCAGAGACAACGCTGCGCTCCTGCAGACCCTCAGCAAAAAGGGCATGACCCCGAAAGACCAAAACGTCCCCGTGACAGACGCCGATCTCCGCCACAAGCCCATCAAAATGGTAAGAGTGTGGCTGGGTAATGAAGCCGGAGCAGTGGTGTGATTTGATTTCAGGACCGGGGGGAGGAGCTTGTTCGTCTGGGGTCGTTCGACAGCGGTTCAGATCAGAGGATGACCAGAGCCACTTCGGCAGCGCTGGACAGGCTCCAAATGTTAAATCAATCTGGTTATCGACCCCTTTGGCCTTATGAGGACACGGCAAGGGCTCTGCTGAGGGTGGGGGTAGGGTCTGTGTTTATGCTGAGATTCCGAGGATTAAAGATCTGGGCAGACCCCGCCCCCATCAACAGTCCCTTACGAAGAGCTCTCGTGCGAGAGCGGTGGCTCTGGAAACACGTGAAGTGGTCAGTAGGCCACAGCGGGCCGAAAGAACGCATGCTCAGTGTTTTTCTTTCTTCCTTGTGTGTGTGCTTGGTTCTCGGCGGGGTTACGCGGTTGCATCGGTGCTTGCTTGGCTTTATTTAGAATCTTTTTTTTTTTTTATTTTATTTTTTTTATACTGCTGTTTTGCTGTAGTAAAAATATTATTTATAAATGGTCAATTTCAAGCTTGTGATAGTCCTGGCAATAGGTACAGATTTGGGCCTTTACTTTACTAATTACTGAATTCATAGAAAAGCTCAGAGCTGCATGTCAGTTTAATGTCCTGTGCTTATTGATTTGAAAAATATCGCTATAACTATGAAGTTCACTGAGCTCTGTAGCATTTTTACATCACCCAGCCCTGTTTTGTTGCAATAATTTGAGACCGTTGGGTTCTAGATAGAACCACCTCGTATGGAAGATCAGGCAGGGCTGTTAATGAGCAAGATTATTGTTTAGTTGGACCAGGACCTTGTGTGCAGTTTTTGCGGTTTGGCCCGAGTTTCTGCGGTTCGGCATGTGTGGTGTTATATGCTGCTGGCAGCTGGTGTTTGGGTCTGCAGTTGTCATATCCGTGATCCTCTCTGGGCCTGGCTGTGAGCTGCAGGGAGAGAACGCGGTGTGGTTCTGGATGGGGTGGAGGCAGGGCTGTAAGGACATCTGGGGCGGTGCGGTGTCCTGCTGCCCGCCACTCAGTCCGTCTGCGGATGGGGCGCGGGGGAAAGTGGGTCACGCTGCAGCTTTGGGAGGATGGAGCAGGAGCCAGTGTGGGCCACCGCCAGCCACCGGCTTTGGAGCTGCAGCAATCTGCTCTACTTCTGGCATATTAATGCCCGCTCCAACGTTGCCACCCAGACACAAACACTTTCAAACACACACACAGATGAATCCTCTAGATATTTGCAAAAGAATATCTATAGACATGTTAATGTATTTAACAAGTTCACACTCCATTCCACATTTATACCTGATATAAATGACTTTATTACTGCCATTATGACAGTGAAGAACCTTTTAATTAAATATGAACCTGCCTGATTCAACCATAAACAGTTTTTACTGATAATATACTATAATAGTATATTTTATATATACACACACACACACACACACATAAATATTGTATACATAAATAAAGTGTGTGTGTATGTATGTTTGTATCTATGCATTTATTTATTTGGTTATTTGGCCAGAAAGGTTTGGCTGTGGTTTGTACATTGTTATAGTCGATTATTATTTGGCTCTCGGTTAGACAAGTTATTACTGTAGTTACTGAACAACAAGCATGGATGCTGATCTGTGGCTGAGAGAGGATCTAAATGTTATGGCACAAAGGCATCTGCAGAGCCTGTAGAATGTCAGGTGGTGCTTATTTTTATGAATATAAAACTAGATTCAATCATATTTATAAAATGAACATATAATTTCAGATAACATTAAATAATAATCGAAATATTTTTGGATTTCTGTTAAGATACCTCTCCATCTTAGGGAGTGCACCTAATTTCATTGTATTTGTTACAATGACAATAAAGATATTCTGATTCTGTTATATGTATTTTATTTTTTAAATAATGGATTGTAAAGAAACCAAAGCAGAATTGTCTTACATAAATAGAATAGAAATGCATCTATGAACATTTTGATGTTTGTATTGTTTCCATCAAAAACAAATCACGAGATACCGTCTCTCTTATTAAGTATTTCTGGGTAACTCCCCAGGATCAAAGGTGATAAAACCACAAGGAATTAATCTTCTCGATTTTGATCATGCGCCCGCCGTTTTTTCCATGTGGGTGGCTGGGACACCCAGACGAGTTGGCCAGTGGAAATGGAGGTAGGTCCGCCCCCACAATGGTGGTGCATCTCCCAGTGGAGCCCAGCCCAGCCCCCCAGCACTCCTCAGATTGGGGATAAAGATCTGTGAAGATTAGTGATAATCTGCCATCCAGACTGAGCGTCATCATGCCAGCGAATATTAACTGGGCAGCAGCGGTGATGTTGGTGCTGTACCTGAGCTGGGTTACAGGGTTGCATGTTGATGTTGGAACTCTTATCATTCAGTTGAAGATTCTGACTACTACACCTGCAATATACACTGTTCCTTATAGTAGATAATTTAATGGTTATTTAATTCTACTGATCTTGTTTGCTGCAGTAGTCAAACAGGAAGCAGTCTGGCCTTGCAGATTTGTTTTATCCTCTAAGTCGTATGATAAGCCA